>NW_026054773.1:1200000-1892791 GCF_022836535.1 Colletotrichum spaethianum | reverse complement strand
CTCCCCGTTACGCCTCGTGCGCAGAGTCAGCACCAGTCACAAGAGCCTCTACAAGCCCACGAACCCGACTGCGATCCCAAAAATGAAGGGCCGTCCCATCGACCAGCTCGTTTACGAGCACATGTTCCCCAAGCCTCGCGCCAGCGATCCCCAGAACTTTCACGCCCTTCTGCAACGCAGCCTGATCCTGGAGGTTCGCCAAGAGGTCCACTCCTTCTACGGCCACCTCGACACACAAGAAGCCAAGTACCCAGGACTGGATTACTGCAATCCCATCCATCGCATTCGCCTGAGCCGTTGGACTTGGCACCGTCGCTTGTTCCGAGCGTTCGACAACCTTCGTCTTACCCCCAACGAGATTGCGGGCTTGACCAAATGGGAGGGTACGAGATGGGCCAAGGAGCGCTATGAGAAGGAGCAGGGCATCACCATCCGGGACACTGCCGGCGACGGATTCCCCGATTGGGTCGAGCCCGAAGACCGCCCCACGCCCCTGGTCCGGAGCACCAGATCACGGTCTGTCGAGACGGACGACGCAACAGACCCTGGAGATGAGGACATGGACGGTGAGGAAAGCGAAGAGGAGCTGGAGAGTGTCGGAGTGGCTTTGAACCAGCGTCTCAGAGAACGGGCGGCCCGACGAGAGGCGGGAGACATGTCGACGGTGCTGGATGAGGAATGGGAGCAGTGGCTGAAGAATGTCATCGAGAGTGGCGAGCTGCCATACATCTCAAACGGGATCGCGACGTCAACAACCGACGCTGCAGATGCGGTCGTGCCGCAGGCGCTCTTTCCTCCTCGCATGCTGATGGCTGCCCGAGCCGGCCAGTGGCAAGACATTCCCGATTTCCTCCACGACATCATTCGTCGTACTCTTGAGACCAGCTCAGGTATGGAAGAGGCCATTGTGCCGCCTGCTCGCCTGCCCACCTCGGCGAGCTCCAGTGCAGCGCGAGAGCGAAGAGGCACCGATGAGCACCACATTGGCGGCATCACAAACTGGCGGCGTACGTATTCGGATCTGCGTCTCCCGGTCGGCGACAGCGCGACTAGTCCGACTTTGCAGCGGACGGCACAGGCACCTGGCGCCTAGGAGGTCCAGGTGCCTGGAACCCTCTCCGTCGTTGATCAGTTTCTGCCGACTCCGCAGGAGATTGAGGCTATAGCGCTGAGTAGCATGCTCGGTCCCGACAACATAGCCTTCACCTATCCCCCGGGTCTCTTCCCTGATGATACTTGGAACATCACATCGCCGACCTCCTGAGCACAGGCGGCCGCGAACACAACATTCTGAAGCTCGGCATATCTGTCGACGACACATTGCCCCCGGTTTGGTTCGATTTCTATACTAGTGTTTTCGAGTCCACTGGGCATGAGGAGGAATCCCTCCACAAACGCGGCCGACTCCTCATACATCACCCGGTTATTCCCCCACACAAGGCGTTGGACGGTTTGATTTTTTCTGTTTTTGGGAGGACTTGCAAGGAATCAGCGAGTGCAAGGGATTACGAGAAAACGAGAACTCTCCGCATTTCAGGGCTCGCATCCAACCAGACCACCTGTATCTAGTTGAGGGCCCTTGGTCACAAAAGTGCTAATTTCATATGCTTCATTGTTTTGCCCAGCAACGAGTGACATCCACTTCTGAACAATAGAATTACCCAGCAGTTGCAACGTTTTCCAAAGTAGTGGTGCAATGTGCAAAACGTGTTGCTTTTTTTGTTTTGTTACGATTCCCGGCCGTCGGCGTATCATACAATAACAAGGAGTGCGCCCATTCCCCTAAACGCCACGAGTGGCCATCCCAACCTACGCACTCTTGATGACCTTCCCATAGCACCACGTAAGAATTCCCATGAAGTAGAGGGAAAGCAGCCACCGACCAACGCCAATTCCCACAAGTTTCGAACCCTATCCGACCCCGGCTTTTCATTAAAGACCTCGTGACCAAACAAGCCTACGGCATCTCGCGCACACTAGACGACCGCCGCCGTGAGCCGGCTTTGGGGCTCTCCTTCGGCCACATCTTTCTCGGTCCGCCCTCTTTGCCTTTCCTTTTGCCCTTCTACGGCTCGAGGTGAGACCACTCGGGGATGGCCTTGATCTGCTGCCACATGAACTTCTCCAGCTTGTTGGCACTCTTCGCGTACGGCGTAGACTCATTATTATACTTGCGGCAGTTGTCGAAAATGAGCTTGGCGTCGCGGATGAAGTCCTCGGGCGTGGCGTACTGGTCCGCCTCGAGCTTGGTCTCCATGGTGCTGAGGTCCATAGGCTCCTTAATAACCTCGTAGTAATCGGCAACGTCGTCCTTGTTGACAGGCACGAGAAAGGGCCACGCCGACTGGTGGTTCTGCAGATCGTTGAGGAGGTGGAGGAGTTGGTTGTAGTTGGGGCCGTGGCGAGGCTGGCGCGCGAGCTCGTCCATGTCCGGGGACCAACCGGATGCGCGGATGGCGTCGATGCTGAGCGGGTCGATGGGCTTCGCGCCGGACTTCCACTCTTTCGGAGGGGCATGAACAATGTGCGATTTTGAATACGCGCGGATCTTGGCCTGCACGCACTCCTTTTGCTTGAGCAGCATGCGGCCCATTTCGAGATATCGGATCCGCGGCAGCATTGAGCATTGCATAATCGTACCACCCTCATAATCCTTGATGTAACCCATCCAAACGCTCTTATCAAGGGTAATCTCCTTGGTGAATCCTTGCTTCTTGAAGTATCCGATGGCGTAATTGTCGGCGTAAGTGAGGAAGTGCATCACGTCGCTCGTGGCCTTTACATAGTCCTTGAGATGAGACATGAGATGCGCGCCGTAGCCCTTAACCTGCTGGTCGGAGCTGATGGCACAAAAGACGATTTCAGCGAACTGGCGGCCCTTGAAGGGACGATAAGTGATGCCGCCGACAACTTCGAGGGGCTTCTTGACGATAGCTATCGACAAGTGGGTCCGATCGTAGACGAGACGCGCGATGTAATCTTTCGGCATCTTGGGGAGCTGCTTCTGGAAGATGCATTTGAGGCCGGTGAGGATGATAAGGGATTCGCGCTCGTTGTCGTTGTTGACTACTCGGAATTCGATCTCGCCGGTGCGCTCCTCGATGACAGCGGGCTGCGCAGATCGCGGTTAGCCTGCGGGCCCACGTGAAGGAGGGGGGTTGTGAGGATCGCGTGGGTAATCTTCGTTTGCGAGCGGTGTCGCGACAGCATATATAGACTCACCTTCTCTGGAAAGGGTATCGGCTTCATCGCCGGTTTCTTCTCTGGCTCGGCCGAATCATTGTGCTTGACCCGTTTCGTCGCGGTCGGCGAGGACGGCTCGTCCTCAGCTTTGCGCTTCGCGGCTGCGTCACCGCGTTAAATCGAGTTTTGTATCAGTCAAATGATGGGTGCCATGCGACTCACTCTCTTCCTTCATGTTGCCCTCAATCGCAAGCCCTTGCAGGCCTATGTTCGACGAACCTGATCGATGGATGTTGTCGTGGTTCATGGGAGGTTGATGACATGCCGCGCTAGGCACTGCCGTTTCTCCGTTGCCGTCTGGCTCCATGTGGGGCAATGAGCAAGGGGAAAGTGGAATAGCACTAGTCCCTATTTGGCTCAGGCCACAATTCACGGTGGGCCTTTTGGAGCTCAGAACACGTTTGGGGAAGCTACACTTCGCGATCTTCCAAAGAAACCGGCTATCAGCACCTACCGGAAACCATTGAGAAATTCACAATCTCGTGCACACGCTTTCAACGGTCCGGGCCATTTTTACGCAAACGAAACAACCGAACTGCTTGCACCTACTAAAGAAGCCAATCGCCTTCCCTCGATTAGCAGATGGACTCCTCGTTGCTTGAGGTCTGGCAAGCTGCTGCTAGCACGCCGTTCAACCCTGCTGTCGGCAAGGACTCCCAGTTCTTTATTGCCTTCCTTCTTCTTCTCATCGGTGTCGGCATCACCGGTGTTTTTGCTCTGAGTAAGTTTGCATCGGACATTGAGCAGCAAGATTCATCACCTTACCTTGAACACAGACCGTTCCATCACCAACATCGTGGTGTTGGGTGTACCTGCCTCTGCTACGATTGCGTAAGTCAACCCGCTTTGCCCTCTTTGCGAAGACCTCTGCTGATGGATAACTACAGACTCGGCACAGTTTATATGTTCTGCGCGGTCGGAGTCTACGTCTAAGATACCCCCAAGAAGTTTTTCAAGTCGGCGGCGACCTTGTACTTTAGAAGCAACCAAGAAAACCATCAATATCACCTTTCTCGCGATCTCAGGTGACCGTTCTCATATAAAGAGCAGCCGCGTCACTAGAAGCCATGTCGGGTAGCCTTCCTCAGCCCGGAACGGCACCACAACCGCTGTTCCGTGCTGTGGCCAGCTCGACAAGACCGCTGTATCAGCTGCTGAGAACCATCAACTTTTCCAACAAGGTCCATGTACAACTCCAAGAAGACGGCATCAGATTCGCGGCCGACTTGTCTAGAGTCATGCAAGGTATGTGCGGCGGTGGCCAGTCAGAGTAGACAGCGTAGTTGACCGTCAACCAGGTACTGCCTTCCTCGATAAGAAGCTCTTTACCTCGTACGTTTTGAACCTTGGCGAAGAGGATGATGCCCTGCCAAATTTTCAGATCACTCTCCCAGCACTCCTAGAAACACTTCAGATCTTCGGCGCAGTCGACGTTGCTACACGCACGCAGAAGGCCGAGCAGGACCCATACCGCAGCAACCTCCGCAACTACCGACCAGATGCGTTTAGTAACCAGACTCTGGGAATTGGGGGTACCTGTAGCCTAGTATATACCGAAGAGGGTGGGCAGTTCAACATCGTCATCGAGGAAAGCGGAGTCAAAACCACTGCCAGCCTTACGACCTATCTGCCGGAAATCCCTGAGGAGATACCCTTTGACCGAGAAAACCTCTCTTTCAAAATCATAATGCAGGCTCGCTACCTTCTCGACGCCCTAGCGGAGCTGGCCCCCATTGGCCCCAGCCGCCTTACTATTACAGCCTCAAAAACACAGCCTTACCTTACCCTTTCTGGTGCAGGCGATCTCGGCTCGTCCAGTGTAGACTTCGCTAAAGGCCGCGAGCTACTGGAGACCTTCTCAATCCAGGATCGCTGGACCCAGACCTACAAGTTCGACCTGATCAAGTCTTCGAGCGAGGCGATGCGGATCGCTAGCAAAATTAGCTTCCGCGGCGATGCCCAGGGCGTTCTAAGCTTGCAGTTCATGGTGGAAGTGGAAGGCGGCGGGGTCAGCTTTCTGGATTTTCGGTTCGTGCCTTATATCACACACGAGGACGACAAGGATGAAGAGGATCATGATGAGGACGAGTGATGCGAAGAGGTTAGAGGACCCATCTGGTACGTGGGTAAGACCCGGTAGGACAATGTCTCCAGGAGCATTCCATCGAAATCAAAAATTTTCCTTGCCTTATCCAAGACCACTTCTGGCCTTCCGCTTGCGTCAAGCCTGACAATGAATCGTACTGCATTCCCGAGGTTAGGGTGAATAATGTGTGCCGCTAGCCTTTCCTTGAAGGGCTTCGAGCCTACAGAGCGCCTCGAAGCACCTCCCTAGAAATGACAACTCGGCTGTCAACATAGCCCTGGCTGACACTACGCAAATAAGGACCGATGGCGGGAGCTTCTGCAGCCCGGTGAGGACGAGAGGCCATCAGCCACGGGATGGGGAGATGGGAATGACGCGACTGGCGTTTAGTGAAGGTCCATTCCTTGTGCAACATTCCAACGCCATCGGGCCAAGCCTCCGAGAGGACTGACTGGACGGGGCCCTTCCCGGCTGGACGGGGCCCGGGGCTTACACGGTGGATTAACAAGAGGGGCCATCAGGGATTTTGATCGCAAACGGCAAAGGCGTTGACGAGGCGTTGGGACGGACTTGTTGATGTCTCGGTCAAGAAGACAGAATGCGAAGGGATTGCGGTGCCACATCGACTGGAATCTTTGTCGTCCTGGTGTCCTGTCAAGCTCTGTCGACAGCCCCCCCAAGCCTCTCTGGCTTCTCCAATCGAAAAAAATATATCTGATGCCTGTTTCCGGAAGCCCTCCGCCTCTTGCGGACGTACCATCGCGATCCGGTCCTGTACTAGACGTTCCTATCATTAACTTGTGGATTTCATAGCTCGAACTCTCTTTTTCCCTTGCACTTCTGTTCGACCTTCTTTGAACGCCTCCCAAAATCCCAGCATCTCGGCTCGACCTGTGTCCGCCGGCATATCGTTGTAATCTCGCGTGGTTTTCTTTCACTCGCTTGAACCATCACCAAATCCAAATCGGTTTCCTTTGCTCTGTTGTCTTTAAAACCTCGTGGATCATCCCTTCCAATTCCCGTTCCCAGCAACACAACAACACAACGCTCTCACAACACAAAGCACAACGCAACAAAAAGTCTTTGCCTTGTTTCTTCCATTCAATGAACACCTCTGGATCCTTCGGAATCGTCGAATACTCTTTCCCAATGTGGTCCAAGAAGCACGTCGGCTCGTGGGTTGATGCCTTCAAGCCCCGCCGCTCCTCTACATCCTCTTCCTCTTCCTCATCATCATCCCGCAAATCCTCTTTCTCGATGTCCTCGCGGTCGGGGCCCAATAGTCGTAGCGGTTCTCTGGCTTCCCTGACATCGATGGGCACTCTGGAGGAGCAGGAGCACCTTATGGCCGAGCAGCCGAAGAGGGCGGCGTATGTGCCGCAGCATGCAGCCAGATCCTTTATGAAAACGGCCACTTCCAGGGAGATTCGCAAGAACGGCGAGATTCTGTGAAGGATCTATGATGTTCTCCACAACCAACCCCCAAGAACTAAAAAAAAAATCGATACCCGGAAAAGTCGCTCGCCTCGGTTCGCTTCTATCCTAGGCCGACACTCATCGGCCCATGAACAGCAGAACTCATTGGCCCAACCGACCATACCACCTCATCAATAATAAGTGTACTGCATCTTACCTTGGATCCAACACTTCCGAACTTTCACAAATATAGGACCCTCCAGTCTGGCATCCTTACTGTTGGGGCTCGTCGACGCATCTCTCATGCAGTCATCATCATGGCACTTGTTCGCCCTTGTCGCTTGACAAAGAGGCAGACGTTTGGATGGCAAAGGGCTCTCCAGGAATAGACCATCAAAGGGTCGCATCTCTTTTGTAGCGAAAGAAACATCATTCTTACCAAAAAAAGGTTGAGAATTGGGCCATCGAGATGAACATGGCAAGGAGGATAAACTTTTGGCAGCGCAACTACTCGTACTATAATTACACGATTAGGCCTCGATAGCCGGACCAATCGAACTAATGTCATATCAATACCAACACCAATGATGTCAACGTGTTCCAATGTTACACTGTCTACCTCGGGTGCTAGATTAACGACTGAGTCACAGCCAATAAACTGGAGGCTCCGTTTGAAATAAGAGTGAGGCAAGGCTGCTGTCCAACACCGATATAGGTTGATTCATTCCCGCATGTTTTGAAGAAGTGGTAGATGCAACATCAAGCTGGCCCAGGAGAACCGCCTGTCACCAACCTCATCTAGAATTTGCCCATCAATCTCTGGTACTCTGCCCGCCCATAGAGTCTCAAATTTGGGACATGCCATTGCGTGACATCCTCGGCAAGATCGAATCTATAACGTTGACAGGTGTCGTGAGCATTGCCTAATACCAAGATTGGGTGACGAGGTCTGTTACGTCCGTACGGCCTGGGATTCTATACTACACTTACAAGCTAGGCACTGGGCTCAAATGCAATCCATAAGTACGGACGGGCAGACAACGGTACATGGACAACCACCGAGGCCGACATCTTTCTGCATTAAAGAGATCGGTACGGCAAAAAGCAACAGTCGAGCTAAGAGGGCGAATCATGGTGTCTCAGTCCTGATTGCAACCCCGGAGACTTTGGGGCAATGCAACGCAGTTGCAGGGGGTTTACAAGGTAGGCCGGGGTATATTGCGGGCGGCAGGCCAAGGTGCCATCGCGAGGTCCGAAATAGAATGGCCAGCTTTAGAGATTATCTTGGCTTGACAGAGTTCAGGTGCCAGTGATGCTGGAACCCGCGGACACCCGCCCAAGTCAACGGAGAGACGGTCACTTGAGTCTCCGAGAGGGTTCTGTAAGTCCAGCGGTAATCGCGCCACTCTGACGGTGATCAGGAAAAGGAAAGACAGCTCGGAGATTAGGGGAAAACATGGGCTTTAAGGTTCTCGAAGACGATGTCGAACTAAAAGAAAAAAGCAAAGCATTCAACTACTCAATCAGTCACAATCTTGCTGTAGTTGGATGACGAAATCAATGGCCGGCGGGCTTGCCCGATTCTCTCCGTTCGAGGAGTCGAAAGACATGAGCAAGAATTAATTACTAAAAAGTACTTTCGAGTCCCCTCAACACCACGTGCTGGATCAAGGCACAAGGGGTGTTCCTGCAGGGGCCAGGCAGGTCTCTGTGTGTGTGTGTGTGTGTGTGTGTGTAGGTATCAGAGCTGCCAGGCTTTCCAGGGCGGTAACGGGGTATCGAGGCAAGGACAAGGGCAAGCCTAGCAGGGCTCAGTCGGTCTGTACGTCAGCCAGCGGGCAACTGTGGGGGCAACGAGCGGCCGCTAAGCCAGGCCCAACTTATTCGCAACGCAGCCCAGATCAAGCCACGGTCAACTTCCTGCTCAAGCATCGTACACGAGCCCTTTGCTTCTTTCTTCAGAACCGTCAGCAGCCCATCAAATTGCAGATGATAGACGTCACTGGCAGATCATGTTCCTGGTCGAAGTACGACCGGCAGGGGGCAGGACGCAGTAACCGGTTCCCCTTGTCACTGGTCGGCCCGGCCAGGCCAACTTCTTGGCCTGACTAATAGATGAACAGACCTGCAGAATTGGAACTTTTAACACCCGTGTCACTGCCGCAGGTGAAGGGTTTGTACTCGACGCATGTTGGGTCTGAAACCAGCCCCTTCTCTCGTCTTCCACTACTGTGTCGCGTTCACGGGAACACGCAGAAGAGTGCGGTTGGATATCCACTTCTCTCCCCCGGGCCCTATTCCATAGCATCCACTCGCTGTTACCCCTCTTTCGGCATTAGAAGCTCTGCAACTCTGCCTGGGATCGTTGGGAGCGGATGATACCGAATGGTCGACGCTGGCACGTCGGGTTTGATCCTGGTTTCTTTCATCGAGGCTCAAGCCAGGCATTCGCATGCTCGAGGGCTACGTTGCCTGCATCGACCAGGAAGATACGGGGACCACCCACCAACTGACATCGGCAAGCTGCTGTTGTCCCAACGGCGGTCAGGCAAGTGCTGATCACCCGGTGAGGGTAGGATTCCTCAGCAGTCGAGGTTTCTACTGCTGTGACGCGCCAGCTAGCAGTCATTTTGCACCCGGCAGACAGCCGTTCTTGGACATCGCGGCATCTTCTGTCAATGCCGGACAGGACAGAGCACGGCCCGGTTCCCTGGCAGCTTTGGAGCTGTCAATGTTTCGACGATTTCCGCCATGTCAAGATCGTATCCTCTGGGCGTCGCCTGTTCGTTTCTGTCATGCCTTGACCCAACATGGAAATCCCTTGTCCTCGGCTCTCTCGCAAGTTCTCGCTCGTGGCTGGCGAGTTCCGTGCCAGGGAGATGGGCCGGGTTCAATCCAACTGGCCGCGCACCTCTGCACGTCGCCGCCTGCGTCGTCGCACGGCGAGGTCTTCTATCGAGTCGCATCTCGCTCGCGTCTGCAGCTGACCGACGACCTTTTGTTGGATGTGACGTCTTGCTCCAATAGTCAGATGGAACGAATCCTGCCGAACACGTCGCCCACGCCAACCGCGATGTTCCACATTGCTTCGGCAGCTACGGCGTCTACTAATTCATAAGGCTGAATGTACGATACTACGGAATCGGTAAGTGAACCATCGACAAGGGGCAACGAATCGACGAGGGGTCCAAAACCTGTCCGCAAAGCAACTGTGGATATCGTACCATAGCATGTTTGCTACAATCATATCCCACACTGGAAATGGCGGGCGACGAACAGATGCAATGTCACCCTCCCTTTGGGGCCGCCCACCACCCTCCCCAAAAAAAAAAACCCTGTCCGCGTCTCCCGGCCGCTTCCCTGAGGAAATAAAGGGCTTTTAAGAGGCACGAAATGCCAGTAATAGCAACCGAGGGGGCTGATTCGCTAACCGGCACCTGTTATTTTGGTATCCATCCATTGGATGCCCCCAGGCCTCCGCCCTCACACAGCAGTTTGCCTGCACGAGTAGCAGGGGGCTCGGTTGGCCTTTTGCACCGCCGCAACATGCATACACGGCACGGCTGCCGCACGACCGCTTGCCATTACTACCCTCCATCGCATTGTCAATAGGTGCGCGGACCCGCCCCTCCAAGCTGACGGGCTCCCTGACCAACACCCCAACCTGACTCGATGAGCACTGTATCTCGTACGGACCATCATCAGCTGGTCCAAGATGCCCCCAAATCGCTTGCTTTTGTTTGTCCTACATGCAGATCCAGAACAATATACATACAGCTAGCTCTCGGCCTCTGCCCATCACCCCAGATAGCTTCGTTTCTTCCCCTCCCACTACGCTCGTGTACTATCCCCCCCCCGGTCATGGATCTCCTTTGCAGTCACGTCACTCGCTAAAGGGCCTCAAGAGACTCTTCTCCCTTCGTATCCTCTTATATGTCTTGTACCAGTCGCGTTGACTCATATTGTTCCTAACTTTGCTGCATGATTCCCTTTGTACGCCCACGTCGTCAACAGTATGTCTCGGTCGAGCTTCAGCATACGGAAGCTCATCTCACCTCGCCGCTCAGACACGATCGAGGAGTACCCTCACCTGGAGGACTCTATCGGGAGCGAGGACCTTTCTCTGTTCAAAGCCCGACGGAAGCAGCAGGAATCTAAGTCCTGGGCGCCAAACATACAGCCTTCCAACCCCCAATCCCAACCAAAAAGGCCCTCGAGGCAGGATGTCGTCGTACGAAGCTCACAAAGCATCATGAGAATTCCGAGCAAAGAACCTTGCCCCCAGGGATCACCACATTCGTCCTCGAGTTCTTTGTGTAGTTGCGAGTGTCCTACAGACACAGCCTTGACCACTAGCAGACATGGCACCCTTCGTCACTCTGAGACGCAAGAGAGACCTACTCTGTCCTCAGCACCAAAACGTCTCGCAGAACGCAGACATCTTTGGATCTCTCCCTTGTCACCGCCATATGACACCATATCCGGGCCCAGCTCGACAGAGGCTGATATCAAGGCTTACGAAGCTGGTGCCATAGACTTATCGTCTCACCCCGCGCTCAGAGAAAGCTTGACCCCTCCGCCGTCGCCAAAAGAAGTAGAAGAAGACGGCCTGGACGGGTGGTCCTTAGACGTTCAACACCTCATCCGAGAAACCGACGAGGCCTTCAAAGCTGTAGGGACAGCCATCGAAGAGGCGAAAACGGCCGTGTCCACCTTCCCGCCGCCGCCTACCGATGCCGGTCGCACATCTACATCATCAGCTCCTAGTCCTCTCCAGCCAGAGTCACCAAACTCTCCAATTATAAGGGTACAGACTCGAAAGAGCACACCGGCACTGCCTCGTCCAGTATTCGACACTTTGACGCCAAAATCGTCTAAACCGGCAAGGAAAAAGTCAATGAAATCACAAAAGTTCAAGACAAAGTCTAAGAAATCTACTCGCTGGCAGCTGGGAGAGGACGTCGCCGGGATTATCAGTGGGCAATTTTTCCGCAGAGTGGAAGTCGACGAGCTTCTGACGCCAGATCAGCTTCATGCAATACGGGCTGAGAGAGATGCTCAAGCACGACCACGCCGATCGAGCGACACTCTGAGGACCATCAGCACCGACGACAGCGAGACGGCGGTCGAGCCGTTCCACCTCCAGGACCTCCCTTCTCGGATAGGAGCGGCGGGGGTGGAGACGGCGGTGCCACGTGCTGACGTGGTTGTACCACTCGACCTCCCCGGTTTAGCAGAGGGACCGGGATTCACCTTGAAGAAGAAGTCGTCACGAAGGAAGAAGCCCGTGACCAAGGAAGAGTACGAGGCCGAAGCCAACGTGCCCCCTCCACCGGCCAAGAACCCGGCAAGGTTTCTGGCCCGGCCGCAAGCGCCTCTGTTGCCGACGATTCCTGAAGTCGTCGTCACGACACCAGAGATCGGGAGAAGCCTAGCTGACAAAAGCAACAAATCGGCAGAACGATACTTCGCCCCGGTGGACGAAGACGACTTTGTCTTCTTCCAATCTACAAACTACACTTTGAATCACCCTGCAATCCGACATGGGCATATTCGCTTTCCCAAATCGGAAGTCAAGGGAAAGAGGTTCGATCCTGATGACACACTTGACTGGACCGCCTTCCAGATGGCTATTCTTGGGGGGCGGGATACCTGTTCTCCGACCCGACCGACTTGTCGCAACCCTCAGAGAATGAAGAGGCTGCCGACCTGGCTGCCTGGTTCGACGAGTTCGGCTTCGACAATCACGGCATCTTGATCACCAGTGACAAACGAACACGCGCACCCAGGAAGTCACGCGCCACCCGGGCAGCGGCTCCTCCCAACCTACACATCAGCGCACCGGCGGACAGCGAATTGCCCATACCTGTTAGGGCGGAATACCCCACAGGCTTCTGGAACGAGGGCAGCGTCAACGCGTCCAAATTTTCGACGACAGAGTGCGGCATCCGGCGGTGGACGTTGGAGGGCCATCCCAAACGATACAACCGCGAGAGCGTCGAGACGCTGCCGCCCAGCCCGATGATGGACCTGGTCATGATGAGGGACTCCAGTGGCGAGGTAGAGGTGGTGCCGATGGGGTATAATTTAGGACATGACCTCGAGGATTTCCTGAGGTGGGAGGCAGAAAATGTCTGCGCAATAGGGGTTTATTGAGGAAAGGGCGCTTTACACGGCCTGCATGGACCCGGAGCTCTGGTTATCACTCGAGACGGTCGGATTAACAGAATACAATGAAATGATAATGCCATTCTACTCGATTGCTGTTCCACATCAAATATGCCGTGCTACCTTGAGCGTTTCGGGCAAGCGTCAGCGATGCCATGAAGCAGTGTTCTATCATCCACGGCCGACTGCAAATCCAACGTTTGGAATGCTATGCATCCGTTGCATCCGCTAAGGCTGACTCCTTCTACAGTGTCACCGTCTCCCGCCTCACACGGCCGCCCAACGCCGCCCCCGATAGGCCCCGATAGGCCCCACCAGCCGGCCCCAGCGAACCCCCCGCCACGGCTGGCCCCGGCAAGACCCGCCCGCACCATCCATGTGCGTGCGTGTGTGTGTGTGTGTGTGTGTGTGTGTATGTTTTTTTTTTTTTTTGGACCAAACTCACGCGCCGTCGCCCAGACTCCCGGGGTCACGCCGAACTTTCCCTTGACGAACGAACCAACAACACGCAGAAGCCACCAACTGACGTTCAGCTTGACGACCGGACCCACGGCAAAGGCAGACGCCCCCACGATCATCGTCAGGTATTGCCTACTCCGTTGCAGAAGATTGCTCTCGCATCATCCCGCTGCGGTTCGTGACCGGTTTCTGTGGCCCGTCTCTTCTTCAGCTGCTGCGCCGCGCCTTGGAGACGACACCAACGCCTGCTGAGCGACCATCACCTTTTGTCGATGCCTCAAACGGCCCCCTAGCGATACCACCTCATAATTCTCAGCCTTGATTGCCCATCTTAGTGCCTTCAGCTCGGGACAAAATAGAGACAGACCCCGCCTATTCACGCTGCAACTCACTCACAACCTCTTCATCTCATCATCACATCTCATCGCACTCGGTCTCATTACCATCCCGCTTCAACTTCACTGTCCCCGCCGGCAACACATTTCCGAGGCAACCCGTCTCGGTCCATCTTCACCCTCCAACCCCCCACACCCCCAGTGACCATGCTCCGCCGCCCCGCGACGACCCTCGCCATCACGGCCGAGGACATCGCCGCCTACGAAGACCGCCGCGCGCGCGAGGCCATGCTCCGCGAGCGACAGGTCCTCGTACAGGCCCAGCAGGCTCAGCAGCAGGCGCAACAACAAGCTGCCATCGCCGCGCAGCAGCAGCGGATCCTCCAGCAACAACCCCAAGCCCAGCAGCCATTTTCTTCTCCGCAGCCACTACAGCAGCAGCAGCAGCAGCAACGGCACACGCAAGCGCAGCTCCAGCAGCTCCAGCAGATGCAACGCCTCCAGCAACAACAGCTCAACGACGAGAGCATGGTGACGGTGGAGGGCGACGACGAGGACGAGAGCCTCGACGAGTACGGGCTGCTGCGGCGGCAGCAGGAGATGATGAGGGCGCAGAGGACGCAGCAGCACGGCAGGGCCGGCGCCGTGCAGACGACGCCTACGCCGGGCGATGGGGCCGCGGCGGGAGGACGAGGGAGGAGAGGATCGGGGTTGGGCGGCGCGGGAGGTGAGGAATCTTGATCCGTCTTGATGAAGGGGGAGATTTGGAGTACTTCAACCAACTATGATTTGGGCGCCGGGATCTGCTTCTGCGGGCTGCTTGGGTGTTGGATTTTTTTCTTCTCTTTTCTTTCGTTGGGTTTTGCGTCTCATCTTGTTGGATGTTGGACAACACTAAAAGGCATGCAAGGATGGGCCGTCTCACTCTGTGCCGTGTACAGCTTTCAAGAAGAAAAAGGTAATCTGTATTTTTACTGTGAAATTTCAGTCTTTCCTGAACAGCCCGAGTCCCTTTTTTTCGCCCATACCGATCATAACATCGTGCCCGATCATCTAAGTCATACTTCCCGCACGATCAACCAACCTTGCCCACAAAGATACCAACAATGTAAAGGACGAAGAAAAATGGGCACGTGGCAATGAAAAAACCACCCAAAACAACCACTGATCTATCCGCTCGCTGACGCTAAGAAATGTATGACTCGGTAAAAACCGGAAAGAGACGCAAAAGTTTCTGCCGTGGGACGTCGGAATAAATGGAAATTGAATGGTCGCGAGTATTACCAAAAGGGCAAGCTTAGCAGATTCTCTCGTCACGAAGGCGAGTAGACGTCCTGATTGCGGTCTCGTTCGATTTCCCTGGACGGGGATGATATGTTTTGCATCTGAGCCTGGGTCAGCGTCTTCCGGGGCAGGGGAGGATATGCCATGTGCGGGCACTTACGTTGTAGAAGACATTGGCCTGCTTGATGCCGGCCACCTCGGCCAGGTACTTGAGACGACCCCGTAGGAAACGTCTCTGTCTCGGGGTCGCAAAGTCGCTGCTACACGCCGTGACCAGTGGCCAAATGATCATCAGGCCGGCCGCACCCTTGAGCGGGTCATCGGGCTTGGTCTTGCCAACCGGGAACTGGGACACGACGACACCATAGCCGTTCCACTTGCAGAAGTAGGGCGTCGCGGCAGTGGTATCCTCGATGCGCAGTTGAGCCGAGCGTTTGAGTTCCTCGTATTCCTCGCCCACACGGTATTCGTCGGGTGAAACGAGCCAGGCCATGCATCTGAGGATCGTGGTCGTGAGCATGAGATGACAGCACCAGGTGGCCACGTGGAGGACGGCCAAAGGCAGGTTGAAGAAACCGTACACTGGGCCGGTAAACGTCTGCGCGGTGTCGAGCTCTTCATCAGATCGTTCGGTGATCCACTCAAGGGTGTCGACCTTCCACTGTGGGCTCGGGTCGTTGTTGAGCTTGCGGAACTTGGTCTCGAGGGCTTGAGCGCGCTTCAAGGCATTGAGGACCTTCTGGATCGTTTCGGGCTTGCGGTCCCCGGATCCCAGAAGACGGTCAACGTCCTGCCTGATCTGGCTGCTCTGGATATCCATGCTGGCAATCGCATGCTGCATCCGGCCGCGGCACTCGTGGTGTAAAAGCCAGGTGAACTCGGAGACCTCGGGAGAGTTGGGGAGGCAGTGGATGGAGAGACATTGGTTCCGAGTTATCGCAAACATCTCCTCGCCTTCGGGTGTCTCGAGGCCCTTTTGGCCCCTGAGCTTGACGATGATAGCGGCACCCTTCATGTGGTTGGTGTATTCAGCGATGGAATCTTGGGAACACGTCAATATCTATAATGTGTTAGCTGGGACTCCCACAGGGGAGGTTGGCAAACCCATGCCTCGTAGAACGCCAGCATCAACACAGCGCCGAGCGTCTGGTCGTTCAGCACCTCTTGCGGGTCCATGATTGCTTTGTTGACGGCTCGAACAGCCCGGACGTAGTGTCCTTGCGCGTGGAATAGGGCAGCACTGGCATTGACATTACGGCGACTTGCCAGTGCTGCCAGCGACACAGCCTTGTACGCTTGGGAGAGACATTTGGAGACCTTTTGTCCGCTCAGAAAACGGGGCAGGAAACGGTAATAGCCCCGAGCCGTCGGCGTATGCGGGACAATGATGAATTCGGATAAGAAGTAACAAGAGGCCTGTTCATCGAGCGAGTCAAACACGGACATGGGAATGTCTTCGTCCTCTTCAGCGGTGTCGTCATCGTTGTGATACGGAAAGGCGGCCAGGTTGGAGTAGTCGAATGTCTTATACTTGGGACCGGCAACCGCCTTCAAGCACTGTTTGTTGCAAATCGGGGCTATATCTTTGCCTTCGTCATCTGAGCTGTCCTCCCCTCTCGATTTTTTGAATCTCTTGATTGTCGCCTCGGTCTCGTCACGTATGTTTGCCTCGAAAGGATCACGGTAGCCTGGGCACTGCCGCCGTGACTTCCTGCATCTCATACAGAACGGCTTGCCCTCGTCGCACTTGATCCTTCTAGCCCTGCACAGCTTGCAGCCGCCCGATGGTTTTCCTGTGTTCACCATGGTTGCTATGAGGATACGGTGTGTCAAAAGGGGCTGCAGGAAATAGCATGGAAAGGAACGCAGAAGGAAGTTGTGAAAGGGCGGGAGGGGCCGATCTTTTTCACAAGTCTCTAGAACAAAAGCATCAGGTTCCGAGGTCAACTGTCGAGTTGCAGCCGGACACGGAAGCCGAAGGATAAAGTGGGATGGAGGGTGTAAAATTTAAAGTCATAGCAATGAACTGCATGCGTTGTGATGGGAATCCAACGTTCCAAGGCTGACTTGACAAGCTCAATGCTTGGTCGATAGCAGAGAGATTAAAGGGCTGGATCACCGATGGGACGCCGGCGAAACTCTGTGGCAGCTAAACGCCGCGTTAGGAGACAGTTGGAGCTCAAACGTTTAAATGGGACGACCCCGTTGTTGAACACGCGATCTCGGGTGGCCTTGGCTTGGGCAGTATGCAGCCCATGTTGTCTGGTAATTCCGAAGGTTTGTTTCATGCGCCGCTAAGCCGTGACAATTTACCGGCAGCAGTGATCATGGGTGGCCACATCGGCTCGTGCGCATTCTGTTTGAGACGGCGTAGATTACCAACGAATTGTTCCAGAGGAGGAGAACACCGACCAGCATCTTAGCGGAACCATGGAGGGTACGTCCCGGTTCGTCGGTTAGCCCTTCGATAGATGGCACCTCAGACAGGTGTCAAGAATGTGATTATGTGCGCGCGCGCGCGCGTGTGTGTGTGCTCCGTTGAGGCGGTGGCCCCATGGGCCCTTTCGTTGGCCATTTGAGCTAAACCCTGACTCTGCCAACCGACCAAGTAGAAAAAAGTTCGTGAAGCTTGTCAATCTAAACATTCCAATAGGGGCGGTTCAAGTCGAAGGGTCGCCCAAGTCTGACCGCAAAGGTCGCACCATTGGACCTTGTCAGTACGAGCTGTCTTGGTAGAAGCCACAAACTCGAAAACTGTCTTCGGTTCCGACGCCGGCTCCGGGGTCGGCAAACGTCAAAAAGAAGGTAGATCAGCAGCATGGAACATGGCGGATCGTTCGCATCCCGCGGGGCTGAAACGTCACCCCGCTGGCGATGCTTCGTTCTGCGGGCGGCTCGCAGGTTCCATGGAAGAGGTCGTAGGCACGGAAGAGGGTACTATGTCAGCCGGAAGGGGTCGCTGCCATTGAGTCGGACGGCAAGCTTTGATAACGTTTGCTGAGTCGCCATTTCCGGCGGTCTGGTAGTCAGGAACTTGCCCACACACATGCGACACTTGACGGCGTGGAGTAGCTCCGTTCATTCGTCATCACGGTTGATGGAATCGTTTCATCCTATTGCTTCTCTTCTCAATTATGTTAATGGATCCTGAGCGTTGATATATGTGAATGCCTTATACTTGTTGTGCACCCAGCCCAAAGGTCGACATCGTGGTGTAACCAAATGCTTTGGGTTCCATCGAACTGATATGTGTGGGACAGAACGACATAAGGATGTCTCAGTCTAAATCATTGTTTAGTCCATACTCGAACCGAATAAGAGTGCGTAAGCCGCGCGTCGCAGCTTGCCTGGTCCGCGAGAACGAAAGGGATCAGAGTGTTTTCAAGAACGAAACAACCCGATTCGAGGTATTGCTCACGCCGTTTAACGGTCATGGAACTGCCATTGTCCGCTTATGTAATTCACACCACATTGGCCAGGAACGATTGGTTACGTACCTTACCTATCCTTCAAAGGTTGGTGGGTCCATATGCTGATCAACAGGTAGGCCCACTTCAACATCTCAGCCGCACAATAGCTACGTGCTTAACTTCGACTTCAACGAATTCGGCGTTCACCAACCATGACATGAGCCTTACAGTATTCCATGAGAAAACTCACACTCTTACGCGCAGAGATCAGTGAAAACGCGAAGCAGGTTGAACTTTGCCTGATCTCGAGTCATGCCAGTTGTCAGGATGCTTGCATTGCTGGACACCAAACCTACACTCCTCGTTATCATCGCGAGATGACGAGGAATCTGGATCGGGTTGCCGCGGAAAATCTCTGCGTGCAGCTTTAACTTACTGAAAGGATTGCAGACTTCTCAGCGTTAGGCATGCAGGCTTTCACAACGGCCGATATACTGTTACGGCAGCTAGCTAGACTGATCGGATCGTTGCGCTCAGAGGTTGTCCCCCCCCCCCCCACTGTTTAACTTTCACACGTCAAACGATAACGGGGGAAAGGCCAAATGGCATGTAGAACGAACACCATAGGGCTGTCGATTTACGAAACGGCGCCTGTAAAGTTATGAGATGGAAGTCTGCCGTGTCCTGGTCTGCCGTCCAAGCCCTGGCAGAGTCAACCTGACACTTGCAGGTGCTAATTAGTGACGTGAGTCCTGGTGTCTGGTCCCACACGCTCTGCAGCCGAGGCAACAACCTATACGGCTACGACGGCTCTGGACCCGGGGTTCCCATTCGATGCCTAGGGTGGCGGACCTTGTTGGGCTAGGAATGCCTCAGTAAGGGTTCCATGCTCTTCTGTTCAGCATTCCGTGCATTGCGCTCGATAACGAAGAAGGGCTGGCTGGCTATTCGGCTGGCTATTCGGCTTGCTAGTTTGCACTGCGTACTCTCTATCATCTCCGCATTTATTCCGAAGTCTCCCTCCGGCAACACTGTTCACATCTTAAGGACGAGTGAACTGGTCGTTTAGCCCTGAAACACAAACGTCGGTCTTTGAAGCAGATCTAGAGGACCCCTTGACTGGATTCTCGGAACTTGCCTAATCAATTGACTGGACAAGATCGTTTCAGCCAATAGGGACGTCCTCGCCGGAAAGCAAGGTTCTGACAAGGCTGGCAGTTGATTCCCGCCCTACATGGTATCTGGGGTAACTTACCTTGAAATCTGCCGTTGCATTTGACTCATATGGCCCGGTGGCAGGATTCGGCCGACCGAGGTGCCCCGGGATCATGCGGAAAGAGTGAATCGCCTTAAGCTCGCAGAATCTGAATCCGCAACCAACTGCGAGACCAAAGGCCTGTCACTTTCATCTGAGTGAGTGACACAAAAGTCATCGTCGAGTGGAAGCCATAATATCGTTCTTGTCGAAATTAGCTTGCAGATCTAACAAGTGCTGAAGCAGATTCAGAAGGCAGTCGAATGCACACAGCAACTCACAGGGTTATGTTCGGAACATTAATCAGGTTCATAATGGCGTGCATCCACCATGAAAAACTATCGCTTAAGAGGCTCTTTGAGGACAAGGTTCCCCCTTGGTTCGATCAGTTGAGAATAATGCCCCAATACTGCAAGGCATTTCTCAACTTCGGAAGGTAAACCACTGCACTTTGACGCCATAGCTCGCTCGAGCGCATTTGGTTTTCTCATATGTTGGCGTGACTACAATTGATATACCGACAGGATTGTACGTAGCATTCGATGTAGATATCCCTGGCCTCGACGGCGTGTTCGGTGGACGCCTCCAAGGTTGGCGTTTCCACAGGACTGGTACTGGAGTTAGCTTTGGAACGCTCGGTCCAAACCCACTTGGCATTGGAAACCTCAGGACACATCCCTCTGTTGTAATCCCAGTCTTTGATCTGTTGAGCCAATCGCTTTGTACGAAAAAGACCGAGTCGAGGATAAGATGGCCCCAGTCGCTGACAACCTAAGGTCATACAATATGGCGCCGCTGAGTGCGAGATGCGGATGACTGCCGAGTACAAATCTTCTCCCTCTTGCATCGCTTTCGTTGGCCCTTTTGTTCTTGAGTGTCATATGTTTACCCGGATTACCAGGTACCCAAGATGGAGTGACGAGAAGGAAAAGGGCCAAGAGGGGATGAGATTTGAAATTCTTTTCTCTATACTGGAATCTGGTACAAGTGTAGCAGTTTGAGAGACGAATCAAAGTCAAGTACTTTCTCATGCTGACAGAACAACCCGGGTGGCTCGTTCTGATGCGGGGCGGCATCACCTAAATTCGATCTTGGCTGGAGCACATGGCAACGAACCTCACGAAGCTTTATGCTCATTCGGTTGAACATTCGGTTGTTGGCAGCTCACAAGAATCGACTCGTCAATGGCGTTTTTTCTTGTTTTTTTCTCTCGATATCCCAGCCGCCTTGGCTCTTAAGCCGCCGATTGTCTAACACACCTCTCTACTCGCTTAACTAGCGACAAGGTGGTCAATGCGCCCGATTATTCGGCCGGGTTAGTCTCCACAAGACCCCGAATCGCAGGCCCGTCAGCCCGCTTCGTTCGGTATAACACTTCGTCCGATCGGTCCGCTGGACCTCGACTATCACCAGCTCAACGTAGGAATTTGTCTGCCCGAAGCCAGCTCATCCACCATTGCCCGCGCTTACCCCGACTGTGCTGACAATTGAAACGGACCATCTGACCATGCCTACGGACAGCAACACTTGAGAACACCACAGCGTCGCATCGGAGGAAGATACCGGCACAGATTCCATGGAGCTGGTGATTCATCGCTTCTGCAACTTTCAACCGACTCGGAGCTAATTAACAATACTATTCACCGAAATCCCCGACGCGGCGTAACAATGTTGATATGCGCTTCGGGGTGAAGATGATGGCTCACTGCGGCGCAGTCGTTGAGCGATAATGTCATCTTGAGCCGCTTTCACCCGGAAGCAGTGCCATGCTGCCATTCACTACCCCCACCTGGGGCGCCTTGACAGTGATGAGCTGCATGTTGGTATTCATCTTCCCAAATCGGGGCGGGCTGGGGTGCTGTGCTCCGTTTAGAGCTCCCTTCCTTCAGAAAAGACGTATAAGCCTTTCGTAGCCCGTCCGTCGCCTCACATCCTAGTCCAACCAGTCTATATTGACATCAACACTGCAGATGCATAGATACGTAACAAGAATTCAACCTCATACTCGGTCACATAAGCAACCAACACATCTCGACAGCCACCGCCTGTTTCCACGATGGCTACCAGGGGACCAGAACCACGGGGGCCACCAACAGTCACCCCCGAGAAACAAGAAACTCACGTCGAACAACATGGAAAAGACGTCTTCAAGCCTTCACGCGAGTTCATGCTCGCCTTCGCGGCACTCTGTACCATTGCCCTCGCTGTCGCTCTCGACGCTACGACCCTCTCCGTCGCCCTCCCGACAATGTCCCTGGCCCTCGGCGGCACTGCCCTCGAGGCCTTCTGGTCAGGCACTAGCTTCTTGTTAGCCAGCACCGTCCTGCAACCCACCATCGCTGGGCTCAGTAGCATATTTGGACGCAAACCCCTTGTCTACGCTTCGGCGCTCCTGTTCGTCGTGGGTTCCATCGTTGGCGCCGTCGCAAACAACTTCACTGTCGTGATCGCGGGCCGGACAATCCAGGGTATCGGCGGCGGCGGGATCCTCGCGCTCACAGAGGTCATCATCACCGACCTCGTCCCGCTCGCCGTCCGGGGCCAGTGGTTCTCGCTGCTTTCGGTCGTGTGGTCCGTCGGCACCGTCACGGGCCCCCTGATCGGCGCCGGCTTCGCGCAGAACGTGTCCTGGCGATGGATCTTTTGGATAAACCTCCCCATCACCGCTTTGGGCGTCGTCATGATATTCTTCTTCCTCAGACAGGTCAGCATCCCCGGCGAGGTCGGCGCCAAGCTCAAGAGGTTCGACTGGCTGGGCAGTTTTCTCTTCACGGCGGGCTCGACGAGCTTCCTGTTCGGCATCTCAACGGGCGGCGTCATGTACGAGTGGACCTCGTTCAGATGTCTGCTGCCGTTGATCCTGGGCGTCTTCATCATCGTCGGGTTTGGCTTCTGGGAGCTCAATTTTGCGAAGGAGCCTCTCATTGACAAGGGTATCTTCAACAACTGGACTATGATCGCCAACTACATCATGACAATCTTTCACGGCATGATCCTTTGGTCTATCCTCTACTTCCTCGGTAAGCCTTCTCGTGACTCCCTTTCAATTACTCTGACAACGGTTTGAGCTGACACCTCCCTAAAGTCCTTTACTACCAAGCCGTCAAAAACTATTCCGTAGTAATCTCCGCCGTCGCTGCCCTCCCAGAATCCCTCACGGTTGCCCCCGCCGCCATGGTCGTTGGTCTCATTGCCGGAGTCACGGGTCGATACCGCTGGTCCCTCTGGTCTGGCTGGGTCGTCACGACTCTCGGTGCCGGACTCATGTGCCTCATGCGGCCGTCCACCACCATTCCACAGTGGGTATGGCTCAATATACCTATTGGCATCGGCACGGGCATGCTGTTCCCCGCCATGGCACTCTCGATCCAGGCCGCCTGCGAGCCGGCGCTCAACGGGCAGGCCGCGGCGTTCTACTCGTTCCTCCGCACGTTTGGCCAGTCGGTCGGTGTCGCCGTCTCAGGCGTCATCTTCCAGAACGCGTTCCAGAAAAGACTGGCTCAAGTCCCGGCGCTCGCGGACGCGGCCGAGGAGTACTCGCGCGACGCCACCATTGTCGTGGAGGTCATAAAGCGGATGCCGGAAGGGGACGCAACGCGCGCGGAGCTGGTGGAGGCTTACTGCGATGCGCTGCGGGCGATCTGGATCAGTCTTATTGCGTTTGCGGGGTTCTGTATGCTCATCAGCATCACGGTCAAGAAGTACAGTTTGAATCAGGAGCATGTCACCAAGCAGAGGCTCGTGACGAGCGATGATACGAGTAGGGAGGACATCGAAAAGGGGAGCAAGGACGGACGTTGAGGTGGGATACCCTCGATCAGTAGAGGCAGATGACACCTTTAGAAAGCTCTAGATCTCTGACATTTTGAATCCCTCTCAATAGATTTGGAAATCAGGTATGGAATTTGGAATACTATATGTTCCAGAAAGACCAAGATGCCAAAGGAAATTTTAGTGTAGATGGTACAACAGTGTAAACGCAAACCACTTCACCTCTTGTATATGAATGTCCCGCCAAAGACTTTATCCGTGACCTCCTTTGAACGGACCTCCAAATCACGTCTACCAACACCCCTGAGCGAACTGGATATTCACATGCGGTTCGTACCTTCTCTTTCTTACGTAGATTACTGCCGCCGTTGGGTTCTTCTCTGCCACGCATTGCCTATCCCTCTACTCACTTACAACAACGCCGAAGCAACTCCCACCGATATAACTAATTCACGACTTGCAAAGCATTCACTATTCGAATGCGCTTAGCTTCTCTGCTTATCTCTCTGCGGTCAATGTCATCCTCTCCATGCACAAAACCCATCATCTATCTCGTGGAAAGATCGCTGACCGTTTCCAGACGAAGCCAGCCCCCGCGTATCTCAATAGCTTCACGTTCATTCATCGTACACAAGAACACTCCTTCTCAATAAATTCCAAAAGGGAAAGATCGAAAGGCCTAACAACCGAATTTGCTACCTAGCACAATCTCCGCTAACCGATAACAAAATGTGCCTCCGAATTTACCGACACTACACAGGCTGCGGCTGCCTCCTTGCAACCAGAGCCTCCCTCCGCGAGTGCCACCACGGCCCGACCTCACCCCTCTGCGGCCCACATCACACTATCGGCATCGTCACCCGCAAGGACGAGGAGTGTCGCTACCACGCCCGCCTTACCAAGCAGCAGCGACATGCGCCCGAACAGTCCCGCAAGCCGCGCTTTCGCATACCCTCTGGCCCGGGTGTCACACACAAGGAGATCGCGGCGGCGAAACTGGAGCATCTCCGCGGTCTCCACATGCAGGAGCGTCTCGACCGCTTCAAGGCCAAGGGACTCCAGGGCTCGTACCGAGGTGACCCCGCGCCGAAACCTAGAGGTGGCGCTGTGGTCTTTTCGAGGCAGTTCGATGGAACGGAGATTATGGGAAACCACCCCTATGAGATGACGGACTTCGGGGAGGGTGACGTGGCTCAGCAGAAGACACGGTGCCGCCTTCGTGACGAGTTTCTCACCATAATCCAGAAGGAGGGGCTCTTTGACCCGAGCGACCGGTTCCTGAGCTCCGCGTGGGATGACGACGACGATGTCTCTGCTGAGAGCAACGAGGCGGATCCCCATGCCATGGAGACGACTTCCTACAGCGAGGGAGCGGAGTCTATGGAGCCTTCAGAGGTGATGGAAGGAGGAAACGACGCGATGACTGCGGAGGACAACGCGATGGACGTTAACGAGACGGACGTTGCCCCCGATGGCGAGGGCGAGGAAGACTCCTCGTAGCGCGAGGATACCTATCCGCCCACAGGTGTCGAGTGGACTTCGAGGCTCAAGTACTTGACTGGCTTCCGTTCCACTCAACCGTCAGCCTCACTATGACTGGGATTGATTGATGCGGGCGGACGGAGTGGCTCAGGGGCCCATGATTGGAAAGGAGTCTTCTGATTTGGGTAGGCAGGTTGTTTGGGTCAAGCCCTATTCATTGCAAGAATCATCTTCGATAACCCTCTATATTATGGTCGTTGGATTCCATCTAACAATGTGTTTCCCATACCCAACTGTCAATCTTATGTGCACGTACCCGACTTCCAGAGCCTATAGTTGAAAGATTAAGGTGTTATACAGAATCGGAAACCTAGTGATCATCATATCCTACGATACGTTTGAAATTCAGGATCAAGGCCCCAGGCTTATGCCATCACATGTTCATTTCTCGTGCGCAAATCATTATGTGCAACCTCTCCTGCTGTAGCGTCTAGTACCCCGTCCACCAAGTGTAGTTGTTCGTCTGCTCGGGGGAATCCCAGACCAAGGGAACGCTGGTATCGTCCGGCCTCTCGGGCCACGCCTTGGCCAGGCCGGCCCAGACCCTGACGTCCTTCCACGTCGCCGCGTCGCCGGCGAAGAAGCCGAGGCCGGTGCTGTCGTTGCGCGAGGGGTAGATGCGCGCCGTCAGCGCGAAGCGCTCATTGACCCAGATCTCGAGCAGGGAACCGTCGAGGACGATGTGGAAATCGAGGTCCTCCGTGGCAGCGGCGCCGTCACCGGCCTCACCGCGGATCTTGTAGGGCTCAAAGTGGCCGACGAAGCTCGCCTTGTTGAAGTTTTTGAGCAGGCTGCTGTGGCTGCGGAGGACGCCGATCTGCGAGGTGGACGGGTCGAAGGCGATGGTGGTATACTCGGCCCTGTCGGGGCTCTGGCCGACGATGATGCCGGCCCGCCCTCTGAAGTCGCTGAGAGTCGCCGTCAGCTCGTAGGAGGTACCCATGTTAGCGGAAACGGACATGTTGGCGTCGACGAGCTTACCGACCTGGAAGTCGTAGGTCTTGGTGCCCTTGCGAAGAAGCTGAATGACATCCGGAAGGGGGCGGATGCCGAGGGTCTGCGCGACGGTGCCATTGCAGCTCTCGATACAAAAGTTGCCGTCTTGTTGGGTGCCGCAATTATGTACGCCTGTGGTCTCCTTGACATACAGCTCCATGGGCAGGTTGAAAGATCCCCTGTAGCCAAACTGCTTAGAAGTATTGAAGGCGTAGTCGGGCAGAAAGTCTTCGTTGGCCCACCCCCACACGATGCGCCGGGCGTGGTTGTCGGTCCAAGTAGCCTGTGCGTAGGACATACCCCAGTCTAATGCGGTGCCAGAGTTGGGAGTGAACTCGACAGAGCCGTTATCACGGCGCGCAACGTCTCCACGGTTCCAGAGAGCCCATTTGCTCCTCCAATGCTGATTGGTCTCACCGCCGTCGCTACCTACGAGAACGAACCAGGCCTTCTCCTCGCCAGCGGGGAGGTTAAAGAAGTTGCCGACCTCAAACGTGTAACCGTAGGACCCAGTAACGTCAGGGTTGCCAAGGGACGAGTTGGCAACAGGCTCCCACAGGGCGCCAAGGAAAGCCCATTGAGTCAGGTTGGAGGCGGGCGCGGTATAGAGCGGCACCCGAGGCCCGATATAGCCGGAGCTTGAGGCGCCGGTCTTGAGACCGGAGCCGAGGACCATGTAGTAGTGAGGCTCGCTGACCTGGAGAAGGCTGTCAAGCTCCGTCGAGGGAAAGAAGTTGGGGTCTCTCCATCCGGTAACATTCCAACCCTTGGGGGGGTCAGAAATAACAGTGCCGACCTCCTCCCACGTGTGGCCACCATCAGTAGAGGTGTATAAGGCCTGTACCTCACCACCGGCAGAATACGGCTGATTCCAGTTAACCGGTAAGGCGTGGATACCGGTGCTGAAAGTCAGCAGGGTGCCGTCGTTGACGCCCTTCACGTTGACCGGCTGGGTCGTGCCGGTGAACTGCGAGAGAGGACCGGCGGCGTACTTGCCAGAGGCGAGGGAAAGGCGCGGGTCGTCAGTCCAGTGAAACAGGTCCTTAGAGACCGCATGCCCCCAGGAGACGTTGCCCCAGTCCACGTGGTTGGGATGGAACTGGTAGTGCAAGTGATACGTCTCGGTTGCCGCATCATATACCGCGCCGCAAGCGTCGTTCATCCAGCTGTGCGGCGAGAGGAAGTGAGAGCGAGGCCTCCAGCGGGTGAAGAGGGAGCTGTTACCGGCCGTAGCGAGATATTCGGCCGTCAGAGTTGCGGTCGCAGATACAGGCGCCGCGATGGCTGCGAGGGAAGCAACCACCGTGAGGACGGCACCGCCCTCGAAAACTGGCATGCTGTGTGATGTATGCTAGTGAACACGCGACTTGACCTATGAAAAAAACCCATGGACGCACACACGCGATCGAGTGCAGGCTCACGTCAAGTCTGCAAAGGGCGGGGTAGAGCCTGTTTAGGTATATGCGATGTCGTTAGAGTTTAACACTGATCAATAAGTTTAATCCATTCAAAGTCGCTCCAAATCGCCCGCTACACCTGATACGCCGCCCATGATGAAGTTAGTTCCGAATCGGTCCAGTTGGGTATTGTCGTCCTCCAACTCCAGAGATTACCGGGCTGGTCCCGCGCTCTTTCCACCGCTTCCTATCATCCCTGACCTCACGATCACGAGGGACCCATGAGGCCTCGCCCCTTCCTCGCATACGGTCCACGTCGGCGTGGCTGCTTGTTCGGCGCTGTGCCTCGGGCCGTACCAAATGTCGCTCCCTCCGTCTACGCGCTTCAATGTCCTCTTCCCTCTCCCAGTTCACGACGCGCTCCCGGTCTCTTTCACGTTCCAAGTCCCTGTCCCTGTCTCTGTCCCGGTCCCGGTCGCGTCTGCGGTCTCGGTCTCGACCACGGTCTCTTTCACGCGCCCTCTCCCTCTCCCTCTGCTCTCTCTCTTCCATCTCTCTACGTTCCCGAGCTTTAAAACGACGCCGTCGCTCATCTTCTTCGGAATCCGACCCTCCTGAGTCCTCGGAAGCGATGTCAGGCCAACTGCGGTTGAGTTTGGAAGATGGCAGGTGTTCCCGGCTACGGCGCAAAGGCAGATCGCTTCGGCGGCCAGAGGTGCTTCGATGACGTTCCGGCGACCGGCCGTTGGGAAGGATTGATGACACCTTCTCAGTAATCTTGTCCCTCAGACCCTCTACGATCGGTATACTGCGACGACGCGCGTCGTCTGGCCTCAGATCGGCACGGTGAATGCGAGCTCCTGGAGGCGGACCATGTGGCGCCGGTGGCGGCTGGGGCCCCGACTGTGGACCCATGCGCCGGAAGCCCGGGGGCGGCGGCTCATTAGAATGATGCGTGTGGGGCCTCCGTTTGGTTCGCGGACTCGCGGGTTCGTCGGCATCAGACGTCGAGGACGACGAGTAGTGTCGTGGCTGGCTATGCCTGCGAGGCTGCGTGGGAGGTCTGTTGGGATGCAAGTTCAGGTTCTCGGAGGCGGCGTGCATGGCATCATGTGGAGGAGATGGGTAGTCCGAGAAGCTACGGCGTCGACGATCGTCTGGCGAGTTTTGTCCCCGGAAACGATCTTGCTCGGGACTCCGAGGGATGTTTAGACGCGAAGGGGGGTACCTATTCGCAGCATGCCCTGGGACATGGCTGTAAGCTACAGGAGGCCGGGTCGGTGGGGCGAAATAGTCTGCTTGCGGGCCCCGAGGAGGAGGCGAAGGCTTGGCCGATGCCTTTGGGTAGGGATTGCGAACGTGTACATAGGTTGCCTTGACTCTCGGTTCATCTCTTTCTACTGGGCGGCTGGTTGCAGTCTTGGGAGATGCAGGTTCGTCTTTCGGTGCTGCCGCCTTCCTCAACTTTTCGGCGCACTCCTTGTGCCATTTCTCTATTCCGGCATCCGGCTGGCTAGGGAGAGCTTCCGCGGGCAGGTCTGGAGGAAAAGGCTCGCCCGTTTCGGGATGCTTCAGGTTCCAGGTCCTAACGGCTTGCTGGATGAAGGGAACATGCTCCTCAGGGCTCAACAGGATCTCTATCGACTCCCACCGAACGAAACCACGCAGTGTCAGGGCCGGAACGGAAGGGGCGTCGAAATCGTTGTCGGAGGGTTGCATGGAGTGTTGACAGCCCGTAACCTGCCAGATGTAGGATATGGCGGGGTAGGGCATGTCGATGAAGAGGGCTATGATGACAGGTCGTCAGCACGGAATGCATGGCGGGGGCCGACGGGGGTCTGCGTACAATCATAATCACCACCAACGGCCTTGTAAAAGGCGGCCAGCTTCTGAGGGGTCAAGGCTAGGACATGTTTGTCGCCAATGTCGGTGATCTAGAGATTTGGTGGGGTTGTCAGTGGTTGTCCGGGCAGAATAGGTAGGCGGAAGCGGGATGTGCGAAGACAGGGACGGCGGCAGACGTACAATGTGGAGGGCGATGGCGCGCAGGAGGGAGTCGAAGATGGGTGTCGGTGCCTTGTCCGGACTGAACAAGTAACCATAGAAATTCGGGGATTTCGGGTCGGAAGGTTGAGTCTGAGGTTGGGGTTGTGGTTGAGCAGAGGACTCTTTCGAGTCGGCCTCTGCGGTCGCCGTCGCCATTCGGGGCCGAAGTCTACATCAAACGGTGTGTTTTTGTGGGCAGGAAGGTCCCGGGAAGAAAGTGTGGAGATCGGATGGGATGGAGAAATATAACGGGTTGTGGCGTGTGCTGACCGGCAAAAGGACGTATCGCGCGGCCGGTGTCGACTTGGCGAGGAATGCGACGAGCAAGAGCAACGTCGAAAGTCGGACGTTCGAGTTGAAAGGCAGAGCGCAAGCGGCCGTTGAAACGAGACGTTATGTCGTGTAGCCCACGGGTTCAAATCGCTAGCGTTGGGACGCAAACGAGACGTCGTGCTGGGGAGGGGGCATCAACAGGTACTAATAATAATCTAGGGTATCTTGGGTGCGGGCCGGCGCCATAACATCATCATACGAGACAAGATGTAAGGCAGAAGTAGGCTGAAGCCAAGCCGTGAGTCAAGGCCGGATGGATACGTGAGCGAGAGGGCGCGCCACGGAGGAGAGGGTGCGCGCGAGGAGACGGCGTGCGGATGATATGTCTCTGGGTGGGTGGGTGTGAAGAGCGACAGGACGGATGAGTGAGTGAGAGGGAGACGAGAGTAATGAGGATGCGACTGGTCGACGAGAGCTAGGCGGGCAGGGAGCTGGTGATGATGTAACTAAAGTACTCGGACTACAGCTTCAGGCAGGCAGGGTACCTGCGCCTTGTTGTTTGGACGACCTGGAGGTTGGAGGGGCCGGAGACGTGGCCGAGGACTTGGACGCACGATGGACTCTTTTGGTGTGGAGGAGTTCCTGTCGGGCAGAACCGAGCAGTGGGAGAGCAGCAGCACCTTTGCCTTCACTCTCACTTTCACTCTCACTCTCACCCTTCTCTCTTACACCTGGACCAGCAGCAGCCCCGTGCAGGATGCAAGGCGGGCAGGGCAGTGGCAGGTAAGAATAGCGATCAAACAGGGAAAACGTTTGGCTGTTGGGCTGACACGTGCACCCTGGCGCAGATTCCCTGGCGGAAATAACTGGGCCAGGAGTTGCATGCCTATAGGTACCTCAGCCTGCGCTGCATCCGCACACAATCTACAAGTACTTCGAGATGCCTCTCTCGTCTTCCACTCAACCCAAGCCCTTTTTCCATGGCAATCTGACTCCTCCTTCAATCGCCTTGAATATCACCGCTTCCCCCCTCTGGCTTGCATGCGGCATGTTCACCGGCTCTCGGCCTGCCCGACATTTGATTGTTATTGTCTTGGGTTCTGACTGTTAGACGCGAAATGCACCTCGACTTTTGACTGACTACAGGTACCTCCGATCGATGAACAGGAAACCTGATGCGGTCCCGGTCCACATGGACATTGACTTTTAACACTTTTACAATCAGGCTGGGCCGCCAAAAAAACAAAAACAAAAAAGACCCAGAGATGCGGATGACCAAAGATGCCCGTCGAAGACGATGGATGCCCTGCCTAGCCCAGCCAACCCCGGGATGCAGCCTGAAAGTATGCCCAGGTGAGTCCATCTGCTGGAGACGGGCTGCCGCGATGTGCCTTGTTGCGGAGGCTGGTGGCCGCTCAGCCGCCATGACGGAGACTCTGCCTCCTGGGCGCAAGGACACTGCAAGGTGCGAGAGACCGGCCCTAACAACGCATCCTTTGCTGAGGCAGCCCGACCGAACCGACAGGCCGTCGTCTTGTCTGCGCACTGGCACCGGGAACCCCCAAAGGACCAGCTCGCCGGTGATCCAGAGGGATCAACGCTGGACGAAAAACCCGAACTCTGCTCATCTCGTCACTCCCCGGTGGGTGCCCCCGGCTCTCCCACCACCGGCAAACTCGAGAGAACAATCTTTTCAACTCACGACAGTGTCGCCCGTAGCCTCTGAGCCATGGCCTTCGGTTCCACGGCAGGCGGCAACCCGGTAGCCACCAAGACAAAACACCAAAGATCCGGCACCGAGATGCACCCAAGCTTTCCGCGACTCTCGCCTCATTCTCGCCCCCAGAGACAATGCTAGCTACCGGGTGCTGATCCGCGGCGGCGCGTCGCACACCCTGCCCGACATACCACAGCACTCCTGCTTGTGGTCTACTTTGGTAACCCCGCGTGTCCGTCTCATCCTGAACGCTGTGGCATCTGCGTATGATGCAGTCGCAGCCAAGGGTTTGGGACAGGCCAATCTGGCGGTGAGCGGATGAGCAGAGATTGGCGAGTAAGGCTTGCAAGGACCTGCTGCTGTACATTGCGCCTCGCGTGTACCATCTTTACCGTTTGGTGATGCTATGCTACATTACATACAACGATAACCACCAATGCTGTCCTCGCGTTGCCGCACTGGCCTCAACGGGCCATCTCGCTGGCTCTCCTCCAGTGCTATCTTTATCTTACATGAATCTACCTCTGTGCCATAGCCATGGTTCACCGTCCATACGGCGACGATCAATACTGCATCAAGGGGGCCAGACCTGCCGGGTGCTCATTGGGAAACCGCATACCAAAGCCCAACGCCGGCGCCGGCAAGGGAGAAGAGGCTCCTTACGAAGTTGAGCGCCCGCCACCTCGTCAGCAGCTCCGTTGTCTCGGAAGATCCAAGCGTCTTGACACCCTGTGCACCGGCCATGAGTGCGCTGTTCGTCGGCGACATGAAGATGAGGGTGAACGGCACGATGGCGAGGCCCAGGGCGGCGGCGGTGGCGTACGGCTTCCACGCAACGCCCTGGCTACGGCGGTCATACGCCGAGTAGGCCAACGTCAGAAAGGTGACGAGCGCTACTTTGGGACCGGTCGACGCGCCGCTCAAAAAAATGTGTTGCCACTGCCTCAGTGCATGCGCTGGTTCCGAGCCGGCGCTCGGGAGGATGGCGGGGACGCTGAACATGGACAATGATGCCGTTGCACCTGGACCAAAGAGTCAGCAACCGACTGACGTTGGTTCCCCCTCCAAAAAAAAAATCAAAAAAAAAAAATGCCCGCGAGAAGCGCTAGAGTGAGGGAGCCTGCTTACCAGCCCACCAGGCACATCCCAAGATGCCGGTCGCAGTCGCAATTGTGTTGGTCAACCCGAGTTGCGACATGTTGGGCTCGACGAGGAGTTGGGCGAGTGAGTTGCGATTGTATGCGTGTTGTTTTGCTTGTGCGTGGGTGTTGAGTCGCTAGTGCTGGCTGGCTTACACAAATGCCAAGATTGGTCTCAGAGTTTGTTGATTGTTCCTTTTCCGGATGACAGTTCTTCAACGGCATGCAATCAAGCGAGGGTTTGGGACGGTTTTCTTCTCATTTATGCTCAGTGTTCGTTTCGCAGACAGCGGCGGTTGCTTTCGCCGACCAGATCGGGGGAACGGCGGACGATGCAAAATGTCCGAATGCTCTGTTGCTATCGTCTGCCCCGGACCTGACGGCACCACTTGCACCGTACCGCCTTAACCGTTGAACCGCTCAGGGAGCTGTTTGAATTGTCGAAAAGACTGAGCATGGTTCTGCCTGATACCACTGTGCTTATCTTGTCCCCCAATGCCTAGGGCTACGTTTGGCTGAAGGAACCGGTCGACAAAGGTCCGGAGACCGTTGAAGCTTTCAAAGCTCGAAAAGTCCGGGTTAGGCCGCTGTTACAACAACACATGATTTGGCGATCCTCCTTGCCCCTCATCCAACTGCAACAACAACAACATCGTCTTGACTATTGCTTCGGGCGTCTGATGCCGTGACCGACGAGTATCGTCTCTTTCCCTCCCTCTTCGCCTGGTTCTCTCCACACATTGAGCTTCTCGAACCCCCACTTGGCCAGGATCTTCTGGCTGGCAACGTTGTCCGGCTCCGTGACGGCGGTGATGATCTCGTCCACCACCTCCCCATCCCGGTGCCCCTTGACGGTGGACTTGTCGACGCTGACCTCGCGCTCCGAGCGGGGCAGAGCCCACCAGGCACCGAGGAAGGCCTTGACGAACTCGGTCGCGTATCCGCTGCCCCAGTAGTCCTTGAGGAGCATGTACCCGATCTCGGGCCAGCCCAGCTCGCCGCCGCTGGGCTTCTTGCAGCCGCCGAGGCCAATCCACTCGCCCGTCGACCGCAGGCAGATGGCGAAGTCGTAGTTGTCGGCGTCATTGGGCGGCAGGATCTGTGCTAGCTTGGTCCGCGTCTCCTCCAGGTCGGCGTCGACCCGGCCGGCAGCAGACCACCTCATGACCTCTGGTTGCGTGCGAAGGACATGCAGCGGTTGCAGATCATGTGAAGAGAGGGGCCTCAGAATGAGACGCTCGGTGACGACGGGTTGTCGCGAGGCGTGAGGCGGTAGAGGTATCGTTGGTAGTGTGGTTTTCACCGTCACGAAGTCGAGAGGTTGGACGTCCATCTTCTTTTGTTTCCCTTCGTCTTTCTTCTCTAAATTGTACTCTTCCGTACACTGGTGAGTTGTATGAGTTTGTCACAGTTCCAGAGGCAAAAATAATTTCCGCACAATGTTATATCTAGTTTCGAGATTGAGTCATCCCATTGTACAAACCCCATAACGCTTATGACTGCTTAGTGAGGGCCTCGGCGCTATCACTAATTGAGTAGAGCCTCTCGAGGCCCCTTCAGCGAAGACGAGACTCGAGCAAGGCTCCGCTGTTGTTGAGTCTTACGGAGGACTGCCGAGTGCCGGCGACATATGGTGGTCTGCCCTTTCATCCCGCCCGCGCAAACCTTGCTGTGCTGCCCCCCCCCCCAAACAAGCCTCAGCTGTCTCGCCGGCCGGAACCGACAAACGCCTTACGATTGGGGCCACCGACAGTCGCGGGGTCACAGACGTTTGGAGACGGCCCTTGGCACAGCAGCAAGCTGAGGGAGCCACGGCCGGACCCTCCGCGGACTGCATCTTCTTTTGTGCATCTCTGGTTTTTCTTTAAGGTTTCCACCCGGGCTGAGGTGGGGAGGGTTGCGGCGATGTGCCCCCTTAGGAATTTTCACTTCTGAATGCAGATCTCAGACCACCATCCCTAACCAGCCTCTTGGGGGGGCTTTCACAGCCCACCTAGAACACCCCCAAGGACACCCCCCGATCTATTCGTCTTGTCTCACCCTGTTCGCGCCAAGCATTGTCTAGAACGTCGAGAGGGAAAGTTAAGCCTCCAGACTGTTTCTAAGCCGTCATCGGTCCAAGTCGTCCTTTTATTTCAATCATCGCATCACAAGGCAGTCCCCTTGCCAACCTACCATCTCGATGCCTTGTGCCGACATCAGCCGGGCTTACCTGGAGTGACTCCTCGCTGTCCATCACTCGAGGGAGGAGAGCGGGTGACGACGCTGTGAGCCTGATTCGAGCTAGCGGGGACAAATCCACATTCGTCAACGTCAGCAAATACTCATCCCTCACCCTCACCCTCACCAAACAAACAATGACGCCCCCGTCGCTTTCGGTCGCAACAGCCCGACAGCAGCCCGACCCGAGCAGCGGCGGCACCGGTACCAGCAGCAGTAAGCAGCAGCTGAGCTGCGCAAATTGCCGCCATCGCAAGATCAAATGCGATAAGCTCCAGCCCCGGTGCAAGCAGTGTGAGCGCTCCGACCTGGACTGTGTTTTCCCCTCGCGGAAGCGGAACCGCAAGCCTCGACAGGGAAGACAGAGCGAGCTGCTCAACCGCATTACTCGTCTAGAGAGCATCGTCAGCAAAGTCGACTCTGGCAACTTCGATGGGGCCGGCAAGACTCCCTCCGGCGCCGCCGCCGCGTCCACCCCGCTTTCTGGGGGGCCGGCGGCCAGCGCGGCGGCTCGGTGGTTGAGATGAGCGGTGCAGCCATGTCGCCACCGGCGGGGTGGGATCTCCAACCCGCCCCGCCGACCAACTACATGAGCGCCGAGTTCTGGGAGAACCTCTGCCAGGAGGTCGAGGGGATGAGGCAGGCCCTGGACCAGCCCTCGGAGAGCGAGGCTTCCGAAGATGAAGGCCCGACCACGACGGCAAGCCCCGAGTCTGTTGCCGTCCGGGGCCAGGGCCAGGGCCAGGACCAGACGCCGCCGGCGCTGTCGGGCTTGCTTTCCAGCATCGGTTGCCACAGTACGGAGGAGCTGAAGCACCCGCCGCGCGAGCACATCCTGTACATGTGCAGGATATTCTTCTCCAACGTTGACCCGGCCTTCAAGGTCGTCCACCGGCCGACCATCTCGGCCGAGCTGGAGGCCTTTGCGAACTCGCCGAACAAACGCATCGACGTTGCCACGGAGGCATTGTTCTTTTCCATGTACTTTGGCGCCATCACCGGGTTGTCCCATGAGGCGTGTCTCGCCAACCTGGGCGAGGAGAGGCGCGTGCTCGCACAGAGGTACAGGGAGGGCGTCGAGCAGGCGCTGCAAAAGGCAGACTTTCTCAACAGCACGGAAATCAGGACCCTTCAGGCGCTGACAAACTATGTCGTGAGTCTCTCCCACCCGTCCCCCGCTTCTACGGCAGCTCACGAGCTAATCACAAAAACAGTGCTTCCTCCGCAGCCACAACGCCAGCCGCGCCTCGTGGGCCCTCATCCCGCTCGTCGTCCGCCTCGCCCAGGCGCTGCATCTCCACCGCGACGGCGCCTCGCCGCCCCTGCCGCCCTATGAGGCCGAGATGCGCCGCCGGCTGTGGTGGATGATTGTCGTGCTCGACATCCGCGCCGCCGAGGACCGCGGCACGGACGCCGCCATCCCCCGGCAGTCGTACAACACCAGACTGCCCTTCAACCTCGACGACGACGACTTTGGCCCATCGACGACGACGCCGCTCGAAGACCGGACGGGGCCCACCGAAATGACCTTTTGTCTCTGCACGTCCATGTCCTCGGGCATCTTTGGCAACTTGCGGCCGAGGCACCCGCAGCTCGCGCTGGACGCCGACGGCTCGCCGGAGACAACGACGTCAGAGGACGAGATCATGGCGCACGCGCAGCGCCTCGAGGCGCTCTTCGGCACGGCGCCGCCCAAGACGCCCGCCTCGCCGTCGCAGCAGCAGGAGGAGGAAGACGTCCGCAACCTCCCCGCCAGCCACGCCGCGGTGACGGTGCGCATCATCATTCTCAAGATGTGGCTGTCGGCCCAGTACCCCTTCACGCCGCGGGCGGCGACGGCGGCGGCGAAACCCCGCGTCGCGCGAGAGACGATGCTCCGCACGGCGGTAAACACGATCGAGCTGGTCGAGCTCAGCACTGTGACGTACCGCGAGCGGTTCGGGTGGTGGATCGACAGCTACGTGCAGTGGCACCCGCTCGCGGTCGCGCTGGCGGAGCTGTGCGTGCAGACGCGCGGGGAGCTGGTGGACAGGGCGTGGGCGGTTGTCGACCGCAACTTCAACGGGATGAGGGACCGGATCGCCGACACGAGGAGGGGCACGCTGTGGAGGCCGTTGAGGAAGCTGTTGAGGAAGGCGAGGGCTGCGCGGGCGGAGGCGCTGATGGGAGATGTGAAGCTGGGTGACCAGAAGCCGGCACCGGCTGTTGGCAGGGAGAACGTCGGGGAGAAGAAAGAGGAGGGTGATGGCGAGGACGAGGACGAGGACGAGGATATCGATGTTGACGTCGAAGGAGACGGAGAGGGGAATGGAGATGTCGATGCCGAGGTGGATGCCCGGCCAGGTCTGGGTGCGCCGGCGTTGCATCCGGCGTTCAAACTGGACCGCATCGGCATCGGCAGAGGAGGCAACAGTGCGGTCGCGCCCGAGCGGAACACCGCCATACCTCCGGCCGCCCCTCCCACGACTACAACCACCATAGGCCTAGGCACGCCCATGGCTATCGACACACAGCCGCCGGCGACGGACGCCCAGAACATGCCGAACGCATACGGCCTGGCGCTCGAGGACATGGACGCTGGGGCCATGCCGTTGTGGGGCCACCCGCAGCTCCTGATAAACCACTTTGGGATCCAGATGGACGTTGGGGATTTCACGTGGGACCCGAGTACGTGGAACGAGTTTGTGAGCGACGCGAACCTGGAGAGGTCGCCCGGGGACGATTGACGCGTCCAACGAGATGGGGGTGCTGGAGTGAAATGTACGATATATATGACGAGCCACGCCGATCAGTCTGTGATACTCCAAATGGGACCAGTCTTGACTCTCGCTTCCGGTGTACGTGCTGATGATATCCGCCTGCGGACATGATGCCTGCCGGGCTGTGGCTATATCAACGACGTCGCTTGGGGGCTGCTTTTATCTCAGGAGTCATGTAAGCTAGAGCAAGGTGTACGATTGATTGTATGAAGAGCAGAGAGCTCCCAACCTCTTTTGAACGGCTGTAATCGTTTATAAAGCGTTTTCATTAAGGTTTATGTGCCTCGGTAAGATTCCTGCTTTAGGAGAGGGACATGTCGCCCGTTCCATGGAGAATTGCCAGTAATTAATTATGGTTCGTGGCTTGGCCTCAAAGTCGGCGACCAAAGGTCTCAAGGGAAGCCATGACATCCTGCTCTTGCACAGAGTTTGATAGACTACGCAGCCACCGTTCGGGCAATCGGCCGCCTCCGACGTGTCGGTTCACAATCTGCCCTTGCCTGATTGTACATACTACTGTCGAGCCGGGCGTGGATGATGGCTGTGGGAAGACGGCCCAGTCTTGTGGTGGTTGCCTGCCAGCCGGCCCTCTCGGCGGTGTTTTCTCACATGCAAACATTCTCGGGAATCAGACAGTCGCCAAGGCCTGCTGCTTCTAGTGTATTCCCGTTCAATGAACAAATGGTGGTCACGGAGGACGGCGAGGGGAACCAGGATGCGATACGATGTGCTTCCTCTGGCCCACTCGGATTCCTCACCCGACTCCACAGAACCGAATTCGAAATGGTTCACTGGGCCGGCTCGATGCCTGGATCCCAGCATGACTGTTCACCCGGAACAGATCTTGCAAAGAAAGAAATATGGCTCTTTGAAGGTCGCGAGCTCGACGGAGACAAGCTTGCCTAGTCTACAGCGAATGGTCGGAGCATACAGTCCGGACGGCTTGAACGGCATCACGCGTATTCCACGTGCACAACTGCGTCACGAAAGCACTGTAGGGAAGCTCGAACTCGACGACTACAGAGGTTGGGTTGGCATTGGTCTACCTAGACGGCGCCGGACGTCATGACATCCCTCTTCTGGCCGAGCTGATCCAAGGGGTTGTACCGCGCATCGTCTCATCAAGAAGTCATAATTCACAGGCTTCGTACGCAGGTCATCATTCGCCCCTCATCTATCAAGAAGGATTGGTCCTTTTCCCCATGCTGGCCATGCTCGAAAGATGTTTTGAATTGAATTCCATTTCTTTTTGGTTCGGCCCCCCTGCCTTTCAGAGAGCAAATGCACGTGATAGTTCAATGAGACCTAATGAACACCTGCCAGTAGTAGTAGCCCGCCCCTCCATTTGTCGAAAACCAGAGAAACAACGCCGCGTCCAACAACCGCTTTATGCGAAGGTGGTGGGGCGCTTCGCGCTGAAGATCTTCTGGGTGCTGATCTTGGCGACGCGGTGGGGGAGGGGGAAGCTCAGGTTCTTGCTGATGAGCTGCTTGATGTAGGGACGCTTGACGTCGTCGCCCTTCTCGAGCTCAACGACCTTGAGGATCTGTTTGGGGTTGGTTAGCGGACCGGTCTAGGCAGTCGGGCGGTGTTCGCGAGGCACATACGTGGATGGACCTGAAGCGGGCACGGTGGCGGGCGGCCATGTCGGAGTAGAGAGCCTCGACGGCGTCGGTGCGGGACATCTCGCGGTACTCCTTGTACATGTTGTGGGTACCGGAGCGAGAGTCGTAGCGGAGCCAGACACCGAAGTTCTTGACCTTGAGGGGGTGCTTCTCGTGGATCTGCGGCGTACAGAGTCAGTTTCTCGACTCCTTTGAGATTTTCAGACGGCGGGCCGACGTACCTCCTTGACGCTGACGATCTCACCGGTGGCCTTCTTGACCTTCTTCAGGCCACGCAAGAAGTACCAGTAACGGGACTTCGCAACCGTGACATTGGGAGCGAAGATGGTCATGCGGTACAGGGCGGGAGTCGGGTTGGACTCGGTGGGCAAGTGGCGCCCGATGACCTCGTATTCCGTGAGACGACCTGAACAGAATCTGTTAGTTATGCGTCGTCCCAATGCCACAAAACTCTCCGGCCCATGGATGCGAATCGTCGGTATCGAGTCCTGAGTGTTCGAGGCAATTGCTGCAAGCGTGTGGTGATTGCCATTCTTCTCCCGAGCACCGATTTGTGCTGCACGAGTGACCTAGCCCTCATTCCTCCACGAGCAAAAGTGCCCCTCGCGAGCAATCCTGGGTAGAGTTCTCCCAGCGAAGGAGCCGACTGAGAGTTCAAGTTCCAGTCGTGTCGTGGTCATGGTGTTCATTCGCCATTCTGCCTGGCCGTAGTCGCCATCGGTAGGTCACACGTCATGATCGAAAAAAAGTTTTTGTCGTCGGGGTCGCACGAGTTCGTCGAAGTCGCCGCGTTCGCATCCAAAGTCCAGGAGAGGGGAAAAGGAATTGTGCTTACCCATCTGAAAGACTGTTAGAAACAAATGATACTGTCGTGTACTGCGTAAGGCTGGTGACTTACTGTGAAGAGCTGGCCGATGGTCGTCGAATATCCGATATCGTGGTGGTTGCGCGGTCGAAAAACTTGGAAGAATTTGGCGCGCCAGGAGCAAAAAGGATTCTGTGTGAGAGGAAGGAGCGGTTTCCAGGGCTGGGACCTGTGGGTGGGGCGTTTTGTTAAGCGCACCCGGTCGGGGCAATTGGGGATCAATGTGGCTGGTGCTGTGGCTGATCAAGCCCCCACTTATCCAGTGTCGACGGGACAATGGAAGACTAAGGAGATTTTCATGCGGTGATGCCTTAATATGACGGCTAAAATTGTTGCTGCCTGACAGGAGACGTCTTTGGTGGTTGTTGCACCTTGACCAATCACATTGCAGCTCGACCTTCAGACAGAACCAGCATCACAAAGAAGACGACACATCCCAGAAGGAGGCATAGCGGGAAAGCGGTTCACTAGACGTCTTTGACCAATTGCGAGGTTTATCTATACCTACCTTGACTGGAGATTTGCACTTTTCAGTCACCGCAATTGTCCGTCACGGACATTCACAGTGGTGAACTCATCATCCGGTCTCACCTCCACCAACGTTGATTCTATCAGTATAGCATCTGGTGACGTACGCGATGGAGGGCCTTTTCGAGGAGTTCCGCAACGCCTACAAGGCCAGATCCGGATACTCTCTGGCACAAACGCTCCAGCCCTTCAGCCCAGCCAACAAGCCTGGAAGGCTCCGGTCCATCTATCTGAGCACAAACATCCAAGAAGTCAAGGCCGACGTCAAGTACATGCTTCAGGGTCGAGGGTCTGGATCTAAGAAATTCAAGCTCGACCACGAGGAGGCCAACGGCTGGATAGAGGTCTACACGGCCTACTGGAAGGCTATCGGCGAGATCTTGAAAGTGGAAGGCGACTCCAGTACTGGAGGTAGGGTGAGCTCACGCGCACCATGCCCTGCTTCGCATACACATCATTCCTCATCACTAACACCCAATGCAGTCATCATCATGGACAAAGGTGTATGAGACGTGGAAGGAGTTCACCACCGCTCTCATCCGAGGTTACACGAATTACGGATTCGAGGCCTGGACAATTCCTTGTCTTTACACCGCAGGTAAGCATCTGCGACTTTTCGCTATCAGCTCGGACGAGGAGCGCAACACCACCGACGCTGCTGCCAACGCTATGGAGCTGGGTGACGACTTCGATCCCGACTTGGAGAAGCAGAAGCAGCTCCGCGACTGTGAGCAACAGCTCAAGCGCATTTTCACCTTGTGTTTGAGTGACAGGTAATCCACCCCTTCATTCAGAGAAACCCTCAGACCTGACTATTTTTAGAGCGCCCCTCGAAGACTCAAGAAAATGGGCCATCTACTTCGTCATCAACCTGCTCTTCAAGACCTACTTCAAACTTAACTCCGCCAGCCTTAGTCGGACGATCCTCAAGGCCTTGTCTACGAACCGTGGAGACATGCCCCCGTTGGAGGCATTCCCCAAGTCACAGCGGGTCACGTTCAAGTTTTACGAAGGCGTACTTTTCTTTCTCGAGGAGAACTATGTCGAGGTAGGGAGCCTTAGGGATCGAAACCTGTCGAGTATACATCTGACATGCAACAGGCCGAGAAGCATCTCACTGAGGCATGGTCCCTCTGTCATAAGGACGCCAAGAGCAATCAAGAGCGAGTCTTCCCAAATCTTCTTGTATCATGAAGCCAATCACTGACGCCCGCCCACAGGAGAATCCTTACGTACCTTATTCCCTGTCATCTCCTCACCACCCACACCCTCCCAAGCAGCAAACTCCTTGAACCGTTCCCCCGCCTGCAGAAGCTGTTCCTCCCACTGTCGCGCTGCATCCGCACGGGCGACCTGCGCAACTTTGACCTTGCTCTCCAGGAGGGCGAGGAAGAGTTTGTACGCCGCAGGATCTATCTCACCCTGGAACGCGGCCGCGACATCGCGCTGCGTAACCTCTTGCGCAAGGTCTTCATCGCCGGCGGTTTCGAGGAGGCCAAGGACCCCGGTGCGGCGCCGGTCCGTCGGACCAGAGTCCCTGTCGCCGAGTTTGCGGCTGCAATCAGCATCGGCAGCCAGGAGAGTGTGGATCCCGACGAGGTCGAATGTCTGCTGGCCAACATGATTTACAAGGTACGTGGCGCAATCTCTTTCGTTGTCTCCGTGACGGGACTATGTGCCCAAGTGGTGGCAGCCTGCTGTCTGCAGCCTAGAGCAGTCGCTTCACTCGGTCAGTTGCGCGGAGGAAAGCTCTGGCGTTCTCACGCGCTTCCGCCCGCATTCGATACCATTTTATATTCGTCGTCATCCTCGGCTGCCTTTTAGGCAGCATCATCACAAGGTCGATGATGTGAGCCCCAGGCAGTCAGAAGTCGTCGCGACGTCCCCAAAGCCCGCCTGATTGGCAGAGGATCATTTGCCTCAATGTTTGAACCTGATTGACTAATGCTTTCCCTGTACGCAGAACCTCATGAAGGGCTATATCGCGCGTGAGCGCGGGATTGTCGTCCTGTCCAAGAACGGGGCGTTCCCCGGAACAGGGGTGTAGGAGGAGGTGGTGTGGAGAACGTCCTCGACCAAAGACTTCACTGCATGAGATTTGCACCGGCCAAAGACTGAGATACAGCAGTTGGGAGCGTAAAGCAGCGATGAGTTTCCCAACGAGGCATCGGTCACACACCTCGCATGACCGGCAAGCGGCCTTGGTAGAGAGAACGTGCTCGGCGGCGTGCAATCATGCATAGGAGCATGCATATTGGCTCACATTTGGTGGTGGGCAAGCGCTATCAGACTCATAAAGTCTATCTCGACGCCGTTTGTCAACCCGGCAGATGAATACACATTGATACCTCGCATCCTGTTCGTGCCCCGCCTTCTTCTTTCGAGTGATGAGTAGGAGCCTCGCAGTCGCCCTCGCGTAGTCAGACTTGAAGCTTGATAATCGAATCGCTCACTTTGGGTCATCAATTGAGTCAATGATGCACCTGATGCGACATGCACTTTCCATCCCCCACCAGTACTGCACGTCCATGCAACATCTTGCGTGATAACCACAAGCAAGCACACAGGTTATCCGCAACTGTATGCTTAGCCCCCATTCCTAGTAAGGCAGCTCCAAAAGGACGGCGTTTCTTATTCATAGAAAACATACCCACTAAGGCCGTTGCATCCCAAAAAACGAAACAAAAAACGCATGAAAAGAATAAAAAAAGCAAGGCCTTGGAAGCAACAATCCCGTTCCCAATCTCAGATATCCATCCTCCACGACCCAGCCGTCCAGCCGGCGCACATACGGACCTAGTGACTAACGTTTCACTAAGCCGGGGGGGCTTTCTCTCCCAAGGTTTGCAGGGGTGGCTTTTAAGTGCTTGCAGCCGTAGCGTCCGGTCAGAACAGCGGGGCTTTCAGGGTGCGGAGCGTGGTTTGTGTGAATGGGTGATAGTGTTGGCTATGAGCAGGGTTCGGTGATGCTATCGTGTGACTCACATTGCGCGAGGCAAGGGGGCGGATTGCATCCTACCAAAAGCTTGGCGGGCATTTGGTACGCAACTTTTACGGCCGTCGCCGCACTAGGCGAGCTCTTGCTGCGGTGGACCAGGAACCGGGAGGCTGTTCCGCAGGGGAGGAGGCGAACGGGCGGACGTGAGAAACGACCGGGCTGTAGGCAGGGATGGTTCGCCGGTCTGGGTTCTGCGAATCGAGGTGCCTTGGGCATTCACGTCTGTTCACGCAGGACTATTTCCGGGTGCCCCGAGGTTTTGGGCTGGCGGGTTCGTATCAAGTGCTAGGAGAAGCGGGAAAAGGCGACGGCCAATATCGTCTCCTTCAGGCGAGCGTTCACGTTGTGCGAATAGCCTCATCGGGTCAGAGTTGCAGGAATTCAGAAATCACAACAGCAACTCCTGTAGATTTCAGCGCGGCAGAGCGAGCGTGTAGAATGGTAATTTTACAGTAGTACTTCGTTCTCTTCGCAAAAGAAAAAGACGCAATCTGTCCGCGTGTCCTCCCTTCTTTTCCGCTCCAACATGACTGGAAACGACTCTCGGCGACCTCCATGTGGGCCGTTGTCCGAAAACTTGAAAAGAAACAACCCTGATAAAGTGTTCCCAGAACCTCTTCGCCTGGGAGACAATGGCGCTCTCTACGAGACGCAAAATATAATGATACAAGGATTTCTTGTGAGAATGTCAAGAAGTCGAACCAAAGAAAAACGACGAAATCGCAGAGATGATGACAGAAATAATACAAATGGTCCCCAAACGCCGGAACCATCCCCGTTCCTGGGGTAGGGAGGTTCAAAACGCCCGATGTTTATGGTATTTTGCGAATTTTTGCAAATCCAAAGGAAAGCCCGCCCCAGTCAAAATCTCGATGAGAAACAGAAACGGCCAAAGGAAGAACAGGATTGCGTGAGAACGTCAAGTCATTAGGTGTGAGCCGGGTATTTGTGTGTCCTTGGCTGAGATGGGAAGTGACGACTGGTGAGAAAAGGGAGTCTGGTAAGTCCTAAAAAGGACGACCGCTGCGAGGTGTGCGAGGTGTGTTTCTGTTGATGATTAGAATCGAGGGCGGCCACCAGCATCAGAGAGTGCGACTTACACTGTCGAAATATCGTCGACGTGGTTGCAGAGCGCGACGAACAGGTCGAAGAAGAGTTGGGTGCCGCCGTTGTACATCTCCAGCTGCATGGTGCCGCTGCGCTTGAAGGTGCTCCGGCTGCGGATGATGAGAGCGAGGTAGTGTGCCCGCAGCTTGGAGTCGCTGTCGGGTGTGTTTGCGTAGGCGTATCGGGCCGACGCCAGGATCGTGCTGCACTGGATTCCGGACTCTGTTGCAGTCGTCAGTAAGTGTGGATGAAGCAATCCGAGAGATGAAAAAGCTCACGTAGACCCTGCTTCCGCAGAGAAACCCGCTTCAGCTCCTCGAGCCCGTACTTCTGTGCGGCGCAGTAGATGACCGTATCCTTGAGCAGGTCGCCGTCAACGCCGTGGTGGTAGACGGTCGACTCGACGCCGCCCCGACCGTCATCGGCATTGAGAGCCTCAATCTCCCACGAGTTGCGGCGCTTGTTATGCACGAGGCGCGGGTAGTAGTCGCCCTTGTAGAGGTACTCGAGCACGGAGGAGAAGATCTCGGGCTCCTCGTCCGGGAGGGCGACGCGCTTGGCTGCGGCGCCGGCGTCGGGGGAGTGGGGGCCGCGAAGAGCGTGCTGGAAGAAGGGCGAGGCGCAGAGAACATCCTCGTGGGCGGCGAAGAGGCGTTGTTCGGTGCCGACAACAAGGGTTACGATGGCAGAGGTCAGGTTGCTGAGAGGAAGACGTATGTTAGCGATTTTGACCGAGATGGGATGATAAAAAGCATCATATGAGGTATCATCTTATACTTGGTTGACTTACTTGCCCATCGCAGTGTCCTCGGTCGCTGTGCTCGACGTAGTGGCGGTCGTCGGCCGGCGGCTGTGACGGGACTCATGGCGGTGTTTCGAAACGCCGCTGGCCTTGCTGAACGAGGAGCTTGATTTGGATGCCTTGTGACTTTTCGAAAAGCTCTTGTTCACGGGTTGGGGCGGTTCGAAGCGTCGGCTGAACATTGTGGCGGTTTGTCGAGAGAGACGGTGGAATTAAAAGAAAGAATAGCCAGATACACAAAAGATCACACCTCGGTTTGCCCTATGGTCGGGATGTTTCAAATGATGGAAAGAGATGGATGAAAAAAAAAAAACCGGTAGATTGGTGTGGCGATGGATGAATGATTGAGTTCTATCGATGAATCTGTTTGACCTACCTAAGGCGCCGTCCCGAGATGCGTGAATACAGAAAGGGGAGAGAAACAGGAATTCTCTGTTGGGATGGGGAGTCAGAATCATTATATACAGCCTGATTAAACCTTGCACGGCCCCCGAGAAGAGATTCTATCCCCCATGCCGCAGTGATTGCCTCGGGCCTGGCTGCTTTTGACCAAGATTGAGACTGTGCCTGGGAAAAAAAGTGGTGAGAGCGTCGTTAATTGGGCGCGTCAAGACGCGACGGGCCCACTCAGCAACGAAACACGAGCAATGAGCGATATCACGTGCAAAGATGACAGGGGGTTCCCTCCCTTTGTGAGAGGCGAGACAGTCGGTGCACCGTGTGGCTCTTTTGGTTGCCTCCGCCATTTGCTTTGCGGAAGCCCTGGCGGACACTGGCAGGCACTGGGTGCCAGGCGGAACCCGGTCCAAGACCAAGCCCATCCGCAGGGATGGAAAACAGCCGAGTCAGAATTAGGTGCGAGAGCGTCAGTGTCGACGGGTGAAGTTGGGCTGGTTCCACGGTGCCGAATCCAGGGGGTTGGCGTCCCCTCGCTCCGGTCGGCAGGTACCTTTACCGTGGTTCAGCGGTACGAAAGTACCTGTGACTAAGAGTTCGCGGACAGCCGAGCCATAGCTTGGTGCCTCGACAATTCACGAAGCTGCCTGATAGGGGATGGAAAAAATAGAGGTCCACGTTAAGGCGGCGTGGCCACGTCCAAGCTCTGCAATCACCATGCCAGAAGAAGAAACGTCTGGAGCAACCACTTTACACCAGGCTTGGATCCGGTCACAAGGAGGGGGGCGAAGGTCGTTCGATGAGACTGGAAATGCCATCAATTGATCCCTTGAAACCATACAATCGCACTAGCAGCTCCTCTGAAGACAACCGGTTCATGGAGAACCAAGATCTCTCTCTCTCTGCTTTACCTCGTAGGTCCGACTTTCGAGGTCGTGGAAGAGCTCTGCAAGTGAACTTCCACCGCTGCACATGGCGTTGGTCCGCAACGGATACTACCATCCAACAGGCTTGGTTCAAACAAAAGAGTCACGGCAATTTAAGCAGCCCCTGACCATTACCTATCTCTGCAAGTCTAGCAACGACGTGCCGGGGAACCGTTCCTAGCTCCCAGGGACCCTGGAGTTGGATGCGAACTCAAAACGCCGAGGCAGCTCTCTGGCAGACCCTCACGCTTCTTTTCAATTCGCCAATCAGGATCACCCTCTCTTTGGCATGGCTACGTTCACGACGTTGAACCAAGACGGCATTATACACGTGCTGCCAAAAGACTTCACTTGATGTCATGACTGCGATCATATTCTAGCTGCGACTTGCTCGATGGCGTCGACGACAGCTCTGCGTCCCTCCAGCCTGATGACGGCATCGTTGTGGAAAGCGCCACGCACCGTCTTCTTCTCGATCGTTAGCCCGACCTCCTCGCAGCGCTGGACCAGCTTCGCGCCGTGTTCGGCCGGCACTAGCTCGTCCCTGCCTGCTTCTACAATCGTAACGCGAGGCTTCTCGCGCTCCCCTGACCAATTCCTGGCAATCGCCGCGAGGTTCGTCCAGCTATCCAGGTGGTTCCGGAGGAACGGCCAGAGGTGGCGGTACGGCACCCATTTCTGGGGGTACAACGTCACCAACATATCCTTGATGGACGTGAAGGGCGTCTCGAGGATCAGTGACCGAAGCCGCGCCGTGGACGGGAACGCCTCCCAGGCCGCGAGGTTCGTGGCCACCCCAGCGCCGATGCTCTGACCCCAGAGGATCACCTCCGGCAGTGGCTGGTGCCCGTGAGCGTCGTGCTCCCCGTGCATCCGGCCAATCCAGTGCAAAGCCGCCTGCGCGTCCAGGTTGATGCCCTTCTCGGAGGGGCGACCCCTCGATGTCCAATAACCGCGATAGCTCAGGCACACCATTGTGTATCGCGCGGGCCGCTTGCTCTGCTGCAGCGTCCGGAGGACCCACGATAGGTCGGGCAATCGCGGGGGAATGGACGAGGCGTTTCCTGTTCTCCCGGGCGTGAGCTTGTGTTCGTCGGGTTGGCCATCACAGCTATGCGCCTGCGAGGGCGGGGGAATGGGGCGGACCCTGAAAGTAGAGGATGTAGATCGACGGCACCGATATAGTGTCGGCGTGCGACGTGGTCTTCTTGTCGCCAGTCGATGTCGCCGAGGCCACGCAGAGGGCCAGATCCGTCCCATCAGCGGCCTGTACCCTTTTCTCTTCCCACTGCACACCCCAGCACTGCTTCGCGTAGTCCTCGATGCGCTCCCTGCGCGCGTTCGGCGGCAGGCCGGGCATGTAGATGATCTTGTTCTGGAAGATGACCATTGCGATGCATTTCTGCGTCCAGAGGGCGACCAGAAGGCCGGTGAAGACTAGCGGCGGCAGATACAGCGCCTCAGCTTGGAACTGCCTCTTGTGGGTGAGGCCGAGGTGCGGTGTCGGCGGCGGTCGCGGAGACGTGGCTCGCCATATCGCTATGACGGGAAGTGCTTGCAGACGGCGAGGACGACGTAGGATCTGCCCAATCGAGGATGCGCGGATAGCATGCATCACAATCGCTTGCGAGACATGGAGGCGTGTGTCGGGCCTTGGGGGGGTGGGTGGTGTTAGGTTGACGAAGGACCTTGCGACGCGGGCGAAGGGGCCGTCACGGGGGGTTCCTGATTGCATGCGCGAGAGCGATATGGAGAAGGCTTGGGGGTCGGGGCAGGGAGAGACTTGCAAATCGGCTCTCTCCAACTTCTCGTTGACTGGCAGGGTCATGACATGGCGCGCATGTGTTCGAACGCGACTGGGCTCTTTGTGGCCGGCATGCAGCCGGACCTATTCCGTCCAGAGAATGTTCGGAAGCAAGGTTCGAATTCGGCGTGGGCAGCAATGAAGACGGCCTTGGTGAATTGTGCAGGATTCCAGCCCAATCGCCGGCGGTCTGCATTCGTCCACGGCGGCGCCGTTTTCTAGAGGCTGGGGAAGGATCGCACCCTGAAGGCCTGAACATTCCAGTGCCGTGCTACCGTCATCCAGCCCGTGGTAACAGTGGCGGGGCTGTCACTGAGAGTAGAGACAGGCACTGAGACCAGGGCCACACTCTGTGACACCAGGCGGCGCTGAGCCTCTTTGATGGCGCTGGAGTCAGCCTGCGACAATGGCTTTCCAGCGGCACGATGACTCCATGTCTACAAAGACCCCCAGCGACGCGGCCCCGTTTTGGACGCTTCCATTCAATCCAGATGGAAGGCAACCAGCCAGACTCCTTGATCCGCGGCTTGATCCTCGTTCCGGGACGACGGTCTATGGGAAAGCGACCCGACTGACAGTGAGTGACTGACCCATTGGGACGTCATACTCTAGCGTCAAACGGCCCTTCATGGGTTCTGGAACCAATCCGCCAATCCTGTGCCTCCAAACCTCGTCTACATTAGTTCCACCAGTTCAGAAGGAACAGGGCAGTCTAGCCATCCCGTCACTTCTCACCTTACCTCATTGCAGTTTGCAGGTCCTGCTCCGGGGAACATGTGCCACATGCGTGTGTGTTGTTGTTGTTCCCTTCTGATGCCCCCTCTCCCCGCAGGCAGAGGGGCGGAACTGTGAGATGTAGGCGGCCATAATAAATAAATAATCATTAGCCGTCCAAAGAATCCATAATTCCCCCGTACCCTAGCATGTGCAACACGGGATCTTGATCATCCTCGCAAAACAACCCCTCAAACTCTTGAACTCCAAGTCCCATCCCCCCCTTCGTCATCCCACTTTGTCGACCAACCCGCCCCGCAATCCTGCTGAGAAACCAGCAAACCCGACCGCCTTCGCTGTTTGTTTCCCACCCCGCCATTTGAAATCAAACAATCGAGATCGCACACAACCCGCGAAACCGACCAACCGACACACCGCCCGTATCCCCGCGACGAAGACGACAACAACCCATCATGCCTGGCCCCGTAGACCCAAAGACACCGACCGAATCCTCGCCGAGGCACTCGCCGCGCATCGAACTCCCGGAGGAGGAGGGCACCCCGCGGACGGACGGCCAGACCAGCCCCGGGCTGAGGAACAGCAAAGGATGGGATGGGAAGCTCAGGGTCCAGCGCACCGCCGTCCTCGCCAACCCCGAAGTCCTGTCGGACCCTGAATCCGACGACGAGAACGTCATTGCCGGCGAGGAGCTCCCCGCGGACGAAGGCAAGATGGCCCACGATGCAGACTCTTCCAGTGCAGAGCGAGACTAACACGCTACCCACCGTAGACCTCCTCGACGGCGAAGACCCGGAAACTGACGAGCTCATTGTCTCACACGCCCGCGTCTCCTCCATCACCGCCCTCCGCCTCGAGCGCTTCAAAAAGGTTGTTCGCCTCTGCCTCCGCCAGAACTCGATCCAGTCCATCGACGGCCTCTCCCCGCTCGCCTCGACCCTCGAGGACCTCGACTTCTACGACAACCTCATCTCCCACATCCGCGGCCTCGACGACCTCGTCAACCTCACCTCGCTCGACCTCAGCTTCAACAAGATCAAGCACATCAAGCGCGTCAACCATCTCACGAAGCTCAAGGAGCTCTTCCTCGTCGCCAATAAGATCAGCACCATCGAGAACCTCGAAGGCCTCGACAACCTCACCTCCCTCGAGCTCGGCTCCAACCGCATCCGCGTCATGCAGAACCTCGACTCCCTCAAGAAGCTCGAGGAGCTCTGGGTCGCCAAGAACAAGATCACCGAGCTCACCGGCCTCGGCGGCCTGTCGAACCTGCGCATCCTCAGCATCCAGTCCAACCGCATCCGCGACCTCGGCCCTCTCGCCGATGTCCCCAGCCTCGAGGAGCTCTACATCTCGCACAACGCCCTCACCTCCCTCGCCGGCATCGAGCGCAACGAGAAGCTGCGTGTCGTCGACATTTCCAACAACGCCGTCGCCAGCGTCAAGGGCCTCGGCCCCCTCAAGAACCTCGAGGAGCTCTGGGCGAGTTACAACCAGATCGCCGACTTCAACGAGGTCGAGAAGGAGCTGCGCGACAAGGAGCAGCTCACGACGGTCTACTTTGAAGGCAACCCGCTGCAGCTTAGGGGCCCCGCGGTGTACCGCAACAAAGTCCGTCTGGCTCTGCCTCAACTATCCCAGATCGACGCAAGTGAGTGCATTCAACCAGTCCTAGACCAACACAACACGATTGCTAACAAACTCCACAGCCTACGTCAAGACATCATGATTTTGAAGCTCGGCACTCTAGCATGATTCCTACGAGACTGGCATGGCGTTACACGGGCGTTTGATTAGAATCTGGCGGTGGAGCAGAATTCAGTGGACATATATGGACTTTTTTTTTCAGCACGAGATACCTCTCCACCACACACATGGCCGCGCTTGTTCGGGGCACAAGGGGCGTGGTGAGAAGCATTGTTCAATGGGCGGGGCGGCTATTCTGACTTTCTCACGAAAAACAAAACACACTACATGCCTGTGCAAGCGGGCTCGGCAACCTGTCTTGGTCTTGATCATGGCTCTTGGTTGTATTTTAGCGGCAGACCATAGTCTTGCCGAGGGAGAGGGTATCTAGATACAATCGACATACGTCGTACGATGTTTGACACACGTTGTATATTGCTCCCTTACACACCGCTAGTGGTGACTTGCTAGAAAGCCACTCACTTTTAAAGGCGGGCGTAATGCTGTTGTAGGTACGATAAACAAGGCTGAATTGACAATATGTCATGGGCGAACCATCTAACTGAAGATCCACAGCTTCTCGGTGGGGAAGTACTAAGAAGAAGTCAGCTTGTTTCATGCATTGCCTACTAGGTAAAGGAGGGAGCTTACGTTGGCGGGCTGGTTAAAGCGAGTCTTCCTGTCGAGGGCGCTAATCTTGTCGATCTCGGACTGCTCGAGGTCGAAATCGGTGACGGCCAGGTTCTGAGCCAGGACGTTCTTGCGGCTGGTCTTGGGGATAACGGCAAGGCCACGCTGGGTAGCCCAGCGGAGGAGGACCTGGGAAGGCTCCTTGTTGTGCTTCTTAGCGATGGCGGTGATGGTGGGCTCCTCGAAGAGAGGGACGAAGTCGGTGGCGTGCTCCATGTTGAATTCCTTGAAGGAGGCAGGGCCAAAGGAGGAGTAGGCAGTGACGGCAATGCCCTCGTTGGCGGCCAGCTTGACAAGGTCAGGCTGAACGAGGTAGGGGTGGTGCTCGATCTGGAGGGTGGCAGGGGGATCTTGGCGTAGCGGAGGAGGTCGTAGAGGAGCTGGCCCTGGAAGTTGGAGACACCGATGCTCTTGGAGAGGCCCTTCTCAACGAGGCTCTCCATGGCAGTCCAGGTCTCCTGGATGGAGGCCTTGGAGGGGCGGATCTCGGACTTGCCGTCGTAGTGCCAGCCGGGCGGGTATCTGACGGAGGGGTCGACGTACTCGAGGGCGACGGGGAAGTGGATGAGGTAGAGGTCGAAGTAGTCAACACCCCAGTCGGCGAGCTGCTTCTTGACGATGGGCTCTACGCGATCGCCATCGTGGAAGGTGTTCCAGAGCTTGGAGACGATGAAGAGATCCTCGCGCTTGACAATACCCTCCTTGATGGCACGGGCAACACCCTCGCCACACTCGACTTCATTGCCGTAGTCTGTAGGAAAAATGAAACATCAGTACCAAACTTGAGTAGCCACAGATACGACACGGGTATGTTGCATGCGCGGAAGATGTCATTGTTTGAAATTGGAGGATCCCCCAAGTGTAAGTGAGCGGGTGACGGGGGAGGTGGGGGGTATGAAGTCCGGCTGAATGGACAGGGGTTTGTGTGGAGAGCTTTCCGGGTGAAATTGCAGCGTATGGGGAAACTCAATGCCCTGCAGAAATTCGCACCCATCGTCCATGGTGGGGTTAAGGAGGGGTAATTCAGGCGTCCCAAAGTCCTCGAGGATAAGACCAAACAGACCACCAACAATAGCGTGAATGGCAGCGGACAACGCCTTCCCCGGAGAAACTCATGTCACCAATTGCTAGTCCGTGGTCGCATGATCGCTGCCATTGCCATCGTGGTCGAACTTTCTACCCTGCCCCTCCTCTCCCAAGCCAAAGACGCTGCGATTGTGCGCTCTGGGTGGTTGCAGATGGGTTCACTTACCGCATGCGCCGTCGAACAGACGGTAGCCGGCCTTGATGGCCTCGTAGACAGTGTCGGAGGCAATGGCGTTGTCGACCTTCCACAGACCGAAGCCCACTTGGGGCATGTCGAAGCCGCTGTTCAGCTTAATGTTGGGGACAGCCATGGTGAAGTCCGCTGGTGCTAAAGGGGACGGTTGGAAGAGAAGCGTGAGGGGTATCAAAGGGCAATGCAAGACTTGGAGAAGGGAGAGAGAGAGGAAGAAATAGAAGAGGGAGGTGACGCTCAGGAACAAGACGAGGGACGATGTAGGTATTTATAACCCTCGTATGCCAGGTGTACTTTGCCATGCGGTTGCCAAACACGTAGACTAGAATTGGCTGCCTGTCCGGATCGAGGGCAAGCGACCTGGATCGCAAGAAAGGCACTCCCTCCTGGTCTTTCTCTCACCTGGCGCGTCGATGACCTCCACCGGTCCCCTGGCCACCTCTACGTATTTAGAAAAGTACATGGTGCCGTCACCATACAGCTCTGGCGCGGGTATCAAGGGTACGACAGATTCGCGGCGGGGTGAAAGGGACCGATAGGAAAAAGTGCACACAGATCGTTTCCCCCAAAGCTGACCAACCAGCCAGGGATTGTCGCTGGATTCTGGAGTCTTAGCTCGAGCAGGGCGCTCAACATTGGACGACACGGGGAACCCAATGGCCCATGGACATGGCGACCGGGTAATATAGCACGGGCGAAAGCGAGGGATATGAAGGCGGCGGCCAGCTATCTTGGAGGGGGTGGAGATGGGGGGTGTGTGATCACAACAGAACGGGACACGCCCATTTGTGCGTTTAAATCAGCCTAAGAATTAATTCTGGGAGACAAACCGCCGCTTGGGGTAGTTGGGGTTCGAACACCTCGTTGACTGCTGTGACTTGCTCGTCACGGTCACACTTGTGGTGGTTTTACGGGAAGGTCAAGGGGTGGTGAAGTAACCCAATTGTGCATGGTTGAGCATCAGGTAAAGCAATGGGAGTTTTTCGCAGTGTTGTCGATACGCATGGTGGCCATGCTTTGGGTTTGGCCCAGGGCGGCTTTCGTGCTCTGCTACTGGCTCTCTTCATGCCGAGAAGGGTCTTGTGAGGATTGTCCACCTCTCGAAAATGGGAAACACCAGGAACAGCGGCCAGCTGATGTTGCATAACTGTCCACCAAGGGCTGCCCTGTCGGAAGATGGCGTGAAGTAGACACTTTGGCACATGCCAACAAATTTTTTTTTTGTACAGACAGGTGTAGTACATGGGGGGTTTCCTGATGCTGCTGAACGAAGCAAGTTGCCTCACTTTTTTTCTTTCTCGAGTCAACCGCGTACCCAGCCTGTTCCTAGTCTGGCCCGCCTTGAGGTCCTGCAGAAAGCACCGTACGGTGGGGAATGGATTCGGCCAGAGACCCGCTCTCTTCGCATTTAGCCTAAATGCCATCCGACGCGGCTAATTGGTTTCTTTTCTTCCATCGCCAACGCTTTTTGATAGACTTCCTCCATTGCGACCAGCGCGACGGCGTTTTCTGCTCGACGTTGTACGCTCCCGCTTTTTCGAGCGATTGAAACAGAGGCATGCACGGTGTTTTAAGCCACTAATGCATTGGCGCCTATCTTAAATCCCGTTTTGCCAACCCTCAAGCACCGGATCTTTGGTTCGCCTGGATGTCGACGTCAGATAAGACTAGCCCGGACGCCGTCCGAATCTTCACGCGGAATGTCGCACACCCTCATCGCCTCCCATTGACGTCTCGTCGGCGCATTTGCCAGTGCGACTCACCCCACGTGGACGGGCGCGTGCGGTCACTACCAACCTGGACCCCCTTTGCACTTCACCCGGGTGGAACCAGACACTTCACTCCGCACCGCTTCACCCGTTGAATCTGCCCAATTCTTTGCCCCCACCAAGCGGCACTTGGTGTTTCTTCCAACAGCAGCCTCCAACACCGCCTTCTTTTGAATTGCAGATTGATCAACGGTTGCTGTCCAGGCTTTGTAACCGGAACAATTGAGAAAATTGACTCTTTGTACGGCATGGCCTCGATCGACTACTCGTGGTCTTGTTCGACTCCCGGCTCGGGGAGACCTCCGACAACAAGAAAAGTGACCTTACTCGATTCAATGGGCCCTCTTTGTCAAGACGGCATCGAGGGGGAAAAATGAAGTACGCGGTTTTGAGCCCTGCCATACCAAGTGACAATGTGACAATGGAGAAACTGTTCTGTGCCCGCGAGCTTTCAAAGGCATTGCTTCTCAACAAGTTGTTGTACTTTGTTTCCAATGTTATCCTCAAAATAGACGATTTCACTACTTTCGTTTCTTGCAGCGTTCGAATGTCCTTTATGCCTCGGGAATCAAGACCTGTTAGTGGTCTGCACAAATACGCTTGGTTTCCATCTATGGTTTCCCTAGAACTGTAAATCTTCTAGATCGGTATTCGAGACAGCACAATAACAACAACTACGCTCAACTTTTAGCACAGTTCAACTGTTCACATCTTCATCAGTATCGCGAAAATTAAGAGGGGAAAATATCAAGAGCTAGCCGGCACACCGAGCTGCGGTGGGAGTACACTTCAGCATGTCACAGGCCGCCTTCCAGCAACAACGGCAACATCGAAATGGCCCTCACCAGCCGGACTGTCCGTGCCAGGGCCCAGGAGAAAGCCTGCAAACGTATAGGCAACGACTGAGGAATGAGAGTACAGACAAGATGGCCAGAGTGAGAGGAATGAAACACAACAAACACAAAGACGACGGTACATTGACCGAAAGACGTTATGGACGTGTCGTGTTCGACACAGAACCCCTGGGACTGTCGCAGCCGTATGCGCCGCAGCAGTTTAGCACGGCAGATATTGATGGTGCCATAGCAAACTATGGCCAATGGGGGCAGGACGATCACAAAGGCTACGGTGTCTTGGTAAAGAAGATACTTGGGGCAGGTCGCTTCGGGATCGTCGCCCTTGTGCATTACCTGAACGAGAGGGGAGATGCCATGCCTTGTGTATTGAAGCTGGAGAAGTACAGGCATCATGCCCACGGAACGCTTGCAAGGGAGGAAAAGGCCCTGACGGTGAGTATCCCCGTGTTGGCTTGAAGCTCAGATACCATTTTCTAACGACCACAGAAATTCCAAGGCGCAAAGCACATATTGCAAATCTTGGACATCACAAAACTGGTCAAGTCGGAAAGGTCGAGAGATCACGTCCTGTATTTAGCAGGTCAAGCAGGCCGGCAACCGGGACCAGAACCCGGTAACGAAGAACGGGACCAGCAGTGGAGACTTGATGACTTCGCGCATCAGCCCGTCCGTAACTTCGTTTTCGTCGAGCATGCGGCTCAAGGCGATCTGAACATGTGGCTCAGCAAGGCCAGCCGTAGCGGTACTCGCTGGCCCATCAGAGCAATTTGGATGCTTTTTCGAAGTCGTACGTCACCGAATCATCCTTGGAATGCCACCACTAAGATGGTGTTATTCCCCTTTTCAACTTTCTTGTCTTGCTAATTCCGCCATCCTACAGTTGTGCAGGGGCTCATTGGTATGGGCCATCCCCCAAAGGAAGTCTTCGGTGGACTCAATCGTCCGGAATGGGACCCCAATGATCCCATCGACGAGCACCTCCCCGACGACTACCCCATGAGCGAGCATTACGAGCCCCAGTGGACCACTCACTTCGATCTTGAGCCGAGCAATGGTAAGTTTAATCGTAGAATGTTCTTAGACTACGCCGCAGAAGGCTGATTTGTACAACAGTTCTAGCATGCAGCAGCATGGAAAATGGCAACATGCCCATATTCAAGGTATGCAGGTTGCCATCTCTCGCCTAAAAGAATTATTTCAGCTAACCGGCCCAGATTGCCGATTTCGGATCCATTCAGTTCTTCAGCGAGTATGCTACTAACCCAGCGTACTTTGAGTAAGTTCCCACTTGGCCGTCCTTATCAGATTGCCAAGTTAACTAACAACATTTTTCTACAGCAAGGAGCTCTTCTGGAAGTGTCGCTTCACCGGGAAGGGCAACTACTTCACCCCTGTAAGTACACAGAAAGGATAGTGTCACTCAATCACTATTACAGCGGCTGAAATTTTGCAGGAACAATTCACTAGGCAGTGGGACTATTTAGACTTGCAAACCTACTTGGCTGACGACAATGCCCCTAATCCTTTCGTGGCTGTAGACGGAACCAAGCCTCCGGTTGCAGGTAACTACGGAATGCACTCCAATGTCTTCCAGGTTGGTGTCATTGTGAGTGCCTCACCTTTTCTGATCTTTTATGTTCAAAACTGACCATGGTTATAGATATGGTGCGCCATTACTCTCTGCGCTTTCAAACCGCTCACAGCGACGAACTGCAGACTCTCTGACGGCCGGGAAATCGTCACCTGGGGAGGCGCCCTCCAAAACGCGCGGTTCAACAGCGTCGAACACCAGCTCAAAGCCCTCGTACAGCGCTGCATGGCAGAGGACCCCGTTCATCGTCCCTCCCTCGGCTTACTCATGCACACCATCGAGGACCGGCTCGGCGCCAACGACCTCGAGCCCGAAGAGGCCGTCGCCTACTGGGCCCAGGAATTCTTCTCCTCGCCTCGGACCCCTGGAGAGGATGGCCGTAAGAGGAGGGCTTCCGGTGACGATGGAGATACCGATGATGAGGACGCCCGGCGTCACGCGCCGCGCCGGAGGACCGAAGCCGAGCCCGGGATCCACGGCGCTTTCCAGGCGCCCAGGCATGTAATCAACCTGCTCAACCAGCCTCTCAACGCCCAACACGGCGGACTCGCATTGCGACCCGCGCCGGGTGTCAACCATGGCGAGAGCGTTTTGAACGACGTCCCCGGAGTTGATCCCAGGGTCTTCCAAGTGCCGCAGATCCCGCAGGTCCCGCAAATTCCAGATCAGTGGCAAGGGATTCCGGCGTTCGGTGCACAGCCGGACATGTTCAACTTTGGGGGTCAGCAGCCGCAGCAGAACGTGAATGCGGCGAGGTTCCAGCCGGGCGGGTACTTCAATATTCATGCTCAGTTCGGGGAGAATCCATTCCAGCCGCCGATGCAGCAAATTCGATACCAGCCGGCCCAGTACATGCCCCTTTTCAACCCGCCTTTTCAGCAGGCCCCACCGCAGCAAGTTCTCCCGCAGCAGCAGTCGATCCTCGAACAGCAACAGCAGCCAGGCGAAGCGCCTCAACACCAAGCACAACCTGGAGGTAGGCCTTGGCCGCGTTGGTAGCCAGGCACGGCGGCGGCGGTGTTTGTAGCACCGGCCAAGGGCCGTTGAGGATGGCTGTATGATGCATGGAATATGACGACGAGCGATGTCGGCTGGTTCCGCGTCCGTTTCACGACGTTATGACCTCGGTTGAGGATTTGAGACAGTTAGTAGAGTGCAAATAAGAATCGGCGTTCCCAATGGTCTATGGTACACTGGCTAGATGGCGTTAAAGAGGGTTCTTTGACATGAAGATATGTTATGACTTTCATGGGAATAGCCATATGGTCTGTGAAAGCCCCAGGGGGCTAGGTTGTTACTGAAATCGGCTGGAGAGTTTTCAACACATTCCCCTTGAAGAATCAACTTTGAGTGAGCCTGACAATACGAATATATAGATAACTCGACTGCCGAACAGAGACGGCTCACGTGCCTTTTCCGGGAAGATGCTCTTCGCAAAGCTGCGGAGCGAGCAACGGCTTTTGGATTATGCCATGCCTGAACCAGACGCAATGGGGAGAATTAGACAAGGTTGTCGGTCTCGAATGGGCTGTCAAGCTCTTAGCTTCCGGCTTGGCCATCCGCTGCCCAATGCATGTTCCACAGGTAACACGCAGAGGATTGAGACACCCCCGCGCAACAGCGAAGCGAGTAACGCCATTCGCTGTGATATGAGGCTTGCCAAGAGTCGATATGTCAATATACCAAATAAGCGAGCATGGCAACAACTTCAGTCCCCCGGTATGCCGCTCAAGAGAAGAGAACGACGTATCTGGACGAGATCGACATCACAGAGAGGAAAATGTCGTGCAGTTTTCAGAGTCCTCTTAGCTCTGACGAGGTACCTAGATTCTCTGTGTAGTAGCAGAGGCCGTGAGGGTCGGTCTGAAAGTGCGATGACCTTGACAACATAAACTTGAACATTGTTGCCCAGAGGTGAACCTCTTCACCACGTCTTTGCTCGCTTCGTTTCTTTGCTAACTGTAACAAGAATCTCTTCATTAGACCAACAATGCAAATTAGTAGTGGCTCTTTCAAGTATTTCTCGTAATGTAGGGTATCTCTCTTGCAGGTGTAGTATGTGATGCCAATACAATATCCATGTCCTTTGCAACTCCTGGTCGCCCAAACTCTTCGCTCGTACGCGAGGTCTCGAAGCCCAACGCCATGTGAACCTATTCCAATATGTCATTTCCTTCTCCCTCACGCCTGCCATCTCTTCCGCTTCTCCTGTACTTCAAAGTCAAAGTTGGCATACAGGCAGTTGCACTGCTTATTCCCGGCCGCGACCTTGACCGCGTTCCCCGCAGAGTCCTTGCACTCCGGCCCTCCGCTCTTGACCTGTACAAATTCCACCTGGCCGGGCCACACCCCCCACTTGATGCTGCTGTCAGCGTTTGCCGTCATCGTCGTCCTCGTGCTCCCTGACTGTGGAACTGTCGTTGTGGCGTTCCGCCTCGTCCACAACGTCGCGCGGAACGCCGTGTCCTGGAACGTACACGTCGCCGCACGGCCGTCTTGCGTGATGGCGTCGGAAGGGACCACAGTCTTGGGGAGAGTGAAGTTGAAGACGAGGCGTTCGTTGTACGAGTTGCCCTCGAGCAGGGTCATTGTCTCGTTTGCGAACTGCGGGGAAAAGGGGTTCGACGACGACGAGATCTGGTAGGTGTACGAGTTCCGCTGGCTAATTGTCCAGAAGAAAGTCGCGGTGGAGGCGTTGGGGGACTGCGAATAGGTTTGGTAGGGAAAGCACTGCCAAGTCGAGGAGTCGGAGGTGCAGCCCGTGTTGGCCTCCAGGAGGGCCGTGTTGAAGGCGAAGGAGCCCGCGGGGAAGAGGTTTGTAAAGTTTGAGGCGTCAGCGGGCGCTGTGGGTTGTCTGAGGTGATGTTAGTCGTGTAAGCGAGACCAAGCCAAGAGGTGAGACTTACGACTTGCGCATGCCGATTGTGAGACCGATCGATAAGCCTCCAGCGAGGCCGATGGCGAGGACGGCGAAGATGACCAGACGGTACCAGCCCCTCCGGCGGGCCATCCACACCGAACCCCTTCTGTTTTCTTCTGGTGTGGTTGGACCCGTGGGTGTCGCGGTGGGTAGAAGGCCAGCCTTCTCCCTGTAGGAGCTCCTGGGAGTCGAGGTACCCGAGTTTGGGAGACTGCCGTTACTATGGATACTAAGGAGGCTACGTGTGCTGACGGTGCTCCTGGTACTCTCCCGAGACGGGCTGCGGGAGTAGGCGGGAGGAGGGTAGGACGGGTTCGGATAGATAGGTCGTGCTGTGGGTGAGCGGCCGTAGGGTTTCGGTTTTGTGCTTCGGCATGGCGGCGAAGGGGGGAAGGCCGGTGCCGGTGAGGGCGTGGCGGATGGGAGAGAGTCATCTTCTGCGATGACGGGCATGCGGCCAACCGTCGTCCTGGCGGTACGGGCAAAGGCGGGGGACTTGTGCATCGTGTCAGAATCCGAATATGGCGAAGTAGTGAATAGTCCGTATGGGCGACAGTCCAGTGAGGTTGATATACGGGTGAAAGTCTGCGGCCTCGCTTGCTACGGATGTTGTCCACACTGGCCGAGAAGTAGGTCCAAAGAGATTCTGCACTGCTGATCCTTCCGTCTCTGCTTCGCCGTTACGGGGTATAAATGGCTTCCAGGCCCAAGTGTACACGGCGGGCGTAAGCGGTTTGAGTTGCGATGAATAGGGCCGAGTAAAAACACACGCACTCTTGTCTATCGAGGTCGACGTAGTGGGCTCGTAGACATCAAGACGGATGCGGCTGGTTGGACCGAATGCCTGGGTTCGCAAGAATGACGAGGTCTAGAACCATCGGGGACCTTGAACAAATCTCAGACAACAAGCTCCATATAATATCTTGAAAAAGCCCAGGTGGGCGGGAGCTGAACACACTGCGCAGCGGAGACCGTTGTTTGTTTTCCCTCGGGTGATGAGTCTACCAACGTTGATGAACAAAGGACGCCAGACGGTTTACGGGGTGATGGTTGACCACGTTCAACCGGTTTTTTGAAGACAAAGACTAGCGTGGAGAGGGTGGGACGGCAGCAAAGAGAAACTACGTTTGAGGTTTTGTGCCTCGAGGAAGCTTGCTCTAGTCAGACCCTGATGAGAGAGGCCTTCAACGCAGCGGAAGCCACTGTGGCCGCGGACGATGAACCACTTCGTCTAGGCTTCTCCCAGAGAGGGGTCCTCCTGTCTGGCCTTCGCATGGCGAGTCCGACGGCTGCATGTTGCTGGACATGTGGGACGCACGATGCGTGGCAATTCCATGTGGTGTCTCTTCAGCTGAGTCCTGGCACTCGCCAGGCAACCAAGCTGGAGCATTCTGCACACCAGCTGCACAGCACGAACGATAAGGAGGTTCCGTTCCAGGATCGACTACGGGAAGAGCTTCATCCCGAGCAGGGGTGATGCGGGCGCGATGTAACAGGGCATCTCGAAATGGAATATGTTGGCGGTTGCTAGCGACGAAGGCTGGGCGGAACAGATCGAGCTGTCATCAAACGGCCTGGCCCTAGCATCGAGTGGGCGAAATGGGCAGACAGATGCAGACCAGCACACAGAAGCCAGTCAGTGGGATGATCGTAAAGCGAGGCAATAAACGAGAAAAAGGCAAAAATATGTCGATATCGGGGACCCGTCTGGAAAGTCGGATCTGTGGCGGCCCAGCAAATAGTCTAGGCGATAGCGTCGGCCTGGCCAAGGCCGTCATTGGGCGATGGATTCATAGTAAGACATTTCTAACCGCTTCTAGATGGGAATGACAAGGGATCTCTCAAGGAACCGCTTAGTGGGGTGAAAGCCTCCGAGTCCTGGCTCGGTGGGGGGGACAGTCGACCTGCAAAAGCCGAATTTTCCGACGGCACGAATCTATCAAAAGAATTGAGAGACGGGGTACGGATGGTGCCATTTCGGCGGCCAGGCCTGCGCGGCTTCGGTTCAGGGGTAATGCAGAAGGCATGGTCCGTTGACAGCGGAACGTTCGTCTCAAAGTCCGATCGGTAAAGCGGAAAGTCGTGGGGGCTGATGGCGAGGTTCAAAGACCAAGAAGCTGAAATGGCGATCAACACGAGCGTGCAGTTGTGCAGATTGCATCGTGGCAGGAGGAGCAGGAAGCCTGCATGTGTGGAAATGAATTTAGTGCAGAAGCCATTGATATCGCGGAACTCTATGAAACAGGTTGCTGACACATGGCTCTTTCTTTCGTTAAACACGATGCAAATCATCCTCCTTCCCGGATAGCCAGATAGATGTATATGATAGTCGTACAGATGCGGACCTATTGAGATCCCCCCCCTTAAGCATCACCCTGCACCTCTTGCAGCGATGCCGTCTCCTTGCCCTTGCTCTTCGCCGAGTCGCTCTCACTCGCGGCATATGACGGGGGATCCAAGTCGTCACCCCCAGCCACCCACACGCGCGAGAGCTCTTCCTCGATCTCCTGGCGTCTGGACTTCCAGGTCTCTACCTGCTCGAGGCGTTCTCGGAGATCTTGGAGCTCCTTCTCGACTTGCATCTTCTCCCGTTCCGTTCCGATTCTCTCAAATTCCCACTCATCGCCGCGCTCTCCTCCTCCGAGGATGAGGTTGTAAGTGTGATACTTCTTGAGCGAGGCGCGTGTTGAGATGGTGATTAGGGCTGCTTACTGTTAGTATAATCGCAATGCTGTGAGCAACTATTAGACTTACTAATGCCCTTCTCCTTGCACACCTCGTAGAGTAGGCCCTCAACGTCCTGGGATACGGCGCTTGTTCCTTCATCGAGGATTGCGAACTGAGGCTCGTGGTATAGAACACGAGCGAAGCCCATGCGCTGCTTCTCGCCGCCACTGAGAACGTCCTTCCATTCCTTACGGGTATCCCAGCCGCCTTCACGGTCGGGAAGGTAGCCGAGACGAGCGTCCTCCAAGATTCGCTTCAGGTCGTCTTCGGACTTCCTCTTCTCGCGCATGTCATGATGGCCGTCGGGGTAGATGACCTGGTCGCGGAGTGTGCCGATGCTGAGGTATGGTCTTTGCGGCAAGAACATGATGCCATCTTGGCCAATATCCTTAGGCCGACTGACAAGGCCCCGGTAGACTGGCCACAGTCCCGCAAGAATGCGAGCAATCGCCGTCTTTCCCACACCGTTGGGTCCGGAGATCTAAAAATGTTAGCTTGTGCAATGCTTGTCGACCTGTCGGGGTAACTCACAAGAAGGTGCTCTCCTCTCCTGACAACCATGGAGAGCGACTCCATCAGCTCATCGCCGCCGTTGGGCCACAATGACGGTGCAACAACAGGTACGTTCTCAAACCTGACGCCATCGAATCCCTTCTGGATAGTCCCCTGAACATCCGAAAGCGAGTACAGCTCGTTTTGTTGTCCGCGAAGGAAGTACGCATCGGCGTGAACTCTGTGGAGCGTCGAGATCAGCGTGTAGACTCGGCTAGTGTAACCAGCAAGCTCGGACAGGTCCTTGATAGAGTACATCATTCTGCCGCCAGCGTCTGCCAGCGAGAGCATAAGACGTTTGTTGGTAATGAACTCCTTCATACGGCCGCGCTCTCTGCTACCCTTGGGGGCGTTCTGAGCCAGCTCGGCAGCGCCACCTAGACCACCCCAGGCAGGAAGGAATACTGGCAGCGACGACAGCAGGTAGCCGTAGGCACTCCAGCTGTACTTGAGAATGAAATCCTCAAGCATGTTGTAACGAATCTTAAGCATGTAGATGCCCTCCATCCAATTCTTGAGCGACTTGAATTCCTTGTTAAGGAACTGCTTCTCCATATCGGCGCCACCGTAGAAGGCAATCTCTTCGGCATTGGCGATGAGTCGCGCGTGCAGACTCCTAAAGTCGCCCTCCTTGCGACCCTCAACCGCCTTGAGCTTGCCGAATGGCGGCGAAAGCCGACGCAGGATACTTGCTGTCAAGAAGTAGTTGCTCAGCAGACCTGTGAGAGCCAGCGGGCCGAGAGACCGGAAGAGCTGGTAGTTGAACACGCAAAGATCGACGAAAGGCTTGCCAAGCGAGGAGTACAGGTTCGCCGCGGCGGCGCAAAAGAGTGTCAGATCTTGCGTGATGAACTGATCCGCGCCCTGGCCTACGCCTCCGTCCAAGTTGGACAGCTTGTAATAGTTTAGGTTATTGTTCAGGTAGAGGTCGTGAATGTAGCGAGTGAGACGGGTTCTAAAAGCAATAGACACCTTGGACTCAAGGAACTTGATCATCGCGTTGGTGTACGACGCAAAGCCACCGAGACCGCACCACTACAGTTGTCGTTAGCACGAACATAGACTCGGAATGCTTGCGATCACTCACCTTTACGAGTCCCCAGAGAAAGGCCTTCCCTTGCCCAGCGACGAGATCGCGCACAATCTCACCATCAAGTCGGGCGACGACAAGGGAGAGATATGTGCGAAGCATCAAGAAGACGCTATGGCTCAAAAGCAAGCCAGCTTCCTTACTAGACCATCTCGGAATCATGATGCTCATGAGACTCAGGAACTGGTGCAGGAAAGCCAAGTTCAGCCCCGGTTTGGTCTGCGCCGCGGGTACGGTACCGTCGCCAAGCCCGGATACCCGGGGCGGGTTCAGGAAGAGCCGGCGATGCGCCTCGAATGTCAGCGGCTTTGTCGTCTGGATGACGACCTTGGAGGTGCCATCCTTGTAAGGGACGTAAATCGTGCGCGAGCCATCCTTGTTGTGCAGCCACGAGTTCGTGCGGACGAGCTTGCGGCCCTGTTCCTTCTCTTCGCGGCGTTGCCTCCACCAGCGTCTGCCTCCCGCGGCACCGAGAATGATGGATGCGGCGAGGGCGAGTGTTCCGAGCAGGCGGGTTGTACGGGATGTGTTTCGGAGGCGGGTGCGGATGAGGGTTGTGTACTTCTCGAAGAAGGCGGCGATGGCCTCTTCCGCGGCCGACTGGCGGAGCGTTGATTGTTCGGCCATTGCGGCGGCGGTGACAGTGGTTGCAGTACGTAGTGGTGATGTTGGGATCGAGTCGCGCAGGCTCGCCGCGGGTATGATGCTGCTACGAACGCGCAGCCATCACCGGATGGGAACTCAAGTCTGCGGGATATGCGACGCTATTGCCGACGGATGAAGGAGCGCAAAGTGCGATGCAATTGACGTTCTGTGTCTTCGATGCTGACGGATGCTCCCAGCCTTGTGTGTACGGTTCGGAAAGTCCAGCTATGCACGTGGTCGCATTGGCACGCTGAGTCGTTTGTTGTTGGAGAAGAGAACACTTTGGGGGACGCTGGCTCGTGATTGCATTACGACATGTGAATGCCGGCGGGCAGTGGAGTTCCGAGGCACTGCCAGCACCCGAACCGGTGGATAACTTGGGGAAAGCGGTCGCTCTGGGCTCCCCACTGGGAGGGGGTCCCAGCCGCTGAGAGCCGAACCTCCTAGGCTTGTGAGTGGCTGTTTCCGGCGGGAATGACGCTAACTCCGCCAGGATCTCGGGGTCCCGGGCGAATGACATGCAAGACGACGACCCCAGAATGTGGGGGAACCTCAGCGTGGTGAGCCTGGTTGGTCACATGATGGTCTCTTGGACCCAAACTTGAGGGGTCCGGGGTAATCAATAGCTTCCGACCTTCAACGGCCGTTTTGATGCACCGTGCCCTTGTTATTCTCCTGCGCATGTGTTGATGTCTGTCATTTCATTTTGCGAGCGATTGCGCTTGTTCCAACTGAGAACTAAGAGTGCAAACGGCAATCACAAGACAACTGTTGGCATTGTGGTGACAGGCAGGTAGCAAGGGTGGATATTCCGAGCTGGTGTGGTTGGAGCCCATTGACCATGTTAGAGTATTCATTCAGATGTACACTGTTGTGACGGTGGCAGAGATACAACTATCCAAGTTTTAATGATCTGTCGAAAGTTGGAGCTACTCTTGGAAATAATGAGAAGACTTTATTTCTTGGTACATTCATAGGGTCTCGCTCATCTGTTCCGAGCTACTGACTTCAGATCTAGAACTCAATTTAAGCCGATGGTTGAAAATGACATAACGAAGGGGGCATTGCACAACAAACCAATCTGTCCCATCGTTGTGGGTTGCGATCTGAAAGTTCGAGCTAGTGTGCTCCAATTGCGTCTTCAAAGAGCATGGCCGCGAGCGATTGACCTCTGCGAGAGGGGTAGGCACGGGAGATGCGACTTGCCTTTAATGCTTGAGATGTCACTACAGAGAGGCAAGGACAGTGAACGCCACGTTCATCGCAGCCTTCCTCTAGAATGCTGTGAGGAAAGAAGTATTCGTTCGGCTATGGCCCAGTTGCGACGACCAAACAGGTTTTCTTGCAACCAAACAAGCAGAAGTCCCTTTTAACATGACTACTGCCATCTTGTGCTCAAAGGAACCGTCAGCCATACATCAACAACAGTTTATCTACCCAAACGACGATACACTCGGTACCTTCCCGTATCTTAGGTTTGAACAGCATACACAGGCATTAGACACAAAACCGCTCATAGGAGAAAGCAAGTCAGCAGCATACAAACCCAGAGAGCCTAGCAGAACCATGAAGAACAACGCCGGCACTCAAAAAGAACAGATGCAGAAGTCGGAGAACTCCACTTGGCGACAAGAGTGTGTTGAGCTCTCGAGGAAACTCGAAGAACGCTACAATGCCGGCCAGCCCCTCTTCACCAAGAAGCAATTATCCAGTCTCGCGGAGCAAATAGCCAACAAGACCAGGATTGTTCAGATCACTGGCATGGACGGGAAAACGACCTGGGATCCTATTGAATGGGACTATTTTCAGAACGAGTGGGTGAAGACGGACTCGAGAAGCGATTTGAAGGCTAACGTAAGGTCAATAGCGAAACCCTCGTCATTGACTACAGGCCAATCCAGCGTCTTGTTATCCCATGCCCGTCGGATCAGCCAGACGAGTTGCCTAAACCTTCTTGCTCTGTTAATGTAGAACGCGGAAAGATGCCCGTCCAATCGACTCCAGCCCAGGTTGCCATGGCCCTTGGAAAGATGAGTGCGGAATTTGACAAATACGAGAATGCGTGGAAGGCAAGCCCGCAATGCCGAAAGCTCAAGGACATACTGTTTTCAGTACCTATCCCCAATGCGATAAACAGAATCATTTGCTTCGGCTTGGGCGACTTGTTAGATGATTCCGACGATGAGAACGAGCAGATCGGGTCGAGTAACGGAAGCTCCGAGGTTCGAAGTCACGTCCAGCACGCGGTCGCCCTGACCATGGCACGAGTACTGGAGGAGCGAACCGGCCGGGAGATTCGATGCCATTCGCAGGACCCAGCATATACCCAAGCCACCATTGAGTTCCTCCAGAGTCGCAACATCATGGTGCTTCATGATCCACAGGGATTCGTCGAAGTCGATGAAACGACGCTGGTCTTCAGCGTCGCTCCGAGCGTGCCTGTCAAGCAGATCGTAACAGAGCTGGCCAGGCCGGCCATAATTATCTGGGACACCATGATGCCTGTGGATAAGGACAGCAGGGAGTGGGAGCTGATGAGGTTCCCCAACGGCAATGAGACATGGATCAGGTATGCTTGATATGCTCACATACTAGCAACGTAACAAGAGCTGACGGAATCACTCGTAGCCCATGGATTTCCGATCCTGATTCTGCACGCACGCGGAAGATGGAAGAGGAAGAGTACACATCATACCCCTTTCCCGAGGACCCTATCGCCTTGGGCGACATCCAAATTCTTGTCAAGAAGGCATCGAACGAGGGAAAAGACACGGCGCAGCGGTTATGAGGTAGTTTGTCGTGCGAGGGACAGGCCACATGTGAAGGATATTGGTCCGCCAAACATGATCCAACCCTTGTAAGTGTCTCTGGAGAGACGACTTCTTTCGAGCCTTGCTCTCTTATGTATGCCATGTTAAAAGTAGACTAGGTCAGGTACTTTGTGAGAGACAGAAGGCGGTGAAAGAAGTGGGTAGAGAGGCAGTTCACGACGGAGTGGTCTGGTGATGGGCATGGCATTTTTACACCGCTTGGCATTTTTAGATTCACGGACGGCAGGGGCAGAGGAAAAGGGACGGTAGACGGTATAAACAGTACTATCAGTAGAAGAGCCCAACCTCACACTTCAGCTTCATGTCTCCGTTCGTTCGTACTGGGACTGCGGGGATGGCGGGGCGTCTAGTTGACAGCCGGGCCGGACGCTTGCGGAGAATCTCGGCCACGAGTTTCGGCCACGATTCTCGGGTCATCTGGGAATAAGCGAGGCCATTCCATCCCAAACCGCTCGTTGCGGCGTTTTGGTATGTTTCAATAGCAGTGTTGCAAGACCAGAGATCAAAGTTCTCCGAGTTTAGGTGCGGATGAGGAGCACTGGTCAAAGAAGGACAAAAAGCAAAAAAGTCCCCCAGGTACGTATCTTGAAGCATCAACGGTCGCGTTCCGTCACATTGATTCCATGTATCGTATAAGCAAATACACGGGAGCAGAGGAGCAAGAGAGAGGAAATGGGAGACAGAAACAGGGCTCACCCCACGGAAAAAGCATTTGCATGGGCGCACGGCACGGCATGGCACGGCAACCCCACAACACCATGTTCATGAACCTCGCGCCACACGAGCCTCTCCGTATCTTTGGGTTGGGCAGTGTTTCTCGGGGCTTGCCGCTGTGGCAGTAACGTGCAAGGTTGGGGTTTCTGGGGGAGCTTTCTGGAACACCCAGCAGCAACAAGGCCTACTCGTGCCTTTATTGTTAGGGGGTTTGGGGGAAGGGGGTGGTCTGTCATCTAATGTCGTGTGCGGCGGCGGCGGCGGCCGGATATGCAGCCCGAGACTGCATTCCGTCAAAGCCCATATGCGCCATGGATCGTTTGACTTTTTTCTTTCTTTCTGGGGTGAGTTTCCAACGTTTCTCGAGTCTTGCCTCTTTCCCAGCCGTTGTGCAAAGGGAGGGGGGAGAGAGAGCCGTACAGCGGCAAGGTAAGAGACACTGTAAGGCAGCGAGCGACAGAACGAAAAAGAAAAAGAAGGCTGCTCCGTGTGTGGTAGAGGAAACCCCCCCTTGCGGGACACAGAAACAGGAGCCGGTGCAGGACATCCACATCGGGAAACGTGCTTTGGAAATTCGTCCGGGGGCACCACCCTGGACGATTCCTAGAAGAGTCGCAGTGGGTGCGGAATCGGGAAGGCCTTTCCATACGGCGGTATTTCCCTTTTGCATGACGGTTGACCTCCCCCTGCTGTCGGGTGCGTGTGCCCGAGTGGCTCTCTTCCTTTGGTTTCTTGCAATGTGATGTGTGGATGGGACGGAGCGTTGCATGAGGGAGTGTGAGCGCGAAGGTAAGAGAGAGAAAGAGAGAGAGAGAGTGTGTGTGAGTGCGTTGCCCAACCAGATTCGTTACTCAACCGGGCGGCAACATGGCCAATGAGAAGCAATGGGAAATGTGTCCAAGGGTGGTCTGCATCTCCACCGGTTGTGAGAGCTTGTCCCATGTATCCGCTGGTTGGCTGGGAGGAGACCGGAAGGACGTTCTTGTTCCTTGCGGCTTTTGGGGGGTTGTGGAATTCTGGCAAGACGGGCATGGGACGAGGGCCGCGAGTGGTTGCTCGATTTTTCATTTTCATTTTTTTATTTATTTAGAGGCTGACGAGGGTTGGCAGGAATTAGGTGCGCAGCGTTATGAGAAAGCCCCAGGGGGGAGCCCAAGCTCACTGACTCTGGTGTGCGCACCCGGGCTGAAGAGAGGGAGAGAGTCACTACGAATATCAGACCGGCAGGCGACATGGATGAGGCAAACTCGAACCGCCCAATATCCTCATGCGCTAAGCACCTGGCAGCAGCGAGCACCCGCCCAGCAGTGGCTGCAGGCAACGTGCTGCCGCTCTTCCTCTACCCTGCCCTCGACTCTCAACCACTCATTTAGCCCGGCACGTAGAGGGGCCCTTCATCTATTACCCGCCCGAGTCTGTCGCCACAAAAAGGGTAACCTGGCTGGGGTTGCCAAATGGTGTCGCGCTGGCCGGGACGAGTCTAGGTATGGTGACGGGGACCTGGCGCGCATTGAATAGGAAACCGCCCGGTTGAGCTTACCCTGTTCTTGGCCCAGAGTTGGACCAGACAGCTCCCAAGCAGAGGCGGCGGCGGCTGCAGCAACAGCATCCACTTTCACGCCGCGCGGGCTTACTCTCTCGTGCCAACCAGGGCACCTGAGAGCGAATTGGGGACGGGGAGGGCATCAAGATCCGACGACGGGTGTCCTCGTTCATTTCGTGGAGTGCAGTAAGCACCAGACTCGGGTCGGACGGTCGGACGGACGCAGACTCAAACAAGTCGACCTCAGAATGTCTCTCTCTCTCTCCGGGCCCGGGTTGTGGGCGCTTTTGTTGTTTTGTCCTCGTCGTTGGAATTGTTTCCCAGGGCGGGGCCGCTTGAAGAATAGAAAAACCCAGAGGGAAAACGAAATGACGGAACCGGGATGCCGAGTTAGGAGCTCAACAAAGAGCTTGGACACGAGGCAATCTCATTCTAGGGGACACACGCGCGCAGCCCTTTGACAGCTTGGATGTTCCCAGGAACGGCTACCGCGTCTCGTCGCCTCGTCGCTTCAAGCAAGGAACCATCAAACCCACGGTATGCCTGCGTGGCTTGCCGGTTCATCGTGAGCTCGACTCGGTCCGTTGGCTAAGCTGAGAAGCTTTCCACAACCCAGGGGGAAGGGAAGTCCCCGCCTATCGCTCTAAAGTCCAAGTCGGTATCGTCGTCGCCCATCGCACTTTTACGAATTGGACCGATTCGGGGTCTAGCTCCTGTGCGGAGCGTGTGATGGGGACCGGGATGGAACCTCTCTTGTGTTCCCACCATGGAGATTTCCTCTAATATGAGCTTGGCGGGAACAAGGCCGTGAGATTGAGAAATGGGAGATGAGACATGGCGTCTGATGCAGCGCGATAGTCGTCTGGTGTCGGGCACAGTGCGCGCTCCCTTCCGCCTGGCCCGTGCTGCAATGGCCCCACATCGAATGTCGATGCCTGCACCTGCGGCAAGACGTCAGTCTTGCCAATGTTACTCCGGCCAGAATTGCATTACTTGCACTACTCGCCACGCAACGTTAGACGGTACGAATAGCCGCTCTTCGACTGTGGTCATCGACGGCCCCCTATCGCGCCCCATCTCATGAGCCCGGCCTCTTGCTTAACCAGGACGGGACGGGCTAATCTCACGAGGAAATCCACACACACCCTTTCCAGGTCTATGCTTTCTCTCTCTCTCTCTCGCGCAGCTCTGGGCTCTGTGTCTTCTCTCTGTGGCCTGGCTGTCCTGTCCTGTCCTGTCTTGTCCTGTCCTGTTCTGCCCTGTCCCTCCCCCGGTCTCTCTCTCCTCTTGTCTGTCCCCGTTTCTCGACCTGGCTGCGAACACCCCAGTTTCTATGCACCTGTCTGGATACACGGACCAGCCCCTGGCCCCTAAATGCTCCCCTCCCCATCCAAGTGTTGCTTTGAAAGGCAAATCATCTCGCTTGCGCCTTTCACGGCCTTTCAGCCTCTGATACCTCGTCCTGCCCTTCTTCCCTAACTCTTCCCCCCTGGGGTCTCTCTCGCCCATTTCTCTCTTGCTCTCTTCGTCACTCGCGCCTTGTCTTTCACTGGCCTTGGTTTGATTGCTTTGCTTATTTGCTCTGCTCTTTCAACTAACGCGGCCCCCTCCTCTTCCTATTCCCCTTCCCCCCCCCCCCCCATTTTCCAATCTCTTTGCACGCCCGTCGTTGCTCCAATTCTTCTTCCCTCCCGTTCTCTTTCCACGCATCATCAGCGTGCTCCCCAAAAGTCTCGACTTCGACGTCTCCCGCCTCGGCCGTGGTCTCGTCGCAAATCCTCGAGCAATATTCGATATCTTTGGAAACCAAACCATTCACTTGTTGCTGCTGCCAACCTTAATTTTCTTCCACCTCGACACTTATAGTTGCCATTCCCTGCAACCGCTCGCTCTCTTCATACCCACTTTTCTTCCCATCTGATTCGACCACCACCACCACCAAGCACGACCGACCTGGGGGACTGACTTGACTTACTTGACTCCAACTGACATTGGCCGCCGTAACCATCCATCCAATCCCCCCCAAAAAGGGCCCAGCCACTTTCGCCTCGCCCACTAAGTCATTCCATTGGCGCCGCTTCCTGCGCGACCTAGAGAGCCCAAACCATCTTCCATTCTCCGCGTTCGACCGTCAACCTCACCGGACCGTCGTCGCCTTTATTCTCTCCCCCCCCCCATTCCATTCATCGTCCACCGCGTCGATCGTCCAGTTCCCGACAATTGTCTTCACCCTGGACCGCGCGACGAGCACTGCGAATCGGCCTTTCACGGCCGACATCTGCTGAGTTTAGGGGTTGAGGATTCTGGGAAGGCTCGCCGGACCCAAGAGGAAAGGAGGTGAGTGATGACGCCCTTTTTATTGATTTCAAATCCCACACACATTGCACTCGGCACGGCACATGCAACGTCCATCGACGCCGTGCTTGCGCGATGCTGCCTTGCTGGAGGAGAGGCATGCTCGACTGTTGGGCTGGCTCCTTTGCACGCGCACCATCCGTGTCCGCGTCGAGCACCCACAGCACCGCCAACACGACCTCGGCCTTGTCTTAGACCTTGGAATGAGAGCGAGAGACGGCGGTGTCATGGATGACCTAGATGTGCCCACTAGGACTTGTGCCAGCCCCTCGCGGGCATCGTCGCTCAATGTCTGCGTTCATTCGCTTTGCCAGGACGGCTTCGCTAATGGCCCCGACCTAGTTCGACAGCATCATGTCCGAGAAGCCACAATCATCCAACCCAGCCGACGAGATCACACCAGAAAGTCGACAGAACGGCCAGTCAAGCCAAGACATGTCCAAGGAAAAGGTGCTTCTGGCGCCAGAGGAGGGTGGAAATTCAAAGAAGGGTAGGAGCTTGCTGCATGTACCGTCCCGGTCTTCCTCGCAGCGCAATCAATCCTCTCCCACGTCGACGGGGCTGAGCGGAGCAACAGTCAGCGACTCGAGAAACAGCATCGGCGGACGCTCCAAGGAGTCCAAGGGTAGCATTCTAGGGCGGCATCGAAATGGCAGCGTCGGAAGCCACCGATCCGGCATCGAAACCGAACCGACCAACACCCCTGGCAACACCCAACCGAACTCTCCCGTGAACCCCCCGCAGAAGAAGAAGAAGGGCGGACTGTTCGCCCTGTTTGGATGCTGCGGAGTCCCCGACAACGCCAACGCGATTGAGAACGGCGACGACGCCGTCCACAAGCTCGACAAGCTGCCTGCGAGGCCCACGACTGCCAAGTCCCGACAGCCGACCCCACAGGAGCAACAGCAGCCGTCATCATCCAACAGGCCCCAAATCCAGGAAAAACAACCCCAGCCCGAGCTACCAATGACCGTAAACGACGCAAAAGGCAAGCGTGTCTCCGGCGCGACCACGGCCGATGACACCACCGTTGGCGGCGATGCTGGAGATTCCAAACAGACGGCTGCCACCGGCGCTGCCACGAGCAGTGCCGCCGCGCCCGCCATCACGGTTGAGTCGGCCACTGGCCAGAAGACGGAGGAGGCGCCAGTGCAGGATACGATGTACAGGAAGGACGCAGAGGGAGACGAGGCGATGCCGGATGCGACGCCCGAGGCCGAAGAGAGACAGCAAATCCCGCCCCCGGTAGAAGATGCGCCGACTAGCCAGCAACTGCCGCCGCCTCCACCTGGACCAGCCCCGAACGCATCGGCACCCGTCGACACCGCTTCTGAGCCCGAGCAGAAGTTCCTGTTGCCCCCCATTGCGCCCGAGTTCAAGGGCAGGAAATGCCTTGTTCTCGATCTGGATGAGACACTGGTCCACAGTTCTTTCAAGGTGAGGAATAATGCCTCACGAGTTACCACGTGCAACATCGCTGACCGGTCTGCAGATCCTTCATCAAGCCGATTTCACCATCCCCGTGGAAATCGAGGGCAACTATCATAATGTGTACGTTATTAAAAGACCTGGTGTCGATCAATTCATGAAGCGCGTGGGTGAGCTCTACGAAGTGGTGGTTTTCACCGCGTCCGTCTCCAAGGTATGGTATCCAGCGTCCATCTGTTCCCCGGATAATTGCTGACCGTCCATAGTACGGCGACCCGCTCCTGGATCAGCTCGACATCCACAAAGTCGTTCACCACAGGCTCTTCCGTGAGAGCTGCTACAACCACCAAGGAAACTACGTCAAGGATCTTTCCCAGGTGGGAAGAGACCTGAAGGACACCATCATCATCGACAACTCTCCCACTTCGTACATCTTCCACCCCCAGCACGCCGTTCCCATCAGCAGTTGGTTCTCGGACGCCCACGACAACGAGCTGCTGGACTTGATTCCCGTTCTAGAAGACCTTGCAAAGTCGGATGTCCAGGACGTCAGCCTGGTTCTCGACGTTACACTTTGAAGCTAGAGATACCAATTTCTTTTCTTCGTTCATCACCTCCGAAGAAATTTGCAGGACCGCGGTCCCATCATAGCGGAAGGCGTTTGGGTTGCGATGATTCGTTTCCAGCAGGTGTAGATGTATCACTGTCTAATCATACCTTATAATGAGCACTGGCGGAGGTACCAGACCACCGACCCAGCTCACGGCGGCTCTCACGCAGCAAGCTCTAGGGCCGCACTCAAAGGACCGCAAGGATGACAAGTCCATCGAAAGAGCCTGGGATCGGGAAAGGGGGGGGGGGGGGGGGGAATGCAGGGTACTTTGGAGCTTGGGATGGGCCGGACGGGGAGCAGCTGGCGCTCGTCTGTTACCTGGCGTTTCCTCGACAGCAGTGCTTCGGACATGCGCTTGAGGAAACCCAACTACGAAAAATACCTGTCTTCCAAGGACCAGTCATCACGAAAAAAAGGCGGCTAGGGATACCATGGGTCCATGTGTTGGAATTGGAAGGGGATGCCCTCTACGTGGCAGGCTATCGATTTTCCCTTTGTTCATTCTCTATTTTGTTTGAATCGTACACACTACCATCACCCACCCCGGAGTCTGCAAGCAGACGTTTTATTTCACTGCCAGTATAGTCGGCAACAGTCGAGCGGAAGAGAGAAAGCGAGAGAGAGCATAGTTGTGGGATAGCTTCGCATCGCGTGTTGTATTTCACAAAGTGCTGCATAAGCTGGCGCGATCAGATGGAAGGGGTTTGCTGCAAAGAGCGGCTGCTTCCTAGATATACAGTACCCTCAAATTCAATTGAAATCGTTCAAAAAAGGTTACTGTCTAACCCGTTGTCGAAAAGCATGTGCCGGATGATATGGCGCAATTACATGACAGGATGACCATGTCTGCCATGTAGTGAACCTGAATGATCTCGTTGGGGCGGGGGACGACCTTGTGGAGAAGTTTTTTTTGGAGAGGCGCTATCCGACAACCCCAATTCAGGTAGGTTCGCCGCGCCCCCTGGACTAGGAGACCTGGGGGTTCTGGAACGTCGGGACGGAAAATCCCACTGGCCACCGCGGTTCCGTGGCGTGGTCCCCTTTCCAAAACTGTGGCCTCAACTCTGCCACTTTTGAGCGCAGGTGCACCACCCAAAAGTGTCCAGAAGCTCGAGTTTCCCATCATCACGCCCTCCGACCACACCCCCGAAATTCGATTCTTCCCTCAACGTCGCCCTCCTTTCCGGTCATATCACCAGTTTCCGAAGTAATCTTGCAGCGATTCTCGGATCCGTTTCTCGTCACACTCCTTTACAATGGTTAGTGAAATATCCTTGCCCCTGGGGATAGCTTGAGCTTCGATCGCCAATTGCTTTGCGTCGCACGCGACCTCTTGTCAATTGACGCAGCTGCGGTCCGCTGCCATTGGCGATGCTTGCGCTTGCAATCCGAAGCATTGGAAGGAAAAAAAGACGAGAACGACCGCTGACAATCGGTTCATGTGATAGTCTTCTCCTCGCCCTTCCTCGCCCGTTAACGCGCCCGGCGCCGCCGCCTCTGGCGCGAGCGTCGCGCGCCCTTCTTCCCCTACCCCCCCCGGCGGCCCTCGCACCGCCATCCGTCGCCGTGCCGCCGCCGACCAGAAGGAGAAGATTGCGAATGCGCGGCCGAACAGCACGAGAGCTGCCGGTGCCGGCGGCAGCAGCAGCACCATGCTGAGTACGTTTCACCCTATGAATGCTCTATCCCAGGGAGGAAGCGAAGAGAAGAGGAGGATGGGCAGCTTGTTGGGATCGCTCGGTATCAGTTGGATTGGATGCTAACGCGTTGGCGATATAGGACTCTACACTGACGAGTCTCCCGGCCTCAAGGTCGACCCCGTCGTTGTCCTTGTCCTCTCCCTTGTTTTCATTTTCAGCGTTGTTGCTCTTCACAGTAAGTTGCCATTTTTTGATTGGCACTCGGTGCCCTCAAGGGGGCCCAGCTAGCTGACACATCTGTCATAGTCATTGCCAAGATTACCCGCAAGTTCTCCTCTTAAGGAGTGAATTGAGAGGGCCGAGAGAGGTGGTTACAAAACCTAGCTTTGGGGTTGAAAGCTTTACGAGCCCTGAGAGACACGGGGTCACGCGAAATGCCACTGCTCGGGTGACGTCGTGGCAGAGACGATGCGTGTCCACGGACACGGGTCCGCCCTGGGACGCATGGAGAGTGGCATCTGGCATCGAAAATAACACAAAAGCAACTTTTGACGATAATGGACAGTGGGTGCGTGCTTTTGCTCAAGGGATCAGGGCACTCGGTTCGAGGAGCGAGAGGCAGAGAGAAGAGCATGACCGGGGCGCGCCGCTGTATTATACCTCCTTTTTTTTCTATTACAACTCTAGTCTAGGCGGTCGAATGCGACTTCTGGAGCCCAAGATGCTTTATGCTTTGTCTCTGGTGATTTGACAATGCCGTTACGTATCAAGGCTAAACTTTGATACAGATTATAGAGCCTAGGGGGACGAGTCCAGAGAAAGCGACACCACCATAAACCCACCAACTTGCGTAGAGTTGCTGTCAAACCCACCGCCACGAAGCTGTCCAGATGCCAGGGAAATGAGCGAGCGTAGCTATCCACACCTCAGCCCGAACACCTTGGATGCCCATCACCCCTGTGGCGACCCTGAGCTCCTTGGGAAGGTGACTGCCCGGCTAGAGGAGAAGCGGTCCACCGTTCCACACTGGTCACATCATTTAATAGTGTGGAGTCGCCAACGGAGGCCCAGGTTCCAACGGCGAATCTGAGCCCACGACACTACGACCGTTCAGTGCCCGATAAGAGGTTCGCAGATCCGGATCGACTTGTGCGAGACTTGAGCAGAGGTGACGGATAAACAGCTGCTTGAACCAGCGGATGTCGACCGCGGTGCAAGACTCTGCAGGAGCCTGAAATAGAGTTGAGCCGGACAGACACGTGAAGGCAATTGAGTTGAAGCGCGACAAGGTTAACTTGGGGGGCCCTCCATCTTGTTTCCGCGCGCAGCAGATTTCTATTGGCGGAACTTTCGTCTCCATCAGAGCAGCTGGTCCCTCTCTCCGCCGTTGGCCTCTCCAGCCAATCAATGCTCGGCAAGGCACCAAAGGCTTGTTTTATCCGGCCGCCCACGCAGATCCACTCATAGCTAGCCAGGCTCGGGATACCGGCCCTATATAGGAATAACCTTTTGCCGGTTACTCAACGATCCACCAAGAGCAGCTTAGCTGTCTCCTCCCCTTGGTGTAGTTGGTTCATCACGTTCGACTGTAATGGTTACATTGTCATCGAAAGGTCTCTAGTTCGATTCTGGAAGGGGAGAACCTCATCTTTTGCCATCTTTTGCTTTTTTTGAGTGCTAAAGCTTTGGAATGTTCTCTGTCCGGCTCTTGCTTGTTGCCGTTGTTGTTTTTACGTTTACTAATCCCGTGGCGCACTTGTTCTTTTGCTTCTGTTGGAGTGTTTACTACTAGAAGGAATTCTGGTGTCTGCCTTTCTCGTCTAGACTGGCATTTCTGGTAGGCATTTCTCCCTTGTCTTCGTTGTGTCTTGCTGCCGTTTCATCTTGTTCTAGAATTGCGCTGTTTGGATGTCAAAAACAGGGTCGTCTTAGGAATATTCGTAACGAAGTCAAGACGATACTATTTCCGTCACATATCAAGAATTCCACGGGCAACTCACCTGCACTGGGCTTAGTATTGAAACCATCAGTGGTACTCTGTGGTTTGACCATGTCAGTCACGGGAGGGGGGTATTGACGGTGCCAGTTGTAACTGGTCTCAACTGCTCATGGGTTGGTGACTGGCTGCAACTCTCAGCAGCGAGTTTGGAGTCGGCCATTACTGCTCAACGCCGTTGGCTCTCGGCCTACCTCGCCGTCCCGGTTGCCGCGGCGGAATACACCGTCTGCAATGCTTACCAGGGATTTAATTATGGATTCCACGCGTCCCTGGGGCTCGGCATGCCAAAGTCCCCTGGGAGCATCCCGCAACGAACCAAGACACAGGTTTTGTCGTTGCCTGGAAGCGGTTTCTCAAGATTGCCATTGTTAAGAGCCTGATACGCGTATTAGCGGGGGCCCTCGTTTTCCCTCAGCCCATCCCCTCGTCTGTGGCTGTGCGGGGTTACAGACCCGACGGCCCTTGAATCGTCCCATCAAGATCCCGTCATTGGCCCAATGGGGCGCCCCTTCTTTGGAGGATCTTCAGCTCCCTCCCCTCCGTTCCATTGGACGACCCCGTCACGAAGGTGGACGTCATAGCCGTCCCTCTCCGGGGCGTGAACAGGGAGCGCTCCGTGCTGTGCGAGTGTGGGAGTCTATGAATCCCCAAGCCTGCTGCGCAATGGAGGCGCCGCCATTCTCTAGATTTATTGCAGCACGGCAGTGCATGGGAGTTCAGAGGGACGCCTCCTCCAAAAACAGGCCCTGGAATCCTCGAGGGGAACTTGCTTGTGGCTCCTTGTCTGGGCCCCCCACCACTAATCGTCCCTCCCTCCACTGTAGCTCCAGGGTCTCGCCGTAAGCTTGATCTTCTTCCTCCGATGATGAAACGGGGCTGCATACTTAGGATGGCTGTCGTCGCTCATGCACTTTTACCGCATTGCACCTCCAAACCTTGCTTCTGAGATTCTCAGCTTTGATCATCGGATTGATGCTCCCCCTTGGCCACGTCACTGAAGAACACACACTCTGCTTCACCATCCATTCTAGCTTGCTTGCCGTGCCACTAAGCTTCTTGTGCTGTGTTGAGACGGTGCCTTTCCCAGCGCATAGCTCTCCGCCCACCAGCTCCCTCTCGCTTCTACTACAACTACACGCTTGCGGCACCTTGATCACATACCACAACCTACCGTGATGACCTGATCCTTTTGCACATATCACCGACCTTCTGACATTGTCACTGGTCCTCTCATCTTCGGTTGACGAGTCGAAGAACCGACTTTTCCCCGCAATGACGGGCGTCAAAAACACAGGAGCGGGCGCGAGCTCTTCTGCCCCTCCCCCGCCTCCGCGACGCAGCGACCTCAACCTCGACGTAATCGACAGCCAAGAGGTCCCCGACGCCCTCGTCTCTGATGGCTTCAACCTGCCTTCCCTCGAGGCCGAGAATCAGGCTCCGCCCGCTTATGGCGACCTTCCCAACCAGCTGCAGTTCAATCAGGCGGGCTTCGAAGCCGGCGCCAATGTTACTGGTACAGATACCCCCGCCGACATTCAGACCTCGAGACGCGCTAACATGTGATGCCAGGGGACGGCCGAGTCAACATCAACATCAACCAGAGCGGCAGCCGCCTCGCCGAGATCCTCGCCCCGACGTTACGAAGCCAGCTCCTCGATGACAAGCGCCCCCAGGGCCCCCTCCCTCCCGCCTACATTCCCCAAGCCTCGGAGGTCAGCCGGGCCAGACGCCTCCGCCGCAGCTGAACCTAGTCATACAAATCGTCGGCTCCCGCGGCGATGTTCAGCCCTTCGTCGCCCTCGGCAAGGTCCTCAAGGACACGTACGGCCACCGTGTGCGGATAGCCACGCACGCGACGTTCCAGAAGTTTGTCGAGGAGAATGGGCTCGAGTTCTTCTGTATTGGCGGCGACCCCGCCGAGCTCATGGCCTTCATGGTCAAGAACCCGGGGCTGATGCCCGGCTTCGACACGCTCAAGAGCGGCGAGGTCAGCAAGCGCCGGAGGGGCATCCAGGAGATCCTCCTTGGGTGCTGGCGGTCGTGTATCGAGGCGGGCGACGGGCTGGGCCCGCCGCCCAAGCCGCATGCCAGGGACGAACCGTTGGACGAGCATTATGGGATACCCGGAGACCCGGCCCAGAAGCCCTTTGTGGCGGATGCGATCATCGCGAACCCTCCGAGTTTCGCCCATATCCACATTGCCGAGAAGATGGGCATTCCGCTGCATCTGATGTTCACCATGCCGTGGACGCCAACGCGGGCTTTCCCACACCCCTGGCCAACATCCAGTCGACAAACACCGATACCGTCATGACCAACTACGTTTCGTACGCGCTGGTCGAGATGATGACCTGGCAGGGCCTCGGCGACGTCATCAATCGCTTTAGAGAAAAAGCGCTGGACTTGGAGCCCATGTCGCTGATCTGGGCCCCTGGTGTGTTGACGAGGCTCAGGATTCCTTACACATACTGCTGGTCGCCGGCGTTGATCCCCAAGCCGAACGATTGGGGGCGTGAGATTGATATCTCTGGGTTCTACTTCCTGAACTTGGCATCGGCTTTTACCCCTGAGCCTGACCTGGCCGCCTTTTTGGCCGCCGGCCCTCCTCCGGTTTACATTGGTTTCGGCTCCATCGTGGTCGACGACCCGAATGCCTTGACCAGGATGATCTTTGATGCCGTACATCGCACTGGCGTGCGAGCGCTGGTTTCCAAGGGCTGGGGTGGTCTCGGCGCCGAGGATGTTGGACTCCCGGACGGCGTCTTCATGCTGGGTAACGTACCCCACGACTGGCTGTTCAAGCATGTGTCGGCCGTTTGCCACCACGGTGGCGCCGGAACGACCGCAGCTGGTATCCAAGCCGGCAAGCCCACCATCATTGTACCGTTCTTTGGCGACCAGCCGTTCTGGGGAGCCATGGTTTCGAAGGCCGGTGCTGGTCCGGATCCGATTCCCTACAAGGAGCTCACTGGAGACAAGCTTGCTGAAGCCATCAACTTCGCCATCAAGCCCGAGACCCAAGCCAGAGCACAAGAGCTTGGCCACAAGATCCGTGAGGAGAAGGGAACTGATTTGGGCGGAAAGAGCTTCCACGATCATTTGGATACTGATGAGCTCAGATGTTCCATTGAACCCAGCCGAGCGGCCGCTTGGCGCGTCAGGCGGACAAAGGTCAAACTGAGCCCCATGGCTGCTGCCGTGCTCGTAGACAGGGGCCTCATCAAATACTCTGACCTGAAGCTGTAAGTTCTCCCGCCGATGGAGCGTGTGCCGATAACTGACAAATCGCAGCTACCGGCCCAAGGAGTACATGACGGAGGGTCAACCGTGGGATCCTATTTCCGCGGTCGCAACCTCGCTTGTGGCAGACCTCAGCAACATTGGCATGGCTGTGGCAGATTTCCCCCGAGAGTTGTTCAAAGCCAGAAGCAAAGGAGACAAGACCCTGAACCCCCGGCGACCCCGTCGTTTCCGGAGGAATCAGGATCTGGCAAGAAGTCTCTCCAAGGAAGTGACAGTGCATCGCTCGCTCCGAGCACGCGCGCTTCAGAATCGTCGACACAACTAGGTCTCATGGAAACGGGTGGCTCTACGCCGACGCTCCCGCTTTCACCGCAGCCCGATACATCTTTGACGCCATCGCAGACGACGTCAACCGCACCCTCCATGGTATTTAGTCCGGCAGAGACTGGTTCGATTGCTCCGAGTGAGACGGCACCGTCGGAGAACCCATCGGCGGGCCAGCCCACGAGACCACCCAACAGCCCAGGGAAGCGGTCCTTTAAAGAGTCCACGCCCGCGGCCGTGGGCGTTGACGCAGCTGTGGCAGCCGGCACCAGCGTCAGTCGCATTGTCACCACCGGAGTGAAGACGCCAATGAACGTCTGTCTTGGTCTGGCCAGGGGTTTCCGAAATGCCCCCCGCCTATACAACGACGACACCGTCCGGCCTCCCGAGAAGGTGACGGACTTTGCCAGCGGCGTCAGAATTGCAGCAAAGGAATTCGGCTACGGCATGTTCGACGGCATTGGCGGGTTGGTAACGCAACCTCTGAAGGGCGCCGAGAAGGAGGGCGTTCCTGGTCTCATCAAAGGATTCGGCAAAGGCATTGGCGGCTTGGTTCTCAAGCCCGCATCTGGTGAGTGCTGCAAAAAGTGACGGGCGAGTGAAATGGTATCTAACTTTGACAGCTATCTGGGCCGTCCCGGCGTACACCATGCAAGGTGTCCATGCAACACTTCGCAATGCGTTCTCTACCAGCGTCCAGAACTACATCATTGCGTCTCGCATGAAGCAGGGAAAGATGGATATGGAGGCTGCCGGCATTCCGGAACGCGAGGATGTGATTGCTCGGTGGAACAACGTCAAGTTTGACTTGAAGAACTTCCAAGCCATGAAGCTCAAAGAGCAGCGCGAGAAACAAAGAGCAGCTGGCGAAAGCCCCTATATGCAGAGCCAACCCGAGAAGAGTCTCACGCCTCCAGTCACCGGCTGGTCGCACACAAGGAAATTGTCCTTTGAGGAGAGAAAACAGCTACACGCCCGGAAAGAATCGTGGAAGAAGGGACACGTTGAGGCTATCGTACCTGCTTCGAGGTCTGACCTGTCGCTGCCCGAGAGCAGCACTACCAGCGCTGCCGAAGATGAGGAGTTTGAGCGGGCTATTCGCGCGTCTGTCGCGGAGACTTCCCGCGGCAACCCCGAAGAAGACGCGGCTGTTGAGCAGGCGATCAGAGCAAGCGTCAACCACTTCCGTAGCAGCGGCACTGGGATTCCGGACGTGCGACCTGAGAAGCCCATGTCGTACGACAGGGACACGAAGAACCAGGACCAAGACCCGTTTTCGAGTGCCGAGTTGCAAATCACGGACGAAGAGTACCAACGGCTCATCGAGCAGGCGATTCAGCAGAGCATGTCGGTGCGGGCTGCGGGGGTGCATCCCGGACAAGGCTTGCACGAGGACGACGAGGAGTTCCAGCGTGCACTCGAGCAATCCAAGGTCGCTCAACACACAGGACACGAAGACGACGAGGAGCTGAAGCGCATACTGGAAGAATCGAAGCGGAGCCACACCGAGGGCACGACAAATGACGACGAAGAGGAACTGAGAAGGGCAATCGAGGCTTCTGAAGCCGCACATCGGGAGCATCTGAACAAGGCCGCGGCGGTGCAGTCGGAGGAAGAGATTGTGATGGAGTACGTGAAGAAGCAAAGCCTGGCCGAGGAGGAGTTCCGGCGGAACGCGTCCAAGGGGAAGGCGCGCGAGGTCGCGGATGAAGATGACGACGACGACGAAGACCTCAAGAGGGCGATGGAGGAGAGCCTGAAGATGAGCGGGAGGCCGGGACAGTCGAGCTCTTTCCAGTGAATTTAGACAAGAGGACCGAGGGATAGATGGCACACCCGAGATACCATTTTGAGTTTTTTTCCTTCCCCCATTGTAATACGACTATTAAACCTTTTTGTGCACAATTTTCGAGGCGGCTGCATACGTGACGAGCGAACCCGTCTATCCCCAGCTACTCCTTGTCCCTCGCTTGCAAATGGGCGGGAGGTCGGGGCCCTTTGCGTTCGTGGAGCCGTCGGCGCCGAGGACGGCTGCATAGTCAAGGCCGACCTCGGGGGCAGCGTGCGATGCCTAGCCGAGTGAGACGGAGGTGGTGGAGGGGCGGTGATTTCTCTCTCGTGATGCTCTGGCCTTGGTGTCGTGTGAGCCCCGACTTTGATGTTCTCGGGATTTCGCCGCCCCGAATGCACTCAGCTTTATGGACGCGCCCACGTGTGGCATTGCACACCACCCGCACACCTCCCCCACATTGGAACGCTGACCTCTAGGCCACTTAGAACGGCAATGTCTGCCCTCCACGCGGAGTTTAGTCACGCGGTGCGCCCATCGGTTCTCATCTCGTTCACTCTCGAGGAACCAGAAGTAAATCCAAGGGCGAGACCTTCTCCCCAGAATGTACAGGCCTTTTGCCCACGGGACGGCCCTCTTTGTAGGACACTCGTCGCGAGAAGCTTGACGGCTGGAACATGGCCCGATCGGGAAGCTGGACATGTGAACGGGCATTCGTGATTGGCTCGTTGATCCGAAGGGAGAGCAGAGCAGCGACGGGATCCAGCTCTTCTGCATCGAGCCAGTCATCGTCCTTTTCTCTGACCAAGCTGTTTCACGGGAATTAATGAAAGGTAACGTTAACAGCTAATGGATGTATTGTTTCTCAAGTCAGTCTTCATCCAAAGAGCTGGCTGGTATGCACCCTCCTATTAATACATGTTTGTACACAGTCCGGCCGTGCAAGCTTGATTACCACCACCTTTTCCCTATCGTACCGGTCCGTTGGTCTCTAATCTTTTACCGAGTTCAATGAGAGCTCAAAAGTCAAAGTGCAAAACGCGAAGCCAAGATCGCAAACCATATTATCTCCCATCACTTCGTGTTTTGTTTCTCCTCTTGCTTAGTGCAGCTTCTCCTTGAGATAGATGACTGCCGCGTATCCTGCGCAGCATCGCGTTGTCATTCCGTGAGAGCACCACGGGCATTTGACCGTCGTCGAGATGACACCGCTGACCCCAAGCTTCCGGTCTTCAACCTTTCCTTCGGGGTTCGCCATGCATTCGTAGACCTTGCTCGGCATGTCGTGCAGAAATTTGCAGCTGCAGCACTCCACCAGCATCTTGGCAACCGGTTCGGGGGCGCCGTTGGGAGGTACAATGGACGCGCGTGATACGCGATTGGATCGTGGTGGGCCAGGCGGACCCTGCATGGATTTGCGAGCCTCCTCGAGGTAACTCGAAGGGTTCGCGGGAGCCTTGAGAGCCACAGCCGACTTTCTCCATGCCGCATCCGATGGTTGTGCTGCTTGAGTCGCTGCCTTGCCGGCCAGGTTACTGACAGATCCGCGCTTAGATGAGCGAGGTGGCGGGGCCGGAATAAGTGCCCGGGGCACTAGAGGCTGGTGCTTGAGCTTCGGAAGGAAACTTGTATCGAGGACAAGATCAGGGCTCGAGCGACTCTTAGTCAAGCTCGGTTGACGCTGAACTGCACAAGATGGCGCATCTTGCACCGGCGCAGCGACGTTTTCTGCCTGCCTCTGTTCCCTCTGGTCGTACTCCTGCGGGCTCGTGAGAGATGCAGACGTCAGCGGCGAGGGAAACACTGAACTCTCTGTGTGTGTAGGAGTGGGATAGCTCTGGGACGAGTCACTGTCCTCAGCATCGGCGACACTAGCATTCCTGCCGAACTTCTCCGTAACAAGAGCCTCCAGCTCGTTGAGATGAGCCTCGTGGTTCTGGACTGGAATCTGCGGGGGGAGACTGATCCTTGGGTTCGAGACAGTTGGCGAGCATGCCAGCAGGGCCGTGTGAGAGAGTCTGTACGATCTCGAGTCGTCCGAGACCAACACAGTCGCGTTGTCCACTCTTCCTACTTCTCCATCCACCGGCATCAACCCCTTCTCCGACTGGGGCCTTGAGGAATCCGGGGTCGTGGCTGTAGATGAGGTAGGCAAACCTTCATCACACGACGACATGGATGACCTATCAGTCGGACGAGCCGACGAATCCCTTGACGGCATGCTGGACTCGCCAGACGCGGCAAACGGCCGGACAGGCTCAGCTGGTAATGGCGAGGGCTCGTCGGTCGAGTACCGTGAGCTCGATGGCGAGTCGGGTGTCATGGTGTTTTCGCGGACGGCACGTGTAAAATAGTTGGAGACTGGGGGCCTGGAGGGTCCGGGGGACGATACTTTGTAGAAAGCTGCTTTGGCCGCATCTTTGAAGCTCCTGATTGCGGCTCCTGGTGTGGATGGAGGCTTCTCACGCGACGATGACCTCACGGAAGGGAGAGGTATCTCCTTCGGTATCAGCCTGGACGCCGGTGGTCCTTGCGAAATTGAACGGTCAAACGACCCTTGATTGGGACTGCCATGAGCAGGGGGCGTGTAGGGGAGACGGAAGGTGATCGTGAAGTCTTCTGCTTGGGACGACTGATCATTGTGAGCGCTAAGGCTGGTCGTGGAGCCACTGCGCGGTGGATAGTTGCCACTCAAAGTACTGCTGTTGGAAGGCGATGAGTGGGAGCTAGATTGGTGTTGTCGGTTAGTCTGGGGAGGATAGTGGGACTTGGCTGACGAGACACGGGTCTCGTCCTTGAAGCCGTTGATGGACCGTTCTCTGCTCTGCTGGCGGGACTGGTGGACGTAGCTCTCCCTCCGTCGACCTCGTTCTTGCTCGAGCACGAACTCGCTCAGTGCAGGGGGAGGCTCCAACTCATCGTCGTCGTCGGCGACTGCAGAGTCTTGCTGTTGTGCCGCGTTGGATTTCCACTGCTGGAGGTTGCCTCCATCCGGCACGGGTGGTGCCGTAGGAGACACCAGAGGTTGACACCAAGAAGGCACATGCATTGAAGCAACTCGTGGTGTCCTCGGAGCGAACGCGTCATCCTCTTGATGCTTGTTTATCTCGGCCTCCAGCCCGTATGAAGTAGATCGTAGGAGGCTAGGAGCCGTGAACGCCGGTGGCGTCACCATCACCTCGGGCCCGAATGAATTTGCTCTTTGGTGCGCCAGAGAAGCCGGCGGAACAGGCTTTCTCAGAGGCATCCCAGCAGCTGCCTGTCTCTTCTGCTCCAGTTTCAAGCCGCCGATGAAACCGTGACTCTCGTCGGGTTGAGACTGACTGGGCGTCTTGTAACCCGTCAACGCAGCCTTCAGCTGCATCGCTACCGAGTCAGATCGCTGTCTGGTGTGCTGGGGACGGATTGGCGGAGGCGGCTCGTAAAAAGCTTGAGCGCTTGACGAGCGAAGTCGGTCGTCGGCAAACGTGGTCGGGCTTGAGATGGACCTTGAGGCATTCGGAGGTCTTGACGGGGGAGTCTTGGTGAGTTTGGCAGCCAGCATCTTCTTGACAGACTTGGCCTCCTTCTCAACCTGCTTCTCGGCCTGTTCCTTCTCCTTCTTGCGCATCTTGGCCTCGTTCTTCTTCTCCTTCTTCTTGTTCTGGCCAAAGGACTCCCAGCTCGGGGAGTGGCAGATGGAGGATGCGTCGTCCGCGGTAGGCTCCTCGAGGACGTCAACGTCCAGAAACGTGACTGTCTTGTGCTTGTGCTCGACAGCCTCCTTGCGCTCCGCTTCGCGATCGATCTGTGTCTTGGTATTTGAGGGCGGAGGCGGCACAGAGATGGACAGAGAAGGCAAGGCGGTGGCTCGGCGGGCAGCTTTCATGGCAGAGGGCGGCAGGTCTGTCTTCTTGACGGGAATTTGCACAGATGACTCCCTCCGGCGAGACTGCAGTGGGACGAGAGGCTTCACGGGCGGCGGAGGACTGATGGTGGGAAAAGGACTGAGTCTCGGCGGAGACTGGGGAGGGCGACCTTGATTTACATGATGCTGCAGAACCTGCTGAAACGCCAGGTGAGAGGGATGTGTGTAGACGGGCATGGACTGGTGCCCCTGAAGACGCTCGAGCTGCAAGGTGAGGCGTGTTAGTGGGTGGGAGCTAAGATAGCCAAATTGAGGTGGATGCCACGCGGGCCCGAGGCGTCAGGTTAGTTAGGGTGGGATCGGCGTACCTTCCGGGCATGTTCCAGCTCAAGCATCTTCTGAAGGCTGTCAGACCTAGACCTGGACCTGCTGCCTCGCGGTGTGGTCGAGCCGTGTTGAGCGGCCGTCGCAGTCATTTTCGGGTATCGTGGTCTCGCGGCAGGGTTGGAGATGGGTGATCGTGGGTGGAGTCGTGGCGTCAAGAACGGGTGGGAATCGCCGACTAGCGGTCGCAGAGTATGGGAAAAGGATGAGGCGATACTAAAGAAGGCGTTTGCGTGTTGTCATAATCTTCGTTGTGTTTCGTAAGGCGTTTGCTAAAGGACACTGGCTGGAACGCGGCGGCATAGACAGTTTGCGAGAAGGGCAATCGCAGCCGGAATCCGGATCGCGACGGTGAATTAGGTGCTGAATGTCGTGGCGATACTGAGGGTGCGGCCGAAAAAAGCCGGTGAACGAGCGGCCAAGATGGGACGAGGGGGAAAGAGACGAGACGAGATGGACGGATTAGCTACTGGCGAGGCAAGGGCCCACGAGAGAAAGTGCGACAAAGTAACGTTGCTGTGAAACAAAACAAGATATTCAACGAGGGGCAGTCTTGATGACGGAAAGGGAATTTCGAAGAGGAAAGAGCAAGCAGGGTGATATCTCTGGGACGCAGCCGGGGTCGGGTTGAGACTAATAGTTCTCTTCCTATTAGGGTCAAGGGGAAGGATTTACAGATCGGGGTGCAGCTGTTTACCCTGGTCTCCCGAGTACATTGACCCCATGCAGCGTGCAGAGCTTGTTTGCATGGCAAGGCGAGACTACCTTCTCCACGACAACACAACACTACACACACGCAGCCAGTAGAATTCTCTCACGGCCAATTTCGTCAAACCTCGTTCTACGCGACCACTGGGTAAGGAAAGGCCACGGCCACGGCCACGGTCGCTGGGGGGGACACAGACCGGCGAGATAAAATAGGCTATGGTGCGAAGGCCTTCCCGTAGAGGTTGACCGTAAACAGCGCACGTTGGGAAGTAGCTCACGTCCATCCATTGCTGACGATCGGATGGCTTACCCCGTCAAGGTCGGGGCTACGGTGAGATGGGACGGTGATCCGCTTCCCACCGTCCCCGAGCAGGTCTGAGGTGAGGGCCGGATCCAAGAACAGGTGCAGAAGACCGGAGGCCCAGGTACAGGTCTCGCTAATGTCCAAAAAAGCGAAAAAAAGATTAAGAAGGGAGACTAAGGCAGGTAGGTGCCATGGAGGAACATGGTGCGTCTTGCATCTCGGCGAGCGCCTGGACGTGGCCTTTCAGCGCGACCCTGTCGCTTGGAACGGATACAGCTGAGGAGGACAATGTACCTTGCCGTGCCATGTCATCATCCATCGATGCGTTGTGTGTCGTCTAGCCGTCCGGTCGTGTGGGTGGTGTTACACGGGAGTGGAGGCAATGTGAGACCCTGGAGGGGCTCAATGAAGGAGCACCGGAAGGCCCAAAGACTGTCGTCCTATCTGCATCGCGCGTTTGAATGTCTGATGTATCTTTCCATATGAGGTCGAGTTCTCAAAGCAAAGGGTTGGGTTTCCGGAATCTTTGCCACACACATACAAACACACACGCGCGCGCAGTGCCGTTTTTCAGAGTTGCAACCGCTCGATAATACGAGCTTTGAGGTGCATTGGAAGAACTCCAGCTCGGCAAGGGACCGCTGCAGGCGCCACCCCTCCCGGCCCACTGTTAGCGAAGCTCGGCGTGGCTTCCCTGGCCGATCGGCTACCAGGTCATGGCTAGGTAGCTTAACACGGACGCCTATTTTTGAGCATCTCCCTTGGCAAGTGGGGACCAACCAGGCACAGCTCTGCCCTGCCGACGTTTTGTTTGCCAGCAGGGCAGAAGCTCCAACGTTTCCCTCCCCGCGATACCATACCTGAGGTAGTACAGGGCCGTCTCGCGTTTCTGGTCGTTGGCTTGTGTTTTAGCAGGCGGTGTCGTTTGGTGTGGCTTCTTTCGGGCCCCCACCGCGACCTGGCTTCTAATTATCGCCTCGCCTCACCTGAAGTTGAAGCTGCGGACGACATGGACGACACGACCTCGTGCCTGCTACCCTGCCCGTCAAACCTCCTTCGCAGACGTCTCTCCTAAATCCTTCTTCCGACTCTCTCTCTCTCTCTCTCTCTCTCTCTCTCTCTCTCTCTCTCTCTCTCTCTCTCCGTCTCCCCCCTTCTCCCCCCAAATCAAGGTCACGCATCTCCGGTTCCTTCCAAAGACCTCACCAGCATTCTGAACAGGCCACCGGCTGCGCGCACAACCCAATAGTCCCTGACGGCACAGCTCGTATTCTTTTTCGTCGCATCAACTGACAGCTGCATACTGTCCACTCACATCCTCCTCCTCCACACCACCGCCAACAGCGCCGACCTGCATGCAATGATCGATGGCCCTCCCTGCTTCTCTGTCTTGGCTCTCCCTAGTGCTGCTCACGCCACGGCATTTCTATCCGAAAAGACGGTGCAGGCAAGCGAGACACAAATGCCAGAAATAGCCCACTCAAGCGGTCGACCTGCAGATGGAACAAGCCTCCTCCTCGTTGACCGCCACCACCAGCGTAGCCCATCTTCAACTTTCGTCCACCCTGCTCTACCTCGTGGCGCCATCCCTCTCCACATGTCACAGTGCCGGACAACCCCTGGCTCGACCGATCGAAATTGCCGCAGCCGTCCCTGGGGTCTTTGGCGAGCTAGCTCCCTTGGGCCGTGAGTCCGAGCCTCACCTCATAGTTCAAACCACAGCTACCATCTCCCCACGACAAAGCGCACTGCGCACAGGCTTCGGTTCGGAGCAAGCGCCAGAACGTTCCCACAGAGCTTGATGGGCACTCACCCAGCTGTCTTGCCCGTTCGCCCATCCATCCGATGGCTCGCAGAACTCTTGACCAATCTACGCCGGAACTGAAATCACGGGGGTTTTTTTCGTTTTTGTTCTTTTTGCCGCCTCACACTAACGGCTAACCGTCAATCCCTCAGGACGCAACCAAGCGAATCTGTATTGCATGGACACTTGCAGCTTGGTAAGTCGAGGAGAAATCGTGTTTGCTTGCTCAGACACTCGCTCTATATACACAAAACATCGCTGGTAGCCTCCCAAACCCGTGGGTATGGTAAGTCCGCCCAGGCCCCTCTTGAACGCCAACACTCGAAATCGCTACCCAGTCTAAACAGCTTACAAGATACAGGTATTTGTAGTACAGCGCATGATGCACCTAGCCAGCTAGGCTTGGTTCTCGCTCGTTCTCCGCTCGTTTTGCTGCATATGCTTCTCCACGGACTCGCGGCCCGGACTCACGTGCATCCAAACCTCGTTGCCCTCGCCCCAGTTGATCAGCCCCGAGGGCATGCCTGATCCTTCGCCCTTCCTGAAAAGCACCCGGTTCTTGTGACGGAGCCAATTCTTCATTCGCAGCGCCGCCTCGTTCTCTACCTTGAGGCGGACGGCGATCCATCGATCGTCGGGGCGATGATTATGCGTCACCACTGAGAGTGGTTCCGATGGTGACTCTGTCGTTTTGAGAATCTGCTCATCAACCCATGTGTTGTACTTTGTCTGCTCCGGCGGCAGGGTGATCTTTAGGAACTCGAGTGACGGCGATATCGTGAGATAGATGGCTCTCAGGGGATTGACCAGAGTCTTCAACAGTAGGTCCATCCAGGTCGAATACAGAATGGCGAAGTCGGTCTGAGAGAGATGCGTTGATCCGCGGATGGTCATCATCCAAGTGAGTGCATCCTCTGCCCTTGCCTCATTGCAAATGTCGACGAGTCTGTCAAAGTTTTCCTGCCAGTGCATAAAGGCCTCGGACCCGATCGACAGGAGTGGCTTTGTGACGCGGTGTCGGACGTCGTCTCCCGCATGAGGCGTGGCCGGGCCCCAAGCATCGAGGATGATGCCCTGGCCGACCCAGGTGAGCGACTCCGTCCTCAGGGTTTCGACCGTCGTCGCTCCGCCGAACGAATGGCCCATGATGGTTACGTTGTCGAGGAACATCCTGCCCTTCCAGTCCTCCCACATGATTCCCGTCAAGCCCTTGGAGCTGGAGGCGACGTTGCCCTTTCTTCTCATGTTCATGGCTTCTACTTCGTGTCCCTGGCCGCTGTTGATGTACCCGAGGATGCGGTACACCTCCTCCATCTCCGCCATCCTCATCTCGATTTGGGCGGTTCTCAGTTCGGTGTCAACCCCGCGGGCGTTGTGCGGCGCCGTGTCCTGGGCATTGTCCTTGGGGAAGAGATAGTCGACGCAGTAATGCTGGTCGCTCTTTTTCCCCGTCTTGCTGTTCTTAATCTTCTTGGCGCTCACGGTCTTGACATATGCCTGGGCCACCGATGAATCACTGTCAGAAACCTCTCGGTTCTCAGGGAGGTTGACGTAGGTTCTGGCACCGCTTCCGTCGCGGTGCTCTACTGCCACGACGATGAAGCCGTAGCTTGCCAACTCTCCACAGATGGAACTGTAGCTCATCCTGGAGCCCCCGAGGCCATGACTGAAAATGATGACGGGGAACTTTGGCTTCGTGCTGGAGCTCGATTCCTCGTTCCGCGCCGTTCGTCCAGTCGGGCCCTCGTCGCCCAGCATTTCCTCCGGCCAGTGCCCCGCAAGCTTGGCATTGCGCAGCGCCGGGAGCTTGGTGAACATGGAGGTGGCGGCGATGTAAGCCGTCACCGGTAGGTTCGGGACGCTGAAGAACTTGGCGTAGCCCTTGCAAGTTAGGACCCGCGGACGCGGAAGCCATCCGACTCGTGAGAGCTTTGGCTTCTTCTCGCCGGCCTTCTTCTTCTGCTTGTTGTTGTTGTTGTGGCCGTGCTCAGGAGCGGCGTGGTCGTCCGTTTTGGACTTGAGTGCGCACGGGTAGTAGATGGCGAACAGGACGGTGTCGAGCCTGAGCAAGGGCACATTGTCGCGCCTGAGCTCGGAAACGACACGAGGGTGGCGGACCGGCGCCTCGATCTCGAGGAAGCCCACGCCGTACGGTCCCGTGTAGTAGGGCAGCGAGTGGAGGAAGCGTTCTCTGAGTGTCTTGGGCGGGTGCGTCGCCGATCGTCGTTTCCGGTCCTCGGCCGAGGCCTTCTTCTCTTCCGACACCATTGTGAGTGGAGTGGATGTGGAGTGCCAATGTTGTTGGTCTGAGGGCGCCGTATCCTCTTAAAGCCGTTCAGATGACGACTCGGTGAAAGTGTGGTCGTGGCCGTGGTGGATATCTTGCTGTTGGTGTCGTCGACAAGGGGCAGGTCGGACGAGAAAAGGTGGAATGGAGCTGATTATAGATGTCGCACTGGACCATGGCGGCAATGCAAAAAGACCAGCTGGAGGGAGAAATCGGGATCGGAGGGGAGAGAGAGACAGAGAGAGAAAAGGCCAGGGTCTAAACATTCCAGGAAAGACGTGCGCAAGATTCTGGCCGCGTTGGCGAGACTGGGCGGATGGGGGGGGGGGGAGAAACCAGGGCAGATTGCTGGCGTCGCGCTTGTCCTTTTCCCGTCGCTCGGTCGAGGAGCCTTTGATGGTCAAAGTGTGGATAAGTGAAACCGCAGAGTCCGGAAAGGCGCTGACGTCACGATTGCCTCTGGCAATTTCTACCCCGGATTCTGCTCATCATCGACAGGGGGGGTGTTGGTGTTATCATGGAGTTGTGGAGCGGCTAAGAGAACACGATTGCCCAGAGGAACAATGCGAGAGTAGAATGGGAAGGCAGAGTAAAAAAGGAAAAAGAAAAAAAAAAGAGACACCCATCGATATACTTCCGATTAAAGGTTCTCTGCAACGAGGCCTGTTTTGATTCTCAAGGGGAGGACGGGTTTCACTCAGCGAGACATTTTTCTTGGTCCGTGTGCCTGTATATTTATTTTCTTTGCGGTTGGCATGTCTTTTGGTTGCACCGGGACTAACGGGGGGAAAAATCAGACACGAAGCAGGTGGAGATTGTCAGGGGGGTGAAAACAGAAAAGTTCAATTCCAGTTGCCTGCGTCCCGTACGGTTGGTGCAGTAGTGAAGCCCTGCTTGCCTGTGCTACCGACGTCTGTCTTGGCGCGCGGGCATTCTCTTTTCACATGCCCATTCCCTCTCCAACTCGTCGAAAGGGCTTCGACTGTGTCCACATCCGACCATCATGCGTGTGTAGCGGGCTCACGTCGCTTTTGCGACACGGCAGCTTCTCGGACGGACATTACATCGTTTCTGGCCCAAAGTAGTGGGTGCTTTTTTTTTACCCTTCTTTTTTTTCAATCGTCATCGAGGACGGGGTACCCGTTGGTTCGGGCAAGTAGTCGCGTGCTGGACGATGCAGCACTTGTCGATTTCACCTTCGGGGCGGCGCCATGTGGGGCCAGCTACTGGTGCCGCCGATGCAAAGCGTCGTTCGGCGACTTCCCGAGCCCACGATACCACTGTCGACTGCCGGATGCCGGATGTGGCCCGTCACAGTGGGCCCCGATTATGCCAAGTCTGGCTCTCTAGCTCTCTAGCTCTGGTTCCGACTGCGGCGTGTTCTCAGTTCTGGTTGGGAAATTGGTTATCCAAGAGACTGTCATACTGCCACAGCTCCGGCTGGTAATCCAACGGCAGCCGCCAGTCGGCGGCTATGTCCATGAACCCGGTGAAGAACTGGCCCTCATTAGGCTGCGTCAGCCCCGCCCCGAGGTTCATGAAGCCTTGCTGCTGCTGCTGTTGCTGCTGCTGCGCGTCGGACATGGAGAGGCTCGTCATGGGACCTAGGACGTCGGCAGTACCACTGGTGATGCTGCCGCTACGGGCCGACCCGGGCCCTCCCATCGGGGGAGAGAAGGCATCCGTGGGTACCCCTGCCGGCATCGAAATATCCTGCGAAGGCTGCTGAGGTTGTTGGAAGGCAGCAGAGGGTCCACGCGAGACGGGGAGCATGTGCGGCGGCAGTGTTGGGGTGTTTGCGAGTACGGAAGCGGCGACGTCCGCGATAACTTTAATGACATGGTACGACACGACAGACTGGTGTTCTGGGTCGTACTTCTCGAAGAAGGAGATTACGGTGCGGATGAGGTCGAGGTCGCGACGTGCGCGAGGGTTGGTCTTGTTCTGGAGGATGTTGACAAAGAGGATGTCTACGCTCCAAGCAATCTGATACAGCAGATACCTATGCAATGTTTGTCAGTTTTGACATGAACCTGTCATATACACTGGTTCACTTACGGTGTATACGGGTGTTCAATCTGATGGTAGTTCAGGAGTGAGATGGCGGCACGCGACGCGCTCACACACAGGGCAAGACTCGGGCCTATATCGCCGGCCTCCGTACCCTCCTGGTCCTCCAGCAGAGGCAACCTGAAAGCAGCCGAGTGGATTGCCACGACGAGCTGGAAGTACGTGAAATGCAGCGTTGTCAAGCACACCATCCTGTGATAGTCGCCGTCTAGCAGCGCTTCAACGTTTTCGGCGCGGATCATCGGGGGAATGCTCTCGCGCCACTCCTGCAGGTCGGCGTCGAGGCGGCGGATCTCAGCCTCGAGCTCAGCGGGCGGGACGCCGGTACGGTGGTACAGCGCACCGGCAATACGGCCCTGGATCTGGGCGAGGCGGACCTGCTGGAGGAAGAAGTTGAGCGTCACATCGTTGGGGTAATAGTACATGCTGTATCCATCTGCCGGGTGCTCCTCGGGTAGGTCGAGGAGAAAGTCGTCGCTGATGAGCGGAGGCTTGCCGATACGTAGCATGAGGTCATGGTCGATGATATAGGCCTGCCAGAAGAGGCGGCGACGGTGGAGGTGATTCACAGGGTTCAAGCTCTCGGCGGTTGCGTAGGACGGGTCGGGCTCCGGACGGTGGTAGCCCGCCATCAAGAGGAGCTGCACGGTGAGACCCATAAGTGTCAAAGCGACATGATTCTCAGATGTGAAGCTGAAGTAGAGGACCTGCCGGTACGGTTAATAACATCCAGGCCGTGGTTAAGAGGCCTTGAACGGCTCTCTCTAAGGTCGCTTGGACTCACTGTCGACAACAGTGCCCCTATTGTCAGGGGCGTTGGTGTGCGTATAATGACATTGGGGACCATCCCAAGGGCATTATGAATGTACTTTTGGTACTCTTCCTTGTTTCGCATACGATTCCTCTTGCGGAGAGTGTGTGCAACGATGGCGTTCACGGCCATTCGCCAACCTGGATCGGCAGGAGGCTGGCCTTGGAAATAGGACCGGAGCGCGGCTCGTACTTCGTGCTCTTGGAACGTCCGTATGCTGGCGTTCATCGTCACAAAGTACTCTAGCGATCTGGTTTCAGTAACAATTTGCAAATTGCGACATCATCTGCCGCGGGCGGGAATAACGGCTTTCAAGCAGGCGGCTTACCGTTCACGCACTCCATGATCACATGGTTGGGAGGCAGAGGGTGATTTAGGTCGGCGTGGTTTAAATACGGTTGGTCGTGTAGCGCCTGTAACTTGGGCCGCGCAGCATGCAAAGCATTGGAGAATCTAGAGTCTCCAATGAGGAGCTCAATTTGGGCCAACCCTTGCGGTGAAAGCAGAGAGCAGGCACCTGGCGAAGGACGAGTGTCAGCCAATATGCTTTTACGTCCAGTGATATCTCTCTGGAGGACAGAGGCTCTTGTTTATTACCTGCTGCGATGACCGTACTATCATCGGGCGCGCCAGCATAGTACGGCCTCGCCCCCGTCGAGGATGTAGCGGACGGCGGCGAGGGGAAGGAGTCAGGGTTGCCCGAAGAAGGACTCGCGCTGCTAGCCTTCCGTCTCGACAGGGGAGAGCGGTGGTTTGGCGACGACGTCGTCGCCGCAAAGGGCGACGCGGTTACCGGCGACTCGCTGTGATTAAAATGCTGTGGAGGTGTCACCCCCTGCTCTGGCTTTGTGGACTGGAGCTCCTCCACCAGCTTTTCCATCTGAGCCAGTCTCGAAACTACATCTTCGTAGAGCCTGTTGGTCGCGACGACATGGCGAGCGTGTCAGTTATCCATAAGCCGATCAAGATCGGAGATAAGGGCCACATCGACCCCTCCCCCTACTGCGCGAGATTGAAGGTGAGGGTGAGGGCAACTCACGGTCTCTGGCGGCGTCCTGAAGAGCGACGGCCTTCGGGCCAGGCGCATTCCAACCCATACCTGACGCAGTTGGAGCAAACAGGCGTCTTGTGGTCGCATCTAATCTGTCGTTGCAGCGACGAGCCGTCCCGTCCGTTAGCACAGTGTTCTCCACGTCTTCTTGGACCCCCTCTTGTTTTTCACGCGCGTGTCGGGCCTTTTTTTATTTTATTTGGCTCTCTCTGATTCGAAGATCGAGGATCAAGAGCATCCTTCCAAGATCCCGCCAGGGGGAAGATCAACCCCTTACCTTGCGGCGCCGGCATGGAGTGCAGGCCAAAGGGCGCGGTCTCGGAAGTGCGTCGGACTCGCGGTTGGCCGCTTGTCCGTCCGTCGGCGAGTGCTCTTGCGGTTCGGGGCTCTGCTCCATAACTTCTTGGCGGCGAAGGGAAACGGACTTTCTGAAGTGCGGCAGCGTTTAAATAGCCTATCGGGCCTCCGTGTCCGCAAATGGAACAAAGTATTCTAAGTTGGTTGTTGGTTACCGGGAACGATGGGAAACAGACTGTTGGGACCAGTTGACTCATGGATTTGTAGTGTAGAAAAAACCGAAGAAAAAAAAAGTAGAGGTGGGCAGCACAGCACGCGCGCTCTGCTTCGGCGAAGATCGCCGACCGTACCTAGTGCTTGGGTGCAGATATGGGCTTGAGCTCTAGGGGAAACGGCTGGATTTGGGGGCGGGTTAAAGGAAGAGAGAGAGGAAGGAGTGTGCAATGAATGTGTCATGGATGCACGCAACGACCCCTAATTAGCTCACCTTCCTCCCCAACCTTGGCGTCAACGGTGCAGCTTCAACCTTTCAACCTTTTTGCTTTCTGCCTCTCTTTTTTCTTCCTTTCTGCCCTTATTCCCTTCTGTCTGCATTCCCCGGGAGACGGCGGCCTTAGCTTCTCTCTCACTCGCCACGTTCTTATCGCTGCTTAAACTCTGCTCTTCTCTCTGCTCAGCTCTGCTGCCCCCTTCGCCGATTGAACTTTGACGGGGGGTGGGAATGTGGGTGGGATACCAAGCGGCTGGCACGGGACTCTTCGTACAGCAATCTGCCGGAGCATGCGGAGGTAGAGAAAATGCGTACGTGGTTATAATGACTGCCTTGGGAGTGTGTGGTGCTCGCAACACTTTTTGCTCCGTCGATGCTTGTCTGGTGTTTTAGGGGCGAAGCTTAAATTCCCAACTCTAACCTCTGGTCCATCATCTTTTTGGGCAGTCTTACCGGAGGAGTGGGGCCCGTCGACAACCCCGAGCGTGGCGCCGTATCTCAGAATGAGACGCATCGTCGCATGTGCGAGTTTTTGCCGCTAATCGTCATATAACCAACCCCATCCAGCCCTGCCGATGGTCAGAGCGTTCCCTTTTTGGATTTCGTCTTTTCTTCGTCCCAGCTATGCAAGTAAGATGAGCTTGGTGAACTTTCTGTACTGTGAGTACCATGGGGTGGGGATTCTAGCTGCCCGCAACTCTATCGCTCTAACCATCTCCACCTTCATCTCCTCGCGAGTCATTTACGCTTCCGCGACCCGCCTAGTCCATGATTCAATGTCACTGTGCAGAGCTGCTTCTGCTACTCCTTGAAGTGCAGGCATACGCGGCGGCTGAGACGAGACGTTTGGCGTCGTGCGAACTTCAAGCACCGGCCCCCGTCCCTGCCCCAAGACCCCTAACGGCTATACTGGAATTACCCATCGGCGGCGAATCCACCGAGCAACGAACGGTTTGAAAGTGAGGGATTACTGATCCGGCAATCCTTTAGCGTCGTCGAAGTCAGAGTTTCAACGACGACCACTCTTCTCCATACGAGGACGACGCGCGCTGAGTCGGTTTTCTATGGGGGCTGCACAGCCATGAGCTACTCCCCAAAAAGGGGGACCCCAGCGGGCGTTGGTCAATGAACCACAGCCCAACGAAAACCCAGACGCCGATTCGGTTTGATTACTTCATTCCGTCTCGAACTAGGCAGCTACCACTCCCTGAGTAGTGTGTGGGTTACCCCGAGTTACAAATAGAAGACGGATAATCGGCGACGAACAGTCGACATGCAAAAAAAAACCCATTCTTGTCACTTATCATAGGTAAATCTCAACATAGCTAAATCCAGTCTGAGCCTGCTGACGTATAACGGTTTAGAAATCTAGCTGAAATGCAAAGACTTGCGAAGATGGTAAACATGTCACAACAGACTGGATACGACATATGGCGAGTACCGATCTAGCCCGCTCTTACACACAGCGATATGCACACCCTCGTGCGCCATTAAGCATAAAGTATCTTGACAGCATGGCAGCTGCTAGCGTCCCACAGAGCCAGAGTAAACTTCAATGCCCGAGATGAGGTTGTACATGAGACGCAGACCTACAGGAGTACGGGCACTTCACGAACGGACTAACCAAAGCAGCCGCTTTATGCTCGATCAAAAAGAGTTTGACTAGCCATTCCGTTACATAGTCGTTTATGCTTGTATTTCCACTTGTCAGCCTCGACAACGTGAACTGACTGCAACGGGAGATGACTGCCGTTCATGAATCTAAACTAGACAGAAAGAAGCACACGTAGCATATGTACATGACAGTGATCCTTTCAATGGTCTACGTCTGTGACACGAAAGTTTATGAGCATGTACCTATCGGTCTTGTTGTGATTGGACCTGTCGGCTTTGGAGACGTATAGCATGCAAAATTGGGCACATCCCTAAGTCTGCAGGTCGTTTCGCCTTTGTAGGTCATATCGTATGAGCATGATAGGCCTCTTTAAACCAGCTTTATTCGGATAGACCAATATTGTTCGGTAATAATAGCCGGATATAGGTATCCGTTTAAAATCTCGTTACCAAGCGAACCCTTGTATGATTCATTGTCAGATGCACGAGCTAGTTGACTGTCTACGGCCTGAAGTTCCGTTTTGACTTTTCTAGTTTCATTATCTTTTAGACCCAACACCCGTTGCTAGTCCAGATGGAACGAAGGAACCAGCCCCCGTAAGGCTGCGGCTAGGTATCTCACAGCTTTTGTGATTGACTCGGCTATTATCGCCAAACACAAACTTAACAGTCGTGGTCTATTCCAGTTCCATGATTGGGTGGTTCTCCTGCTTATTTTCTGTTGGTGTTGAAGGTTTCACTTCAATTGATCCTTGAATATTGGCGGTATGTCTATTTTGCTCCCGAACCTAGATATAAGTCGGTTTTGTAAGACTGTGGGACTAAGAAAAAAAAATGCGGCGGTGATTTGGAACCTGGTGCATCTTGGTAGCGCACGGGATCGAAGATCTTGAAAAAGGGGAAGAAGTTTGAAAAAGTGCTGAAAAGACGCCCCTGCTCGGAGGAGTTAGGCTCCCTCAAAGATCTTAGGGTTTTTAGCACCTTGCAGCGAAGCTGCAGCTAGGATGGGTTTAGCCATTCATCATCGGGACTGTGTTGAAAGCGTCCAACATATTCTGGCATGATACATGTATACACATGGGCGCTTGGGGGCAGAGGGTAATTATTGCTGGCATTGGTTAAGAAAAGAATGTTTGGGCTTCTTCCTGTTTTTGGTGGTTAGGGGAAAGTGAGGGTATTCCATTGAGGAAGGTCGGTCCTCCCCCCATCATATTCAGAGAACGGTGATGAAAAGATTGATCACGGAGCAGCTTTCCCCTGAACGGAAATAGGCATGAGACTCGAAGGATCGTATTTCTGAGTTTTTATGTCTTGCTCTTTTTGCTCTCCCAGTAAGAAGATACGATGCGCAGCTCTGCCATTCCAGGTCACGGTCATGACCATAGCCTCTCTAGAGGCGGACAAGAGTTGGTGGTTCTGGACTCGAGAAGGCAGCGTCAACCTTGGGTGGCAACCGTAGCATCTCGATGCGAGTGTACTGATTGTGTCGCTTGGCAGGGTGCACTAACACGCCTAGATACTTGCTCATCCACTTTCCAACCTACACTTGCTCACCCTGATCACCCTAGATATCAGGTGAGGCGATTGCACTTGAACAACATAGTCAAACACCACTAATCATCAGACGCTTGACATCTGCCAAACTTCATCGTGTCATGTTTCGATTGTAGCTAAAAACTGATGTGGCGTTCGATCGGGTCCATACGCAAAAACTATCAGACATTGGACCGACTCCACGTACCGGATACAATCGGTGCCTCATGATAAGACATAGAAGCTATCGACTCTGGCCGGAACTGCCGGGAAAGGGCTTGAAGGTTATTGCCTACCTGTGGCGAAGATGAAATTGGCCAGGCCCGTCCACGAAGGCTGCGACCTCTTAGCGCAATTGCATAGCACGGCCAAATTAGTGTTCACCGAGATGAAGTGGTCTCCTGGTTGATGGGATCGCCTGATGTGGACCATCGGGCGCTATCAGGCAGCGATAATTCGCATTTTTATCTCCTCCTGGTCTCTTGAGGCAAATCCGAGAACCGAGTTTTCGGTACGCCCAGGACTTTGATAAAGGCAAACGAAAGGTTGCACGAAAAATGAAGCTGCCTGGTGCAAAGAAGCCTGCTCGAACAAGATGAATCGGGAGAGGTAGTAACGCCTTAATGGAAACGGAACCTCATTAGGCAAAATTCTGCCTCATAGATAATTGTTCAGTTTAACTGTCAACTTGGCATTCAAACTTGGGATAGTACCAAACTTGGGATAGTGCTCAGGCCACAGACCTTTTCCTCTACTGTGGTGACTACACGCTGTCGTAGGAGCCCACATATGTAGATGGTTGAAGGATTGCTCGCTTGTGTTCTCGAAATTCCTCGAGCCAATAGCCTAGAAACAGTGAGCAGACTGAGCAAACTGAGCCCCGATTCTAATGTCGATGGTGCGGATAAACGTCTCCGTTAGGCGGACGAGCCCCGAACTAACGCCAGCAAACGTACTCCCGGTGTGTGGCCGTGGATATAGACCCGGCACCTCGAAAGGCTCGCCGAAGACAAAACCACCTTTATAACTCCGAGAATGTTGACATATTTGTGTTGAAAGCTTCACATTATCTCTTCCACATTTCCTTCTTGGATACTACAATTATTGAGAACTCTGAGTTAATAATTGAGTAGTCCTTGGATTGTCTCTTGTCAAGAGCATATCAGAGAAGAAAGCCAACGTGGCAAACTCCATGCCTGGTTTGGTACGGGATCGTCGGGCGGGACCGTCTCAGGACTTCAGCTGCCAGCGAGCTCGGAGGGCCGGAATTGGGATTGATCAATCCTACGACGGCATTGTTTTGAACTTTGGTCTCGTGACCTGTCTTTGGGACATGATCGGCATCAAGAGGATATAGATCTTGCCGCAAGCTCCGGGTGGCAAACCGGAAAGTTAGAATAGTGGTCTCCCTGAGATTTAGGGTATGTAAGTAATCGCACAATCCCACAAAGGGAATGTGTGGTTGCTATGTTGATGGCACGGGTTTTCCGACTGATCTAAAGTATTTAAAGAGAGAGGAAAAAGAAAAAAAAGGGAAAAAACTCTGAGCTGTCTGAATGTATAAACGATAGCATACTGATTCTGTCTTTAAACCAAACTCAAAAAGGCAGTCCCTTAAGTTGGCACAACATCAGATACGTCTTCGATCACAGGAGCATTCCGAATACATCCTCCCAGCAATGCCTACCATCCAGAAATGGGCAAACTGTCTGGTGTCGCCGTAAAATGAGGCTTCAATTTGTGTGCCCAAATTGGCACACGCGTTGGTACCATCCCGAAGCAGTCACATTTACAAAACACTGGAAGCCCCAACGATATTCTTGACCTCATGCTATGGAGATGGGAAGTGACAGTTGGCCATCTAGTAGAACAGATTTATATAGTACGGCATCATTCGAAAGATCAGGTGATACAGGTCGGGATGAGTGCCATTGATACATCGGCGATCGCGCCATTAAGACCGGCTGCAGGTGCCGGAGCGGTAAAACGTGGTGTCCCGCCCATGACTAAATACTCGGACGAGGATCCTGCATCGAAATTTTTCGAAGTTACCTAACTAGTCTGAGTTGAGTTTGCCCGCGGAAAAAGTAGGCCCGATTCTGCGACTCATGTGTATGAGGACCGGAAAGACAGTTTCTGTCGTTAGGCGTTGTGCATCACCTTGCTATACTCAGTTTCGGAAAACGTGGGCGTCGGGGATGTCACTGTACATATGCTCGATAAGAAGGAAAAGGCCCATGTTTGACGTTTCAATTTGGTCCGCAGGCCGCTTAGTTGAGTGTTTGAGATGTCTTGTTATGAACCATATCGGCAAACTGAAAGTACATAAGATGTATGACGCAGCGCTGTACTCAAACGAATGCGAGATAACCTTTGAAAGATTTGAGATCTGAAGTACGGGATGACTAGGAAAGTACATAGGAGCTGGAAGATAGTCATCACTCCAAGGGTGGCGCAGCGGTGCTTGATCCCGGGTATTTGCTGACTTTACCATCTTCTCAGTAGAGATAAGCTTTTTTTTCTCACGATTGGCTACTGTGGTTGAATATTGTGTATGTAAACTCTACACAGCATAGGCTGACAAATACCGTTTTGAGAAAAAATGAAAGGGTCCTTGTCAAAAGTTTCGATCGAACTAGTCACATTAGATTTGCGGCCAGATGCCCACTAGAGAAGCTGATATCCGCGATTGTAGTCCAAGGACTCGAATTATAGGTGGATTTAGTTGTCCAGAAAGTGAGACACCATCTAATAGTTTCTAGGTTTGAGTACTCAATTCATGAGGTTGTTAGCTGTCGGACACACGGACCCGAATCTTGTAGCCATGCTAAGTGGAAAGAAGCAAAACGTCATGAAAGACCGTAATTCTCTGAGATATTTAGAATAAAAGACAGGAAGCCCCCTCCAACGAAAGTGAAAGTAAGATCAGCATCTATACCAGCACAAGTAACTATGTCCAGTCCTGCCCCCGAAGGCGTGTAACACTTTCCACCGCCCGTGACGGAGTTACCCGTCTCGCCAATCTGGTTCTGGCAGTTGTCGTCGTAGTACAGGTGGCAGTTAGTGCCGTAGGTTCCGTCTCCGACAGCCTTGATGCTGGCGATGGCGTCGGAGGACTTGTAGCACGTCCCGCTGCATCTCTGCAGTTCGGTCAAGGATCAGTACATAGCACATGGAGTAAAGAGTGACGGTCAACTTGAAACGGGCAGATGGACACTTACACCAGGACTATTGGCTCCTATCTGGTCGTTGCAGCCCGTGCCACGGTAGTAGCGGCCACACTGGCCGTTGACAACGCCGGCGGCGGCGCAGGCGGCGCGGCGCTGGAGTTCAGTGGCGGCGAGGTCAACTACCTCAGGAGAGTAGTCCTTTGGGGGACCAACGACAGCGGCGGTGGCCAGCTCGGCCGTGAGGAGGAGTACAAGGTTCTTAAGAAGCATCTTGTAATAAGGAGTCTTGCGAAGGTAGATTGAGTACAAAGAGATGGCGACGTCTTTGGATGTTATTGGATGATGAGATGTCGAGGCTTGTTCAATAACGAGAAGTGAACAGGCAGCGGTGATGGTCTTTATACACGAGAATATGGCACTAAATTTAAACCCCTCTTCATCCAGCTATGTGTGCTCTTTTAAGTCTCAGTCTTTTTGGATGCTCACATCCGTAAGACCCCTTCGCCATCAATGGTGAACCCAGCATCCACCTACATCTCAAGTTGCGTATTGCGTCCAACGCCCGCGGCGATCGCATTGATTGTACTACGTCTCAACAAGTCTCGGAGGCGATTCCTTGGTTTTCTCACATCCAGTGTGCGTATAGTGGCGGTGTGGTTCGAACGTAACATTGTTGCCGTACCTGTATAGTTGTAGAATGCTGTATGTCTTGCAAAATGCCTGTCTGCCATCAGACTTGATTAACAGATCACCGTTATGGTGGCTAGAATCAAGTCTCATCGACTAGAAAGGATGAAGTAGCCTATCTCGCTTGAACGATCTAAAAGAGTACATGATTTCTGCAACACAAGACTACGATCCACGACATCTGACTGGCCGCCTTGCTTAGTAAAGCCCAATCCGTCTTAATTGCATGTCAGCTACATGTAGTGTTGCTGACGCACCCCGCATGTCAGCCGTACACAACATAGTCGGACCACTTCTTTCTCCAATGCAACATGCTCGGGGCTAGAAATGCCATTGGCCCTAGAAGAAGTTTGCCAGCAACTAATGCCGCGTTGTATGGTCATCGAGAGATATCAGTGGCCGGAATAGCCTTTGAATAGGCCTAGTCTTGGCTACAACAGATTTTGTTGTACATGACCGGTCAAGTAGTGCAACCTTCAGGTTCACCAAAAGGGGCGTGTTCTTTCTATTTAACGCCGCAAATAATGCTTTGATCCACATATTTGTAAGACAACAAGCTTCAAGGCCTTCCATTTTGGGCAAAATAGTGCTTAACTGATAGTATGAGGGGTTTTGAGAGACAGCCCTCGCTTGTTCTACGCTTGTATTAGAAAGAATGTGTTGACTGCGGGGTTGGATAGACTTGCCGCCGGGTGGGCTTATTGCCAGGTTTTCTGGTCCAGGCTGGCGTCTTAATCACCTTAGATGGACCGCGCGCTTCTAAGGCCCCCGGATACTTTGACCACCGGCTCTGAGGGTTTGCTGGTGACCGGGGTTTCGTACGAGCGTCGTCCATCTCGGCTTATGTCAGATTTTGCGTCAGAGGAACGGGCCATGCGGGCACTAAACGATTCCATTGTGAGGAGATGCAAAGACAAAGTAGGTAAACAGACTAGGCAACAGTTTCTGGGTCATTCGAACTCGGGCAAATGGCACGTACCTTGGCAAGACATTGCTGGTGCAGGTGGTGCCATTCTACCGCGTCTTTGTGGGGCGCATGCAAGGAGAGCATTATACTTTCTCTGTATATTAGACAGTGCTTTAGTATTGAGATGTAATGGTTTAGAGGTATAAACCTCTGTGTCTATATTCTCAATTTTTCCGTCATCTCCATCAGCTTACGGTGAGGCCTTACAGTGGTACAACATGCTGGGCGGATGTGTCTACGACACCAATCCCGGCACTAAGCTCAGCTGTAGAAAACTTCATGAAGTTGAGGGCCACCAGGGTGTTTCTTTGTTGAAAACAAGTCGCCCACTTCGGTAGACCCCATAGTGATTAGCTGTGACCGCTGACCTAGGAAATCAGCATCAGGATAGTTTATAAGTTCCCATGCCCATTCCTACGTCAAGAATTCGATGGGTCTTTGCCTCCTCAATTAGTGACTTGAACAACCTGTTTCAAATCGAGTTAACTTGCAGGTTGTGAGTCATGTCGAGTTGGTAAATGACGGCTTATGACTGGAGTCAGCTTGCTGTCTTGCACGCTGGCACAAGAGACAAGACGAGTTTGCGTCGTCATTGAGGAAACTGTATGTTTCAGCACAATTTTAGGCAGACTGACGGTGATATCGTAATAGTAGTCGTAAGAATACTGCAATAAGATGGTTCAGAAACCTACTTCCAGATCGGAATACTCAATATTAACACCGATCATAGACAGTCAGACAACCAACAACGGAAGATGGAAGCAATGCCGTATATGTGGAGTTGAGCTCTTAGTAAATGACATGTTGAAAGACTTTACCATCGTCACAGGAATCATAGCCTTTAATAAGTAAATTCTTTCAGCGGTCGTTGGCCCATCGTCCCAATAGTATGGTCACCGCCAACCGTAATTGAAGTTTGCGGGAAAGGACCGAACTACATCAAGAAAGTCACAGTTATACCAGCATCAAGTCACCGTGGTTGCTAGGTCTGGACTCATATGGATACCCAGCAGACACGGCGGGTGCTGTAACATTTGAACCCCATATCGAGGTTGATGGTAACATAACTGGCGGCGTGCTAGAGGCTGAGTCTACCACTGTTGCACAGCTTGAGCTAATACTCGACGACTTGCCAGAGATAACCTAGAGGCCGCGAGAACAAGGATGTTAACATCGGACGGTTGAGGTTTCCGCAATGAGCTGATGGGTTGTGTAGGATAGAAGGATCTGATGCGGTTTGCTCTTTGTTCAGTTGCCCATAATCATTGTGCGGCACGGGTTCAGGTTGTATAGCATGTCCTTGTCTCCTTCCACATCAAGACACTTGCTCGGCTGGGTTAACAAGCCTATATTGTTTTGGCGGCTGAAGCGAGTCCTGCTGTCAGCAGCATAATAAATCATATGGTGTTAGGCGTCAGTTAGTGAGCATGTGATGTGAATGGAGTTCTCTATGCCTTTTAATGCTAATGTCCTGGCCTCCTTCCAGGATGCGGGGCCATAAAGTTGTCGTGTATGGTTTCCTAGCATGGCAACGTCAATCTATTTCAAGGGGACACCTACACTCTCTAGTAGTGCCTAGTACGCTCTCGTCTTCTCATTATGCCTTTTTCATTATTGAAGGCTCATTAGAGAGTCGGGAACCTAACCTCTCAGGTCCTCATACGTTTGATATTTTATTCGTTGTCAGGACTGTCAGATCATCACGGGCTGTTATGTGTCTTTCTGATAGGACCCCAATTTTCTCCTTTTCTCCTTTCAATGTCTATCAACTGGAATTGATAGACAAACCAGGCCAAAAACCTCATCGACAACCACAAGCTGAGGCCAAATGCCTTGTGTTGGTTTTTGCCGTATTGAGGTGCAAGCCAACCGTGGCTTGCGGCGTGTGGCGGAAGGAGGTCGATGTCATCGGCGATCGGCTATCGGACCAAGAAGGTCAAGCTCCGGACATCAAGAAACGTTCCCTTGGCAAAACGGGTCCGACAGTGGCGATCTCGACCGGCTCGATTTGTCAAAATACCGCCGGTTACACCGGGTCCAAAGCGCATCTGGACCATTCAATTTTGCCAGAGTATGAAAACTTCCACTGTAATGGCAAGTATAGACCAGTCCTGTGCCGAGTGTTCATCATTCGCAACGGGTCAGAGTACTTCGTTTACCTACTAGTGGGAACGAGCGATGGGCGTTCTTTGCGATCGGCCGTTGCAACGGATGGAAAAAAAAAAACCATTTGAGGAGATTCCGCCTTCACGTGGATCTCCAAACATGTGCTTGGCTGTAAGGTTAAGGTGGGGGTTGTTGGCTTTTTACATAATCGAGCGTTGAGCGGCTCGGGCTCCATCGGAGGTGGGGGAAATACACCAGGTCGCCGGGCCTCGAATCCGTTTCATTGGCTGTTTTCAGTCAGGACTTGATCTGGACTCCAGGGGGTTGGCGCAAGCATCAAACAAAGTACAGGTGAAGGACGTTGGACGACGGGCGATGTTGCATGAGGCCTCCACTTCAATAGACACCCAAAAGCAGTTGCGGTGTGGCAGCGCGAAAGCAGAGGGAGGTAACGGCTCGTAATGCTTCGCTTCACTAGGTACGTTTCATCGCTATTCGGGCCGTCCAGGCTGGATCTGGATCTTGGCAGCTTCCAGGGCGGCTGAGGCTACGGGAGCGGCTGATCTTCGAGGACTTGAGTTTACGGGTGCATGTGGGTGCCGGGCTCTAAACAAAAGGTGTGGTCAGTCACCCACCTAATGTTCTGCCTCTCCAACTAATATTGTGGTTATGGCATTTTGCCCCATGGTGAAATAGCCATTGCGATCAAACAGATAATGTTGCGGGGGAAACACTAGATAGATGGAGATGGGATGGACTCATGGAGAGCAAAAGCCGGAGATAAGTGTGGAGTGGAAATATTGTAGATCAGAACTGGAGGCAGGCTACGCAACGATGGACAGCCGCTCAGTGTTCACCAACCGACACAAGTTCGGACCCCCCGGGCCAAAGACGTCATAGCTCGAGCTGTTCGCGCTCCCGCATCACGCTTTGCCCTGTTTAGCAATCCAAAATGCCTAGTGTCGCTGGAAGGCTGGGCAGCAAATGGGGGCTTTTTTCTTCTTCTGGTTTGTCCTTTGTTGGTTTGCTGGTAAGAGTCGTGGGAAGCAAGAGAGATAGGTAGAAGAGTTTGCGACTGGGTCTCGTCATCGGTACCAAGGCGGGTGTTCTTGTTAACTTTGCGGCCCAATCATGGTGTCCCTTGGCATTGCCAGGCACAGCTGGACTGGTAAGCCGCCACAAGAGCCGCCCAGGGAAACAAGCTTTGGATACCGTCTTTGCCAAGTTCGCTGCCGCTTTCCCGCCACTTGGTACAGGCCTCAGCTCTCCAGTGGCCCCAGGGAAACGAGCCGCGAACCTCGACCCAACCAACTGTGGGCCGGTGACAGCTTACTGTGTATATCCGGCAACCACCGGGGTTTGGTCAGCATCAAGTCACTCGATGCTTGCTGTTCACGTGGACGTTGTCTCCATCCTCTGACCCTCCTCCGGACTCTCTCCGTCGAATCCACAGTGGACCAGCCATGAACGTGTGACGGCGCAACCGCAACTCCAGCCAGTCTAATGTTCGGGCGAGCACCGCTACCAGTTGCTTACCATTCCTCACCCCGTTGCCCTCCTACGCTGCATTTCGAAATGTGGGACGTGCTGCGCTAGAGATTGCCTGTTTCGCGCCACCGTCTTTTGTCGGTGATGTCACGGTGGGCTACTGCACGTTTGGGGCCAGACGGAAGCTTGCTTCAGTCAATCGTCATGGCGGTTGAGGCCATGTCCCTCTGCTTCCGTCCCAAGTCGTGTTAGGCATTGATATACCGAATTTTCCCCAACAACGGTTCTCTTTGGTCAATCTCTGGTTCTTTTGAATCGTATCGAGTTTGGTCGTGCACACCACCTCCCTCTCTCCTGTCTCCCCTTATCTTTCCTGTCCTCTTATGAACAGGACGACAGCGACAAAACCACGCTCTATCCATCTTCCTCCACCTGTTATTGCACATCCTCATGATACCGGCCCATCATGCCTAGTACACGTTTCGCCGAGGAACCGCCTCAGGTCATCAACGAGGCCGACCTTGAAGTCGCCAATGAGAAGCTCGAATCTCGCGACGACCGCGCCTCCAATGTAGACGCAAGCAATAGTGAACAAACCTCCTCCAAAGAGCTTGAGCCTGGCACCGGCCACTCGGAGCACCACACTGATGGCCTTTCCAATAATGTCAATGCCAATGGCAACGGAGCCAAGCTCGAGAAGCTGGGCACCTACGACAAGTACGAAATCAACGAGGATGACTGCTACGATGAGCTGGGATTCTCCTTCCCCAAGTGGAAGAAGTGGTACATCCTCACCGTCATCTTTTGGGTCCAGGTCTCGATGAACTTCAACACCTCGCTCTACTCCAACGCCATCGCGGGCATCTCGGAGGAGTTCAATGTCAGCGCCCAGGCCGGCCGCTGTGGCGCCATGATCTTCCTGGTCCTCTACGCCTTCGGCTGCGAGCTGTGGGCCCCGTGGTCCGAGGAATTCGGCCGGTGGCCGGTGCTCCAGCTCTCGCTGTTCCTCGTCAACATTTGGCAGCTGCCCGTCGCCCTGGCGCCCAACTTCGCTACCATCATGGTCGGTCGCGCCTTGGGCGGCCTGTCGTCTGCAGGTGGTTCCGTCACGCTCGGTATGATTGCCGACTTGTTCGAGTCCGATAAGCAGCAGTACGCCGTTGCCTACGTCGTCTTCTCCTCGGTCGGCGGATCCGTACTCGGCCCTATCGTGGGCGGCTTCACCGAGGCTTACTTGCACTGGAGGTATGCAATCACACCATCCCATCTAAAATTAAGCTAACATAATTACAGGTGGTCCATCTGGGTCCAGCTCATCTTTGGAGTTGCAGTCCAGGCCCTTCACTTCTTTACCGTTCCTGAGACGCGCACCACCATCATGATGAACCGCATCGCCAAGCGCCGCAGAAAGGAGGGTAACCCTAACATTTGGGGTCCCGACGAGCTTGTCCCCTTCAAGGACCGCTTCTCCGTCAAGGAGGTCCTGTCCACTTGGGTCCGCCCATTCAAGATGTTCCTCACCGAACCCATCGTACTCGTGCTGTCGCTGCTCTCCGGCTTCTCCGATGCCCTCATTTTCATGTTCATCCAGTCCTTCGTCCTTGTGTATGGCCAGTGGAACTTTAGCACCGTCCAGGTTGGTCTCGCCTTCATCCCCATTGGTGTCGGCTATCTCCTCGCCTGGCTCCTCTTCATCCCCGCCATCAAGCGCAACATCAAGGAGCGCCAGGCCAAACCCAACGACGACCGGGCTCAGTACGAGTCCCGCCTCTGGTTCCTCTTGTACACTGCACCCTGTCTGCCGATTGGTCTCATTGGCTTCGCCTGGACCATTCAGGGCCCGCCCATACACTGGATTGGTTCCATGGTTTTCGCCGCCATCGTCGGTATCGCCAACTACGCCATTTACATGGCCACCATCGACTACATGATCTGCGCCTACGGACCCTACTCCGCCTCGGCGACCGGCGGCAACGGGTGGGCCCGTGACTTCCTTGCGGGTGTTCTCACCGTGCCCGCGACGCCCTTCTTCACAAACATCGGCGCCGAAAGCGGCAAAAACCTGGAGTATGCTTGCACGATTCTTTTCTGCATATCCTTCGTTCTTGTTGTTGCAGTCTATGTTATCTACTGGAAGGGCCCTGCCCTGCGCGCCCGTTCGCCCTTTGCACAGAAGCTGGCGAACGCGAGAGATGACGTTGGAGGCCGTCGTGTGAGCTATGCTCCTGGAGATAGACCAGCTAGTAAGTTGTTATCGGATACTGCCTTAACCGACCCAGTTGCTCACCATGTTCTTCTAGGTATTGCATCTGGCACTGACCAGCCCGATCGCCCCGTCTACCAACGATCGTACAGCCAGCAGTCCCGCTTCTTCGGCGAGAACCGTGTTACGCCCCGTGGTACCCCCAGAGGTACCCCCTCCGCCAGCAGAGCCAACAGCTTCATCGGCACAAGGCGCACGGTGGCAAAGTAATGTTTAGTATTACCTACTCAAAATTCGGCTCTTGGTTTGGGGAGCTGTCCTATCGCAATTTATTCCCCACCATCTTTGATACCCTACGCATTGTCGACATTACATAGACATAGTCGTAATACAGTCGTCGTCATAGTGCAATTCTTTTCGATCAATGTTGTGTGCGTGAAAACTATATAACCATCACCTTTTGTCATTCATTCTCCAGCATCCGGCAGCAACTTTGCTTTCAGATGGACGACATTTAGAGTCCACTTGCCCTTAGGCTAGTAAGATGTTATCGATATAGACCTTTGTCTCCAGGAGTTCAACTTTTTTAAGTCCTGCTCGGTTCTGATGAAGCCCTTAACTTCCAAGTTATCTGCCAACATACACAGCTCATCCTTGGCATTTTCTACGTAGGTGTCTGGTCACCTGCAGAATATGACCTTCTTTAAGATTGCTATACTGCCTCAAGTTACATTCTGGTGAGCCTCTGCGTATGGAAATGGGGGAGACGGCCACCCATTGCAGTTTGAAACAAGGCTCAAAGATCTGTAGATGAAGAACTCAAGGTACCGCAAAAGCTATGGGTAACTCCAGGGGCTTTCTTCGCCAGAGGCTTTGACATGAAGATTAGGAAGAGAGTCTACTGAATGTAATAAAAATGAAACGGACCTACTCTCGATGCAGCATGTTTGATGTGTGACCCGAAACTTGAAGATTTGACCCAAACTTCCGAAGAGAGTGACTTGGCAAACACATCCATATTGACAGCATGAAGGCCACATAGTCACATCCAGATAATTGTGATTATTTGAAGAACCAGGAATGAGTTGAAAATACATGCAGGACACTCACAACAACCGGACAATCGCATATCGCATTACGCTGTTCATATTGCTTGTGAGGGTATATTAGTTTATCGAAAGAATATCCGTGCAACCAAGTAATTGTGCTATGGTCAAGGGATTGCCTCCTTTAAAGGAGTTTCGAATTGATCCTTTTCCCCCAAACGAAGCATCGTGACCTCTATTTACATGAAGCGGCGTTCTTCCATGTTTGATACCCGCACTAAATAGCTATAAGTTGTCCTGACTTATATAATGTCGGTGTTCATTTCATTCCCAATGCATTTTCACCACTCTTGCGAGGCGCTCTACCCCAGAAGTGATCTGTTCTCTCTATTATATGCCCAAGTCAGTACTCTTCTTTGTCTCCACGTACAGACATAAGAGTCATCACTTACCGTGGGTGTAGCGAATGAAAAACGGAAGTGTGCAGTGCGTGGATCCGCACCACGGGCTTTGGTAGTCATCTTATCCGGTCCCTGCCAAGCATGATAGTATGAACCAGGGGTGAGAAGCACCAGTTCGGTTGCCCACGCATTCCACAGCTCACTTGCGAAGTCTTGCTCAGGATCCTTGCTTTTGCCGGTGGATTCAATCTCAAGGAAGCGCTGAACTCCGTCGAAATGGAATTTGCACCAGACAAACATGCCAGCTCTCGGGTCCAAAAAGCTAAACACAGGCTTGAGCTTTCCGTTACCTTGGTCTTTAACACATGCGACAACGCCCTGAGCCTGGGGTATCGGCGAATCCTCAGTGGATAACAGGGTGAAATTCGCAGCGAAAGCGTCAAGCAGCCAGTTGCGTCTTGTTCGGTACTGGAACTGCAAGCTTTGAAGCCAGGTGAGATATCCATCAATTCCCCATTTACGAAGAAGACCCAATGCGAAGGCCTGACTAAGACCGGCTGGATCCTGCGTCTCTACCTCGGTCGCTCGAAGGAGACGCTCGGTGAAGACCGCGTTGGCGACGAAGTATCCCAAACGTAGGCCGGGAAACAATGTTTTCGAGAACGACTCGAGACGGATTACACGACCTTGCGTATCCATAGAGAGGAAAGTGGGCACAAGGGTATCGAGAAACTCCGATACTGGCTTGGGCTCGAATGTTGTTTCAGTACAGGCACTATAGCCTGGATACTGTAAGAAGTAATAAGGGTCATCTTCGACGATAATGATGTCTGAAATCTGTCAGAGGCTCATTCGTAAATTTGATGCAGATTTTCGGGTCATACCAAACTCGACACAAATCTGGTAGATTTCTTTTCTCCTTTTTGTTGAGATTGTGCAACCCGTTGGGTTAGATCCTACAGACACGAGGTAGAGCCTATCGTTCGTCAGCCCAGAATCGCTGCTGAGTGGTAACATTCTGACCGGTGACTTACACTTTCGGCCGCCTAGCCCCTCTTCCCCGTTCATCCCAGTTTTGCAAGACGCTTTTAAGGTTCGTCGCCAGTATTCCCTCCGCATCCGCAGGCACTGGAACAGCCTTCACTCCAAGGGGAATCCACAGCGCTTGGGCTGAAGGGTAGGTGAATTCCTCTACAATCACGAAGTCGTTGTCTTCACAGAGCAATCCGACAACCTTGGCCCATGCATTGGTGTTACCCGGATGCAGTAGACATTCGTAATCGCATGGCGGTGCATGCACTTTTTCTGTCAGTTCTTTCGCGAGTTTAATCAGCTGGCCATTGCCAGCTCCAGAACCTAATGATTGTAAGTAACATGCCCATCGGCTGAGCCGGTCAACCGGAAGCACTTACCATACTGCAGAAATTGTGTCAAGTCCAGATCTCCGGGCGATGAGCCGCGTCCGAGTGTAAAGCTCAGCACATCTGTCTCCTGACCTAAGGGCGGTCCGTAGACAAGGAGGCTGTAGCAGGAAGACATTCAAACTCTGCCCGTTCAAGAGGAAACAGAGACGGATGAGGAAGCCCTATAACAGATTTAGCAACCAAATTAAGACATTCAGCGTTGTGACTTCTCTGATGTTACCTCCCGCGAAACTAATCATGCCATCGTAGCCCATGAACTTGATGATGTCTTTCAGAGGCGAAGGATGGCGAGCCCTGCTCTTGGCATTAATGTGGTGAGACAGGTCAACCATCCCAGGTGTACTACCAAGGCTTCCCATCTCTATGGACGTATTTTACTGAAAATAAAATAAAGGAATAATCCGGGAAATTCTATTAGTCCATTGGAATGGTGAAGCTACCGGTATTTACCGTGCGGCGTAGTCTTGGATAATGGAGGAAGAGGGCGTAGATACAAGAAGTAATTACAGCTTACCTTATACAAAGGAGCGAATTTTACCTAATCCAACCACAAATTTGTACAGGTGCCATTGTGCATAGGTCAACAGACGACTGCTCGGGCGGAGATCCGATTGAAGCTAAGGAAGTTGATTTATCAGGAAACGGCCCGCGGGAGATAAGACCAAGCAGTATCAGCTCCACTACGGAACGGATCTCGGACCATCTCGGAGGCCACTTCTGTAGCCGAAAGGCGACACAGGTGATTGCGAAGTGGCAGCTAACTAGGTGGTTCAAGTGCAATCGCCTCACCCAGCCGTTCATCTTGCTCTGGCTTCTTTGTTGCCTCCTTGGGCAATGCTTGTGGTGAGCAAGGTGAGCCGGGTTAGCAGGTACATGGATGAAGGGGCGTCTGTTATTGGCGTGTAAGCGCTAACCGCCAGCCGCTAAGCACAAGATAGTACGTATGTACTCTAAACGCTAGGATTTGATTTGCTGCTTATGCTGGTGTTACTTGCTTGAAGAATAGCATGAGTAACAACAGAAAACAGAACTCACATTCTTAAAGGCAGGTATTGTTGAAGTACGCCTTCCAAGAATTCTGACTTGGTTAAACAGAACGGTGGTGACTAAGTGTATGGTCGCCACGATGAGAATCTGTCTGAAAAGATAGTAAGACGTCGACGCTGATGTGAAAGTATTCACGCGCAATCGCCTGCTTTGAACGGCATCTTAGAAATACTACACCAAGGGTGACTTGAAATATGCGCTAGATTGCATTACGAGCATGGGATTCACATCTGTAATAACCTCCGATTTGCTATAGCTCTGTCGACCTCTGCCAGGAGTCAGCCCCCAAGAAATCCAAAACAACCCCAAAGTGCTACACCCGAGAGTCAGTTAGAAGAGGGGAAATCCAATTTGAAATACAACATAAATACTATGATAGGTTATTTCGGCAATGAGTAGATCATCCAGCTGTACTGTTTGGTGGGGTAAAGCAGTGCCGTCGTATACTAGTCGCAATTCCGTGAAAATGCCGAGGACTCACAAGTCCAAAAGCGTTCATAGAATATAATGTTTCTTACTCTCCCTGATGCTCAGCATTGTAATCTATAACACTTTCGTCTTCCAAAAACTGTACCAACCACTAAGGAGTGATACAAAATATATCTTGAATGCCCAAGAGCCGATCGTAGTCATTGGGAGCGCCTGCCGTTTCCCGGGTGGCCTCAACACAACTTCAAAGTTTTGCGAATTCTTGCGGCGACCAAGTGACTTGCAGAGCGAAGTACCCGTAGAGCGCTTCGATATTGATCAATTCTACGATCCGGATGGGTCATTACATGGTTGTACAAACCCACATCATGGATATTTCCTATTTCAGGAGAAGCCGCTGCCAGCGTTCGACGCGCGAATCCTCAACATTTAAGCTGCATAAGCCTAGAGCATAGACCCACACCAATGACTTCTGACGGAAACCACCTACGACGCTCTTTCGACAGCCGGTCTGAAGATGGAAGATCCTAGGGGCTTAGAAACGGCCGTCTATGTCGGAATCATGGCCCACGATTTCGAGTTCTTAGGGGCTCAGGATATAGTTTACATCACATCCCAACGTACTTTGCGATCGGGCGGCTACTAGGATTGCAACCATTCGTCTTTCCTACTACTCTGATTGGCACAGCCCAGGCGTATGTAGATCTCCCAGTGTATATCCAGGAACTCTACTAAGCATCACTGTAGACGAAAACTGACATGGCTTGTAGTTAGTCGCTTGTTGATGTTAATAATGCTGTACAACAGTTGCGAAAGGGAGGCAGCAGACTCGCGGTGGCTGCCGGTGCAAATCTGATTTTAAGTCACGAGCTAGAGCGCACAGCAGAGCACACGAGAAAAGGGGTAAAAGGTGCTTGATTCTAGGAAATGTTGAAGAGCCGTATAGAGCCTATATATGTACTCATTCCATGAGCTGAAACGCATAAGAAAGGGCACGTGACAAGGCTGTTGCTGGAAGCTGTGTAGGTGAGGCATGTGAGGCGGCGGAGAGCCTCCTGAAAGTGAGGTTCTCGTGAAATTTTATCACCATTTAAGGGCTCGCGACGAAATTATCATTACTAATGATTAAGGACGCAATGCAAACGATGACACGGGCACTAGCGATTCACATTACGGCAAGCAAACTGAAATTGCTATCGCCCACAAGCAGATCGTAATGTAGGATGCTACAGCAGACGGCTACGCGCGGCGTGTAAGTAGCTATCAATAACTGCAAACGGTAATACTATAATATCCTTCGAAACGAGCGAAACTAGGGATATTACTTTCCTAACGGATAACTACACACTGAAAAGAGTCGCTATAGTTGTTTTGTAGACGCTTAGCTAAGCGCTGAGTGATGTTGACGAAATTGAATGCGTTATCCGTGAAACTACCGTGAATCAGGATGGCAAAACGCCCGGCATCACTGTGCCAAGCGCATCAGCACAAGCTATATTGATTCAGGATACATATGCGAGGGAAGGCCTTGGTACATCAAAGCCTTGGGATTGACCTCAGCGTTTCGAAGCCTACGGTAAGCTTCAATCCTTACTGCTAGGCCTAAGGAAGTGAATGTCGACTTTGGCTTAGACGTTTGTGCCTCGCGCACACAGACCGCTCGTTCGTCTCGTCTCAATTATGTGACTTTTTCCATTAAGATTCTCAGTCTGGAATCAGCAAGATTGCGATAGCCCGTTGTATAATGCTCAACAATAAATAGATGCAGTTCCTAAGCAAGCAGTCCGAGAAGATTAACGGCATTTACATATAAAGGAAAGGGCAGACCCTCTGAGGTATTGTCCCATTCGCATTTACCACTTGCTTCCTTGAAATATTCATATTCATACATTCCAAACCCTTACCAAAGCAAAAATGCAGTTTCCTATCTCCGCTCTTATCGCCAGCGTTGTGATCGCTACAGCCTCCGCCCAGAACGGCAACTATATCCACTCGCCGTCGACCGATCTTTCCTACTGCGTACAGGGGGATGATGTCTTCTGTGGTGGCATCGAACCAGTTTGCCCTGATGGCCAGACTGCTACTTATGACGCCACGGTCAATCAGGCCAACGTGGATGCATGCAAGGGTATTGAGGTGAATGGTATCGCTGGCTACTGCACACAGACTGTACTTTGCGTGCCGTCCTGATAGGCAGTCCCAACTAGGTGGTTTTTTTATTGAGGTATTCTGTTTTTAGCAGTCAGCGAGATTGCAATGGTCTGTTAGTTCTCAGCAGTTGGCAAGCAGATCGATTAGAACTTCAGCGTCTCTATATAGAGAGAGAGGAAAAAGTAAACCCTCTGACATTTGTCAGATTCTCATCTATTACTCAGCCACAACGAGGGGCACATTCCACTTCACCTTGCCGCTGGCCAACTGGGAAGTTAGACTTCCCATCTTCATTACCAACAACCATCAATTATCACCACTTTTGACGTGATCTTTGCTATCACTCGTACGAAGGGGAATAAGAAGGTGGGATTGCGTAGAGAAAAAGATTCCTGTTGTGTAACCCCGTCCGAATGGCGAGCGGTGGGCTGGGCTGGCTGTTCTTGACAACTGTCAACCAGCTGCCCACTGACATTACAATAACTCTTAATTCAAGTTGCGTGCTGATGGTGGTGAGGTGGCCAAGTTCTACATCACTTATACGGCATCCGAAGCCGGAGATGTATATGAGTGAAGCAGATGGGAGTTCTAACGTTTCCGTGTAGCAGAGATTCCCCTTAGACTTTCTGCCCTTAGTATTAATCCGCTAGTACTTGTACTTGAAATGAATGTTTTCCCTATCAGTCATATCGGCCTCCGCGTTTAATTTTCCAAGACGTTCGCTTTCTTCGTCTGAAATGCCCTGTTGTCGAATGATTTTGGCGCGTCTTCTGTTTTCCCAGATGTCTAGAACGCATTGTCAGCGTGTTCTCACGCGAGAATAATACATTGGTACACTTACAGTAGAACCGCCATGTAGCCATGCTGCAGAACTCGACGCAGTAAAGAACAGCACATGCAGTAAGACCGCGAATGTATTTTGGTGCATCAGAAGCCACGAACATCTGGGCTCCAACCGCGTTTCCGACACAGTAGGCAACAAAAAGCACTGTAGCCGTAACGGTTTTCTTCGTTCTTCCTGCCACGTTCGATGGTAAAAAGGTCCATATCACTGTTTAATCGTTAGCTTCAGTCGTGCGTGTATATCACAGCACCCAGTGACGGCTTACTTAGTCCTGGCAAAGATCCAAACACTTGCATAATGTACATGCCCCATCTGGTCCACTTCATGCTATCTGTTGGGAGAAAGGCAAGAGCCATCATCCCACTAAATGCGGGAATGAGAGAGAACATCATCATCAGGACTACGTCGACGGCTGATTAGCTAACTAAACATCAATAATTCCGAAGATCTTACACGCTGGACTTACATCTGAGGTTCGGTTTCTTCAGCGTGACAAAGCCAACAATCAAGAACCAAACAATGCTGACGCAGTAGTATGGAGTAGAACCCTTTAACAGTGTTTCTAATGGTGTAAACCCGAACGAAGTCCATATCAACTTGGAAAATGTCGTGTTCGCACCGTTAGGCAACGCATTGATGATGGTGACGAAGAAGAAGAAGTAGGTCTGTGGGTCTTTTGAACATGGGTGTCAGTTACTGACGTCCTCCGTACAATTGCTTGAATGCTTACCCTTGAACGTTGCCCAAACCTGCTCCCACTTGAACTCTGATCTCTTCTGATTATCTGATCCTGTCTGGTTTGCAATAACGCGGGCTATTGCGGCCTTCTTTTCGGCTTCGTTGAGCCAGCGTACCTCGCGAGGTGTGCCAAGTATGAACCAGACCAAGATGCCGCAGGCTATTGTAAGACCGCCAAGAAAGAACGATATCCCTTTCCACTGATAGCACGTGATTAGCTGATGCTCGCAAGTTTATGGATGATGCTTGATGCTTGGCTTACAGCTGCTAGGCCGTTCGGGTCTTTCTGGGCGTGCAATCCAATTCCATACATGCAAAGACCGGTGATGATGTTCATCCCAGCGTTGGATGTCCCCCATATCAAAGACCGCAGAGTATGTTCTTGAGATGTGTACCATGCACCCGTGATGAGCATGAAGGTAGGCGAGATCGTGCACTCGAGGGCGCCCTGAAGCGTGCGGAGAATCATGAGGTGCGTAAAGTTCTTTGCGAAAGCAATGCATAAAACAACTACACCCCATAGAACCATAACAGCCGATAGAAACTTGCCAGTATGGGCTTTTTGCATCAGCCAGTTGCCCGGGAACTCGCAGATGAGATAGGATAGGTAGAAGATTGTGCTCAGCCAGTTGTACTGGTCTCCAACAAGCCCGGTATCTTCCCTGATGCCGAAGACTGCTTGAGTACTGAGGGCTGTCTTATCGGCTTGTTGCGTGCCATAGCACACCCACATAAGCGGAAGAAGCCATAAATCGATCTTGAAGCGGAGTTTTCGAAAGTAAGAGTCGGAATACTCGGTTACATCTTGGATTGAACCCTCGAGAACGTCGTCTGGCTTGCCGGTCTCGTCTACATCTGACCCTCTTTTTACGTCGATTGAGGACGCCATACTGAAATCTGGAATAGGGACTCAGGTCTCGCCGTCTGATGAGAGAAATGACTGGCAAAAATATCAACAGTCGACTTTTATTTTCACTACGTAATCCAAAAGGTAACCCCGCTGTGTAGGGAAGAGAAGGTTTATACACATGACTATTGCTAAGCAACCTCAATAGCGAGGCTCCTTGTCTCCTTATCAATGGCAACCATTGTTGAGTGATCAAGCTCACAGGCAGCCCATGAACTTCGGTCGGATCTCCTCCGATCGTTTATCAGTACTGCCTGCACGCGATACCGGAGATAACTGTACAGGGGATGGCCTAATCCGCTGCAATGATTCGTTGATAAGATCACTGTGCAGGGAGTTAGCTATCTGCACTAAGACGATCATTCTCCCCTTGGGACCCTATCGCGGCCCGTGACCCGGCCGAGCTTACCTCACCTCAGGTCATGTCTTCGGTATCCAATTAGCAGCAATAAGGAAGACTGACATAGATATGGCCAACTTCTAAAGAGTTCCTAGCACTCTCTTACATCCAACCTCGGTGATATCCACCAAGATCTAGTTTACAGTTGAGCCACATTGTTTGGTCGAATGCTGTGAAACTGGCAGATCAACCTCTAGTTCTACGACCGTGCAGTGACAGCAGAACGCCATTCAAGCACCGCCATGGCGAACCAGATCAGATCTCCAGTTGTAGACGACACAGGAAAATCAAGATTACGCGATTCTTTGGAGCGTGCCAACAGGGGCGAAGGGCCTAGTGTCGGCCAATGGCTTGAGTTCCCCGGATATTCTCTGGCTAAAACGATGGCGCCGTTAGGTGAAGATGTAAGTCGAAGGCAACACCAAGAAAACAGTAATGTAGCGCTAAATTAGTGGATTATAGTGGGTTCTAATAGATACAGAACACGGCAACATCGACGACAGTCAGATGTATCTTCAAGTTGGGGCAATTTCAACATCAGGGGTGTCACCTATTGTACGAATCCCTGCATCAGAGCACTGGATGATGAAAAGAGCTTTAGACTGTGGAGCACATGCAATCATGGTGCCGATGTGTGAGACTAAGGTATACTGCACTCATTGTTTATTTTCATAGATAACAACCCCTACACACAGAACTACATTTGTTTATGAAGAACGATGCTGACAGTCTTTTTAGGAGCAAGCTGAAGCTATTGTTTGTGCCTGCAAATACCCTTCCTCCCGGTGGCCACAAGGATTACGAGGCGCAGGGGCTATGTATGCCCCTGCTGCTTTCAACCAAACTGGAAGAGAGTATCTACTCAGTGCCAATGATAACGTAATGGTTTGTGTCCAAATTGAAAGTCGAAAAGCTGTCGAGAACGTCGAAGAAATCGCAGCAGTGGATGGTATTGATATGTTATTCATCGGACCTAACGACTTGGCTTCGTCCATGGGATATGTCGCTTTTGATCATGCCTCGATACCAGATGTCCAAAAAGCTTCGGCCCGTGTATTAAAAGCTGGCCTTGATGCTGGGAAATATGTTGGACACTTTGCGCTCAGCGCAGATGCTGCCGCGGCGAAGTACCAACAAGGCTTTCACTTTGTCAATTGTGGTGCTGATATTGTTGCTATCACAAACTGGATGTCTTCCGAGATGGAAAAATTGAAAAGACTTGTGGAGCCTGGAAAGAAGAAGACTACGAACAAGCTAGGACATGAAACAAATGGGAAGTACGAGGCGGGCTGTTCTGAAGACGTACCGAATATCGAAAGCCACATCGGATACAACTGAAAGATTAGTTTTCAAATCTTGTGATATAATATGAGCCTCAGATAACTTACTTTGAAGAAACTTTTTCTCTGAACGGGGTTAACCATACTTCTTTCCAATTTCTCACAACTACTCACTTTCAAAGACTGGCCGCCAAATGTCTTGGAACAGTGCATACAAGACCACGTGTGACTTTAGCATTTTGAATGTAACCATGCTTACTCTGCCCGAGATTTTACTCATTCTAAGTTAGGGTTAACTATCATTTTGGGTACATGTAGTTTCGACACCCGGCAGCAAGCCAAAGGTCTCCCATATCCTACTAGACCAAAGTTTTCATCATCGACACGAAAGCATGTGGTCCTGACTTAATACCGCTACTAAACTGGCGATAAAACCCCACGTAACCTAGTGCTAGACCACGAACCAAACATCATCATTCAGTTTGATGCAAATACAAAGTATTAAACAGGACCGAGATCCGCATTGAGTCCGGATTCTCTTGCATTCAATATGGCGTCAATACGCTTCAAACACTCAGACAAAGAATACCAATAATACAATGGATAAATGCGGGCTCTATAAGCAAATACCGCTGCGTAGCTGTGTGGACTTGAGAGACTGTGGGCAGGACCCTATATATGCTACTTGAAGTCAATGCTTCTCTTCGGAGCATCCAAAACAGTTATATATGCGGAATGCACCATAAAATAGAAGGCTGGAGCATTTATACTTCAATCTGTCACGGTCAAAGTCGCTTAAAGAGCGGCTCTCAGCTTTCGCCAAACAGTAGCAACAATGTGGGGGTTCTGTTTGCCATCGTCACAAACGTCCTCCAAGAGTCTGAAATGAACTTTTGCGACGTGTTCATAGCGACTGGGACCTTCTTGGCTTCCTGATAAATGCCAATAACGAAGTTTGCGAGATGAAAAACGACCGTCCTATTCGGTCTTGAAAAGTCACGTCTTTTAACCTTTGTGGCAGTGTACGGCGCTGAAATCGGCGTCTTCATGTTTCTGAGACCGGTTTATATGCTAAGGGTGATGTTTCCCCCGCAAGTTCAATTACAAAGTTTCGTTTCAGAAAACCAATTAGTCAAATACAAGATTTTGATATAACTAAGCCATCGAAGTTGGATGTTCCGTCTAAGGGATGCGTTCGATTGGAACTACAGACATTTGATCCGCACTAGAAACTCATATGGCGTTATGCCGCTGTTTCCAATCAAAGACAACCTAGCTGAATGTGATGGAAACGTCAGCATTATGAGACTAGCTCAATAGTCGGACTGGCTGACAGTAACCACACGGCATAACAAAGACTGATAATTACTTCGTAGTATACGAAACATAATCAAATTACAGATCTCTGATCGATAATAAAATGTTTATGGTGAAGTATACGAAACCGTCTATGTAGCGATATATTTATGATCATCTAGCCCAAGAAGGGAATAGGACAGGATCCAATTGATTGGAATCAAAACTCTCTGATAGTGGCCAGTTACCGAAAAAATGGTGGCTGTTTTCGGTCGCTGAAGAAATCGCATTGTCAAAGTCGGCGAATGGTCTCTTGCGAACTCTCGAACTACCCGGTGGCGATCTGCTATCCGTATCGCCGTTGCTTCCACTAGGGACGCTAATAATCTCAGTGCGGCGATGAAGTAGCAGCTGTTCGATGATCGCTCTGCTCCTGCTAGCACCTGACCATCGGGGCTCGAGATCTTTGAGAGAAGCAGCACATTTCTCGACATCCCGCAGAATCTCGCTAGTAGTAAGATCGAGAGGTATTCGCAGTCTATGATTGTAGTTAGTTATACTTTCCGCAAATAGTTCCGAGGAACACGAGCTCTATAGTCTTACAGCACAATGCCCGAAAGTGTGAGATAGTGAATACATAGAGCAAAATGATGTGAGGATGGTACTAAGTCTCGAACCAAATCAGCAGCATAAATGCAACCCTGAGCAGCATTTATGCATTGAGAAATGGCCCCTGAAGTATCAATCTCATTTTTGAGAGCATTCTCTTTGGGATAATTCAAGAAGAATCTGCCATCCTGTCAATGCATGTTCATGGACAATAGATAGAGAATAACATACCGGTAAAGGTTTATGAGTGATCCTGCATGGAGGAAGAATATTATGACGCAATTGACCATAGAAATGTCTCCTTGGCCTTTGTCCATCCTGTTAGCAGAAAACTGTATATCGCCGGGCAAACTCTCCAGCCACTTTCGGAGCACCTGATCATAGGTATCGACTCGAGTTAAGAACCTCTGAGTTTTGTCTGCATTCGCGGATGCAAGCTTTCGCAGTTGCAAAGGGGAACTGAACTGTTGTATCTTGCCGGAAAGTCGGCAGAGTCGAGCAAAGGCTAGGAAACCGCTCATTGGACTCGATAGACCTCTTGCCCCGACAGGGATCTTCTCCTGGTTGTGACTGTAAGATCCTAAATCTTCATCTCGCATATCTAAAGGTAGTTCACAGTCGCAGTCTTCATCTTGAACCGCCATTGGTCGGCCGAGACATATTGACGTGACCCTAAGTGAGATACAATTTAGCTTCAGGATAACTGATAGTTACTTAGAAGCATACCTGTCAAGAGTGTAAACACACCACCATACACGACTGGACATTTGCGATTTTAAAAACTCGGCAGTGCTTCCGTTTGGTAACTTGAGAGTGAATCTCGTGATCTGTTATCAATTTAGCCTGGAAACTGGGAACCCATAACTGGAATCAATTAGTGTAGATACCGAATGACTACTAAGATGTAGACCTAAATCTAAAGCTGCTCTCACGGCTTGACCCGCAAGATTCCAGCTCTGAGACAGAGTATTCCAGCCAGCCGAGCACATAGCCAAGAGTGAGAGACATTGGACTTTTTCGAGAGATGCCTCTCCGGTTGCTGCATAGCAGAGGAGAAGAGCTTTTTGGTAGTAGTCGATTCCCGGTAGTCCGGCCTCAGAATCACTAGGTAGAAGTCCAGATGAGCACGCACACACTGCAAAGAATGTCATCAGAAATCTTCTATGCTTTGGTGTAGAACAGTCTGATGTGATTTTGAGCATCTTCTGATACCGACGCATGAAGTGAGGCTTGAAGAGCACCGGAAAAGTGTAGTGAAGCTTTTCAAAATACAGACCGACTAGTAAGTCTGAGACATATTGTGGCGGGCGAGAAAGGTTTTCGGGTTTAGGAAGGTATGGCAACTCAGGCCAAGTCTTTCCATGGACAAAAAGAGGAGCCTCAAGGTTTTCGAGACTTGGCGTGCTGTGGCTGGCTCCAGCTGTTGAGGATGGAGTTTGGATAGGGGCAGTCGGCAAAAGACTCTTCGCAGCTTCCATGAGCACGTTATTTGTAGCTCCTCCGACGAATCTGTAATGATAGGAACATGTGAGTTGGTGCAAAGCCTGTGTATACTGAACCAATGCTCACCGCAGACGTTCGTAAGAATCTAACACAAGAGCACCTGCTCTGTCATCTCCTCCGGTCTCAGCTTCTGGTTGAAGGTGTATATCACTGTTTAATTCGATGTCGGAATCTTGGCTTTCGGATGTCGAGGATTCTAGCTCGTCATCCGCTTCTAGAGGAGCCTCCATTGGAGCCTCCATTGACAGGGACCCTCTTGCAATGACAGACGACTGTGCATCAACATCTTTATCCTTTGCGTTTGCACGTCTTCGAGTTTGATCGAAGTTGTTGCTAGGGTCTGGTGGGGACCCCAAGAACTGCGCTGTTCTATGTAGCTTTTCTGTCTGACTCTCTTGTAGACCACCAGGCCGGCAATGACTAAGGATGCCTATGGACTCCGACAACTGCCCAGTAAGGATCTCTAGGCGCTGGCATAAAGTGTCCATTTGTTGGCATCGCGCCTCAAAGGACGTGGTATAGCTTTATATGATGAGTGCTCCATGTCAAACAGTCTAGAAATTGGCAAGATCACTTACTACCGGCTTGCTGAGGCATTATCATTCGCCACGGGGAAATCGCAGGCCTGGCTACGTGAATTACAGTTGTGGCAGGGTTGCTTGCCATCGCATTTGATCTGAGTAGTCACAGTCAGTTCTGAGCCGCAGCACTTAGGCCTCGATCTTGATAAGAAACCTTTTTGCGCCGACATGCGACGCACGCTTTCCAAACTCGATTGCCTGCAACATCCGGAGCAAGTGGGACGGCCGGAGCAGCATCGGTGATGGAGCCGCAGTTAGACATTAAGATGATCGTGACAAGCCTGGAATCTACGCATCAAAATGCTTTAAGCCTTTTCGCCAAGCATGAACTGGATGTTTCGCTTCACAATAATGACAAAGTTGTAGATTTGATAGAGTCGGCAAGATGTCGGAGACGATAGATATGGATCGAGATACCTTATCTCCAATCTTTGTCAACGAGAATGCCCCATATTTCCTTATCTATGGAAGTTAGCAACGATCCGATACCAAAAAAGGGCATTGGCTGCTTATCATCTAGCTACTCTCAACATCGAATAGCGACTATTGCGAATGAGCTTGCATCACTAGCTAATTCAAGCCTTTAAACTGCCCCGAATCAACAGGATGTTAGGCACTTAATGGACACTTGGCATGCGGCTCTGACCTACGAATGTTGATATGGGCAAGTAAGTTTGGGGAAAAGAAGATGAGTTTGCGAGCGCACCACAATGTACGTTTTTAGCCTTTGGTAAAGGTTCGATTAGTGTACTGTACCTCTGATCATTTAATTCAACATCTCGGGCTGCTGCAACACTAGCTTTGAATTGCTAGAACAGTTGCAAAAGCGTGCTAAGATTGTGGATAGAGAAAAGATTAGAGAGCAAAGACTTGACGCTTGATGGCGATAAAGCCAGTACGGAGCCGGCTGCAAAAGACTAGGCTCAGGAGATCATGAATATGATGCACACAAGTTGTCGTTAACGTCGAGGGTCGTGGAGCGAAATCTCTCCAGCCCATGTTGTTGTTGAGAAGCGCCCGTCAGATTTCTCGTTACAATATCTAAAGTACAATGGGCATCTCGGCTCCGAAACAGTGTGACCTACGTGTACAAACCCAGAAACTCCAAACACGAGTTGCCACGTAATGTAATACATTTTTTTTGGAAATACATGTCCCATCAAGCGCCAGTGGGCTCACAAGAAGATCTACAAGTGACCCGATTTTACCCACCACGATTGTCATGCGGTCTTCTACAATTGGAAAGCGGTCGATTATGTCTAGATCGGTACTCCGCACTGCCTTATAGTGACGCCTGCTGGCCATCAATCAGAGAGATAGGACGTAGCCGATCAAAGCATAGCAACTCATGGTAAGGCTTTTTTTACCTGACAAACACATAGCTTTGTTACTTGTGGCCGGGTAGCGATGACATCTCGACCTCATAGGTCGTCTGCCTTCGAATACCACGAATTGGTACGGTGCTCTCTTTGTCTGACACGTTGTCCTCGTCAAGGCGAGTCCAGTCGCCCTGTTCGGCCTCATCGATCTCAAAGTTCGACTTAAGACCCTTGCGGGACTTGGTCTTAGACGTCCCTCCCGAGCCCCCTATGGTAACAAGCCCAGCTGATACTGGATGAAGTCCGCTGGAGCCGTCCGTACCGCGTGCTGTAACTCGTGTTGAGCCGTTACCCAAGAAGAATTGACGCAGGGCAGGGAGAGATCCGGCAACGAGACCAACGGCGGTCTCGACATTTGACCAAAGTGGTATATTTGCGATGTGGACTGTGAACCGAATTAAGTCAGTGAGTGAATCCACAGAAGAGGTGCGGGTAATCAAGGCTTTGAACATACAGGCAAGGTCATCGGTAGGACGATTGTAGTTATCAATGTAGGGAGTTCGAATCATGGTGCAAACTGAAGCACTTTAGAACCAAAGGGGTTAGCTGACGTGCTCATCCAAGGTTGAATGTTACAACAGAGACATCTGAGGGGTGCAACTTACAAAGAACCAAAAGAGAGGACAGTGGAGACCATGATCTTCGTCGAGAGCTTCATCTGCGTCTGCCAGAGAATGATTGCTGGAAGAACGGCACAGGCGAGATCGGTGGCGATGGTGGTCGAAGTCGACGTGTACGACAAGGCTAGCATGGAGGTGACTGGAGAGCACTCGCCACGGCCTTCCGCTACGATACTTGCATCCCAGTTGGCCGCAACAGGGCGGCACAGAAGCAGGATGCCAATGAAGGTTGTGATGAACGAGGCGATTGTCATCCCCAACAGAACGTAGACGGCGATGCGCAGCTTGGGCATGGTCGTGGCGATCCGTAATGTAGTGATGCAGATTGCTGCTTTGACCAAGCATAACGCTATTACATATAGCAACATCCAGAGCATCAAGTACTTTATCGACTCAACCATCATTGTGGCGCTGAGGTCCGCATTGCGCGTGCCCAGGCCACTCTTGGCACCAATGCAGGCAAGGACGACATCCACCAGGTAGACGACCTAAAGTTAGGTGTCAGTCAATACTAGAGACGGTGGTATGACGCTCACGAACTATCAGAGTGCGAGCGTGTTAGATTCTGCTTACCAGACCGCCCAGCATCAATCCATCGTCTAGGCTGAAATTCCTTGCTTGAAATCGGTGGAACGACCTTAAGCCTACCACAAGCAACGACATTATGCCGCCAACAATGGACACGACAAACAAACTCAGGCCTGTGCCCTCAAGCGAGTTGACAAAACGCTGGTTGGGGTCCATAGTCGACATGTTGTTTTGCCAGTTTGCATAACCTGCTGCTTTTGGCTGAGTAAATCGGGTTGCGCTAGAAAATACAGAAAAGAATGACTGAAAGTGAAATGATTACAGAGCAATCGCTGGATAAAGAAAGGGCAACGGCTGTATATCAATCAACACTTTACACAAGCGAGTAAGTGTTGACGACAGTTGCCAGGACATGCCCTTTTCTCGAACGATATTCTAATACGTGAAATGGCAACGTGCTGACTTTTCCTAAAGAGTGAGCTACCAACCAGCATCTGCATATCTACTGTTCATCGCTAAAATCATACACTGACTGACTCGAGGATGGCAGGCTGGCCCACCTAAGTCCCGAAAGGATCCCTGGAGAATCCCTGAAGAATCATTGAATACCCCCTACCCACAAGGTCTCAGGATTTGTTGGTTGGTCGTTGCAGAGTAGTATTTTGGCACTATCGGTGGACACTGAGAACTTGAGGCAATTCTTTGTGGAATGACCAGGAGGCGAGGGTTTGACCCTTTTTCTCAAACTTGCAGGTCTGAGTATCGGACATAGTATCCCAACTTTTTACTTCCTTACCTTTCGGCCCTCTCGTGTGTCGCTTATGGATATGACTCGAAATGTTATGGGGTAAGCAAGGTAGATGGACTCTGACCAGCTCGACGGGCCAGCTCCATCGATGGAACGAACCAAAGGTTTTTATACTACACGGTGTGACAATTTCTCTTTTTGGCACTACTCGACATGGGGTTGAGCCTCACGTCGGGAAATCACTCTCTAAGGGGTTTAGGGCCGTTGCTGGAGACCCGGAAATGGGGAGACAGGGCACAGGTTAGCAAGCAAGACGTTTGAGCTGTCATATTGTGTCCGTCCTTAATAACCATGTCTCCCTCCGGAACCTGTGGTACTGGACGGTAGTCACACTTTGCATGCCATTTTAATTGCAGATCGCCACTGTATTATTCACAGCACAAACACCACATTACATTCTCTTTCGTGTTCTTTTCCCGACATCATGGCTGCCTCAGACATTACCGTTCCCATCACGCAGGCCCCTCCGTACAGGGTACACGAGGGCAAGACGGCCGTCATTACAGGCGGCGCAAGGAGTGAGCTCTCTTTATTTTGATCTTGGTCGGAGCATTCTGCTAACAGATTACCAAGGTATCGGTGCTGCCATAGCCCAGAACCTCGCCTCCAAGGGCGCTAATGTTGTCATCATCTACTTGACCGAGGCCTCTGATGCGCCTGCCGCCGCTCTCGCCGCCCAGCTGTCCAAGGCACACAATGTCAAGGCAGTTCCCGTGCGAGCCGATTTCAGCACGCCCGATGGTTGCGCTAAGATTGTCTCTGCGGTGAAGAACGATTTGCCGCCAAACGCCAAGACAGGAAAGCCTCAGGTCGATATCCTTGTCAATTGCGCGGCTCTCTTCCATGCCATGCCTCTCGAGGCCGTCAACGTGGAAGACTTCCACAAGGTCTACTCCATCAATGTCCTGGGTCCCATCCTCCTCACCCAGGCCGTCAAGCCGCTTCTGCCCACTGATCGTTCGGGCCGCATCGTCAATGTGTCAAGTGTCGGTTCCAAGGTTGGTCTCGAGTACCTAACGCTGTACGGCGGCAGCAAGGGCGCGCTCGAGGCCATGACACGCACTTGGGCCCGCGAGCTTAAGGAGCACTGCACCGTCAACTCTTGCAACCCCAGTTCCACCATGACGGACATGCTCCGCGCCGCTCCCGAGGAAGCCAAGAAGGCCATCTCAAGTTGGTACCCGCTAACACCGCTGTGCGGGATTCGCGAGTGGGATACGGATGAGCAGAAGGAAATGGCCGAGAAGTACGGCGGCCGCGCTGGATATGCTGAGGAAATCGCAGGGATTGTCGGTATGATCTGCTCGCCAGAGAGCGGGTGGATGACGGGATGCCTGGTTAGTGCTAATGGAGGACAGTGGATGGCCAGCTAGATGTTTTGTTCCATGTGATGACAGCGTGAATTCAAGACTATCAACCAAGTGAATGCGACACATGCCAATCAAAGAGTTTTAATCTATTGCCAGCAACCACGAACGGCACTTTATCTTATGGTAGATCTTACAAATTAATTGGTTGTCGCTTACTTCTTTACATGCATGTGAGCCCGGTCTGAATCCACCTGCGCTAAGAAACTATCAGTTTCAGGCTTCTGCGCCCATACAATATTCTGCATATTCTGCATGTTATACAGTAGGCATTTGGTAAACGAGAAGTGTATTCTCATCGACAAAGGTGTCTTACCGTGGAACTGAACGGAGCACGGCCTCGAGACTGTCGATCCTGCCCCAAGGGTACGCGGGCTCAGCAGGTCTGCTGGTAACGCGCGTCCCGATCCTCGATGCTGCCGAACCAGTCAGAGTATGTGCACGGCCTTGAGGGGGTTCTCCGCAAAGGACCCAATGCAAAGGGAGGGCCAGTGTTGCACTTCTTCGACAACACACTTTGAGCTAGTACATATCGGGAGGGCGGTGGGAACCGGCATCGTACTCGCTCGTTACTCGCAATGCCGGCTCCTGTTCCGCTCGCTTAGCACTTCCAGCGTAGACGAAATGACGGTACAGGTCAGATGGGGGCCGCCCCACGTATTACAGTGGGTCTAATCGTCGAGACAAGTCGAGACCACAGAATAAGGCGGTCTACATAATAACAGCGATTGATGGGGCGGCAGGTTGTTCCACTTCCCGGTCACAGTGGTGTCAAAGAAATTCTTTTCGCTGTGAGGAGTTAGTGTGAGTGTCAAATCATAACGAAGGGGTGTGATCGCCTTTATACACGTAGAAGCAGGAAGACGAGTCCGGCGAACAAAATGATAATCATCGTTTTAACCTTAACTTGCATTAATAAGCCGTAGACTACAGCAATATAAGAAACTTTGTGTTCTGATAATGGAGGTGTAAGACAATGAGAATCGAAGGTTTTAACTCTACTAGGTCAGATTTGTGAGGGTCGGATTAGTAGCTGGGTTGGTGTTGATCGACAAGTACTTAATGCTATTTGTCTTTCTAGGTAGCGGTTTGTTTCAATCACAATATCCTTTGGGTGAATGGCAGTGCCACTATGCTTACATGATGCTAGAGGAAAGGCACATGATCCACGCCGCAGGGTTCTTGTCCGGCATCGTCTACTTACTCGCAAGCACTGAGGAGAGGTAGATACAAATCAGTATAGGAATTACAGTTGACCTAGATGTTCATAAAAAAGTCTGTCAGCATCTGACGGCTGTGTGGTCTGATCTGCGTCTATTCCGCCCAGTCCAATGATTTACGGCCTGTTATCTTGAGCAGCTAACTAAAATATGGTGGTCGTCATTATGCATCGCAAGATTTGCACATTACTGATTCATAATTTCCCCTGGAGTTTCAGTCTCACACATCCCTGATTTATCAAGCATTGGATAGAGCCTATTGTCACGAATACGCTGTTAGTGTTTTCGCAAGTATTAAACTGATCATTCTTCAATCTCTACTTAGACATTTGCTTCACATGGGTTACACTGCCGCTTATCTCATGATTTGCAGTGATCAAAGAAAAGAGCCTAAAACCAGAAGTTTTATCTTGATGAGCCCCTGACCAGTGTTTCGACGCTCTGCTTTTTGTGTCAACCAGAATACCTTGACAAGATTAAGCTATGCGAATAGAGAAATATGTAGATTTTGTTAAATATCGCCACAATCGCAATCTCTTAACCAACCATGCCACTGGCGGAATATTTAAAATGCCGGCCTCCTTTATTATGTCTAGGTCGAAAACATCCTTGTGTTTAGCCATACTTCATAGTGGTTTCTTTGAAGAACAGACTTTACAAAGAAAACAGCCCGCATCAGCGAGTTGTCTTAAAAAAACAAGCGACGCGAATCTAGCGCACAAGGCTTTCTTCCCTGCGTCCATATTGCACCTCAACTGCTTGAGCTTCCTGTTCCTCAGGTATATATCTTGTAAAGAAACAAGTTCATAGCTGAAGTATAAAAGGGGGGGAAATCGGTTGGATAGCACAAGGGGAGCTTTTTTGGGGTGGATTTTCAATACGTTCATTAAACTAGAGTGTTCTTCTAGCGTCCTTAACCTCAACACTACACCAATATAGACTCTTCTCCGTCACTGGTGATATATGTAAAAATAAGCCAGCTATTCCTGGAAACCGGAGTCACCGGTCCGATCCGATGCCCGATAGCCCGAGACAGGCTGCGGGGTAATATGCATCATTTAAGAGTGTGTGACTTGGCGGTGGCAGTACAAAAGCAGTACCTATTCAATCTGTGCTAGTGTGAGACATAAGTAGCTCAAATCATAGATAAATGGTGAGTCCCGCCTTTACCGGTGCCCATTTCTCACTTTTCAACTCAACAAGGTGAAATACTCGACATTCGTCATGGGAGACATCGCAAACCCAAAAGCCAAATTCACAACCCAACACGACTTCGTTCAAATTATTAACGGAGAACCAAGTGCTACACAGCGAACTCGCCATGGTATAAACCCTGCAAACCTCAAGCCTAAGGAGGAGGTTCCAGTAGCGTCCCGTGACGATGTGGACCGTGCTGTCGCTGCTGCTCAAGCTGCGTTCAAGACCTGGTCAAAGTTCCCCTATGATAAAAGACGCAAAGCTGTTCTGGCATATGCGGATGCCATTGACGGCCTTAGAAGCCAGTTCCGAGACCTCTTGATATCGGAGCAAGGGAAACCGGTACGTGCTTGGGAGCTTCAGTTTGGCGACTTCATAGATGCTTACTGGTTGCAAATCAGATTCCTCAGGCGGACGCAGAAACCGACTCGGCGATTAGTTGGATAAGAGGTATGGCCAACATCCAGCTGCCAGAAGACGTAGTCGAAGACAGTGAAACCCGTACCATCATTACGAGATACACCCCTCTCGGCGTGGTTGGGGCAATCATCCCTTGGAACTTCCCGCTTCTCTTGGCCACTGGAAAAATTGCACCAGCCCTATTGACAGGAAACGTCATCATTGTCAAGCCATCGTAAGTCTGGAATTCCCAACACGCCATAGATACGTCTAGTCAGCTGACATATCAGTCCGTTCACGCCCTACTGTGGCCTCAAGCTTGTAGAGTTGGCTCAGCAATTCTTCCCACCGGGTGTGGTACAATCTCTGAGCGGTGATGACGACCTTGGTCCATGGCTCACGAGCCATCCGGGTATTGACAAGATTAGTTTCACTGGGTCGACGACCACTGGAAGGCTGGTCATGCAGAGCGCGAGCAAGACTCTGAAGAGAGTGACCTTGGAGCTGTAGGTTCTGACCGCCTGTTTTATACCTGGACGTTCATTTGAGAATAACGCGAAAACAAAAAGGGGTGGAAACGACCCAGCAATTGTCTTTCCCGATATCGATGTCGACAAAGTTGCCGAGAAGGTATGCTGCATACCACAGTTAATGGCACTGATGCTAACCAAGCGTAGGTAGCTTTCTTCGCTTTTCTGAACTCTGGCCAGGTACGAAGTTCTCAGGGAGCACACTTAATCCTAAATCTACTAATACTCCTCTTGTTCTGTTCTAGATCTGCCTCAACTTGAAGCGAATTTATGTCCATGAAAGAATCTTTGAGGAATTCAAAGAGTCTTTAGTGAAGCACGTTAGAGGCTACAATCTTGGAGATGGCTCTCAAAAGGGTGTCACTCACGGTCCGCTCCAAAACTCAATGCAATACGAAAGAGTCAAGACCTTCTTCAGCGATATCAAATCTCAAGGCTGGAAAGTAGCAGTAGGAGGCGAGGTTGATACCTCTCAGGGGTATTTCATCACTCCGACTATCATTGACCGTCCTCCTGAGAAGTCTCGCATTGTTGTTGAGGAACCTTTCGGTATGTTTAATCTTCTTGAACCTGCTGTATCCCTCTTTGAACCGTAATGATAACATACTCACAATCGGCGTTTTGTTTTCAGGTCCTATCGTGCCTCTCCTCTCCTGGAAAGACGAAGATGAAGTCATCGACCGCGCCAATGACACCGCCATGGGATTGGGCGCGTCGGTCTGGACGAACGACCTGGAGAAGGCAGCTCGAGTCGCCAAACAGATCCAGGCAGGCAATGTGCGGGTCAACACACATTTTGACTTGTCTCCGTTGGCGCCTTTCGCTGGTCATAAGGAAAGCGGGATTGGAGCAGAATGGGGTGCAAATGGCCTCAAGGGGTTTTGCAACGTGCAAACGCTCTTCTTGAACAAGCATGTCGTGAGCTGATGAGCTATTTGTGTTGGTTTGCTTTTTCTCAATGTCGACCGCAAATCTTTATTGCTTTACTTACAGTGAATGAATGAGTGAACAACGCATGTAGAACTCAGGGTGCGCCGGTTCATCTCTCATTCGTCTCTTGTCACAAACTACATTCTTACCGATTGGATGAGACCAGGTGGCCGGCCCTGAACCGAGTTCATTCCAGTACCCATGCGGAAGCTGTCGCAATGCGGGGATGATCCGAGACCAATCCCTTGTATTGCCGCCACTGGTCCCGGACTCCGACAAATTTGATGCTTTCTTGTGAATTGCGAGAAATTTCAATCCAAGCTTTTCCAGCTATAATTATTAACGGTGATTACTTTCTTCAGTCTCGTCAAGCTGCTGTTTGCGTTCTATTTGACTGTCCTCTCGGATTCGACTGTCTCTACCAGCACAGTCGCTTGCTTGATACCCATCGACTTCCTGATATCATGAAGTCTTTCAATGGCCCAAGACCGGATCTTCGGGGTATTTTTGATCTCCCTCAATACAACGTATAAAGGCCAAAGCATTGAAGACGCTCCTGCATTATTGGTCCGTCAGTACGCATGCTCTAATGTCAGATCTGGATAGACCTACGCGGAGAGCCGGAGAGACTCGAAGTTGAGATGCATATGTCAGTAGAGAGCCTCTGAATACACATGATGCTGTTGCACCGCATATTCTGCTTTAGTGAATCATTTTGGAACCTCTTATCGTCTACGCAATCAAGGATGATTCGATTCATCACTATCCCAAGTGATCGCCAGTTGTTCCAGACCTGTGCCCCCCAGGCGCTTTCATAAACATGGCGTTTTCCATTGAACGAAGACGATAGAAATGGTTCTTCAACGTCCCTTTCAACGAAACTTCGGTGATATTGCAGAGATGCCCAGACCTTGAGGCAGTTGTCGATGTCGAAAGCAATTCGACAGGTCTTGTCAGGGTCAGAAATTTTTTGCTTCTTGATGGCCGCGAGAAGGTTGACGAGCCGGAAGCCTATAACTGCTAGTGATATAGGACGTATGTTAACGCAGTTTGTGCCACGTCGGCTGGTTTCAAAGTATGTAGTGACTTTGACAAGACCCGGCGGGACTTCTATGCCTCTGTGCATGCAAGCTTGAAGCTGAGGGAACCTTAGCCAGATCTCGAGGGGACTTTTGTCTAGATTCTTAAACTTACTATCTGATTACGGAATTGTATGTAGAGTTGTATTCCGATCTCTCGATTAAACTGATCTCTACCTCGGAGTTGAAGCAGGGTGGTGGCGCCCTCAATGTGTGTCGCCCAAGCATGGGTGTCGCCATCGTGTTCGAAAGTGATTGTCTGCTTATGTTAATGCTTGTTCTGGTTCTCATTCTACAGCATTTCAAGACTTTTCTATCCCTACCATGAAGAGTACTAGCAACATAATTGCCATGAGTGTTGAGTCTTCCTTTACTTGATCAGGGTTACACAAAGCCAAGTTAGTAGCCTTCAAAGCCTGCCCATATCGTTCCTTGGCTTGGAATTCCCAGTCGGGGACGTGAGACACATTTGAGAGGGCAGCCATGCCAACTGCTTGGATAGCCATCCTGACCATGTTGTTGGGGCGATTATCTAGGTATGTCTCTGTAAGCCAGGATTGGTACGAGTCACAGTAAGGCGGACCACTGGTGGTGTATCGCGAGAAGAAGAAGTTGGCGGCGACATCCTCGACAGGCTGGCGTATTATGTAAGGAAATGATGAAGGAGTCCAGGCACTGAGTTTGCCTAAGTGCGGCTTTAGCGTCATTGACAAATGCGGCGGTGTATTTAAGGTCTTCGGTTGAGATCTGTGGTTGGCGTTGTGAGCGACCCGTCTTCTTATTCGGGGGCATTCATCCCTGAACAGTAGTTCTGTCAAATCCCGATAACCCGGGCATGACCTCTTCCCTTTCTCGCACTTGAGACATGCTGGCTGTCTTTGATCGCACTGGTTTAGGAATTGGATTTAGACTATTTATTTAAAGATAACCAAGCTCAGACACAGCACTTGCCTTGATTTTGCGTTGGCGACAGCTTTGGCAGCCCTTGCTCAGGGTACCATAGTAAACCATACTTCTACGAAGTATAGTTCGAGAAGCTCAATATGTTTTCTGAAGAGGAGGAACAGGTCCCGCCTCCACGCTGTGGTGCGCACTCAGATCTTTCCTAATCTGAGAGGATTGAAAATGGTCTTATGAACACTTGAGTATGGTTATTGACTGAGGGAATCAGAGGAAGAAATTCGGCATCTTGTCAACAGTCAAGAGACCGGAGTCCAAGTCGGACACGGACACGGGGTTGATAAAGGATCGCTGACAGGCGTTAACGACGGTGTGGACCTGCAGTGTGTCGGCGGGGAATCGCGTCAGCTCGCAGTCGTCGCCTGTATCGAGTCTAGCGCATACCGATATACGGATCTGATTGGCTTTGATTGACTTGGTTATCCCCCTTTAGAAAGATGCTAGTGGGCCGCTCTCGGATCTTTGTGCCAATCATACTTGAGACTTCGGTCCCGCTCGTCCACCAAGTCCTGTTCTTTGACAGTTCCAAGGTCTACTCCAGCACGAGCACATGGCAGTTATAAAGATGGGCCGAGCCACTTCCAACTTTGAGAAATTTGATCGCTTTTGTGTATGTGACTTTCGATCTTGCTTGTTCTGCTACGAACCATCAGAAAACCTGGCTGATACCCGGCAAATCCTGTGATAATGGCTGACAGCGTCACCGTCCCAACTCCGCCCCCAACGGAGAAAACCTTCCGCGCCTTCACCCAGGCACAAGGTGCGTCATACGCTCAAGGCAGGCTAGGCTACCACCAAGCTCTTTACAAACAAATCTGCGACCATCATACTTCAACAGGAGGGAAACTCGACACTCTCCTAGACGTCGGTTGCGGACCGGGCACCGTGGCCCGCGAGCTCGCCCCGCAATTTGCACGGGCCATCGGCCTGGACCCTGCCGAGGGTATGATCGCGGCGGCCCGGTCCCTGGGCGGGTCCTCCTCTACCTCGGAGCCGATCCGCTTCGACGTCTCCACCGCCGAAGAGCTAGGGTCAAATCTCTCTCCATCCATCCCCGACGCTAGCGTAGACCTCATTACGGCGGCTACGGCGGCGCACTGGTTCGACATGCCCGGGTTCTGGGCCGCTGCCGCGCGCGTGCTGAAGCCAGGCGGATCAGTGGCGATCTGGACGGGAAGCGCGAAATATGTGCACCCTGCGACGCCGAATCTGAAGCGGTTGCAGGAGACGCTACTCGCGTTTCGACAGGAGCATCTGGTGCCATACATGGTTCATGGGAATCGTGTGGGCGAGGCAATGTATGCGACGCTGCCGCTGCCGTGGACGCTGGAGAAGCCGGTGACTGAGTTTGACGAGAGCACCTTCTTCAGGAGGGATTGGAACAAGGATGGTGTGCTGACGCCGGGGGACGAGTACTTCTTGGCGCAGCAGGTGTTTGGGATGAACGACATCGAGAAATTCTTGGAGACTGTGAGCCCTGTCGCGCGGTGGCGTGAGGCACACCCCGACGCCATCGGGACAGAGCAGGATGTGGTCAAGATGCTGAGAAATCAGATCGAGACTTTACTTTCTGAAGCAGGGGTAGAGAAGGGTAAGGAGGCCATCATCACTAGCGTCTCCGGGGTTCTTTTAATGGTGAAAAAGAAGGCGTAGAGAGTAGAAGTGTTGCCGGCTCTGCCGGGATGTGGGATCATGGCAAAGAAGGAAGTATTGAATGAATGCATCCGCGAAGCCTTGTGCGCCGTCAATAGAACCCCAAAGCCCCGGTCGTCCAGCCGAATGTGGTGATGTTGGTAATGGCCAAGTGTTTGCCTATTTGCGAAATGACCCAGTCACATAGCTCATTGAGGAACACGAAGAATGTTTGCCTAGGCGGATCTCTAATCGCCCTCGATTAGGGTTTGCCGGTTATACGTAGCAAACTCGAACCTTGGGTGCTGCTGCGCTGCTCTGAGAACATGCATAAAATTTTTGCAAATCCATGAATGAGACAAATCAGTTGATCTTCTCTCCTACGTGTTATCTCTCTTCTCCTGTCCATTGTTCGAACTCCCTACTACAGATCCTGGAAATATGACCCAGAAAGCCATTATGGATTCTGACCTCATTGACTGGAAGGAGGCGTTTCTCTTCTTCTACTGGGATATCAAACAGCTTCGAGAAAACCGTCCAAAAGAAGGCTACATCGCGGACCGGCTGATCATGGAATTCTTCCAACAGACCAGGCCATCCATGGCTTATGAGGGTCCTGCAAGAAATTGGAACTGGACCCTTTACCGCGCCATGAGAGCTCTCCAAGTTCAACTTGGTAACAAACGACCATCTTACCCAGCGGAGACTGAACTGACCGACGTGCATCAGGGTTTGACACGGGGCCGGAAACCACTGCGTTCAGTTACGAATGGCTCGGCGAGAAATCGGGTCCGACCGACACAAAAGCCCCGTTTGTCGATTGGGTGCGCCTCGAAACTCAAACCCACTTGCTCTTCACGTACGCAAACAACACGGTCAACCGCTTTCTCGCTCATCTCGTCACGGAAGTCTATGGTCCACTGTCTCAGCGAAAAGATTGGGAATTGCAAAACCCCTTCCTGACCGAGTTTCAGAGAACTCACAACGTTCAGCCCTGGGGAGTGCCTCTGCCTCTGCCAGGTGCGAGTGAGGCCCTAGACCAGATTGAGTGGCCGGACGCCCCCATCCTTGCCAGCAAGTCAGGCTTTACACACTCTCGCCGCAAACCTATCCGATTTAGCATCTCCGTGGCGTCAACCAATAAAGAGAGTAACCATGTTATGCCTACTGCCACTCTCATGCTCCCTGAGGAGAGCCTCCTGAACGCTCGGCTTTTTAACCTGACGAAGCGGTACTACACAGCCATGCTCCTGTGGGTGAAGGGAATTCGCGATAATGATGGGTTACCATCGCTCTCGGACTTGCTGAACGCCCAGTTTTGTGATTGGGCCAAGGCCGCGGACGAGGGTAGTGATGAGTCTTTGGTGGTGTCGAGGCACTTGTGGGAGGCCTACAGAGCCGTTGGCTCAAAGCCCATCGGAATGAAGTCTGCTTTAACGGACAAGGAACCGAAAAAGACCCACGTATTCACGAACGGTGGCTGCTTTAGGGGATTCTAAGCTAGAGGAAATGTATCACATGATTGAGCAGACAAAAGTCTAGAATGAATATGACTACAAATTTTTAAGCGGGTGCAACAGAGCAGAAACGGGATTTGTTGATAATACCATCACTTCAAATACGTAATGTTGAATCGCTCCACCGTATCGAGAACATGACCTTGAAAGGCGTTGAATGTAGGCAATCTGATTCACGATTCTCTTTTGAGCTTTTGATACACAAAGCCTCAGTCTCTCCCCATTCGGTTGTAACTGCAACAAAGACCCATGGAAGAGGAAACTGTATCAAAAAGACTTGAACAAGACCACAGACACAATCACCACGTAACTTGCGTAGCCACTAGAGGGACCTCAATCTTCGTTCCCAGAAAGCCATCATCAAACAGGGACAACTTCGATATCAACCGCCACGGCGCCCGGCAAATCTCTTGCGTTGAACGGTAACGGTTCGTACCACCAAACCGCCCACGTATTTTCTTCTGGTCCCCTAGGAGGAACAGCCACCCAGCTTCTGTTTCCAAAGTTCTCGTTCTTGTAGCGCAGCAACAGTCTGTGAGTGGATGCGTCTTCCACGACCTCCCAAGAGTTATGGCAAATCGCGCTGCCAATTCCGAAAGGCGTCACCTTTGTGGAAGCTCTGAGCTGATGCTCTCCCTTGCCAACCGGACCTTGGAGAATCAAAGTCTCCTCGGTGGGGCTGTCAATGATGATAGTTGACGGGGTGGGACCGCTTTTCACCACGATTGACTGCTCAGCGGTGGCGGCCGCAGGTGTCTTCAAGAGCAAGTTCTGGCCGCCACCGAGGAAAAAAGTTGCGTTGTTGAGGTCACTCTCGTCACTATGCGCAGCTCAGTCAGTATTGCCCTAGAACACAAACGGGCTTTGTCAAACCGACCTAGTGATGCGCAGAACATATTTCTTCCCTGACTCCATGCTTGCTGTGGTTGGTGTTGACCTTGTGGCAGTTGTCATCCAAAAAAATGTTTCTGATCGGAAGGAGAGATGTTGGCAGGTGCTGCTAGAGTTGGTGAAGTCCCTTGAGTTCAAGTTGGAAAGTCGAGGATCAGGGGCTAGTTAAATAAGCTCCATGCCCCACCATTTTGTCGTTCATGACTCGAGCTACGTGAAGTCCGGTTGAACAGCCACTATGCATGGCATTGCATCCGCAATTCAGCTAGGGGTCAGCTCTCGGCTACCACGTGGCGTTCGTTTTTGAAACGGACAAAGACCATCTGCGGGTCAATATAACTAGGGGTATAACTGGGTATGTTAGACTCGCATCAGTGCCTTGGACGGGGTGTGAGGACATCTGGAAACTCTTCAGCTAGAACTCGGTTACCTGCCGCCAATCAATCCCTAGAAGGCTCCTCGGTTCGGGGCCCGTGCACGTTTTTGGGGACGACATAAGGTGAACGCATCATAATGGCTTTGGACAAGCGTCACTTACATACGACATTTCGGAATGATTCCTAAGTACAACGGCTCTCAGTATCTCAACCCCTCGCAACCGGCCTCAGGTAAACATTCAAAGGACCCTTCTCCCACAAGGTATAAATCTTCTGAGTCTCCATCCACTGCTGGCTGTCGTCCGCAAGGACCAGGTCAAAGTTCCAGAGCAACCTCGCCAGTATGATCCTCATCTCCACGTAGGCCAAACTCACGTCCACACATGTCAGCTCGGGTTTCCGACAAGACAGAAAATGACGCGAGAAGTAAAGTTGGTGAGACTCACTTTTTCCCAAGACAGTTCCGCGGCCCAAGATGAAAAGGTTGAAAAGCCTCTTTCCGATCCGACGCATACTCCGGGTCCCCCATGAACCTCTCTGGATGGAAGGCAGAATGGTTTTTGAAATTCTTCTCGTTGTGGTACATTGCCCACTGGTGGACAGCGACCAATGTCTGCGGGCATGGTCAGCAAAGATGGTCGCCTAGCTATACCACCCCCAATATCATACGCGTCGCGTTCCTGAACCGCGCCCAGCATCACAAACTTACCTTCTCCGGGACAAAGACCCCCGAGATCACCGCCCCGCCCTCTGGAGTCGTTCTTGGCAGCCCCGTTGGGACCGGCGGGTATATTCTCAACGCCTCGTCGAGACAAGCCAGCATGTATGTCAGTTTGTTGACCGACGTGAGGTCAATCTCCTCCTCCCTCGCAAACGCCGCCCGTACCTCGTGGACCAGTTTCTCCATCTTCTCGGGGTTCTTCAGGAGCAGATATGTCACGCCTGACAGCAGCGTCGCCGTCGTCTCGGATCCGGCAATGATGATGATGCTCGCGCTACTCTCGAGTTGATCGAGCGTGAGGTTCTGTTCGATGCGAATCCCTTTGTTAGTTCTCATTCATTAAAACAAGAGCTCCCTTCCTCTTTCACCCATGAAAGATAAAAAGAGGCCTTAACATGCGACTAGGCCTGCTCACGGAAGAGAGACCCACCCAATCATTCTTCTTCCTCAATAAACCTTCCATCAAATCCGCCCTCGGCCCCTCTCTCTCCCCCAACTCAATTCTCCTCACGAGCTTTTGCATCGTCATCTTCTGGTGCTGCAGCCTCCGGTCCCTCATCGCCCGTGTCGACAGTACCGTTGTGATCAGCCTCCGCAGTAAGGAGAAGTGGTTTCCCGTCTGTAGCACTATCCCGGCCTTCACCATCTGAAAGATGACCCGCACCCATGGGTGTAGATTCCCGTCCTCGAGACATCCGAACGGCTCGCCAAAGGCGAGGTCCCCAATGATGTCAAACGTGCAGTAGTTGTACCAAAGCGTCAGGTCGGCTGGCGGCTTCTGCTTCGGCTGCCAGTCCTTCTTTCCCTCTGTCACAGTGTCATCGCCATTATCGAGTCCGCAATCTTGACGGCCCCCGATAGTCCCCCGCAACCTGTTTATGAAGAGATCAACGTATTTCATGATGACAGGTTCCTGCTCTCTTAGGCTTCGATCACTAAACCCATGGCTCAGCTGTCTCCGCAGCATCGCATGCTCCGGTCCGAGCGCCGTGATGATGTTCCGCGGCAGACCCTCAATCGGCCGATAGAATACGTCCGCCTTCTCGAACTCGGGCGGCGTCTTGCCCCCATTCAAACCTCCGCCGATCCTATGACCCATGATTTCCTTCCATGCTGACGGGTCTGCGAACGCGAGTTCGTCGGGTGCAATGCGCACTATGTCACCGTATCTTTGGTGCAGTTCGAGCATGTCGAAGGATAGTTTGCCGCGCCAGAGACGGTAGCAGAACGTCGCTCGGGTGGCGCGCATGAGGAGCGGGCCGGGAAAGCGGCGGAGAGGGTGGAACCAGAGATTGTAGATAATGTAGGAGGTGATGTAGATCGCCGTCTATGAGACCCGCCAAGAATAACATCAGACGCCGTTCCTTCAGGAGTTGGTCTCTAGAATTCAGGTGGCTTCTCTCCGAAGTGAACTTACAAGGCTGAGTCCAAGGCACAAGGCCTCGTGCAAGGCTTTGATTATCGTCATCTTATAGAGGATCGTCTCTCGCGTCGAGTGGGTACCTAAATGATGGATAGTCAATTTGCTCATACAATTACCAAAGGAAATGTCCTGGCTTTCCAGAAGGGAGCTCATTGATATAATAATGCCCAATTCTGAGTCTAGTTCCCCCGAGGCCATGAAGGAGTACACGCGTTCGGTTGTGCTGATTAGACCAAACCTCATCGTTGCATCATGCCGAATACGAATACGTAAGTTTAGCATTTCAAAGACCCATTACCGCAGGTTCATCCACGACCCGTAAGAGAACGTAGCCAAAACTAAAAATCTGATGTTAGAACATTAGACGAAGAACGCAAGAACCTTCCGCGAGCAACACCGCGAGGCGGTTGGTCCTTAACTTAGATATTGAAACTGACAACTGCAACGCTTCCTTGCCCTATGTTTCAGACCATATTAGCATATGGCCTAGGACCACATCGCTAGCCGCAAACCTCCTCAACCCGCGATACGAAGAGCGAATGGGCTGCGATGATGTCTGGCGAAAACGAAAGCTTCCACTGCACTGTATTCTCCGTGCCGGACTCCCGGGTTCTTGGTCGTTCATTTGCCAAGACTTCACTTTCATGGTTCTTTTTTAGAATGTCTTCAAATCCTGCCACTGGTTTCGAACAGTCAATCATCGCATATACACAAGAACTTCTCACTGCGCCGTTCCGGAGGTTTGCATGGACGACACGTTGTATATTATCTACCAAACTCCATCAGTCCCATCATAGGAATCCGCTTCTGGCGACAATCAGAAGGCATTGTCCATCAGCTGTCTCGATTCCTATGCTCCTTTCGAGACACCAGAAATGGTGTTGTGGGATACGACGATATTAAAGCCTAACAAGACATGCGGTTTCAGCATGAAAGCAGTAATTAGGTATAGCAACGTAAAAAGAAAAAAAAAGAAAAAAAAAACAGTCTATGCCGAATTCATCCCTCTTCCTCTTGCTTGATCCTGACGGGATCGGTGTTGTGCACAAGCGGAGCTGCTGGGAGAGGGCGTTGAAGAATGGTACAGTTGGCACCAGTGGCGAAACGGCTCCCATCTCTCTTGTTCTGAGTCATCTTCCGCTTTTTCTTCTTGGATATTTGTCTAACGGGGTTCTGGGCCTCTGTGCAAAGCTTGATACCCAGTTTCTCCATTTTCTTTCTGACGGTACCGTAACCAGGATTGGTGCAGAGGGATTGGGATCCCGGGCCAAGATTGCATCTTCTTCCGTCTTCGTAGACAGTGTTTGGATCGCGAGACAAATTGTGGTTTTCCGACTTGGCTTCAGCTGCGGATGTAGGATAACGATATGTTCTCCAATCGGGATAGGGGGCAATAGCCGTCTTGTAAGTGGACAATTTGAGAGCGAACGCTTTGGTATGGGGCAGGGTCATCCGCGGACATTCATACTTGACCCAAGCGACGATCCAGCAAATATTAGACCTCAAGGGAGCCTTGTTCTGTCGCCACAGGACCAAATATTCGAAGTCCATTACCTTCTTTTCTGCCTTTTTGAGCTTCACTCTTGAGCTACATTGATCATAGAGATGATCATTTTTGTTGCAGAGCGGGCAGGCAGCAATGAACCCATTGACATCTACCGGGCCAATGCAGTCTCGGACTTCGTGTCCTCTCCTTCGACAGTTACCACAAGTAGTTGCGAGGCTGACGAGAGGCTGAAGAAGGTTGGATTGACCGGCCGAAGCAAAGTCTTTCTCTAGAGACAGCAGACCAAGCTTCCGCAAGTCGATCTCTCGGGCGATAGCAGCGGCTTGCCTCTTCGAATCCAGAACCTTCTTGCAAGCCTCTTCTTGGTCAGTGGTGACATTCCTCAGCTGATCAGTGAGACGGACCAAATTATGTTGGCCCGGGTTTGCATACTTTCCCCAATCAGTTGAGCTCTCTTTACTGCTCGGATTTTGTGCGCTCTCAGTCCCATCGATTGCGAACGCTTCGATAGATGAGGTTCGCGGGTCCGCAGGTAACCTCATTGAAGCCCATGCGGAATATGCCCTGTGGAGGCCACCACCGTAGGCAAGGTGCGATTCATGAAGGGTCAGGCCGTGAACATATGTAACAGCTACGTTGTGCGGCTTCGGATGACTGAAAACCCGGGACAGGTCTAAGACGGTGATGAGGTTGCCAGCGACTGTTCCAATCGAACAGACTGTGCCCCGCTGATTGCCTACAACACAAACAACATCGTCGTAGACAGTCTTGACGTGTGTATCGCCCCGATGGCAACCTTCGAAATCAAGGCCAAAGCCCTTGATCAGGTTGCCGAAGAGGCGAGTACTGCCCCACTTGAAAGGAGCGAAGTAGGCATAATCGATGAGATAGACGTTGCCCATAACGAACTCGACGGATAAGCTTGAAGGCGGACGAGTGTCGCCTTGAGGCTGGCGGTCGTAGACAATGAAAATGTTGGCAGCCGCATTGGTGATTTGGAGCTCGCCATCGTGGATATAGACGTCTCCTTGGGCGGGGACGGGAAGGACGCAGCCTTCTGCCATGGTTTGGTGGATGGGTTGGCGTGGTCGATTTCGGTGTGGTCAAAGTGGGTTAAGAGCGCGGATCAAAGATTCAGACTCGAGACAGAGACCATACCAAGTAGGATCGAGGTCGAGGTCGAGTTCGGGATTTGGATTTCAAAAGTCGAAGTACGGCTGTGACTGGTGATGTTGGGAGAAGATTTGATGGCTTGGTTGATGAGAGCGCCTACCGACCTAGCGACGGAGATGATTTCGAACAGGGAGAAAAGAGAATGTGCGGCGGTTGAACAGAAGCCTGCTGTCCGGCTGCGAAAAGGGAAGGAAGGAAGCAAGGCAGCTTTGAACAGGTGCAGTCGCCCTACCTCCTTCCTCGTGTCTTTCGCTTCTGAGCACACAACTACTCACCAGGGCATCAGCAGCGCCCTGCCTTTGAACAAGGCCCTTCTACCTTATCGTCGGTCAAAGGAGTATATGAAACGTGATGTGACCCAGCGAGAGAAGACGTTGAACAAAAATAAGATTTTCATTACTGCCCTCTGACCTGTTGTCAGGGGCTATGATACAAACGGACGATGCCGACAACCCTTTTACGCACCCAATGAACAATCCAACAGCATTCACTCAAACAGCCCGACGATGCAACCAACCCGCTGAATGCCGATAAATGTTTTCGATACCGATAATTATACACGCTCGCGAGGAGTCGCTGCTCTATCCCTTATATGCAAGATACACCCAGAATAAGACGACCATCCAAACTACTCTCCATGTCGAGGCTACGATCTCTCGAGCAACCCGTCCGAGAGTCGTCCGAGAGCGTTGGGACGCCGCTTTCCACGTCAACCGCGGCTTGTTGGTGCCGTAGAAATCGTCTTGGAAAATCTCGATTCTCGGGGCACGATGTCCCCCCCATCCCTGCTTTTTGAGCTTGCTCTTCGGCGGTGGCATGGGACCCGAGCCGTTCGACCGGATGGATCCGCTCCTAGTCCGTGATGACGATGACGTGAGGAACCGAGATCCGGACGTTGCTGATGTTGAGTTCATGTTGTAAGTCCCATCATCCTCGACCTTGTCCTTGATGGTAGGTAGAATCGCGCCTTGCGGCTGCTCTGGTTGCAGTGCGAAAGGCGTCAAGTTGAGAACAGGCACCAAGAACGACCTGATGCTAATCGCCACAATGGTGACAAAGACGAGCCCGGCGTACTTGGCGTACGTTGCGAGCTGGTTCGGCAGCAGGCAAAGGTGAGTCTGCAAGGTCTTCTCGGGAGCCCCAGGGAGTGGCTTGCCGTTCGCGTCAACTGGATTGTACAAGCTAACCATGAGAAATCCAGGTGTGGGAACCCCCATGGCCATGCTGATACTTTTGACAGTGATTTCGCGGACATTGTCCTTCGCAGGAGAATGAACTAGCTCGCAGTAGTCGTGGTCGTCGCCAGAGAAGACATGGACAACGTTGCCGACGCTCTTCACGAGCTTGACGGAGTCGTCCTCACTCAGTACGTTCTGGTATTGGTAACCACCCGAAACTGAGATCGCGTTGCGATGGTCCGGGATGACAGGATCCTTTTCTCCTTTGGGCGGTTTGGCCGGCGGCCAGTGCTCTCGCAGCGGCCCGCAGGGCGTTCCCGGGTCTCGGAACAGAGGAACGTGGGTGAGAAGAATTGTAGGAAAGTCGGGTCCATCTTCGCCCGGCACAATCGTCGGCACTTTCACATCCGCCTTATCCAACTCCTCGACGTTGTGCTCGTAAGTCACTCCTTCCAAGTCGCCTCTCCAGAATCGCAACTCTTTCTCGACGGCCTTGCGCTTGGTGAACTGGACATCCTTCAGAAAGATATCCACCGGTGTGTGAATAGCCTCCAAATCAACGTCGGCTTGCCGCGAGGCGCTCGCGCTCAGGGAAAGGGAGTCGACAGAGACGATCGAGTGGTTGCCAATGACATCGACACGGTTCACGTCTCCAAAGAAGGTACTGAAGCGCTCTCTAACAGACGCCTTGACCTGGTCGCCGAACCCCAAATCGTGGTTCCCTGGCAAGCTCACCACCAACTTGCGCCCTCTCTGCCAGTTGCCCGCCTTAGCACCACCAAGCGTCCAGTCCTTGAAGAAGATGTTGCCGAAGCGCTCGTATTCCTTGAGCCAGAAGTCCTGGCCATAATTATCGTTCCAATCCTTGACGTGTTCTTTCTCATTCTTTGGCCGCCGGTTGACGGCCCACTCGGGATCCTTGAAGTCACTGTGCAACGTCTTCCACTCTCGCCCGCCGTCGAATAGATCGCCCAGGAAGAACAGCGAGTCGGGCTGCAGTTGTGACTGGAGCTGCTGGTAGCCTCTTCGCATGTAGTTGTCGGTTATCAATACCGTCAGATCGGACAGGGGCCACGGCCGGCCGGGGTAGGATTTGGGGTCGATGATTTGGGGGTCGGCGACAAAGACGAGGTGGTGCGGACTGGATCCGGCGGGCTGCGAACCATTAGCATCTTGTACTCTTGCGCGCGTGCGACACGAACTTGACATACCCAGTTCTCCCAATTGCTCCATTTGCAGTCGGCGACTCGACTCCTAAACACCCATCGCTCGCCCCAAAGCAGCACGAGAAACCACAGACACACAAGCAGGTGCGGGAAGCTCAGAAGGCGGCGCGCAGTCAGGTTCTGCCTCAACTGCCTGCCTGCCTGCCACATTATGTTGGTCGCCAGTCGTCGTCCACGGGTCTGCCAAAAGGCCCAGATTGTTCTCAGCAATCGCACTACGGCAGCAAGCACGGGTCGGAGGCGGGCGCGGAAGCTGGCATCATTTTGGTGTTGAAAAGGCAGAAAGGCAGATTTGGACCCCTGGTGGGCGTAGCCGTTGCCGTTGCTGTGAGGCGGAGCCATGCTGTGCGCCCGCCTGCCATTCCCCTGCAGCACAATGCTCCCTTTTTTTGCTCTTTTCCCCTTTGCGCGGCCCCAGAATGGATTGGCGCCGCGAATCCCGACTAGAGGTGAGATGTGGGCGGGCTTGCGTATGCCAGGTGTTTGGTGCGTGGGTGTGGGTGGCTCCCCGGGAGTTCGCGCGATCGTCGTCTGTAACGTCGTCGGGGAGGTGTTTGATTCAGATGGCGGACATACTATACTTCATACAACTGAGAAGAAACGTGGAGCGTAAGGAAAGGAAACGACGTCGGGTCTTTTGGAGAGGCAGCTTGATGAAGGTAAGGGAAAACGTGGTTATCGTCGCGTAGTACAACTCGGCTATCGGGCGCCTGCGTCGGAGAGCTAAGGGAACCTCGAAGTCTTGGTCGGACCCGGAGAGAGGGAAAAGGAGAAGACGCGTGGCGACAAGAGAGGTTACGCCCAGGTGCCATTCACGAATCACGATGCGCACGGGGGCGGCCCTGGCAGGTGCCAGCCAAGCAGCAGTGCTCATCATGGGGGATTCCGTGCCGAAATCCAACAGCGCGATTCCCCCCGCCGTCGGGAACAAAGGGGGACGCTAACGCACTAGAAACGTTGCTGAAAGCGGATAGCTCCACTTTTGGCGATGACAGCTCGACCCGGAAGGAAGCTCCATCAAACACTCCTTTTCCTCCGTGCTTCCCTCTTCAGGAACAGGACTTTGGACTGGAAGTGCAAGTGCTGTACATGCAGTTTTTCCTTTTCGCTCTGCGGAGTTTTTTGAGACAGAAAAGATATAAAATAAATCTCAAGTCCGGGATGAAAGCTTCTCGAAAGATTGTAAAATTCACTTGGGGACAGGCCAAGACTACCGGCAACTCCATGACGTGATGCCATGCATGTCCAGCACTGACAATCCAGGCTTAGAAATCAAGCATCTCAAGTGAGGTCGCCAAACAGGTTCCAGCACGATGGCTTCCGGCATTTCGAGGCTTCATACAGGAATGCCGGGTATATGAGATGCCTTATAGTCCATTAAATCAAGACTTCTTCGCAAGGTAGTCCAAAAAGGAGCCGTCAAATGCATCACAACTCAAACACAGCACCTCTCAGTTCCCCACGACGAAACACGCCGCTCAGAATGGAACAGTTCGAATTTCACCCCGCAACCACGTCCCCCTCCTCCTCCACAACCCGCACCTGGACCGCCATTGAACCCGGCATCGACGAGATGCTCCTCAACGCAGACCCCGCCACCGGCCGCCGCACCACCCTCCAGCGCTGGCAGCCCGGCGCCGCCAACCGTCAGTCGTCCGTCTTCGCCCATGACTACGTCGAGGAGATCTACCTCGCCGAGGGCGACCTCTTCGACGTCCGCCTGGGCCGCGGCTGGGAACGGGGCGCCTACGCGTACCGGAAGCCGGGCATGGAACACGGGCCCTTTCGGAGCGAGTGGGGGTGCCTGATGTTTATTCTGTGTATCCCTGTGGGCGGGGACGGGAAGGAGGTGAAGGATGAAAGGTGATGAGGCGGTGCTGAGATGCTGCAATCCGGGATGAGGCGGTGGTAACGTTGTGCTCTCGGAAGTCGAGCTGCGAGAGCATCGTTACACGCGGTGTCATCATGAGAGTGCCAAAGTGCTGCTTACATAACACAGCCAGACGAATGAATGAAGCGATCACCACCACCTCCCACTCGGTCTCACCTCTGGCTGAATGCTTTACCTGACGCTCGCTGTTGACCAGCCAGGATAAGGACACAAAAGAACCACTCACAAAAGTCCCCATGCATGTCCGAACCAACTCTGAGCAGACCGAGGCACCATACTTCCGTCAAGGAACCTCCCATCTCCTTTTAAACAGGAACCGCGGCACTCCCGCACCAGGCGCCCTCGTGACCTTCTAGAATACTACTGCCATTCACCCGGCGACCGAGACGGAGATTACCACGACGTGGCAGATCGAACCCTCCTCTAGGACGGACGGCCGTCTCTGCCTCTGTGTCAGAGGTTCCTGGGCACAACCCCCTTTCCAAGACCATCTCAACGATATCTTTGGATTCGACGCATCACATCACAAGCCGGTCGTCCGGCATACACCGCCATTCCATCCACCACAGAGCAGGCATCCATCACGGGGTGCTCCCCCACGAAAGCTGCATCTTGATCTAGTCTTGCCTTTACACGGTGTCACTGACCCAATGTGCCCCCTGCATGGGCCTGATTGCCATCTCACCGTGACCCCAAAGATACTTCTGCACACTCATGTCTACGCGTACGCCCTTCGTCACGATCCATAACCAGCCTGGTACATTGGTGGAAACGCTCAGCCTTTTGACCGAGGCATCGATGGGGTTGGACAGAGCTGCTGCGAAGTGATAGGGTGTCATTGAGCTATCCCCCATCCTCTTACCCCCCTTACGATGGAAGATAAGGTCAGGCTCGGAGCTCCCGCACTTTAACCCCCTCTGGGACCATGGAGGATGTCTCCCGAGGTTCTGACCCCACCGTCTAACATGCCCACTCTTACGGTGCCGGACACCAGTCTCGTCGTCCACAGTTAGAGACTCTGGCTGCAAACACATGCAGACGCAGACTCGTGATTCGACCAACCCATTATCTTCTTATAGCAAAACGGTATCCAGAAGCGTCTCGACAAGAATAGCATCAACCATGTTGGCACGAGACCCATGTGCATACCCCCAGCATGCCTCGATGTGACGGCTCGACCGAAGGTGTAATATATGCATCTACGATGCCAGACTACTTTATGCTGCTCGTCACCTCTCGACCGTGCTCCTGGGTCCACTCGGATACGAGTGAGCTACGTGACCGGCTCTCCCTGTCCCTCATTTGGGTGTTCTGGCTGCCGCGGGCTGAGGGCTCGTGATGTGAAGTGAGGGGACAGCAGCGGATATTGAATACAGCCGGAGCAGTTGTATCATTTGTACGCGGGGAAATTCCCATAAACCATGCGTCTTTCTATATGACCAAATGCAGCATCAGGTGCATCAAACAAATCAAGAAAGGAAACATGACGTGGTATAATATGTGTCAACAAGATTAGCTAAAAGACCCAGTTGAAAGACTCCTTGACGTCAAACTGAACAGAGTGCCTGAAAGAAGTTAGCTCAACCTTCCATGTTTGACAAAAGGAAAACAAGGGGCTCTTGATAACTCACTTGATGTCTGCAGAGGATGCGCCAATGAGGACCTTAAAGGTGCCCTCCTCAGCAATCCAACCCGGTACCGATGTGTCATAGTAGCCCACGGCGTACTTGTCGAGGTGGATGTGGAGGTGCTTCGTCTCCCCGGCCTCCAAGAACACCTTCTCAAAGGCGACAAGCTCCTTTTCCGGGCGGGGCAGCCTCGATTTGTCGTCTCGCACGTAAATCTGCACGGCTTCGGAGCCAGCCACCGAACCGATGTTGCTGATGGCGAAGACCACCTCAATCGTGCCCCGGGACGTGAGCGTCTTGGTGCTGATCGAAGGACGTCCGTACTCGAAAGTAGTATAGGAGAGGCCGTGTCCAAAGGGGAACAGCGGCTCGATGTTGACCCTCTCGTAGTGGCGGTACCCGATGTATAGGCCCTCGCCGTAGTTTACCTTCAGATTCTCGCCAGGCCAGTTGTTGTAAGCAGGCGTGTCTTGGATGCGTTTTGGGAAAGTCGACTATTGGATGTCAGCAGAATCCCCTCAAAAACAACAACAGTAACAGTGAAACTTGAACGTACCGGGAGCTTTCCGCTGGGGTTCTTGAACCCGAACAAGACATCGGCGAGCGCGTTTCCGGCCTCTTGCCCCTGGTACCATCCCTGAATGATGGCCGGGACCTGGTCAACCCACGGCATCGTGACGGGGGTGCCCGATTGGTTGATAACGACCGTGCGGGGATTCGCCTTCACCACAGCTTCAATGAGTCGGTCCTGGCTGCCGTCAGACGGCAGGTCCATTGTCTGTCTATCGTATCCCTCCGACTCCCACTCAGCATCGAGACCGACAATGACAACAGCCACATCAGCCGCCTTGGCAGCCTCGACGGCTTCCTGAAGGAAGTCGACCTGGTCCTCCTCCTTGAACCCGATTCGGCAGCCTCCGTACTTGTGCGTGATGCCGAACTGCTTCTGCTTGGCCACCGGTCTGAGTTCGTTGGTCATCTCTACTTTGAGCTCCACCGGCTTGCCAGCTTCCATGTCGACCTCGACCAGGTAGTCAACGGAGCCATCAAACATGGCCTCACCCTCTTCGGTCCAGTCCCATAGATCCAGAGCCAGCTTTCCGTTGACGTACAGCTTGCCGGGGCCGACACTCATGAAGCTGACGGTGTGCTTGCCGGTGGTCTTTGGCGTAAGGTAGGTCGTGGCGATCGCTGACCACTCGGGACCGATCTCGCTAAGAGGAGCCGAGTCCCAGAGAAAGAGATCAGTGTTTGTTCGTCTCTGCACGACGACCACCTCGCCTTCGAACTTGTCTCCGGAGTACCAGTCAATACTGACGCCGGGCTTGCCTGACTTTTCAGTGCAGTAAGGAGAGGCCACTGGGAGCCACTTGTAAATGTGGCATCCTTGAGCAAACGTCACCTCTTGCTCGGCTGCGGCGCGAATGCTCTCGAGCGGGATCGTTCTGTAGTAAGGGTTCAAACTTGCACTGCCGCCACCGCCAGCGATGGCGCGGTTGGCATTGGGCCCAATAACAGCGACCTTGGTCGTTTTCGGGTTCAGAGGGAGGACTGCGCCTTCGTTCTTGAGAAGCGTCAAGCCCTCGGCGCCAGCAGTACGAATCAACTCTCTTGTTGATTCACGGTTGTCTTCCCTCTCCGGTTGCTCTTCTGACATGTCGTCGCCTTTCAAGCGCTCGACGAGTGTGAGAACGTTCTCAGCTGCGCGATCAATTTCCTCCTGAGTAATACCGCCCTCCTCCAAAGCCTTGATCACCTTGTCAAAGCGCCATTTTGGAGAGTAAGGGAATTCGACGTCGCATCCAGCAATGATTGACTCGGCCGTGGAGTTCGTGCCGCCCCAGTCAGAGACAACGGTTCTGTACAAAGTCAGTCCAATGTCCCACCATCTTTCAGGCTCAGCTCACCCGTCGTAGCCCCATTCACCCCGGAGGATGTCTCTTAACGTCAAGTTGTGCATATCCGCATGCACACCGTTGACAAGGTTGTAGGACGACATCAATGCCCAGGGGTTTGCTTCTCGCACGGCGATCTCAAATGGCCGCAGGTAGATCTCACGCAACGGACGTTCTTGAATGAGCGAATCGATTGTGAGTCTGTGTGTCTCCTGCTCATTGCCAACGAAGTCTGTACACCGTTAGGAGGAATCGGTCCTTTGAAGAATGAGGAGACGAACGCTTGATAGTCGCCGCGACCCCCTTTTCCTGTAGCCCACGAATGTACTGAGCGGCCAGCTTTCCCGTCAAAAGAGGGTCTTCGGAGAAAGACTCAAAGTTGCGCCCTCCCAAGGGATGACGATGCATACAGACAGTCGGCGCAAGGAGGATATTGGCGGATCTCGCTTTGGCCTCGTCCGCCAGGTGTTGTCCAACTTCGTATAACAGTTCCTTGTTCCATGTTGCGGCAAGGGAGACACCGCAAGGGAAGAGAGCAGCCTACTCGAGTTAGCATACCATCTCTTCGGATGCCAACCACGCGACAAACCTTGGTTCCACCAACGAAGATGCCTCCGCGCGCACCGTTGGGACCGTCTGATGTTTTAACGGCGGGGATGGACTTGGAAGGGATGGACTTAGTTCTCCAGAAGTCTGCGGCAGTAAGCAGCGAGACCTATGCGATGTTTAGCATAGAGGTTGACGTCAACCAGGCATCCACAGGTTCATCATACCTTCTCCTCCAGCGTTAACTGGTTCAACTTCTTCCTTGCCGCCACTCTTGTGTCTTTCATCAGTTGCTGGACTTTCTGTTGGGGGCTATACGGCGGTGAAAACACCGTGTTTGGTGTTGAATTGGTCATCTCGGTTTCGGGGGGAGAAGCAGGCGGCTCAATCCCACGGCTCTCGTGGTTGCTGGAAGGAAGATCCATCATTGAGTTAATGTCGGGATTTGCCTCAAGATTTCTCGCAACAGCGGTTCAAGGGCGTCACGGGGTATCTGTCAATGTATGCTGGTGCTCGTAACGAACCAGGTGTGACGGGCTAGTATTGAGTGATAGCAACCATAGAAAAGCGAAGGTGCTATGAAGGAAACCAAATGATTGCAAAGAAAAGAGAGGCTGGGAGGCTGATATTTGATGCCCCCAAAAGTCGATCTCTCACGAAGTCGCCAAGTTTCGAAACTTTGTTACTTGAGCTGACGGAATGGGGTGTAGACGAGGTCCAGGGACAGCACGGAACCATGTAAGACTTATATGAGAACCGATGGGTGGGAAGGCTACACACACAAGTGCACACACGTGCCAGATATTTATCCGTAATAAATGAAGTCGACCATTGAATATGAAGGCAATATAGAGCAACCATAAATGAAGGAACGGAAAGAGAAAGAAAAGAAGTGATACAAAGGGATGCGGAGGGGGGTAAGAAAGGAACGACAGTGGCCAACGGCACCGCAGAGTTGGACGTATGGGGACTAGTATGCTTCGAACAGAGTGTGACTTTCGCCGGGGATGTCTACCAAACGGAAGCTTCAACGACGACGTGTCGGCTGTTTGAGGGCAATTCTCCGTCCAGCAACAATGGAAAACGGAGTGGTCGATGGTGCATGGCAACATCGGCAGCCGGGATGGGGAGAGTCATTGTCCACCGAGACATGGGCACTGAAAACGAGTCGTCTGCAGGCCAGGACTACCGTAAAGCCGCAGAAAGCAAGGGGAGTGGAGTTGGGGACTTGCTTCGAGTCGAATCACTTGACTTTCTCTGCCAGGCCTTGCCCTGTCCAACTGTGCCATGAAGCATATCCATGCTTGCGCTCACTGTCGGCGCTGGCTCATGGGAGACTATTTCTGGGCATTATAACCACATCGGTAGGAACGGTCCGTTCGAGCGGTCGCAACCAAGCAGGTTGATAGGGAAGCAGTTGGGGTCATTGGGGGGAACGCATAGGATTAACGGACAACTGACCGCCAACAACCTGGCGTGATGAGTGGGGGATTTGGGGTTGCGCTATTCGGTTTCGCGTCAGCCCGCTTTAGGGGGGTGAGATTAAAGACCTTTCTTTCGCGTCAGTCATGGCCGCTTTTCTGTGCATTTTACAATAGGCTGCCACCGCTGCAGCATCACGCAGCGCCGTCAGAAGTTGAGCCGAGTGAAGCTTGGAGCTGCCTACCGATCCACAACAACGATGGCCCCTGGGTCACTCGGCAGCACCGTTTTTGTCAATACGGTTGCTCGATACTTTTTCGCCAAAGTTTCCTCCTTTCCTAGCAGCATGTGCTTTCGGATTTGTTGAAAGATGTGGCTTAGCCCATGTCAAGGTACCAAGATCTCAGCATAGTACCTCCGTCAGCACTTTGATCATTCTACATGGGGCTCCCCACGGGCGTGAGGAAGATGGCCCCGGGAGGCCGGAAACATTCGCCGCGAGGTTGGGGATTCCAGGGACGTCGGACAGGCTGGCCTTGATCGCAGTTGTCCGAGGAACCAAAAGGCAGACAAACGTCTTTTGTTTGGTGATTTATCCTACCGGATATTGGCTGGTGGTATGTCGAAAATGCAACGCTCGACGCGTTGATTCTAGCAAGCAGCTTACACTCTTCGGCGACAAAGGCACAGCGCCGTCTGTGGATCATACTATCGCAGGAAAAGCAGTCCGACGGCCCTGCGTCGCTGGATTGTTCTCGAATTGCCAAGTCCTTGGTAGCTCGGCTGTGCCGTACGCACACAGGGTCACGGGAATGATCCCGCAAGTCAACGGTGCTCACGATGACAGTATTCATCTCACCCAACTCCGCCAGTGATCGGACTCCTGGGTTGTCGAGTGGGGAGATATAAGAGACTGCAGTTGGCCACCTTGAACGCTGTCCGGCTGGTGGCGACACTGTCTCGCGAAATAGCATCCAGTAGGATAGTGCGGGCGAAAGACTGCATGCCTGACAAGCATATATCAAGATATGCGGCGGTTTTCCTCGATTTTGCATGGACCCGAGGTCTCCTATGAGGGGGATACCTGAATTGCGGCACGGCGGCCCGTCTTGCCCCAAGAAGATGGCCGGATTGGCTGGCCGGGAAGGAATGCCAGGGGGACTCTTGGGGAGGTGGAGTCCGGTTTCCGGGTCCCAGAGGGATGGCTTCTGGGTTTGCTCTGTCCGCGGAAGGGTGTGCCTGTCTGCTTGCTTACGGGCCATTGTTATGCTGTCTGCATGCAGCCATGGCAGGCAAGCTTTCCCATTGGTGCCGACTCGTCCGTCCAGCTGGTGATGACTTACAAGACCCCCGGCCTGTTGCTTCTGATATCAATGCATCATTGATTTGATGATGCAGTCGGTTGGTTACACCTTTCACACCTTGTCGGGACAAGGCAAACGGCCGCGGTGACACGTTGCGAGCCGTGGGATGCGATCCCAAAGCTGTGATCAGCAGCAGACCTCTGACCTATCAGTTGTTGGGGTGAAGGAGTATAATCTGCAGATAATGCGGCGAATAATCTTTCCATGAACGGGGAAGCGAGCCACACATATACCTTGACCGGATGCGAGATACCTGACGCAGGTGTATTTCGCTGATAGGTTGTGTCAGCTAGAAGGAGGGCACACCAATGTCGGCACCGTAGCGATCGTGCCTGACCTGCTCAAGGGCTTGGACTAGATGGGGTGGGTAGCAACGGCATCAAGAAGCCTTCAGAATGTATAACTTTTGGTCAACCATTTGTTGGCCAAGAAACCGTCTCAAGGCCGAATACAGTGATGTGCTTTGTCGGGCAATTCTGCGCGCTGTGCATGGCTGTGTTGCATCCGCGGTGTGCAGAGGGTCGTTGCCGTATTGCCTATCATCGTCTCAATAAACCGAGGTCCGGTCTGAAAGCCGTCAGTAGAGTTTTCTTAGGGTGCACTCGTCCAAAAAAGATGAAAACTCTTCCTACGGACTGGGTTGGTCAACCATCTTAAAGTGGCCGTTCGTCTCATGTAATGCGACACCAGACGGAACGACGGCAACGAGGGCCTATGCAAGACGGTGCTCCATTTCCACTGGAGCTTCACATGCCAGGTTCTCACGTCGAGCGACGGAATCGAGTGTCATGATGCATTGGCTGTGTCTTGTGTGCTAGGGGACTGGAATGCCATCAAGAAGCACCGTGGCAGCTGTTGAGCTTGGCTGGAGGAGCAATATAGAAAGAATGCTGTGGTGGCAGATGCAACAATTCCACGTGTAATACAAGAACCTCGAGGAAGAAAACGCCCCCTTCGTCTTTCTTTGTTTCTTTCTGGAAAACTTCCAAGGTAGACTGAAGCGCCGAAGGCAGGTGACTACGGGTGCCTGGCAAGGCATGTCAGGCCCTAGAGATCGAGATCCCAGCTGCAAATTCCGGACCCAAATCTAGTTCCTGAACGTTGGAGACCAAGCCAAGAAACGCAAGCCGAAGGGTTTCCTGTTGCGATTTCTACCTGAAATGTTTATATTGCTTCATTAGAAGGAGATAATATGTTTTCTCTCCAAACACAAGCTCTCAAAGCCGCCCTGATGGAGCCCTTTACTGCCGCGGTTGCCACCATTTTGGTCAAGCATGTTTCAGGAAAGCTTCTTCCGTTCAGTGGGAAACTTGCTAATTGTAACGGGTCCGGGGAAAACGTTGGAGTGCGGGGATGTCTGTGTATGTACATGCTGAGGCCATCCGCTATCAAATAATTCTTCGCTGTCCAGCGACGATCGGTTCTAACCGTTCCTTGGTTGCATTCCCTTGTGGGACGCATATGCCATCCCCGTGTCCCAGTTACGGATGAAGCCGTTGGTTTGCTGCGGCGACCGGGAGCTCACAAGCACAAGGAGTTACAATACGACCGAGTCAAGTCTCCGCCAGTCGGCTCCGGTTCCCTCAAGCAACCCCCCTGCTCCCCATGTCAAGCAACAAAGGCATTCGGCACATCCACCGCTATCATCGTTTGTGGGTCCGAAACTGCTTCATTCACCCGTATCTCCCTGACTATGGCGACAATAATGTCTTGTCCCTATCACCGGCAACCGGCGGCTCCATGCCGGCGACTCGGTGTGCCGCTCCCGACAGCCGTCTATCATGAGTCGTACCAGAACATTCTTTGGTGTTGATTGAGAATAACACTTCTCCGAACATCCTCATCATTTCAACCAAATAGCGGCTGATGGGCGTCAACGAAGATACTCTAATTGTTGCTGATTGTCCGATCATCTGCAAGCCGGAAAGCTCGCAGAGACCCGTGCCACGGCGCTGCAGGCCCTTAACACCACCACACCACATTCGTACATCCTACAGGGTCAAGGACGTCAAAGTCGTAACCTCGCACCATTGACGACATCAAGGCGCTTCTACTGCCCTCGTTCAATAGTCGACCTGCCGGTTGCTCATTCTGGGATTGTAGCGCCGAGTCTCGAGTGATCTGCATTAACCGCCAACGCAGGTCATCTACGGCATCGCCGCAAACCTCTGTACTACAACAAGCCCACAGGATGTCGCCGCAGGTCATCCGAACGACGTCGCAAGAAGCGATGCAACATTGTGAAAAGCAAGAAGACAACGAAACCGGTCAACAGCTGCCGCAAGCAGACCAGAATGCTTCCCAACCGGCAGAAAAAAAGACCCAGTCGTCAGCCGCGGGATTATCGGCCCAGGGCCCGATCGCGTCCAGCAAGCTGTGGGCGATTCAGCAATTCTGGAGCAAGCATGTCAGCGTGGTAGTCGACTTCGAAACATGCCGCGACCACCTAGGTAAGTAATTTGCGCATGAGAATCCTATCCCGCACTTGTTTATTCGTGAAGTTTCACGTAAAAGTCCCCGAAGATTAAGTTCGGAAGACGTATCCGCACCCTCTCCGCATGTCCCTCCCTCCATCCCGGTTCTATGGGAAGAGGGTGTGTTGCTGCGGGGTGTGGCGGCACGGGAGGGCCCTCGACGAGCTCCAAAGTCTGGGTCTAGCGACTCCTAGCTGCTTTGGCATCCGTCACGATGAAGTTTCTCTTGGAAACCCTTCAACTTGATCCCTGATCCTTGGGTCGGAGGGTTCGTCTGTCCTCCTCCGTTCCGCAGACGGGAACATCTGCGAAGCCAAGCATGCGGATGTCATCCCGTCGGCGCATTCACACTTGATGTTACATCAAGAACTTGAGTCTGCAGGTGTATTTATTTCGGTGATGTTAGAAGGGTAGTAATGCGCTCCAGATGCGCTCCCCTGATGCGTCTTATCATCCAGGTTTGGGTCGTAGCTTGATCGGAGTATTGCTTGAATTCCTTCTTAATCCCAGCAAAACGTGGTCTACAGCGAGCATGATCGGAAGAGTCTTCCGGGGCCCCTACGTCCCTACATGGCCTTTTCTTTTTCGCATGTTTCTTACTTAACCGTCGAGTACAAACCGTCAGCTAACGGAAGTTGTTCCGCTTCTCCAAGCTCTCGAGCGGACCTTTCTAGGGTACCTTCGCACGGGTGTCGCGACGGCTACTTTGGGAACAGTGATATCGCAGCTTTTCGCGATGCAGCACTCAGACTCAGGGTTTGATTACGCGACGGTCGGGAAGCCCCTGGCTACCATGTGCTATTGCTTCTCCATATGCATTACATTGCTTGGGGCTTGTCGGGCCTGGAGAATCCAGCACGCCATGCTTCTCGGCAAGACACTGTCCGGGGGATTCGAAGTCATGACAATCGCAGCGGGCTTCCTGACGGTACGTAACTGGTCGAGCGTTCCAGCTTGCGAGGAGTGAAAGTGTTTCCCTTGACTGACGGGACCACCTAGATTAGCGTCGTCTTTCTTGGCATCTTGATTGCGCTTGACGTCGTGAAAGAATCGTCAGATGGTTGAATTACTTGGCACCCTAGTCCTCCCCGACGACATTGCATGGCCCTAAACGACGCGGCCAACTCGCAACTTCGACCTTACGAGGAAAAATTGTCAACAGCTACGAATACCCCAGTCGGAACTAAACATGGTGCTTAAATTAGCTTGGTCTCAACTACCCAGCATAGCAAGCTCACCGACTGATCACAACCCCCAATACGATCGCCGATCAACACTTGGGTGAGCAGAGACTCCAATTTATGATCGGGACAAGGCTACTGACCAACACGAATAGATTGATTCGTTTCACAATGGAAATGGGTGCTACTGAATCTGAACCTTGGTTCGGAATACGGCAAGGGACCACATTGAGCCAGGCTGAACTGCTTCCCAGCTGCCGTGCCGTGTCTTGGCGGACATTGGGTGCCACATTGGAGAATGATCCCACCAATCCAATACCATAGAGGACCTTAAACTCCCCGTCTCGAAGGTTCCTGGGGCGTGCAAAAACCCTCCAGACTTATGATGCATAGCCGGCGCGTTTCATTGGCAAGCTTGCGGGAGGAATCCGGACCGAACGAAAGCTGGTCATGTCAGAGAAAGTCGAAACATTATATTTGTACTGGAAGTGTTATCGTGGACGGCCGTTCTTACCGGTACAATGCTATTTCCGGCGTCAATGTTCGGACCAGAGCATGTTTGCCAATGCCACGGAACATAGAGCCAATGGGTGGGTATCGCCGACGTCTTCCGGGACGAGTCGGACAAGACGGGCCAAAGTGGGTATCGAAAGATCGGTACCCCGCGGAGCTACCGCACTCCAGGCAGAAGCTCACGTGCCGTTTCGTCGACTTTGCCTCGGCAAGGAATAAAACTTGCTTTCTTCTATTTCGTTCGAAATATCAATGCACTTATCCGCTAGTTTTCCGAGTCGTGTCTATCTCTCGGAACGTTTTTGTAAGCGGAACAAACCACCCCAAGGTTCCGGCTCTCGGCTCTACTCCCTGACCCGTATCTCGAAGGGGGTACCTCAAAGGAAGCCTTATCTACTGCAGAGGCTAATTTCAAGACCTACAGTCTCGTGTTTATTACCATCTCAGCTCCACCCTATCGCCTTCTCTGCCATGGCGCCCGCCCGTTCGGAAGACAATGTTCGTGTGGACGATCGCGCACCCCCACCCGGTGAAGACGCGGATCCCACACCGGCAATACACACTCCGAGGAGGCGCCAGCCACGCAGGCGTACGTCTGAAGAATTTCCTCGTACACAGAACCTCGTATACCAGTTCCCTCCAGCTGATCTTTCCTTTTTTGCAGGTCCTGTCGATATCGAGCGCCAGTGCGGGGTGTCACTGGACGAGGAGCGTCAATGTGGCGGGGCGTTAACATGCAGGCGGCACTCTATGAGCGCGAAGCGTGCGGTGGCTGGGAGATCCGCGCCATTTGATCTGTTGCTGACTGCTTCTGTGGAGGAAAGAGTTTAAATAAGGCATGAAGTCTCGTGTTCGGGGTGGAGTCGGGGTGTTTATGCCTGGCCATCTATGGCGTTGCTGGGTGATTGTTTGCATTGTCGAGGTCCTTTAACTTGATGTTGATGATAACAGTTGACAGTCACAATCTTGCTTTTCACGGATGCGGGCTCGAGTCCTAGAAGCTGGCTGTCTCCATTCTTCTGAGTCGAGTAGCACTTTATGACAGTTACAAGCGCCACTATATTTTAAGGCTTTCTCAACTGCACCTTTGGTCAGTCCTTCGGAGGTTGCTTCCTTGCAGCGCGTTCCCATTCCCTCCATTTATTTGATCTGGGTAGGATGGATACTATCATGCACTGCTGGGCTTCGGGAACTTCCCGCATAGGCGGTCCTCTTGCAGCGTTTAGTAGCCGTAGTGCTAGAGTTTGTGGCGTTATGAATCTCGTATTGGATGACAGTTTCTTCTCGTGTAGTGACCCACGACGTCTAGTTGTTTTGTCTACTCGACCAAGGGAAACCTACCTGCTTGGTGTGACCCTATCGGCACTGTGGTGTGTCTCCGGCGCTGTGGTGTGTCTCCTTCCTACCACATTCAATGGAGGGGACTTGTTTTAGGGAGAACCGATGGTAATGGTCCATGATTAAGTGAAATGTGATATTTTATGATGTAAACTCCATAAATACTCCCTAGACCAGCCTTTCAAAGTCATGCAATCACCTTATACAAAAGAATAGACAACTTGTCCTTGGTGGCAGACTAATCGGTATATTCCTTCCCGCCAAACCATCACCACAGAGTCGCCCAGAAGCTTGCCTAATATCGGATGTTCAGACAATCGTTGAATCATTACAGACTCCTCGATTTCTGCGAAAGATTGAAAACCTCTTCAACCTCTTCTGAGCCACGACTAGAGGCGCCGTAACCGGACTCGATGTCCTCTCGGTTGAGTTCTGTGCTTTCAATCGTTGCTTGAGCTGTTCCTGGTGTTCTTCCCAATCTCGGCGTCTACTTCTCTCAAGCATCGCGGCAGTGAGCTGGTCGTCCTCGCTGCATATAGATTGAATATGGCCTCTCATCTTGTCTCTGAATTGAAGTTCGTCGTCCACTCTCTTCTGGAGGGAACCTTCGGTGATATCGACTGATCAGAAATATTGTATTAGTTTTGACAGTTATGGCGTTGTAGTACAAGGGGTTAGACTACTTACCATTTTCGCTGGCTAGCTGCTCTTTCTCCATACGCTCTCGGAATAGCTTCCGAATGAGATTAATATTGTATAATTTCGCGATATCCCCGATAAAGCCACACTGAATCATGCAATGCTCGTATTTGGAGAAAACTTGAAGCTCGAACAGGAAATCGCCACTGAGCACAACGTCGACGGGAAGGTCATTGAGTACGTAAAAGTCGCAAACGACGCTGCTCTGCGTACTTCCAAAAGACCACCTCAACCCACGCACTATTCCCGTTGTCATGTCTCTTGACCCATCAGCGAATACGACCTCCTCGCAATATCTCGAACTTCTGTCGATGTTCATTCCCTGGGACATTGCGAACCTTTCGGAGACCAACATAGCATTGGAACCCGTGTCAGGGAGAGCCAAAGTAGGGGTATCATTGATGGAGCCCTGAAGGCGATGTCCTTCGCTCCCAAGGAGATTAAGGCGCAAACGCTTCGGGCTTTCGCATATCGTAGACTTGACCCGATGAATGAACTTTGTTAGCGTCCGGGTAGCGCGCAGGAAGTCGTGTGACAGGATGAGATCGTGGACGCATTCTGGGATGATGAGGCAATCGATGAGGGTACTCCGTCGTTCTCCCGCAAACTTGAAAGGTGCTTGGACGATGCCTGGTGATGTTACGAGGCGTCCGGACGGAAGTTCAACCTGCATTGCGGTGCCGGGCTGTGGTTTGAGGCCCATTCGGTCAGCCAGGCTGTGTGATATCGAATTGTACTCGGCCCCGGTATCTGGCAAGGCTTCGACCTTTTCTTTCCCAAGCTTTCCTTCAACTCTATATTGCCGTTTTCCGGAGAAAGCCTGAGGCATGGAGGAGAATCTTGATTCCAGTTGATCGATGGCACATTGCAACTTTGCCCCCAGTTGATCACCTTCACCTATGTCAGCTTCCAGGTTGTCCATAGTGACGCGTGATGTTTCGTGAGTCTAACATCGATGAGCTCTGAGAGGGGGTAAATCCTTGAGATGATGCGAGTAATTTGGGCGGTTTCGTCCGCTGATCGGCCCCACGGAAACTGCGTTGACGGCATGGCTGGTTCCCATGGCGCACGATGCGATAGGAGTCGCGGAGCCTTTTCTGCATCCTCGACGGATTCCGTATCCATGTTGTAAAGGGTTATCCCGGTGCTGAATTAACTGCTGGTTTTGGTCTTTGGCACCTCGACGTGGTTGATGATGCGAGAGCAATGGCATAAAGCTTGGTATATGCGTTGGCATCTGCGCAACACAAGGCGGGGATGGAAAAGAATGGAACAAGAGAACGATCGTAATATCACTATTATTGGACCGCTGATAAGTCAGCTCATTGGCTGAGGCGAAATGGAAATAAGGCTACCCTGCGACTGGCCGCCTTATGTTTCAAAAGGATAGCCTCATTCACTGCCACTGTCGCTCATCTTCCCATCCACACCATCCTCGGCGTCTGCCTCACGACGAAAGACGCAAAAATGCCAGCGCAAGGCAGTGAACAAAGCTTTGCCGGTGTCTCATCATGGCTGTCGCAAGATCCGGATTCCGAGACCTTTATATTTAGAAAATTCAACGACTTGAGCGCTCGCAACATACTATACCTACAATGCGAACTATTAGACCTCGAGGAAAAGCTTCGGCGTATCGACCAACGAGTCTGGCCAAATGGTCCTATTGAGTTGAAAGATGCCGCGAGGACATGGGAAGAGCTCGTGGACCAAGCCAAAGACTCGGACTCGACGGCCAGTGAGATGATGACGGCAGTGACCGAGGTGAGGAAGAAGCTGAAAGAGTATCGTGAGTAAAATACCGCTCAATAAAGCTTGAGAAGAACGGCAGAGGCCGGGAGCGTCAGTCTCTAGGGCAGATTGGGTAACCGGGCAGCAGACGAGGCTTTAGTTTTGCAAAGCCAGATCGCCGCATTGCATCGACCTAGGGACGGGGCCCTGGAGGCCACACGATACTGGCTGGATGGTGGCCTGGTGTCACCTACTGGGGGAAAACCGAAGCCAAAACTGGGCGGCAAAGCGAAGAGCTATCTTGACGATAGGCACGACCTGGTGTCGTTGAAAGCGCCCGTTGAGAGGGACTACCTCTCAGAAGCGCTTCGTACTTATTGGCCAGGCAAAGTGAGAGGCCCTCAGCCGATCATCCGCCCTACGACAGCTGACTGACGTGTAGTACGACTCTTCAAGTGACGGGCCTTATGGCATACGCCGGCACGATGAGCAGTCCGTCACGATAGTGGTGGGGGTCATCAGCACGATTCTCGCGGCAATCTTGCTCATCGGAGCCATCATAGGATTCTCCTATGTCACGTCCTGGGGCGCGAAGCTCGGAATGATATGCACGTTCACCATCGTGTTTGCGTTGAGCGTAGGCATGATGACGAGCGCGAAGCGGGCGGAGATTTTTGCGGCGACGGCAGCGTAAGACGGGGCACCCGAACGGGTTTCAATGGTACTGACGGTCGTCTCCAGATATGCCGCCGTCCTGGTTGTGTTCGTCAGCAACGGGGACTTGACGGGTAACCAATGCTGTCCGGTGCCGGGGCAGTGACGCCGGAATAGCAGCAGTCGTGAGGCGGTTCGGCTCATCTTCCGGAACCCGACAACGGTTGGCGGCCGCGTATTTGGGGCAATTCGCCGACGAAAAGTAGAAGCGCCACTCGGCCTAGACCCTACGTGGTCGGCGCCGTCTCTCCAGAGCAGCGGAGGAAGAGGAAACGTAAAGACAAGACCTTGCATACCACTTTCGTGCGCTCTCAACCGCGCTGCAGGTCAACTGCGAGACGGTTGAAGGGTACAAAGTTTCTGCACTCCTGCCAAAGCGGGCTACATAACCCAATCGGTCAACCAAAACCGCGCCCGCATAGGCGAGAAGGCCTCCATGGCGATGGAGGCCAGCGATCTGTAAAGAGAGGGACGAAGTGGGCGAGGCTTGTCCGGATTCCGTAATCACCTCGCCCGAGCCAACAGCCCCTAGAAGATGTCGTGAAAAGGTTTAGTCAACGGGTCCGAGATGGAGAGCCCACAACGGCTCCCGGCTTGGCCGGCCGGACCCAAGCGGGTATCGCGACCGAGGGAGGGACATGGGGGGCGCGATGTCGGTTTTGGGAATAGCGCCGAGATCGGGCTGGGGTACGAATGAAGAGCACGAGGTTCTGTAAGACTGTGTCAACGATTCCAGATTCCAGATTCCAGGGAAGGGGGAAAGATGGTCGGCCTGTGACGGATATCCGAGGGTTTGGAAAGGGTCATGGTACGATGACACGCCGAAGATTAATCAATCACTCCGAGCCGACATTCCCACCGCGACGGTACTCCGACCCGAAGTGGCTGCAGTTGCGGGTGCTGTTGCAGTCTGGGTCTGTTGCAGAATCGTAGGGAAACAAGGACCAACGCACAGCGAAAGAGACCGGAAGGAATGAGACAGGGAGTGAGTGGTGGGGGCAGTTGACGCATCTCTCGGATTCGTCGAGGTGACGGTTCTCGGCCTAGGTCGGCCAATGACAAGCTGATCGCAAGGAGGGAGGAAGCTCTCCCACTCCGCTGGACTGCAGCAGCGAGCCCATTCCGGGCCACAAAATGCGCAGACAAGGCGTCGGGTGGTGTCGGTAGGAAGGTTTGATAATGCTGCATCATCACCGTCTAATACACGTACAAGCTGCGATGGATGTTGCCTCTGTGCCACCGTCTCTGTCCCCGGTGTTCTTCTGGGTGCAAGCCGGCCAGAGGGGGAAATGTCCGAGCTTTACCTGTTAGGTTCCAACTTACTCCGGTGGCGGAGGTGGGCCGGTGCAAAAGCAGAGGGCTGATGGCCGATGGACATATCCGAAGCATTCCTGTGGGAGGCCTGGACAGCAATGACTCCATGCCCTTACTGCCTTACCTGTTCTCTTTAGAGAGACCCTTGAGTGCCTCGGGTTTGTCAAGAAGAGTGAAAGGGTCGGAAATGCGTCCTCTTCTCTTTCGGCATATCCCTGCCACGAGGATCAGACCTCTCTCCCTGCGCATCGTTCGTCTGCTAGGCCTCTCTTGCTGGGTCTTGATACCTAGACGGGTCCCCACGTCCATGTTCGATCGGTGCGCAGCGCAGCGCAGCGCCGCAAAACATCCACCCTCAAAAGTTCTTTGCCCCCGCCGCCAGCGCCCCTTCCCTTCCTTCCTCTTCCCTGTCCGTCCCCTGCTGGAGTCGCCCCTCATCCCTTTGCATCCATTTCATTTGTTTGTTTTTGCGTGCTGCGAGCAGCTAGCACGTGTTGTTGTTCGCCTGCAAGAGCAAAATCCCAAGCTGCCTTTACGTACCGATGTAGTGTACCTTAGTATCTGACAAGTCAAGAGAGAGAGAGAAGGGAGGGAAAATGGCAATTCCGTCATAATACCCACCCTGCACCAATACTGCAACCTGCTCCTGCTCCTGCTGCTACGCATCGTGCGGCCTCTGCGTCCGGCCGTGTTCCGTTCCTTTTTTTTTTCCCTCTTCTCCATCGTCCTCCAAAGTGTGACTATTGTTGTCCCAGCGTTGCGCTGAAAGAGACAAGAGCCCCAGAGCAATCAAAGCAGTGACAACCAGGGGACGCCGGTACCAAAGCATCAGACAAACAGAAACCGGGCAGAAAGGCGGATCAGGCACTGGGAAGAGGGCATTTCCATTTGCCGCATCGCTCGATAATCGATAATCGACAATCGCTCCATTCTTAGACACAGCGTAGCGCCAAACTTTACTCGCGTCTACACTCTCCACCCTCCAACCCTGCGCCCTCGCCCAAAACTCAATATTTTCCCTCCGCCGGTACAAAAATACCATTCCGACAACGCCCCTCCGACTCCGTCTTTCCTTTCCCCTCCCCCTTCTCCCACCCCCGACCTGCGCATCCTCACGACACAGGGCGTCAGCGACTCTACCTCCCACCACAATTGCTTACTGGCTCAACCCAATCTATTCAAGGGCTCCCGGAGCTCTCTTTTTTCACCCGCCATCCGCGATTAACATCGACACTTGCCCGTCATGGCGTGGTCAAAGTCGACGCGGATCAGCATCATGCTGGCCATCGATGTCGTCTTCTTCCTCGTTGAGCTGATTGTTGGTTTGGTTGTTAAGTCGCTGGCCCTGACGGCGGATGCCTTCCACATGGTACGTCGAGCACTCGACACCACGCGCGCTGCCGCTGTGTGCGACGCTTTGCTAACCGACGTAGCTCAACGACATCATTTCCCTTTGCGTCGGACTCTGGGCTGTCGCCGTGGCGAGGAAGGCCACCACCGACAAGTACTCGTACGGAGTAGGTCACCCCTCCACCCCTGTAGCAAAGTTGTTCGCGAGCTGACTTCATCGTCCAGTGGCTGCGCGCTGAGATTCTCGGTGCCTTCTTCAACGCCGTCTTCCTCATCGCACTCTGCGTCTCCATCATTCTCGAAGCCATTACCCGATTCTTCGACCCTCCCGAGATCGATAACCCCCAGCTGATTCTCATCGTCGGTGCCTTCGGTCTCGCCTCGAACCTCGTCGGCTTCTTTGTCCTCGGCGGCCACGGCCACTCCCACGGCGGCGATCACTCCCACGACGACGGCGAACACGATCATGGCCACTCTCACGGCCACTCCGACGAGCACGCCGCCGAGGAAGGTCGCGCCAACTTCTCGAGCGCTGCCAACGACGACGGCGGTAACGTTGGCGACATCCTTCCCGAGGCCATTGTCGCCAGAGCTACCGCTGGCGCCGCTTCTGAGACGACTCGTCACATTAGGTTCGACCGGGAGTCCGACCCTTCGGGTCGGGCCCAGAGCCGCGCTTCCGCCGCCTCCAAGGGTCATGACCGCCGCAGAACTAGCTCCCGACACCACTCGCGCCTTACTAGCATTGAGGACATCAGCATCCACCCTTCGAGTTTCCGACAGGAGATCATCGACGCTAGCCGGCCCCAACTTGATGGCCAGGATTCTGCGAGCGAGAGCGAGGTCGACGAGACTGTTGTCGAGGATGGCGAGCCCGACGAGGAGTCCCCTCTGCTCAAGTCCAAGGGCAACAACCACAGCTACCTGATTGAAGACCACCGTGGTCGCACCGCCTCCAAGCGCCCGAGACGCGAGTCCAGCCTTCACCACGAGCACAACCACAACAAGGAGCGCAAGAAGGCGACTGGCGGCCACGGCCACGACCACGGCGATATGGGAATGAACGCCATGGTTCTTCACGTCATCGGCGACGCTCTCGGCAACGTTGGTGTCATCGTCACTGCCCTCATCATCTGGCTGACCGACTGGCCCGGCCGCTTCTACGCCGATCCCGCCGTCTCTCTGTTCATCACTCTCATTATTCTCAAGTCCGCTATTCCCCTCACCAAGGCGACTTCCAAGGTTCTCCTCCAGGCCACCCCGGACAACATTGACCTCCAGGAGGTCCGCGAGGACATCCAGAACCTGCCCGGTGTCCTCAGCTGCCACCACGTCCACATCTGGCAGCTCTCCGACACCAAGATCGTCGCCTCCCTGCACGTCCACGTCAACTTCCCCATCTCCGCCGAGGGCGGTGAGAAGTACATGGAGCTCGCCAAGCGCGCCCGCAAGTGCCTCCACGCCTACGGCATTCACGCAGCCACCATTCAACCCGAGTTCTGCGGCGACGACGAGCACCACCGCGCCACCGAGGAGGAACAGATTGTCCAGTACGACGGCGGCGCCTCCGTCGGCTCACCGAAGCAGACCTGCTTGCTGGAGTGCGTCGACAACTGCGCGGCCGGCGGCTGCTGCTCCGAGTCGACGGCTGCCGGTAGCCTGCGCAGCCAGTCCGCCCACAGCCACGACGGCCACGGTCACGACCATGACCACAGCCACGACCACGGCAACGGCCACTCACACTCGCACGCGCATTAATATCAATCTCGGCGCGGCTCCCCCTTAATACCCCCTCCACTGAGGGCACGCGTACACCTTGAATAGGGTCAGGGTTTTCCATCGTTACCATCACCAAAGAAGGCGAGGCTTTCTGTTTTTTCGTTGCTACTGCTTGAGCTACCAAAAGACTGGCGTTACGGGGCTGGGTAGAGACGGGAAGAAGTGGATAAGCCATCAACCACATTGTTGAATCCAGGGGCGGGTTTGGTTGTCTGGTTTCGGGTCCAGGAAGGGTTCACGACGTGATCTGGGGCATCATTACCACACAATTCGGGCTGACACTTGCCCTTTATTTTATTTTCCTTGTCGTCATTTATCCCCTCGTCATTTGAGCGGTTCCTTTCCTCTTTGTAGAATATCCTCACATCAGCTCAAGCCATGGAGACTGGTGCGAATTCTGTCTGGATGTGAAGCGTGTACAACTATACAAAAAAAAAAACATCTACTAGTCTTCTAGATTCCACGCGCCCTGTTCTGTTCGTTCACGTGATGCCATGTTCGCCGACCTCGAGTTCGCCGCTGCGCCTGACAGCTTCAGGCCGCAAAGGGCCGCTTGCTGGCCGACGAGTATACGGAGGGGAGCACGCGACCGCTGCCGCGGCCGGAGCTCAAAGCCAGGTCCCCCCCAAGCTCTCCGACCTCGTGTACGTGGTTCCACGAGAGCCCGTTTCTCAAAAGACGCAAAAAAATAAAGAACAAAATAAAGACCCCCTCCGACGTCACTACGCAGCGATCGTCGCCGCCCCTGCCCGTTTCCGACCTTGTAATGAGTGCTGCTCTAGCGGAGGAGAGTACACGGAAGAAGCAAAGACGAGGGGAGGGTGAGAGTGGGTGGCTTTTGAAACAACGCGGAACGCGGAGGCGGCAGGCATCACAAAGCCACACTCTCACGAAAGCCATGGACCGGGTCGAGGGCATATCATTACGCTTGGGGCTTTTTTTCTTGCTTGGGCTAAAAAGTCTCTTTTACTGGTACACAAAAATGCCGCTCTTGCATGGCGTTTTCCCCCCTCGCGGACCCCCTTCCTTCGCTCGCTGCTTTCCTCTCCTTTGATTTTGTTCGTTCTTCCCCTCCCCTTAGATGTTGGAAGGGAAAAGCCTGGTGTTGATAACAATGTTTATCCGCTGCCATCCGATACCTCTCTCCTCATTTCTCAGACCAATGGAATAAAACGCCTCGTGAATGGTTGATGCCGCCATGTCTCGGAAGCAAGATAACAAGTGACGAAAAAAAGAAAGTAAAAGGACCAATCTGCGAGACCCCTTTATAAACGACTCCTAGGCTGGAAAACAACTGTCTTCAACCCACGGGTTCCCACTGCTTCTTCTCGGAAGGGCATCGCGTCGTAGCTCACTTTGACAGCGAGGAGGACGGCTTCTTAATGACGAGCTTGACCTTCTTGGGGGCTTGGCCCTCAACAGGCGGCGGAGATGCCTGCGGCGGGGGCTTGGGTGGCAGTGATGCCGGACCGGGTGAAGGGCTGGCCGCAGAGGGACCACCCGGTAGGGGCTTCCGAGCTGGCTTCGCATTGATGCTCTCCGACGGTGGAGGAGCTGGAGACCCAGCCGGAGACGCGCGAGCGCTCAGCGGGTGCCCGGGCTTGCGGTTCTTCAGCTGGGATGGGTCTCTGACGGGACCCATATTCTTGACGCCGGCCTTCTTGAGAATCTGCCGGAGGTTGGGGTGCTTGAACCGGAACATCCTCCGTTTCTTCACAACAGTGCCGTCGGGCCGAACGCTCAACTTCGGCTTCTTGAGAACCGGCGATGCGTCGTCCACTCCAGGGACCTTGTCAGGCCGAGGTCTCTTCTGCAACTTATTAATGTTACTGCTGCTACCTGGTTCAGGAGTGGCCTGAGGAGTTGAACGTCCATTTTGTTGCAAAGATGACCCCGAGGACACCACAGTCTTGGAGACGCCAGGCTTCGCAACTCCGGGCTTCGAGACGGTGGGCTTTGTAATGGTAGGCTTCGTAGTCGGCGGCTTGAGTGCGGACGAAGAGGGCTTTGCGATGGAGGGTTTCGGTGTAGACGCCTTGGCGCTTGAGTGTGCCACGATGGAGTCTGCCTCGCGAGGAATCGGGGATGGCGCCGCAGACGGGCCAGGGGACTGCACAGCCGCAGCCGGTGCCGGGGACGGGCGAGGGGCAGCAGAGACAGGCCGTGGGGCGGCGGGGGGCGCTGTCTTGTTGGGTTTGGCGGCGCCACTCTTCATGTTCACAATCAGACGCTTGGGTTCGGGCGGTCGAACCGGCGGTTCAGGCTCCTTCTCAATGAGCTTCTGAGGGATTGCCGTCTTGAAGTATGACTTGAAGTGGATCATGTTCTAACAAAGGCATTAGCAAAAGATGAACGAAAGTAGCACCGATCAAAACTTACCCTGCCTGGCTGACGCTGGACTGGACGATTGACTCTCCACCGCTTGGGATACTTCATCGTAATCGTCCATCGGTCAGCAGCATCGAACATGGTGCCGCACAGCTCGATGAGCGTGATCTTCTCGGCCCGGCCAATCACGTTGGAGTCAAGGGCCTTCCAGACTGCTCTCATCAAAAGCCTCTCTTGTTCTGCGTATTGCTCCTCCATCTCCGCTCGCAAGGCCGCAAGTGCAACATTAATGTCTTGCTTCCTAGCAAATTGCTTGCGCCGCTCTTGCGTCTCACCCTCGGTGTTATTAATAATAGTAAGCTCACCACTGTCGGCAGCCACAGGGGCAGGCTTCGCCCGGGATTGCTCGCCGAATGCGAGGCTTGCCAAACCCGTGCAGAAGATCTTCAGGAGCTTGTCTCGCACGAACGGGGACCTGTCGGTGCTCATCACAGAGACGATCAGGCGGAAGATGGGCACTTCCATCATGTAGCCAAGATCCACAAGAGCCTCGAAAGCCTTGATGCGCACGAGATCGCACGTGTCATCCTGCAGGTACTGGATGAAGTCCAGTGCGCTTCTCGGAATAACGCCAGCCTTCATGAGCTTCCGTCTGCACTCGAGCGCAGTAGTCGTCCATATGTTTTGATACGAGTTAGCCCACTCGTCCATCCTACGGAAGCGGTCGATTTCGACAATGGCCTCCCCCAGGAAGCTTCTCTCTTCAACAGATGTGTCCAAGTCCATGGCATCACCTGTGTCCCGTCGTTTCTCTGGGATCAGACTATGTGCTAGAGCCTCGAGAAGCTTCGCAACGTAGAAATGGTCCGAGTACGGGTTGTTGGCATTGTTGTTGAACTGAACCTGGTTCAAGAGTAGTCGTCGGGCAGGCTCGGGACATCTACCGTTGGAATCCCGGACCTTGGCTATGGCCATGGGGAGTGCGCTTTGCACAAGATACTGCTTCTTGTCTGAAAAGTCGTTCGGCCGAGGAGTCGCGGAGTCTGGGTAGCAGAAGAGCTCTGTAAAAGCCTTCATGAGGTGGGTCATGCCTGCCATGGCGACTTTTTCGGTGGCGTGATGATACAGCATCTCGGCAGCCATGGTTCTGATGCCGTGGAAGTATCGACGATCGACAAGCGTTCTCGTGAGAAACGTCGAAACGAGAGGGTGGGGCGGGCTCTTCTTCAAATACAGCATCGAGTCCTGCTGTGCCACGACGTCCCTGTCTTGCTGGAGCTGAGAGACGTACATGTAGCTCTGAAGATTCGTCTTCATTTCGCAGGCCCATTCGAAATCGGCGTCCATTCGGATCCACTCGTAAGACTCTTGGTCCATGGCCTTCTCGATATCGGGCTCCCACTCGGAGAATTCCCATTTCCTCATGTCTTCTGGGTTTGTCAGAACGTCACCCAGGCAGTACAAAAGCGCCTCCTCATTGTTATCGGGATCCGCAGCAGACTGCGCGCTAAGCTTCTCCGTTGCCCTCCTCTTCCGCTTTAGACGCTTGTACTTGGTGTTGTACGGGATCTCGAACTTGGCCGCCTTCGCAGCATCCTCGCGAATTTCTACTATGTGTTCGTAGGGCGTGCCATCGGCTTCGTGGATTCTGATCGTCATAGGCCCTGTGAAGAGACCCATCGCTGCATCCACTTGGACACCGTTGGCCCTCTCCTTGATGGCGCGAAGGAACTCAGTCTTTTTCAGAACCTCCGCTTCGCTGAGAGCCTTGTCTTGGACTTGCCGAATCGTCATTTCAACGCACAGTCGCTTTTTATTAAACCGCTGGAAAACGTCGAATCTGGGGCATCCGGAACCGTAGACCCATTGGGCCCAAAACGCCTCGAGCTTGTTTCTAGCGTTCTTCTCACAGACCCTCTGGAAGGATTCCGTGTTGATGATCCACTCACTCTGCTTCTCCCCAATGTTGGCCTTGTAAAGGATTCTTGAGATGATGCGGGTAAGATTGGTCTGGGCGGGTGCCTTCATCAGGCGCTTATCCAGGATGAACAGCACCAAAGGCGCCTTGAGTGCCATGAACTCCATTTCGAAATCTCCGATGTGCAGGAGATGACCAAGTTCATGCAGCGATGGCCGCTTGATGTCGACCGTTACCAGCTTGTCTGACATTGTCTTCATGCGGAATCTGTAGTCGTTATTGCCGCAGAGCTTCTTCAAGAAGAGATCAGTCATGTAGTAGGCGATGCCGATAACGACCCAGAGATCTCTTCTAGTGTTGGGGAAAAGGTTGATTCCGCTCCATTGCGACGCCAAGCTGTACACCAACTGCCTTGTGACGTCGACTTCTGGGTCGATCATGTCCTCGGGGAACAATAGACGAGTGCTGGCGAAGGAAAGCGACTGCAAAGCCACGGTGTCCTCAACCATGTCATCGAGGAAGCACAGCTTGTAGCTTTCAAAAGGAAACCGGGCAAACGTGAGAGTGAAGAAATCGGCGGCGGCAGCAAGCGCCGCGCAAGTGTTCTGAACCTCCGCGGCTCTTCCGGGGAGACAGTAACCATGAATCTTGAGAGCGCTTCCGCCAAGTTTTTCGTCGTTCTCCTCCGTACGGAAGTCTGAGAAGAGGTCGACATGCTCGAAAGGACCAACCGCAAAGCCGATTTTCTGGACTGCGACCCGCTTGTCGAGGTCAAAGGTCATGATCTTCTTCCGTTCGTCCTCTGGGTCTACAATCTCGTCTGAAAGAGTCCCCGAGCACACCACCGTCATCTCCAGAAGCTTGTCTTCCTCGGTGAGAGCGAAATCTCTCTCGGTCTTGGACTGGTTTGCAAGCCCGCGATCCCGATGGTTGTTCGCGTTGCCGTTTGCTCTCTGTGTGGCCAGAGGCTGCCAGAGTGCATCACCCAGCGTCCTTGGACATTTGACAGCCATCGTCCAGGTAGGAAGCTGACCAGGGTCGTCGATGCATGGGAAGATGCACGATGCCGTTCCTGGCTCAATTGAATGCCGAGTGTAGGCGTGTGGGTATCTGAGATCGCCAGGATCGACTCCAACGAACTGGAAGCCATCCCTCACGAGTTTGGTCTTGAAAGGTATCGTAACTCGAAACTCTCGCGAGCCGATCAGCTCGCTTTCCAGCAGTTCGTTCGGTGTCACGCTTGAGACGCGTATCTTGAGAAGCGGTCGTTTAGCCACTCCCGCTCCTGATGCCGGTTCCTCCTTGACTTCCTTAGTGTCCTTGATCTTCTTCGCCTCTCGCAGATTAACACGCAAAGCGCCGTCGACGGGCGTACAACCAACGAGCTCTCTATTCTCGGCAGGCACATCGTTCCGTCGGGTGTGCATGAGGGGGCGCATCCGGATCTTCCTAAGGTCATGATGCGAAGCGTTCCAGTTGTAGTACTCCGGGTAATCCAATAGCTTATACGGATCCGTGTACGTAGCTGAAACTTTTCTCGGCGGGGCGATGGGCATTTGGTCCTTGAGGGCAGTGATCGTAATGTTGTCGACGTCGATGTCGGATTGCCGCGCATCAATGGCGAGCTCGTCGAGCTGAGTAATGGCGCCGGATACCAGGCCAAATGTGATGTGGGATTTTCCTTCGATCCGCTTCGCTCGAAAATTGACCTCGATCTCGACATCTTGCTTGAGAACAAAGTATGGGTAGGGCGGCTCGTCTTTCAGAGGAGGTAGCTCGTCCTCGGAATCGCTGGCGATGGCCTCGTCGACGGCCGCGGCCGCCGCAGCGGCTTCGATGGCGCTCATGTTTGCTTAGTTTGCGCTCGAGGGGACTGCGTCGCGGGTCGGCATCAAGCGAAAGGCCGAGTCGCTCGAGTCTTTGATGACCTTTTCGGCGGGTATGAGATCGGCGGATACGATCCAAGAAGGTGCGCCGGCGCGAGATTCTCAGGGGCGGAATGCGTCGAGGGCCTCAACCATCCTGTCGCAGTTAACTGTCGCGAGGCTGAGATTCGGTCGTGGGAGGCGCCGGACGTGATTAAATCTGGTGGAGGAAAAGACCAGAAGCTGCTGATAATATTAATAATGCCTTTTCTCCGGTCGGCGGCGAGGTGAGAGGTACGAGGTCGAGCGAGGTTCTGCTGCGACCAAACACAAAAACTGAGGTCGGCAGCAGCTGGTACGGTTCAGGCCTTCCAAGGTCAGCGCGTCCCACGGCTCGTTCGCCCGCGACTGGAGATGGAGCTGCCGGAGCCACCTTGGCTCTTGCGCCTGCCCGTTGGGCGGGTCAGGTTGGGCCTGCGTTACGTAATCCGCCAAAACGCGCCACGCAAGGAAGAAGGTGCGACTGGCGGTTGAGCTCACATCAAGCTCCTTCCCAAGCCCAACCAGGTCCTCCTGTAATAGGTAGCCGTCACCCGTCCACCATGTACCGACAGCACTTTGGGAGAACCGACGCCGGATTTCACGACTTGTTCTTCTCAGCAGCACCGGACTCACGATTTGACACGACATCCAGGACCGCAGCACTCAATTTGGTACTGTCGACGTTTTTTTGGGACAAATCAACGCTTGTTCTCGAGCCATGCCACCCAGCAGGCTACATATGATAATGGTACAAATAAGAGCATCACGCCAACCCGATGCAGTGCAAGATGCCGCCGCAGGACACTCCAGGTATTACAAACGCATCGTCGGTTAGTCAAGCAAACCTCATCAGTGTCGGCCTCGACGATCACGACGCTTCTTCCTCGCATGCACCCTCAGCGTCTCCTCATCGCGAAACTCTTCAGGAAGATCGAAATCCTCCTCGGGTATCTCTGGTACCGGATGTCCCCATGCCACCACCTTACGACCGGCGCGCCTGTGCCGGTGTAAGGCGGCGTCCCTTTCGTATCTCTTTTTGAAGAATGACTTGAATTCCCTTGGAGGCTCAGGCTTCGGCGGAGGCCGAGGTTGTGGTGTGGCACGTGGGCGCTTCCTGCTGTTCTTTGACGCACCCGATCTTGCCCTGGCCTCTTCGCGAAGCTGCTGGGTCACCGAATCGTCGTCGTCGTCTTCGTCGTCGTCATCATCATCAGAGCCTGGAGGGTCTCCGTCACTGATGCCACCAGTCTGCTCATCCTCCTCGGCGTCCTCCTCGCCACTTGCGGAGCCTGCAGATGACTGAGCCTCGGATGTGTCCTCCGCCTCTGCTTTCTCAGCAAGGGCGCGGTCTTTCTCGGCCTTGCGACGCTTTTCCTCCAAGCTCCACTGGCGGAACTTGTCGAGAATCGCCTGGCAGCCTTTGATGAAGTGCTGCCGTGCGGGCTCGAACTGCTTCTTCCGCGTCTCAGTCACACCACTAACACCCATGACTCGCAGCCAGTCATGGCCTTGAAGGCCATCGAGGAGACGGGCGATCTGGTCCTTTTCATGCTGGGCCCGACCCTTCTCCGTGTTGCGTATGGACTTTTCCAATCGTTCTGCCCTCTTGTGGGCCGACACAAAGGTTGCATCGGGAAGGGGGTCCTCGACGGGTTCTCTTTTGTGGGAGATGCCGAGGAAATCAAAGTCTATGCGCTGTGCATCGACCAGTTCGTCAAACAGAGCATCGCCGTAGCCGCGCACTGGCACTCTGTGTGCGTCGGGTAAGCTTGCTGAGGCGTCACGTATCGCTCTAAATTCTGCGGTGGTGCCCAGGTATCGCTGCCAGGAGACTGGCTGATGGCGTGTGGGGTTTGAGTCAAAAACGACTATCGGGGTATCGATGGAGAAGAGTTCTGAAAGAAGAATAGGTGTCAGCAAGCGTACGACGCGATGGTGGGCTGCGGGCAACACGAGATGGAAAAGCAGGGAGCACGTACGCTGTTCCTTGGGCTCGTTCCCAATGACCTCGTCGTACTCGGGAAAGTAGGCCGACAGTTCGCTCTTGAAGCGAGTGGCCTCTTGGGAGCGCAGCTTGCGGCCTCCCTCCTTCGTGTGGGTATCTACATCGCGGGGCTGCAGGCGATCCAGCTCGTGTTTAATTCCGTTGATAACCTTTTCTTGGTGTTTGGTCAACTGGGCAGCATTGCCGTTGGCGGGAGCCGGTGTCGGATTCGGGGGATGCACCGTCGCGACGTGTTGCGGTGCGGATCTCGGCGTGGGCTTTGGTAGGGGGGCGGGCGGGCGAGGCGTTGTCGTGGTGGTCGGTTGCGGAGTCGAGGTGACGTTGGGGGTGGTGGTGGTCGCGTTGGCGTTGGCGACGGCAGGCCTGGCGGGCGAGGGCGCAGGGCGAATGAGGATCTCGATGCTCGTCCTCGGCCGCTTGGGTTTCTGGTGATCGAAATCGACGACGTTGTCGGCCGCATCGATCTGGCGCTTGGTGCGGCCGGGGATCGAATGGTGGTAGGTGTTGATGTTTTGGGGGGTGCTGGCGGCGCGCGTCACAGTGTTCGTGTTGGCGGCGGCGAAGGCCTGGACGGGATGGTGAAGGGGATGGGGATGGGGGCGCGGAATGGGCACCGGGTGAAGCTGCTGCTGGACGAGGCCTTCAGTGTTCGTCGCCCTCCTGGTGGAGCGCGTGACGGAGGCCATTGGCGACGATTGAATAGCCATTCATTGTTCTCCCGTCGGATCGTCGCGAGGGCGATTGATGGTGTCGACTGATGAATTTTTTTTTCTGCAGAGTCTCCGCCGTCAGTTCTCGGTCGCAGTGTCACGGTGTCGTCGTCGTTGATGCGATGCGGGAAGTGGCCTTCTGGCGGGATTTTGGAGGGGGCGCGCCGCCTGCTCTCCTTCTCTCTGCCCAAGCCTCTGAGGAGCTGTCTGCACTGTGCTTGCTTTACTGGACGCGTCGTTCACTGGGCTGGCCGGTAGGTAGGTGCCTGCCCAGTGTTTGCGTCCTCTCCCACGGGGAATGCCTGCCTCTGCTGGCAGCAGTGGGCGCCCGCTGTGTGTGGTGGTCAGCCGCTGTGATGCGCTGCCCGACTGCCTGCCTGTCTGCCGGCGGCACCGATGTAGGGGAATGTGCACCGCGGTACATCCAGGTTCAGCCAAACACTGGTGGAATTCCATGTACCTTTCTCTCCCTCGTCCACCCTCCCTCCCGTCGTCTTCTTCCCCTTGGCACCTCGCCGGAAACCGCCCCCTGAACCCGTTGCCGTCCACGTCAATGCATTAATTGAGCTGAAATCAATAATTGCAAGGCCATGTTCCGGTAGCTTTGACTACAGAACCACCAGCCAGGTGCGGAACATGCGCATGGGACTTTTTATTTGTTTATTTTATTTATCGCACATTTCACTACCATCCCTTACAACGTCGCGTCTTCGGGGTACCTTTTCCGGCAGACACGCGACCAACCCGGCGGGCTCAACGACTCGGAGTCGACGACTTGTGCATTCTCCCTTTACGCCCAGAACCTAGCACAACTTACCACTAGGCCTCTTCCCATTAGACTTTATCCCCCCCCCTTTTCCTAAGCGGGATTACTACGTCGAGTGTTCTACTCCAGACTACCGCATCCACAAGCATAGTGATGCACATCCGCCATCGCTTGCTTTTTGGGGTTTGATCAGCGTATGCTCGGCGGCCAAGCACTGGCTCAAGCAGGTAGAGTGGTTCTTTGGTTTTGGTGAGCACTAACAACATGACCTGAACCGGCCATGGACACATTCAAAATGCTTGGTGTTGCTTGAATAGCAGATGCCTGTGTAAGAAACAGAAAAAAGAAGAACAAACGCCTGTTCTCGATACGACGCGGAGCCAAAACGGATTTGGATTTGCTCTCGGCCCTTTGAGTCGATACCTGGGAGGTAGCTGGCGTGCTGTCTTACACATGGATGTCCGTATTATGCCCACGAAGGAGGGCCAGGGGTTATGTTCATGTTCCCAGACTCAGCAATTTGTGATGATGGATGTTTTGCAGTTCTATCAACTTCGGAAACTCTTCAGAGAGAATTAGGGTGAAGGAAGAGTGACGTGGTATGACGGGACGGTCTCGTTGGACATGTACCAGCAGTAGACCTCTCTGCTCAAGCATGGATGTTCGAGTGATTAGGCAACTGAGTGACGGGGTCGGGACCCAGCTCTGGGCTCCTGTCGGCTCAATGCTCCCAGGAGATAATTCGCCGAAGCTCGACTCGTTCTCATGAGGGACCCTGAGCCTATTTCAGATGATTCTACCTATAAAACGCTTTCGACCGCACCAAGGCGAGCTATCAGTGGCCAGAGTCTCGTCTTTTCGCGACCAGTGACAATGATTCCGACCAGGGTGCGACTCCATAAAGACCAATCGAATCCCTGTGTTAAAACAGTACACTCAAGAGTCGGGTTTTCGGTCAATATCCTGCATCCAATACCTCTCACCTGGCCTGTCTCTGACACTCACCTCGGACTTCTCTATCTGAGTGTCGTGGTTGTCAGGTTGAAGACAGGGTGTACAATCTTACCAACGTATACCTTGACATGCCGTTTGTTTTGGGAAGCGGAGGGCAACTGCCCATGGTCCAATAGACGTAAGAAAACCAGACAGGAACGCAATTATCTATACGGTGCTGCCACTCTTTCTATAGATGGTTTGACGTCTTGTCTTGTGTGGCTGGCAAGCCTCGGCACAGAAAATACGCAGCGTTTCCATGAACAAGTCTAGCTTCTCCGGCTTGCCACCCTCTGAGTTGAGTACAAGGTCACGACTCTGTACTCCATACGGATGTACTCATCTTACGCTGCTCGATGGAAGGGCCCCTTTTGGCCGGTGCCCTGGAGACTCGCAAGACTCTTCCAAAGTCCACGAAATAGCGTAGCATAGTTCAGGCCCAACCTTCCGGCCTTGGCAACTGCTTGAGTTGGGCAGAAAGGCGCGGCTTTCCCTTGTCTTGAAATCTTGACATCGCGCTTTTTTATCAACAGACAATGTCATAAGTCTTGTGAACTGCCGGCCTTGGGAGAGCATGCTCTCTACAGCAAAACAATCGAACAGCAAGGGCCATCCAGACAGCACACGGACAGGACCCGATCATCGCACCATCGAGTGTGGAAACACGCACATCATAACTCTCGTTGGGCATCATTAAACATTGCCATCTACTTACTGTTCTATACGCTCAGAATTACAAACTTTCAAAGCCAGCGCAGTGCAAGTTGAAGGGGGGGTATAAGAAACTCTCAAAGCAAAACCAAATCTTATCCACCCAGCCCGTGACGCGAGACCCCAAGACCGCTTACGGCATCCAGGCCCGCGGCAACACCCAACGACTCCATACCCAAGACGCCCGCCGACAATCCGGAGTCCTCTACGCTCCAGCCCTCCGACCGCCGCCCCCCTCCTCTCGTGTCCGCTCCTCGGCCAGAGTCTCCATCACCGGCTCCCCCTCCTCCCTCTCCTCGGGCCCCTTCTGCCCCGACGGCACCTGCGGCGCGAGGTTGAGCTTCCGCATCAGCTTCACCGTCACCCGGTTCTCGTCCCTCTCCTCGGCCTCCTTCTCGAGCACCTGGCGCTCCTTCTCCGCGCTCTCCGACTTGTCCCGCTCGTCCTCCTCGCGCCGGCGGAACTCCTCGGGCGCCATGATCTTCTCCTTCTTGTGCGTCATCTTCTCCAGCGTCCGCTTGCCCTTCTTGCGCGTCTTGAGGTACATCTCGAGCCCGACCAGCACGGCGTACGACTTGGAGATGCTCACGTGCGACGTGTCGACGCCCACGTCCTTGAGGTTCCGCACAAAGGCGCGGAAGTTGGACGCCGGCGGCCGGTAGTGCCCGCTCAGCGGCGACAGGCTTGACAGCCGCCCGTCCTTGATCTTGATGAGCCCGGCCGACGAGATGCGGCTGCCCTGCAGAAAGCTCGAGTGCTGGAACGCGCCCGACGACTTGATGCCCACGTACAGCCGGAAGCTCGTGTCGGCGACAAAGATCCACGTGTTCTTCTTGACCGACTTGCGCAGCAGCTTGTTGAAGACGGTCGCCGCCGAGATGTGCGACACTTTGCGCACGCCGGTCGCGCCGTCGAGGTCGGGGGTCGCGTACTTGGCCGCGCGGTCCGCCTCCAGCGCCGACTCCACCGACGACTCGGACCGGCTGTCGTCGGCGTCGTTGTTGCCCGAGTTGGGTGCCGGCGGCGGCGGGTTGTTCTGCGACCACGCCGGCGTCGGGTCGTCCGCGGGGACGATGCCGTGGATGCTGTCCTTGAACGCCTCCGTTGTGTCGATGCGCGCGCCGTTCTTGGCCCAGCACAGCCGCCCCTCGTCGTCGACCTGCACCAGGTAGTACTGCCTCTCCTCGCGCGACAGGTACCGCACCTGCTCCCGCTCGAGGCGGTCGCGCGGGCACGCCTCCATCTCCACGTTGCGCCCGCCGCCGTAGTCGAGCCAGTAGAAAAAGTTCTCGTTCGTGTCTGCCTTCTTCCACTCCTCGTGGTACACGCGCAGGTTGCTCCCGTAGCGGTGCTTCAGGTCGACCATCTCCAGGAAGTACTGCAGCCCCATCATCTTGGAGTCCTTCTTCCTCTGCGCGACGGCCTCCTCGCGGCGCTTCCTCTTCTCGGCCCGCTGCTCGGGCGTCTCCTCCGCATCCGACGACGATGCGGACGCGTCCGAGTCGGACTCGACGTCGTCGTGGCCCGCTCGCCGCGCGATCGTTGCCGCCTTCTTCCAGTTGTCCCGCGCCGTCGTCGGGCGACTCATGCCCCCCTCCGAGTCTCTCGAGAGCAGACTGTGCTGATCGTTGTTGCCGGCGGCCAGCCCCGCCACGCTGGCGGAGCTCTTTGCGCGTGGGCGGTTGAGCTCGCGGAACTGCAGCTCGTCAATGGCTGAGACCCATCTCGTCGAGGGGTCCAGGCTCAGGCCCTTCATCTCTCGCCGCACGCGATACCCGCGGTAGTTTCGTTGGATCAGCGCCGCGGCCCGGTTGATGGCGTCACTGTCACTCCTCTCGCGCCCTCCAGTCTCCGGCTGCGATTGCGGTTGCGGTTGCGGTTGCGGTTGCGGTTGCGGTTGCGGTTGCGATTGCGCCTCGTGCCCGGCGCCGGCTTCTCCTCCCCCGTCCTGCGAGCGCCGGGGGCTGTGAAAGTGGTCGTGGAGGTGTTGGGTCTGCATCGAACGCAACTTGGACTTGTTCCTCTTGATTTCGTCTTCGCGCGTGCGCTGTACTTCGGCAATCTTTTCAAACTCGTCCTGCGACGGCGGCACCAGACTGTCCATGTACTCCCTGCGCGAACTGTAAGCGGTGCTTGTTTGCGACTGCGCCAGCGAGCATGTGTCGTCACTGGGGGGAGCGGTTGCTGCAGCTGTGCCAGTCACAGCGGTCGAAGAAAAGTTGGAGTGGGTATCGTCCTCTTCAAGCGGCCTTGACGGCACGGGGGGACTGGCCGGCGGGGTAATGGCGGCGCAGGAAACGTGGTGGTGAAGAGGGGTCTTCTGGGGCCCAGAGGCATCAGCAGCGGCGTCTGAAGAGTCTGCACCATCGCCGTCTGTACCAGGTTGCTGAGCAGGAACCGGAAGGTTGTCGAGCTCGTCGTTAGGTTTCGTCATGGCTGGCGGTGTTATTGCGGGGTCCGCCCGGTTATGATGAAAGAGTAGGGACAGGGACCTGATCCGAGAGCTGGTTGGCACAGGCATCGGGCCTGTTTTGTTGGATTTTGTTCAGATGGTTCGAACTATGATGTGAGAGAGCTGCCAGCCTGTGTGCCGTCGCTGCCGGGTCCAGGTGCCTTGCTGATTTGTTTGGTGTCGGCGGCGTGGTGGACGGCGTTTTTCTCTCTCTCTTAGGGACAAGTTGAATTCACCCGGATGGTGAGTGTGGTAGACGGTGGGATGGCGCCAACGACTTGGACATGTGAACGGCAGGAGCCATAAGATATGGGGTTAAAGTAAGCATATATGATTACTATGTCTCCGGGGACAAAAGCATATAGTAAGGCCGTACGTAATAAGGCGGTCCCGAATATGGTGCGATTATAGAACAAAAAAAGGGTAGTTCGACTCAAGACTGCGCCTAGAAGGAAATGGCCGATCGATAATATATTGCGGCCGTGGGGCGCTCTCAGATCCTTTTTGATGGGGATCTCGGCGACGCCTATCGAGCAGAGTTCTTAGTGCGATACGGTAAAAGGAATAACAAACACCGCCCAGCACCTAAGCATCATACCATGCGAGGGGCCATCCTTGCGGTCAAGAAAGCTTGGTGCGAGCACTGCCAAGTTACCAACCCGCCAGGGGAAAACGAACGAGTAACAAGATGGGGTGGTGCTCAGCCAACTGCTGCTGCGTGCGTTTCGCTGGGCTGTGTGACGCATCATGACAAGACCGGCAAACCAAAAGAGTGTGACCTTGGAGAGGGTGGACCACCTCTTTCCACTGGATGGTTCGGAACCACGGATGTGGCCGTTGGCACGCGGCCGCCTTCCTCTGCGTTCATGAAGAATCCTAGTGATCGCCTAGCAATCCGCTGAGCCTCCGCGTTCAGTTGTCGAAACACGCGAAACATAAGCCAGTCGTCGACAACCACCAAGGCCCTAGTCAAAGGAGAGAAGCGGATGAGGAAAGGAAGCTCATAAACGCGGGTCCGTAAATAGCAAGCCAAGTGCATCGACAGACGCTTGACTCTTTTCTTGTCCTCGGAATTTACGTATTGAAGGTGGGCTGAGTTGGGCTGTCTTGGAGTCCCTTTGGACCCTCGGGTCCATTCCAGAGGAACAGACAAACCGCTAACCGGCTTAACGGCTGACTAGTCCCCGCCAAAAACATCGCCCAGCCCTGCATGTCCTGCTGAACATTACGCGTCAACTGGTGGGGAGGGTCCCCCTTCCGAGCAGCCCAACCAGCTTGGCCCATCTCCCGCCGAGTGACAGCACATCGTCACGGGCCACTTCCGGCGGTGCACCTTTGCGTCTTGCCTTTTTCCGTCCTACCCACCTCACCCCGCGGCCGCGGCCGCCGAGACTTTTACGGCAACGGGCTTGGCGGCCCCCAATGATCCAACGGCCTTGTACGAACCACAGTACTGACCGCATCCGCCGACTGTCGAACCTGTCGTGCAATACATTATCATTATTTTCCCATGATTCGGGCCGCCTTAGCCCACTATGTATGTGCAAATGCCCCTCCTCTTTCCGCCGTTTGCCGCCCTCGTCGACCGGCAGTCATATCCCCGCATCGCTGCACCCATTTCCGCCGCCGTACCCTAGAAAATGTACAACAAGAAAGTAAAGTGCGTATAGTCGGTATTTAGACACTGGGGGGTTTTTTTTTTTACGAAAAGAGGAAGTCCTTGAGCACTGGCGAGCCAGAGAACTCGGGATTCAACATTATACAACTGCCACGGGTCAGCAAAGAGCAGATTCATAACCCCTTCTGTTCGCAGACGCACTTGAGAAAGTATTGAAGGCCTGCTCTCCTCTTGTCGAGGAATCTGGGCCGGAATTTCGATATAACGCTCTTGGGAGGCAGAGGAGGTACAGCTGCCTCGAAGTTGGGGAACGTCTTGACTAGTCTCTCGCGGAGGTCGTCGAACTCGGAGTATCGCTTACGGATGTTCATGTAGCTCCCCTACGCAGAAAAGGTCAGCATCTATCGTCACATATCGGAGATTTCCCCAGCAAGCCCTCCATGTTTCGGGTTCCGAGTATGATGGGGCGGTACTGACTTGCAGCGTCTCTACTTTGATGTTCCAAACGACGAATGCCCCGATATTGGTCGCACTGCCGTTCACCACAACATAGTCGGTAATCTCAACGCTCTTCGCCCAGCAGGCTCGGTTGCGGCCGTTGACGTCACTCGCTTCGTTGTCGTGCATCGTTATTGCGCCATCGGGGAGAATCGACTCGGCCGACATGTTGGACACAGAGCGGTGGTGGCCGAGCCAGTACGGAGGCGACGTTACCGACGATGGGCTCGTGACAGTAGACTCGGTATGCGATTCTGTATCCTCGTCCTCGTCGCCGAACAAACCCCCGCGTGATGTCTTATTGTTGTTCTGGCGCGACAGCAATCCTTCAATGGTACCGTTCGTGGCGACCTTGGACGGCGGCTTTGGGTGGCCTTTTGCGCCGCCGTTCATGTAGCCGGAACGGAACTGGGGTTCTATCGCCGAGTCCATGAATCCATGTGCGAGGTCGCTACCTCATGGACAGCCTTTTGGTAGTTTGCGATGCAGTGCGTTTGGGCGCAGGTCGTGGGTGGTGCTTGCAGCGAGGTTGTGACGTATTGACGATATCAGAAGTCTGAGAGGGCGGCTAGAATGCAAGACGTGTGTCTCGGGGCGCTTCTAAGACTCCGGTCCGTTGGGGTGGTGCCGCGTGGCTGTGCAAAAACGACCGAAGGTGGAATGGCGGCCACTTGGCTCGCATTGGGTAGGCGATCTGTTGTTGACGGTTGTCGGCGAAGCTACCTGCGGACGGCGATTAGTCGGCCCGTTCCCTGGGGCCGGAAGGTAATGAATGTCTGGGGAAGTTGGTCAAGACGTAGAATGGGAAGAGCCGTTAAACAACAGTGTGCAAACCAATCGTCAGTTACTGTCGGAGACCGTTGGGACTTGCAAGCCAACCAGAAGAGAGGTCTGCATTGTTGATGTCTATGGCCTCATACTGGGATCCATGCGAATAAAGCATAACAATGAGGAGGCGCTCCTACCAGTACCTTAGTTGGCCCCGAGACTCGTCCTTTCCTCCCTCCCACATCTGCTAGTTCGTGCACGGAAGGAAAGAAGGGTCTTTTGCGACGGATAATCATGCTTAGGTAAGGAGCACTGGGTTGTCTCCTCTCCACTGCTTCACGACGAATACAGGTAGGAGGATGTCAGCAAAAGTCTGCCAGGTGCCAGTGGACAAGGTGGATCAGAGGTGGTGGTGTCGATGCCATTGGATGAGAGATTCAAGGTGCCACCGTCAGCGCTGAGAGCCGTTGCACGCACGCACTTGCACCACTGAACTCTTCAAATCCCAAGAACAACGATGGCGTCTTCGACAACGGGAAGCCGTCTTTCTTATTCTGTTGCCACCCGTCGCATACTTATCTTAGCACCTGTTGCTGTTCCTCGGGCCTCTGAATCGGTCAATCCGGGATCCTGGCTAGGTGGCTCTGACGGCCAACCACCAGAGACATCCAGCCGCAGCGCTTTGAAGAGAAAACGGAGAGCATGGCAGGAGAGCACCCGTGGATCCCGATTTCTATCGGTGTGAGCATTCCCCCGCGCGCCATCAGGAATCCCGCGCATCTCACTCCCACCCCCAAGCACATCGGTGCGGATACGAAGCTGCAGAACCAAAGCCAGAGTGGATGTGGATGGTTTGACACCTTCTCTTCTAGCGCATCTCGCCGACCGGGGTGTTTGGGCTTCTATCTTGATTTCACGCCGTCTATCCCGGTGCGCTCTCTCATTGGCGCTGGGCAAGGTTGCCCGGTACTTGCTACACCACGGTCTTCGAATATATGAATCATTACTTGGACCACCGTAGGTTCATGGTACAGTTGATGGAATAAACAGTCTCTCGAAAGGCATGGAAACGCGGACACCATTGACATGTTGACAGATTCAGTTGTGGCTGCGAGGCTTTGTACTCTCCGATTACAATCACGACGGCGTTGTTTATGACATCCATCCGGTGGCACTCCAAAGGGCAGCTCTGTTGTTCCCGATTTTGCACTATCAGCGCTCGACCTGGCTCCCACAAGTCACAACCAAGGCAGCAGACACCACGCGGGGACGTTGGGGGCTTCTTCAAAGGCTTGGGATCGTCGCCGGCCGAAGAGGGTCTCGGAGGCAACAGACAGCATCCGGGCGGAGCCAGCCACCTCGAATCCTCGAAATCGCAGCCTCAGGAGTCGGCGCTGTCCATACCCCTCTTGTGCTGTCTATCATATTTCAAACAGTCGACTTCGCCAAAGTGCTCTAGCTTGCAGAGCTAGCCGCCAAACTGCGTCGGCTGTCCTGCACAACGCTCTTGGTGAGGGAGCAGACATGCAGAATACGAGTGGCGATCGCCGGGAACAGCGATACTCGCCCTTTCTCGTATGTATGCATCAAGTGGTGTCAAGACCCTCACGGGAGAAAAGCTAGCGGTTGGGACAGTCGGAGACGGTTCCGCCAGGGCGAGAGGCACGACTCCTGTCTCGTAGCATTTGCATGCTGCATGTGGTGGTGGTCTCGTAAAGTTGTGCAAAGAGGAGCCCGGCGGGGAGGGGTCTGGCTTGTTTGGCCCAAAAAGCTACAGAGTTCCATAGTAGCACTGCACAATACCTCGGGTGGTCTTGGCTCCATAACTTTCACCCGCCGCATTTTTTTATGGAGAGCAGCAAGACAGTTCCAGTCTCTTCTGCAACCTCGTAATCAACAATGGGCCCGGTCATCCGACCTGCAAAGTGGCAGCCGAGTGGGAATTCGACCGACTCTGCCTTGGTCTGTTCTTGGGGCCGCCAGTGGTGGTCTCGAATCTCTCGCAGTGGATTGGTCGACGGGCAGAAACATTCGGACTCATCGTCGTCAGTGTGTCTTGAGAGGCTTTGGGATACGGGCGAGCACAGGAATGCTGAGCCCACGCCGCTGGCTAGCAGAGATGCCGATGCATGGACGGATGGCACAGCATTAGTAGCGAGAGCAGGGCGGTACACAAAGCTGGGGTGTGCGGGCGAGATCAGCAAGATGGCGATGGGCGGACAAACCGGCCCTCCCAATCTCAAACTGGTCCGGGGCTGCAAATTAGCGAACCAAAAGTCTAGAGTTCTCGGCAAGGCTGGGGGCGCATGAGGCGAGGGAGAGACGTACGGTATAGTACTCCGTACAGAGAGAGCTCTTGTCTCTGTTAGATCAGACCGCTCGAATGGTGCGGTAAAAGGGCCCTGGACAGTTTGAGTGGACTCGGTGCAAAGTTACATTTTGTGGAGGGGAGATTCATCTCCGGGCAACACTGGACACCCGATCTCGTTAGCGGGAACAGGTCAAACGCAGCGCTAGCAGCAGCCTCCTGGTTTACCTGTTGTCGTCGATGCTGCAGACTGAGAGTAATAACCAGCAGCAAGCAGCATCAACAACAGCAAAAAACAGCAAGCCAGTAGGTAGCAACAGCAGCGAGAGCAGCAGCGAGAAGCAACGCGAGAAGCAATCCCCCATCTCACGGATCCCTGCCGAGGCGTGCATGGCCCACTGAACCCTTCCCTTCCCAAGCTCCTAAGCCTCAGACTCCACCGAAAAAACAATACCAATAAGCTTAGGGGTGGCCACCGCTGCAGTAACCACACGAACACACCCAACAGGCGACCTTATCCAACCCCCGAGGAGCATCCCCAACCTGGCCGCAGCTGCTCGGTCGGGCCTCGAGATGGCCCTCGCCTCCCGGCTTGCCTGATTTTGAGGGATATGGCACCCCACGGTGCCGAAGGATCACACGTCCACCCCGACTATCAAGCGGGTCGACGGCAAGGGCAACAAGAGACAGACATGCCAGACCTCCCCCTCACAGTATCTGCACATCCCCATGGCTGTCGGTCAAAGTGGTGACTCTACGCTCTTCCTTGAGCCTCGACGACTCCCGACGACATGGGTGGTACGAGATGCCCTCCGTGATCCATCCAGCCCGGAGAGGTTCATCCTGTGATTGGGGGCGGACGAGCAGGGCCCCAGCGAACACGCCCCGGCCCTGGTCCACGCCTAGCTGGAAATACGCCGGGTGGCTGGCGTGGAGAACGTGCTAAACCCAATTCCGCCCGTTTTCTCTCTTGGGCTCACCCCTTCCACCCCTTTCCCCATGCACCCGTGGGATATCGCGAGCCTGTGGCGTCGTCGCCCAGGGACCCCGGGCCTCCTTTATTTTGGACCTCGCGAGAAGAAGCGCGCGAGGAGCTGCCGATGCGATGCAGGCCCTCTCTGCTACCTAGATCCGCTTGGCAATGGCGCTCCGGCTCCTCTCCACGGGCCCTCGCTCGCTCTCACGCGGAGGCACCGCGCTACGGATACGCCTCGACTGAGTTTTTGCTTGATATGAACCCCCGTCCGGCTTCTGTGACGATTCCACTTCGTTCCTCTTCTTCTCCTCTTCCTGTCATCCCTTCCCCATTTCCCTATCGAACCCTCGGTCTGTCTCGCCCTTCGTTGCACAGTTGAGCCTCCGTCGATCCGACTTGTGTCTGCACATATATCTGTCGCTAGCCCCCCATTGCTGCCCCCTCCATCTCTCGTTGAACCGCCGTCACAACAGCTCTCAGCCGTTTCCACGCCTCAGTCGCTACTAATACATTCTCGGACCAAGAGCCGCCATCCAATTCCGTCAGCAATATCGCTCCGAATCATCAACCACTCTCAGTGCGTAAGTCGGGTCGCCGCCCCCCATTCCTCGGGCGCCTCGCTCGTAGCTCTAGACTCTCGCCTCCCCCTCCGGAAGCCATGTGCCGTCTCAATGATGTTGCCGGAGCCCCAGTGGAACCCCATTCACTGGCCCGGGGGCCTGGGCGCCGGGCTTGGGATGAGAGTTCAGGAATGCAGCCAGAAACTGGCCCCATAACATATACACAGACGGGGTTCGCTGACCGGGGAACGCACTCTGACAGGTCGAGATTAATATTTTTGGATTTCGTTCAAGAACCTGTACAACCTTTTTCCACCTGGACACCTTTCGAAATATCCAGAGTCCCCCGACGGTTCCAGGCCAGCCCAGCACATACGCCTCGCCAAACACATAGCAAAAATGCCTTCGTTCAAGAGCACCTTCTTCGCCGTGGCCGCGGCCTTTGTCGCGACCGCCCAGGCCGACTATGTCATTGACCCCAACAGCGTCGCTTTGTCCGTGAGAAGTACGTTTTGAGAAAGCCGTCCCATGGAAGCAACACGTTTCCGAGTATTGTGCTCGCGGATTTGCTAACGCATGCTGCAGAGGGTTGGTGCAAGGACCAGACTTACTCGTGCCCCGTCATCTGCCAACAGGTCTCGACCAAGCCTGCCGAGGTGAACGAGTGTGACCCTGTAAGTAGCCATTATCTGCCAACGAAGGAGGAGAAGAAAGGGAACCCGAAGAGCTGACATGACTCCCCTCACCAGGCTGCCCTCACCTACGGCTGCATCTGCGGCGACGGCAAGCAGCCCAACATGTCCGAGTACTCCCTGACGCTGCCCTACCACGTCTGCCAGGAGTACGGCAACCAGTGCGTTGCCGCCTGCGGCCTCGGCGCCAACACGTGCTCCAACAACTGCCGTGTGAACAACCCCTGCGGCGCCCAAAACCCCACGCGTGTGAACGCGACGTCTTCCGCCGGCGACTCGGCGACGGCCACTGCTTCGGCTAGCGAGACGGCCAACGCTGTCTACACCGGCATTGCCGGCGAGACCAGCGGCTCCGGCTCCGGCTCCAGCGGCGCCGCGACCCTGGAAATGGGCCGCAGCGCCGGACTGGCCGTCCTCGTCGGCGGTGTGATTGGCGGCGTCGCTTTCCTGCTTTAAGTGAGCGTTTGGGGTCGAGCGAGTAGGTGGGATGACGGAGAGGAGGATGCGGTGTTGTGTGTTCTGTCTCGTCCACTCTTTTATACCCCCCTTGCACAAAGCTTTTTTTAAACCACATGCTCGGCGTTATATGGGCGCGGAATCGAAACCACCGGCGGCAGGGTCTTGGATCAAAACCAAACAATTAATGTCTTTTTAATATCTTTTGCGGGCAGAACACAGCAACGGAGGGAGGGGAGAGGAGGGGAATGACGGGATGCATATGGGCCAACATGTTGTCTGCTTTTGTTAGCGTTTTTGCGAGTCATCTGTATGAGGGATGTAGATGACGATGGAAAAAAGAAGAAATATTGGAAGAATGAAATCAGGAGCAAAAATCGAGCTCCCTTTGAGAAAGCAATCACGTTCATCCTTGCAGTCTTGGTGTCCGGTCCCGTCGTCCCGACTCGTTAGCGCCCCGCTCATGTCTCTGGCGGGTTGAAAGGCCTTGGAGGAGGAGGCGTATCTGACGGGCTGGGGGCACGAGACCATCTACCCTGTTCAGCCCGTCCGAACATCGTCCCGTGACGTGGAGTCATGCTAGACTGGCATGGCGGCCACCGGCGCGGTGTAGGCGGACGGCGATGCTAGGAGATATCTCGGGACGCGGACCCGGCGTATTTGCGTGGTTTACGAGAGTGAGAGCGTGGGGCGTTGATGGGTCGCGGGCGCCAATCAGAGTCGTGATGGAGTTGAGAAGCCTCGGAGACAGGCATGTAGGATTATCGACGTGTACGACATGAGACACGATAGACATGACAACCGGAAGCCCAGGGCGGGGCTCAAGGTCGGATTTGGCGCCTTTTAGACTGCTCGTGCCACATGCAAGCTAGATGCCGCCATGCCTGGCATTATGCCGGGACGGGGTCACGGGAGTCCAGCATGCGGTAAGGTGAGCGGCAGGCCAGGCCTCTGACCCGGCTCCCGATCTTGATGGCCTTGATCTGAGGCTGAAGCTACCTGAGTCTGCGCGAGAGTGGAGGGTTCTGAGCAGGGGGATTCCTCACATGCCAACGCTGCAAGACGAATCAAGTAGCCCTTGATTTACCTCGAAAAACGCATGCGAACCGCCCAGCGAGTGAGTCCCTCTGGGGAGCCGATAACCAGACGATCTAGGTTTGAACCTCGCTCGGGATCGGCCGGTCTGTGGTTCGTGGGGGTGAGGATGTGAGAAGCTACCTACTGAAGAGATGGGCTCGGTATGTTCGGCCAGTCGTGCCCGACGCTACCTTGGCCGACTGCTTGCCGGAGCTCCCCTTACCGCAACAGACGGCTTCAAAAAAATTACAGACAGCACGGAGGCCGGGTCTTTTGAGCGTTTCTCACATGCCAAGTACCCGTCAATGCGCATAATCATCGAGGCCAGAAGGAAGCCGTAAACCGTAAACCAAGATGCAAGCTTGAGCACGTTGCAGTTGGAGGCGGCGTTAGGGCCGTCCAGCGTCCCCCATCCAAACCAATGACGTTGGAGGGAAGCCGCGGTAAAAAGGCGGTAAAAGCGAGGGGGGGTCCCTGAGTTTCTCTGTCTCGGGCCTTTGGGGGGGGGGAAGCGCAAGCGTGGAGGAAACGGGTGAGGAGCTTGGGGCGTTTAGGAAAGCTGGCGCATGGTTTGAACAGGTTTGATAGGTAGGGGCCCTTGGGTCCTCGATTTTTGTTGAACGCCGAGAGCAAACATGGGACGGTGGACTGTGGCCATCCATGTGATTTGCTGCAGGGGAAGGAAGATCGCGAGATGCGAATGGAGAGGGGGAGCCGGTTTCTTGGTGAGTGGTCACCAGCAAGGCGGTGGTGATGATCTGGTCGGGACGTAGGAAGGGTGCGATGCAGCTCGCTCTATGCGTAGACACATGTCAGTGATGTGGTTGCATGGCATTCGCAGGTCATGTTTGCGGGCGGGAGGAATCTGGAAGACGGGAATCACGAGCTTTTCGACTGTCCGGGCCTCCCACATTGCGTTGCGGCTCGGGTACGTACCCCGCAGCTTCATCCGATCCATCCAATCCGTCCTTCCAGAGTAGTGTAGGTAAACTACCTCGCTGCGGTGAAGGTCGACGACAGACAGTAGTGGTGTGCAATGCAGGGCTGGGCTGATGCGCGTCGACGGCCGCGTACCTACGGCACTGAGCCTCTCCTGCCTCCCCCCTTCCCGCCCCGGCCGCGCCCCAGGCTCCTGGACCAGTTGCAGGCGGTACCTGTGTGGATGGAGACCTCACCATCTTGATTTGTTCCCGAAACAGGAAGCTTGTGCCTGCGCTGCCTGTCATTCGCTGGCCGTCGGCATCCCGCCCGAAAGGAAGTGCTCCACTTCATCTGCCTGACCCCGGCCACTTTTCACCCCTAAAAGAATTACCTTAAGTAAAGAATTAAATAAATAAAAAAACCGGACGGCACGGTCGACTATGATGCGAACTCAATAAGGCCAGTCTCGATCCCAAGTCTGTCATCTCTCCCCCTTCCCTTGCTGCATTGTGCACTTGCGGTGGAAGCCGGACGCCTCTTCTTGTTCTTCACACCTTCGGTCTCTTCTTAATAGGACCATTGATCCCTCCCCTCCTCCCCCTCCTCCACCCCCCACCGCCGTTGCCCAAAAAAACAATCCCACTCTATTGCTTCTGGCCCTTTTTTTGTCTCCCAACTCTGCCTCCCCCTCCAAACTCCAACTCCGACTCCTCCCCCGCCGTCGCCGCCGCCGCCGTCATTCCAGACTCTTATTTGGTCTCTGACGCAATTCCCTTGAAATGGGCGCCGCAACTTCAGAAAGTAAGCACGGAACCCCTCCATCCTTCCCTCCGCCGCTCCAGAGAGAGACCAGACACCTTGATGGCCTTGGCGTAGGCGTCGCAAACGCGCCCGTTGCATTGATTCGATGCGCCTGCTCTGAGAGCTTCCCCGGGAGCTATGGTGGACCTTGACGATGAACGACTGCTAACACCCCATTGAGCAGGGACGGCCTCCGCCGAATGCATTTCGGACGATGCCCTCATCCACCTCAAGTCCTACAAATACTCGTCCGTCGACAAGTCGCCCATCTCCAACTACATTCTCCGACCCTACGTGCGTAGCCCCTCCGACGATCCCCCTCTCCCCTCCCTCCCGCCGCTGCCCCGCGCCCGTCCGAGCGGCCACGAGCTCAGCTCAGCGCATCCCCTCCAACGACTCTACTAACCGGTCTCTCCGCAGTGGAATGCCGCCGTTGAGCTCCTGCCGCTATGGCTGGCCCCGAACATGGTCACCCTGCTAGGCTTCTTCTTCATCCTCGGAAACATTGGCCTTCTGGTCATCTTCATGCCTGATCTGGTCGGACCGGTACGTTGAAACACAAGCTTTGGAGCAGGCTCCGCAACTCCGCTTTGGAGCGTCTCGCTGACACTGCAATAGGGTCCGTCATGGTTGTACTTCAGCTTCGCCTTCGGCCTGTTTATGTACCAGACGATGGACAACCTCGACGGCAAGCAGGCGCGGCGCACCGGCACATCGAGCGGACTCGGCGAGCTCTTCGACCACGGCATCGACTCCTTGAACTGCACCTTGGCCAGTCTCCTCGAGACCGCGGCCATGGGCCTCGGCACCTCCAAGTCTGGCGTCTTCACAGCCCTCGTGCCCTGCCTGCCCATGTTCTTCTCGACCTGGGAGACATACCACACGCACACCCTGTACCTCGGCAGGATCAACGGCCCTACCGAGGGCATCCTGATCGCCTGCAGCTTCATGGTCGTCTCCGGCATCTACGGCCCCGGCATCTGGACCGAGCCCATCATCAACATCCTCGGCGACAAGGCCGAGCAGCACCTCTTTGGCTTCCACTACCTGCTGGGCGACTACTCGATCCGTGACATTTGGATCGCCATGATTGTCTTCTCCCTCTTCGCGACGCACATCCCCTTCTGCGTCCTCCACGTGATTCAGGCCCGTCGCGCGCGCGGCGAGCCCGTGGCCCCCGTCTTCTTGGAGTGGACGCCCATGACCGTCTTCACCCTCGCTATCGGCGCCTGGGTCTACTCGCCTTACTCGGCCATCCGCAGCGACAACCATCTTGTGCTCTTCTGCTTCATCATGGCCTTTGTCTTTGGTCGCTTGACCACCAAGATGATCCTTGCCCACCTGACGAAGCAGCCTTTCCCATACTGGACCGTCATGCTCGTGCCCCTCGTCGGTGGCGCCATCTTTGCCAACCTGCCGCATCTGGGTCTCCCTGCCGTCAGCGCCCAGGCCGAGCTGTACTACCTGTACGCCTACCTCGTCTTCTCCGGCGTTGTCTACTTCCGCTGGGCGTACTTGGTCATCACCAGCATCTGCAACTTCCTGGGCATCAACGCTCTTACCATACCCAAGGAGAAGCAGCTGGCGAACAAGCAGGCAATCGCTGCCGCCAAGGCACCGCCTCTGACCAACGGTCTCATGAACGGCATGAAGAAGGACTAAATCTCCGGTCCGCAAAAGCCAAGTCTCCGGACAGCCGGATGACTGAGGGGCTTCATCCCCAGAAAGAACCAGGTGTGGCGCAGAGCGGGGCGATGGTTCCAAACAATCGTACTACGAATTTCTAAAGTGGAATGAATTATAGCAAGTCTAGCGGCGGCTTTCAAAGGGAAACGGTTGCGCTTTATTTTTGCATGGATGTCGGCGTTGCTGGAGGCTGATCCCACTTTCAACATGGCATGCACTTGATACTGGCGCTTTATTTTGGTTGAGCAAAGCCATGGGATGTTGGCATGGATTGAGTTACAGGTACTCCACTACTATTACTACTCACAAGGACGGAAGCAGTCCTTGCATAATACTCACGTTCAACTTCAAACGTACTTGAAAGACGCAAAGTGGTCATGCTGTGTTGGGATTCTAACCGCTACTTGACAAGTGAGCTGTCGTGTGTACGGGGGTTTCAAGATGTTGGGTGAGATTTTTTAGCGTGTGTGGTTGGACATACCGAGTGACCAGTAAGAGTCTTTTGTTTCCTGCTATGACAAGGGTTAGAGCAGGAGAACTCAAACTTGTACGACTTGAGCAGTGAGAACTTGGTTTGTCACAGAGCTGTGGTAGGTAATAAATAACAGAATTTCCATTTCGATGATGACAGTCCTAGAATGAATGTGCCAAGCATCAAAAAGAAAAAAGAAAAAAAAAGGTAAATGAACTTGAGTTCACAGAGATTATAATACATATAAGGAAACCACTATTGATTCAGGGTAGTGGAGTGTTTATTCAAAGCCTTCTAACTCCCAATGCTATACCTTGTGTAAGCCATATCAGCCCCAGCATATGTAGCTATTCCACGAAGACAACATTTCTTTATTCTAGTGCGTAGGTTGTGCAAGGAATTTTCAGACCCTGGCAATCAGTCTCCGTTCAGCCTGTAGAGCTCAGCAAACCTAGTCTCCTCAGACATCAAGGAAGTTGGCTCGCCGAATTCCAAAAGCTCCCCGTCACCAAACAACGCAACCTTATCATAGCGAGCCACGTGCGTGAGTCGGTGCATGACAGCCAGCACCGTGCAGCCACCGAACTCGTTGTCGATAATATTCTGCATGACTGACTCCGTCTCGGTGTCCACGCTGTGCAATGTCAGTTAGACAGCTAACTGAGTAACAGACCATGGTCGAAACTCACCTGCTCATTGCCTCATCCAATATCAACACCTTGGACTGCCGCACCATGGCCCTGGCCAAGCAGAGAAGCTGCTTCTGGCCAGCCGACCAGGCCTTGGTATCCATGTCCTTGTCCAGGCCGCCCTGGCCCTGAACAAGGCCCCAAAGGCCGACCTTTTCCAACGCCTGGGTAATCTCTTCATCGTTCGGGCAAGCGCCAAAGGGATCAATGTTGAAACGAACGGATCCAGGCATTAGGAAGGAATCTTGAGAGACGACGTTGATGCGAGAGCGGAGATCGGCTGGCACCAAGGCCGACACGTCTACGCCGTCCAGCTCAATCTTGCCCTCTCTCACATTCATCATCTGCAGCAGGCTGAGGATGAGTGATGTCTTGCCGCTACCAGAACGACCCGCTATCGCAACGTGCTGGCCGGCATCAATGGACAGGGTGACGCCCTTGAGCACCGGGTCCGCGTCCGGGCTGCCAGGTGTTCACTTGGTTAGTTCGCTGTATGAGAGATATTTTGGAGGTTCTGGCGAAGTGACTCACCTGTACGACGCGACTATGTTGGAGAACTTGAGCGCCCCGGCCGACGGCCACAATGTCGGCAGAGACGTCTTCCCAGCGACCGCTTCAGTCTCAGTCTCCGTCACAAAGCGCCTGACCCTAGCAACTGCCCCTACGCTGGACTCGAGTTTGGTCCAGGTCTGGATAAGACGCGCCAGAACCTCGCTGAAGCCGATGACCATGACGAGACTGACGCCGACGCTGCTCGCACTGAACTTTGCGTGCCACGTCACCACGGTCGACACGAGCACGACGGCGAGCGCGGCCACGACGAGATTCAGCACAAAGGCGAGCCAAGCCTGGATGCAGCTCAGGACGTAGTTGGGGCGCTGCGACGTGTCGATGTGGCGATAGTTGCGCTCCTGGTACTGGGCCTGCCAGCGGAACGCGCGGATCGTCGCGACGCCAGCCACGGACTCGGTGAAGTGGGTGTAGAGGGGTGCTTTGGCCTCGATCCCCAGCAGGCGTATCTGGCGAGATGTCTGCAGGTAGAAGCGTTGGAGGAAGTAGAGCACAGTGCCGAGGACGGGTAGAGTGGCTCCGAGGTACTGGGAGAAGACGGCCAGGATTATGATTTTGGCCAGGACAGATACGGCGGCTGTCAACGTTGTCAGTACTTCAAGTCCCCGACTTTTGATTCAGAAATTACTGACTGGACGTGTAGTTCACCATCGTGGCGGGCAAGTCCATGTCGAGAAGTTGCATGTCTTCGCTGAATCTGGAAAAGGGTTGAGTTAGCATATTATCGTCTTCGTGGTGGAAAGGGTCACTTGCCGGTTGAGAAGCTCTCCACTATCTGTCTTGGTCAAGAAGCTGAAAGAAGCACTATGGATGCGAATCAGTCTTGTTGCGCAGATTTGAGCCGGTAAGTTGCGTGAAAGACCTACGCGAGAACGGTCTTGAGGAGGTCGGTGTGGAGATTGAGAGCTGTATTGGACACAACGTCGAGGAAGGCGAACCAGGCGGCCAGTGAAGCACCCAGAGTCCCTAGGACCCCAAACATGGCGTATATGCCCATGTAGTATCCGACGCTCTTGTTGGGCGCGGCCGTGTTCGCCTCGGACCACCACTTGACCCAGACGGCTAGGAACGTACACGCATCAGCTCCCCGTCTGCCGTGTATGTGCGTTGCAACTTACTTGAAAACTCGGAGAAGAAGATCCATGCCACGACAGAGATGCCGTATAAGGCCACAGCCTTCCACCCTGCGTTACGAAAGTAGTACATGTAAACCGCCTTCTCCCCATTCTTCCGTCGGACGTCGGTATGATGGGTCTCGTCTTGTCCACTCCTGTCGGTTGATTTGCCTGGTTGGTCAACGGGAGCTTCAGACTCATCGGTGTGCGCGTTCTCGATTCCATCGTCAGAGGGCATCCTTAGACCGAGCTTGCTGACATACCCCTGGCTCTGTACCAGGTTTGCAAGACTGCCAGCTTCCTGGATTCTGCCGTTTTCAATGGTAATCATATTGTCTGCAAGAACCATGATATTGCCTATTTTCAATACCATCAGCAAGGTGTACAAGAGATACGTGGCCTAAATGGTGCTAATGACATACGATGGTGAGTTACCATAATAACCGATGTATGCTGTTTCCTAAGGAGGCCATCGCCTTCAAGCAAACTGTTCGAGACGTGGTGAGAAGTTCCAGCATCCATTCCACTGAAAACATCGTCGAGGATCATCACCTTGCGTCTGGAGTAGACGGCTCGTGCTAGTGCCTATATAAGTGATGAGTAGGTTAATGCAATGATGCTGAGCGACAACTAAGACTGCCTGGATCACCTACGATGCGTTGTTTTTGGCCACCGCTGAGGTTGACGCCCTTACTACCAACGAGAGTGTAATCACCTTTCTGGAGTGCTCGCAAGTCGGCCTCAAGTCCGCAAGCATACACAACGGTGTCGTACCATTTTTGATTATAGGATGAAACCCCAAGAATGTTTTGTCGAATAGTGCCGTTCTCAAGCCAAGGAGTTTGAGAGCAATACGCCATTGCATCTCTCTTGTACCACTTTTCCGGAACCGGCTTCTGATTTGACGAAGTAGAGATCAGTTCGCCTAAAACCGCGTTTAAGAAAGTCGACTTGCCACTTCCGACTGGACCAACAACAACAGTCACAGCACCTCGCTGGATTCTGACAGTGAGGTTGTGGAGCAAAGTCTGTTCTTTTTGCCATCCAAAGCTCTGACCGTGCCATGAGACGATATGATCCTGCGGTAAAGAAGTAAGGCTCTTCGTGCCGTCAGAGGTCAGCGATATCAGCCCAATCTCAGCTCTCGACTGAGTGTCTTGAAGGCTAGGGGTAATGTCTTGCTCATCATTCTTTTCCGCATTATGGCTATAGTTGCAAAAGTCTTGAATGCGCTCGAAACAAGCGAATGACTGCACAACCATGGGCAACAGCTGGATGAAACTGACGACGGGTGTGGTGAGCAGTGCAATCAGAGCAATCGAGGTGAACGCTTGTGCAGGTAGCAATGTGTCATTCTTCCAGTAGACGGAAATAATGGTATAAACAGCAAAAGTGACAATAGGGGCGAGGTTGATCGGAGTGAGTGCTGAATCGTTCTGATAAGCATACAAGACAACCATAGCGCAGCCAAGATACTTACAGAGCAACAAAGTTGCCACAAGGAGTTTTCGGAACGACTTGGATGTGTTGATCTCCTCTTCTCTGAGACTTTGGATCTTGTTGGACATGACTTCAGTGAGCCCGAGCATCTTCACGGCTTTGATTTCACCAAGCATGCTCGTAGTCGCTCGGAGCCGCTCCTGGATCTTTTCAATCCACCGCGTCTGCGCTGTCTTTGTGGCCACCGATATTTTAGACGTCGCAGCTATGAAGACTAGGAAGTGTGGGTTAATACTCGTGGAAGCGGTACAGCAGACGCAGCGCTCACTTACTCAGAACAAGTACAATAGGGGCTAGACAAGCGAGCGAGAGCTGGAGTCCAAGCAGCCAACTGGCAACGGCAATGTCCAGTAAGGAGGCCCAAACTGCATGAAACATGGACATCGCCCCAAATATGCGTTCCACGTCGGTTCCCATGAGAGCAACCGCCGTAATTTCTCCTGTCTCGACTTCCCTGGTGTGTACTGCGTGTTGATAGATGAGCGCGATCAAGCCCCCGCGAAGTCTGGTAGTGAACCGAAGATTATGGTATTGGTAGATCGAGTTGCTCACCGCGATGCCCAAGTATACCAGTGCCCAGGCGCCGATCAGTCCCCTACCGTAGTTTGCATCGGGATCGTGTTGCCCTACAAAACTGACCGTTACGTTGATGAGGAATGGCTGTGCGAAAGTAAAGACGGTGAGGCACAGTCGAGGTATGACAGGAGACAGGAAGGGAACGAAGTAGCTCCGTAAAGAAGCTCTGAGAAGACTGCGGCGACGTTGGTGATCATCTGTGGGGGACCTAGAATGAGTGAAGTCCTCGCCATATCCGGCCAAAAAGTAAGAGACTCACATTTGTCCCAGGCAGCAGCCAAATCTTTATGCAGAGTGCAACTGTCGAGGCTAGGATCGAGATCAGGCAGATCGCTGAGGGAAATGACTCTGGAATACCCCAAGTAAAAAGTTTGTGCAAGCCAGGAAAAGCAAGTCCTCGCCCAGAAACCGCTGCTCTGCTCTGGCGTTGCAAGTTTGTTGCCTGAGCTTTCGTGGCCATGCATTCTCTTCTTCGATTCAACCGACTCAAGAAGAAGCGTCGCCACAGTGCAAACGAATACGAGCGTCAATGCAGTTGGAACCGAGACGCTTTCCTCCAGAAGCCATGCCGTGCGGACGCGGGCAATCCCTACAATGATTGCCGCGGAGAGGTACAGACTAAGTAACGTTGACGGTCGGTGTGAACGTTGGTGGCTCAGAACGGAGAGTAATGAGGCCGCGATCGTTGCGACGAGCGTCAAAGCATCAGCTGCGATTGATGCCGAGGTCTGAAATGACCTAACTTGAGTCCGCACAGTGAGGAAAGCTATCTGGGACGCAAGCAACACCGTCAAGACCGCCTGAGCACATACCACTCGTCAGACACTCAAATACATAGTTCTTGGCGACTTGCAAGAAACAGACGTACTGATTTGCCATACAGAAGCTTGGATCCGGCCGAGTAAGTAGGAGGTAGGCGAAGGAGAGAGACCATTCTTGATGGTGCGAGGAGGAGAAAGAAAACGGCTGGGAAGCATGCCAAAAAGACGTCCTCAAAGTACAACGTAAAGTCGAATGAGCGGCAGTCCGGATAGACTCGTGGCCCAAAGGACCGATCGTTGGAGAGAGCTGCGCATGGCATTGCGGACGGCTTACAGTCGATAGCGCCAGGCTGAAGCGATCAAAGCCTTGCAAGGAAGTGAATAAGTAACAACAGCAATTCACGATTTAAGTCGGCCGATACAAATGACCAATTGAACGTCCCCTTATAGTTAGGGGGTTTGGGTAAGATCAAATACAGAGAACAGTTCGGGACGGAGACAAGACGCGTACGTGACGGTGCCTGTCGGCTAACAGTGGTGTTGTTGGATCTGGGAGATAAGCCGGTCGTTGCGCGCCGACCCGCGTAAATGAGCAGGCAAGTGAATATTCATACGCCGTATCTTATCAGACAGAGCTTACTACAGCGAATAATATTCGGAGACGGCTGCTAAGATTACACTTTACCTCACCCCTGGTTTTTATCTAGAGTCAGGATGGTTGTGATTTGATATTGAGGTCCCTACTGTAGAGTTATTTTCAATTAACGTGCATGTGCTAAAGTCACGAGACTCAGCTGATATCTCCCCATCCAGGAGGCAAGCTAGTGAAAGTACTTGCATGTTCTAAGCATTCATCTATGGCATGGAGACCGCCCTGTCCTTTCCCTGACGGAAGGTACTGAGCTAGAGCAATGAGGTTCTTGCAATTTTTGTTTTGGTCTAGCTTCGCGTCACTCATAGTAGTGGTAAAGGCAACATTGTGTGCGTCTTGTCTGGACACTTGATACCCAGGAAGGAGTATTTGCCGCAGGACATAAGCCCCTCCCTACCATCGCATCCAAATTGCAGCCATCTGTGATGACCAGTGTATCTGCATCGCACCAAGAGTCCAAGGGATCAAAGAAACAGAGAGAATATCGATGGGAAATATATCTTGAACAGAAATCTCCACTCGACCAGCATGCTTCACCAGGAGCTCCAGAAGCTGTGAGCTCCCTGTTTAAGCAGAATTAAAACCCTGTAGCCCAGAAATAAGTAAAGAGCTTGCTGCCAGCGGCATTCCACGAGTAAGATGAGCAACTAGAAACGTTGTGTCTTTAAGTGGAACAAGCGTTCAGTTCCGCCGATAATTCCTAATTGGCCACTGCTCAACCCAGTTTTCACTAGGCGAAAAGTCCTTGTGGCGAACAACTAGGTAATTCAGTATCAACCAGCAATTGTAAATTGCACAGACTTTAACTTCTGGAATGGGACATTTAGAAACGTTACATATAAGTAATGAAGCCAGCTCACGAATGTGGCTTGGTCTGATTCAACCTAAAGTAGACCTACTTGTTGCTAGGTGACAGCTACTTGAATTTAGTATTACTGGGCCTTCAACTAGTATAAAGGTAATTCAAACTCGGAGTCTTTCCAACTTTGAGGTATGCATATAAGAGCAACTCAACAACCCACATAATTTGATGGATTTGGTTATCACGTGTGCTAATACAGCCCGTTATTTTCCTTTCTTTGATGCAGACCACTGGTATCCAATTTAAAGATTTTGGGGGAAATCTTTTAAGTGAACAATTAGTTATTTTCTCGGGTTACTATCGGGTATAATTACTGTTGGGTTCTGCGAGGCACAGAAGCGCTATATTCTGCTGGTGCCCTTTCACTTCTTTGTCTTGGGTTCATCTACTTTAGTAATCTTGCCCATGGCTTAGGCATGCTGTGCAGTGATGTATGTCGATTTCAACGCCTTGTTTATTCTTTCTTCTCTTGGAGGGGTGAGGGCCGTTCATGAAAGCACTACTGTGATTGACAAAACTATTCGTCCAGAAAATTGCAATTGTAGTGGAACGATGGCCGAGCCACTTTAATGCTGAATCTTGAACGAACAGATTTGCCTATAGGGGTATTCGTGGTTGTTGTTTAGCACCTCGGGGAAGAAATTATGTTGGTACAAGCAGGCAACGTCGCATGCCACTCCGGAAGCTGTTCGGTCAAAGAGATCAGCGATGATGCTGGCCTTTCCACAAGATAACGCTGCCGTGTTCCCCGTTCTTCGCTGTGTCAAGGACTGTTTCGAGTGTGAGGAAGTATGCGACAGGGCTACAAAATCCAACGGGATCCGTTTGTCTCCTTAATCTTGATAACACCATCGGATGCTATCTTTAGGACGCTGGCCTTGGGGATGGAGCTGCCTAGGCGGTAGATTCTAGAACCAGCTGATGTGAAAAGGCACCCAATCAAAAACGGTTCCAGCATTCCTGGCAGACGCTTCATTCTCATGATCGGTAGATACTTATTCAGTACTCTATCATTTGCCGGCGAGACAGACGAAATCCTTGTGGCGCCTCGGGATTAAGACATTGTGCCTCCGTTAGCTTATGGAAATGACGCACCCGCTTCTTGCTCGCGTTGTGACTGCAGATGCTTGCGTGGAGACCGCGGATGGGCAAATCTAATAGAAGCGGCACACCCCTGAAATAGGTACTAGATTTGCTGGCTTCCCGGGACAAAAACGGCCGGCAGCTCCACCAATGCATCGTCCGTAGCGGCACCGTGGATTACAAATGGAGCATGCTACTGCTCAGCGGTCTTACAAGCGGACCCCGAGAGTCACGTACGAGAGCCAGCCGCTGCGATAAGACGCAAGTACGTCTTGGCGATACGAGTGGCTGTCACTTCTTTCATTCAGTGTCGTGCAGGTAGTTATGTAGTCCACATGCCGACGGCACCAGTCTAATGTCGGTTTCTGATTTCGAAGTTGGTCCAGGAGCACCACCAACCTTGCCTGATGGCGCTATCAACTAAACTGAAAAGTACAGTTCAAGTCAATGCAAGGTCGAACGGAAAGTAGAAAGGAATCATGATAATTCTTGGGGCCCTCACCTGTACCAAACGTTCCGGATCTGGTTGTTACTTTTAGATTTCGCGCGTAGCAAGGACGTTCGTTTGTCTACGACCCACTTTGTGTTTATGCATTGTAAGCTTCGATCGTGGATGTTAGTCATTGATTAACTGTCATACACTTGGTCTTGATGAAAAGCTGGGGAAATAAGGTGCGGCACGACCAGCACGTCCAGAAACTGGAGGCAAAACAAACCACTGGCCTTGTCTTTTGGCTGGATGTAAGCTGGCTTTAGAGGGTGGGAAGTTTGGAGTTCAAGGAAAATGTTACGGGTCGACGGTGTCCGCTCGGAGCATATCAACTTTCCGAAAGTCCGCAAACTGGAACCGCCCCACACCTCCGATTATAGGATCACGTTGTGGACTTTTACGTGATGATCGTCGCCAAGGAAGCCGCCGCGATGGACCCACATAGGTGTAGTCACTTACACGCAGGCTGCAGATAGAAGCAAAATGCTAGAATTTCAGTACCTAGATCAAGCCCAACCAACGTGTCCCTACGTCAACTTGTGAGATTGTGGCGGCATATTTCGCGCACGGATGACCCGGGGCTCTGGATCGAATTTGAGGGTTCGGGTTCTGAGATGGACCCCTTACGTGTTATGAGCCGTGGACAAACGGGGAGCAAGACACTCCGTAGACATATTGATAAACCTAGACCAGCTCATATTACTTTGAATGATTCAACCATCAGGCAAATTCTGCTAAAAAATCTCTTCTGTTCTTCAAAGATTAGGATACTGTTATACTTCTCTTGCATCTGACCGAGGTCTTGATTCGACGGTTGCTTCGACAAGCCGAGCGAAGGACTGGTTGATGCTGATCGGTAAGTTCGAAATACATCCTATAAAGATTTAGAACTGGAAACTAAAGATGTGTTTTCAAATAGAAGATAGCAAGACGTACCTGCCGCCGTTCCATCAGCCAACCGTCCCCAGCCAGTTGGCTACACTTATTAATATCAACCGACGACATGTCTTTTCCATCCAACGCGGACGCAACGTCTCGAGTCGCTGGGCCCGGCCGCTCTCCTGCGGGCAGTCAGAAGACCTTCGTGGATCACGACGCGATCTTTACCCAGAACGAAGAAGCAGCAACGGTTCCGAAGTCGATGGGGAGCAACTCCATTTATGGCAAAGATGGCGATGCTTCTGCATCAACGTCGGATGAAGATGGAAACGACACCGAGCTTGAGCGCCGTCAGTCTATAGTGCAGGAACTGGCTCGTGAGTATACACGTCACTCTGCTGTCAATGTCGATGGGGACAACACGGCCCTATTTGGCAGTGAAGACCCCGACTCACCCCTCAACCCCAGCGGAAAGAACTTCAGCGCTCGCAAATGGGCGAAGACACTCGCAAACATTACCAGAGAGCACGGGTCTGGGTACCGAACAGCCGGATTTACATTTCAAAACTTAAACGTCTTCGGTTACGGCAAGGAAACGGACTACCAGAAGGACATTGGAAACGTATGGCTTGAGCTTCCGGGCCTCGCTCGCAAGCTCACGTCGAAGACTGGTGGTCAGCGCCGTATCGATATCCTTCGGGACTTCAACGGTGTTGTTGAGGCAGGAGAAATGCTCGTCGTCCTTGGACCTCCTGGATCCGGTTGCTCTACCTTTCTCAAAACTATTGCCGGCGAAATGAATGGCATCTACACCGACGAGCGTGCCTATTTCAACTACCAAGGTCTTTCTGCAAAGGAACTCCATAAGCATCACGCTGGAGATGCAATTTACACTGCAGAAGTCGATGTCCACTACCCTCAGCTGTCTGTCGGAGACACCCTCACGTTTGCTTCCCGAGCACGCTGCCCGCGAACTCTTCCACCTGGAGTCTCGGCAAATCAGTACTGCGATCACCTCCGCGATGTTGTGATGGCCATGTACGGCATCAGCCACACCGTCAATACGCGTGTGGGCAACGAATACATCCGCGGTGTGTCTGGAGGAGAACGCAAGCGCGTGACTATCGCAGAAGCGACTTTGTCCAACGCTCCTCTGCAGTGCTGGGATAACTCCACTAGAGGTCTTGATTCGGCCAATGCTGTTGAGTTTTGCAAGACTTTGCGTTTGCAGTCGGAACTGTTTGGGCAAACCTGCGCCGTCTCGATTTACCAAGCACCCCAAAGTGCGTACGATTTGTTCGACAAGGTTCTCGTTCTCTATGAAGGACGACAAATCTTCTTCGGTCGCACAACGGACGCCAGACAGTACTTTATCAACCTTGGATTCGAATGCCCGGCTCGACAGACAACACCCGACTTCCTCACCTCGATGACAGCACCTTCTGAGCGTGTAGTTCGTCCAGGATGGGAGTCCCGCGTGCCCAGAACCCCTGACGAGTTTGCCACTTGCTGGAATGCCAGCCGTGAGTGCCAAGCTCTGAAGGACCAGATTGAGCAATACAAAACCAGCCATCCTCTCGATGGACCAGACGCCGAGGTTTTCAGGAACCAAAAGCAGTCGGTACAGGCCAAGAACCAGCGCCTCAAGTCCCCCTTCATTCTGTCCTACGGGCAGCAAGTCAAGCTGTGTCTTTGGCGTGGCTTCAAGCTTCTCAAAGGCGATCCCAGTCTGACATTGTTTGCACTCATCGCCAATTCATGCACAGCTCTCATCATGTCATCTTTGTTTTACAATCTTCCGCAATCTACTTCGTCCTTCTATAGTCGCTCTGCAGTCCTCTTCGTCGCCATCCTCGCCAACGCTTTCTCAAGCGCCCTCGAGATTCTCACTCAGTACGCCCAACGGCCCATCGTTGAGAAACAGAGACGTTATGCTTTCTATCACGCATCGGCCGAAGCTTTCTCCTCTGTTTTGGTGGACATGCCGTACAAGATTGCAAACACTATCTGTTACGATCTCATTATATACTTCATGACCAACCTGAACAGACAGCCTGGCAACTTCTTCTTCTTCCTGTTGACTACTTTTCTCATGGTACTTTCCATGTCCGGTCTGTTTAGATCAATGTAAGTATTTGCATCTTTTCTCGATAAGGATAGCTACTAATGCCAAACAGCGCCTCATTGTCACGCACCTTGTCTCAGGCCATGGTTCCCGCTTCAATCCTGATTCTTGCTCTTGTTATATTCACTGGTTTCGTCATTCCCGTCGACTACATGCTTGGGTGGTGCCGGTGGATCAACTACCTGGACCCTGTTGCCTATGGGTTTGAGTCGGTGAGTTGACACATCAGAAGTTCATTGTGGACTATGACTAACGATCAAACCTCCAGCTCATGATCAACGAGTTCCACAACCGCGAATTTGAATGCGGTGCCTTCGTTCCTAGCCCTGGAGTCGCCGGCTACGAGAATATCACTTTGGCCAACCGAGCCTGCTCTACAGTCGGCGCCGTTCCCGGCAGACCTACAGTTAACGGAGACGCATACATCAACTCCCAGTATAAGTACTTTAACTCCCACAAGTGGCGCAACATTGGCATTCTCATCGCTTTCACCGTCGCCCTCCACATGGTTTACTTCTTGGCCACAGAATACATCTCGGCTAAAAAGTCTAAGGGAGAGGTCCTTGTCTTTCGTAGGGGGGTTTCTGCCCCCTCTAAAGTTAAGGACGACCCTGAAGCCTCTATGTCTGGTCCTTCCACGATTGTCGAAAAGGGCGGTAAGGGCGCTTCTGCCAACGAAGGCGCAATTCAGGGCTCCACAAGCGTTTTCCACTGGGGCAACGTGTGCTACGATGTCAAGATCAAGACCGAGACTAGACGAATTTTGGACCATGTGGATGGTTGGGTGAAGCCTGGCACACTGACAGCGTTGATGGGTGTTTCTGGTGCCGGGAAGACGACATTGCTCGATTGCCTCGCAGACCGTGTCTCGATGGGCGTGATTACTGGAGAAATGCTCGTCGATGGAAAGATCCGTGATGAATCTTTTCAGCGCAAAACTGGCTATGTCCAGCAACAGGACCTTCATCTTGAGACGAGTACCGTTCGCGAGGCATTGGAGTTCAGTGCTTTACTGCGGCAACCTGCCACAACTCCCAAGGCAGAGAAGCTCGCATATGTGGACGAAGTCATCAAGCTATTGGACATGCAAGAATACGCTGACGCTGTGGTTGGCGTACTTGGCGAAGGCCTAAACGTTGAACAGCGGAAACGACTTACGATTGGCGTTGAATTGGCTGCAAAACCGCCCTTGCTGCTCTTCGTCGACGAACCAACCTCTGGCTTAGACTCCCAAACTTCGTGGGCTATTCTTGATCTTCTTGAGAAGCTCTCCAAGGCTGGTCAGTCTATCTTGTGCACCATCCACCAACCGTCCGCTATGCTATTCCAACGCTTCGACCGTTTGTTGTTCCTGGCCAAGGGCGGTAGAACCGTATACTTCGGCGATATTGGCGAAAACTCCCATACCCTCACTTCCTACTTCGAACGGAATGGTGCACCCAAGTGTCCTCCTGGAGAAAACCCAGCTGAGTGGATGCTTACTGCAGTTGGTGCGGCCCCAGGCTCGACTACTGAGGTTGATTGGCATCAGGCATGGAAGTCAAGCCCTGAGTACCAGGCTGTTCAGGATGAGCTCCAACGCCTCAAGTCCCAGGGGGCCAACGACGAGAAGCGCTCAGATGAGGATGAGAAGTTGTCGCATCGCGAGTTTGCCGCTCCTCTGTGGGACCAATTCTTGATCGTCACCCGCCGGGTTTTCCAGCAATACTGGCGCACGCCCTCATACATCTACGCCAAGTTCATCCTTTGCTGTTCCGTCGCCCTCTTCATCGGTCTCGTCTTCCTCAACGCTCCTCTTAGTATCCAGGGCTTGCAGAACCAGATGTTTGCAATTTTCAATATTCTTTCCATCTTCGGTCAACTCGTACAACAGCAGATGCCGCACTTCGTCACCCAGCGCTCCCTCTACGAAGTCCGCGAACGTCCTTCTAAGACCTACAGTTGGAAGGTGTTCATGCTTTCGCAAATCGTCACTGAGATCCCCTGGAACTCCCTCATGTCCGTATTCATGTTCATCTGCGTGTACTACCCTGTTGGCTTGTACGAGAACGGCGACCCGAGCCAAAGGAGCGAGCGCGCTGGTTTGATGTGGCTTCTGTTTTGGCAGTTCCTCATCTTCACTTGCACCTTTGCCCACGCCTGCATTGCCATCACTGAAACGGCTGAGATGGGCGGCAACCTTGCCAACGTCTTGTTCATGATGTGTTTGCTGTTCTGCGGTGTCTTGGCGAGTCCCGAGGCTATGCCCGGTTTCTGGATCTTCATGTACAGGGTGTCGCCATTCACGTACCTTTTGTCGTCGATCTTGTCGACAGGTCTAGCCAATTCGGAGGTGACCTGCTCTTCCAACGAGTACATTCACTTCAGCCCACCGGACAACGAAACGTGCGGCAATTACATGGGCGGATACATCAAAGCCATGGGAGGATACCTTGAGGACCCCGCCTCCCAGACCGACTGCAGTTTCTGCTCTATCGACAATACCAATGCCTTCCTCACTTCCATCAGCTCCAACTTCGACAACAGATGGCGCGACTTTGGTATCGGTATGGTGTACATTGTTTTCAACATTGTCGCTGCTTTGGGTCTGTACTGGTTGGTTCGGATGCCCAAGGGCAAGAAGAAGGCTTGAAGGCTTCACAAGGAGCTCAAACTTCAAACCCAAGTCTCATCAGAGCAAAGACTGCTTTAAAACAACTTCCTTTCAACGATCAGAGCATTTCACCTATACTATTACATGTGGATAATGGGCATCATAAAAACCTTCCCCTTAGGCTAAGATTTATAACTAGAGTTCTCCCGGGATTATTTTGTAGCGTCAATACAAGAAAATGGATGCAAGCTACTCACTCACCAAACCGTGAAACCCAGAGTTGTATCCGATGACTGTACGTACGTCAACTATCTGTCACACAGCGCGACTTAGAAATGCTTGAGTGATGACGAATAATTGAGTTGATGGTCCGCAACAACGTGGGCCCTCAACCATGGGTCAGCGTAATTGGCATCAATGACCTCATCGTGACTTTTCGATTTAGTTAACAGACCCAGAATTTAAGTGTTCGCCCATCTGTATTTAAACAGAGATTAATCTTGGCAATTTCCTTTCAATCTACCAAACGAATCAGAATTATCGAAAATGTCAGCTGTAAGTTATCCACAGCCAGTGTTCCGCAACTGATATGTCGCTGAGACCCTCACGCAGTCAACAGAACCACCCGTATACACGCTCGCAGAAGGTCAGCCGGTGCAAGATCCGACTTCGTCGGTCATTCTTCGTGGGCCACATGTTCGCGGCGGTGGACTCGGATTGTTAGAGGACACACAACTCATCGAGACATTGGCACATTTCCCGCGGGAGAGGATCCCAGAGCGGTAAGTGCAATCACCTTTCCGAAGTGGACGATTTTTGGCTGATTTTTGAGCAGAGTTGTTCACGCGAAAGCAGCTGGTGCATGGGGTGAATTCGAGTGCACGCATGACATAACCGACTGGTGTTCGGCCGCCTTGTTCAAGGAGGTCGGCAAAAAGACAGAGGTCCTTGCTCGTCTCTCCACGGTTGCGGGAGAAAAGGGCTCAGCGGACACTGTCCGTGACATCCGAGGCTTCGCGCTCAAGTTTAAAACCGAAGAAGGCAACTGGGATTTTGTCGGCAACGACCTCCCCGTCTTCTTTATCCGCGATCCGGTCAAATTTCCCTCGCTCAACAGGTCTCACAAGCGTCACCCGCAGACTGCTGTTGCGGACGGAAGCATGTTCTGGGACTTCCACAACAACAACCAAGAGGGCGCCCATGCCTTGATGCAGTTGTTTGGAGGTCGCGGGATCCCTGCGTCTCTCCGTAACGTGAACGGCTTCGGAAACCACACGTACAAGTTTGGCAAGCCGGAAGACGGGACGTATAAGTACGTCAAGATCCACTTCAAGCCCGACGATGGCATCAAGACTCTGTCAGAGGAAGATGCCGCCAAGCTGGCTGGCGAGGCTCCCGACTACCACGTCAAGGACATGTACAATGCCATCGAGCGGGGTGACTATCCCACTTGGACGATGATGCTTCAGGTTATGGACCCCAAGGAGGCCGAGAACTACAGGTGGAATATCTTCGACATTACCAAGATCTGGCCTCACAAGGACTATCCTTTGATCCCCGTCGGCAAGCTCACCTTGAACAAGAACCCAGAGAACCATTTCCAGGATATTGAACAGGCCGCATTCTCCCCATCGACATTGATCCCTGGTATTGCTCCGTCAGCGGATATCATGTTGCATGCTCGCATGTTTAGCTACCCCGATGCCGCCAGGTACCGCGTTGGAGCGAACTATCAGCAGCTGCCGTGTAACCGGGCGCTCAATGTCTACTCTCCGTACCAAAGAGATGGCCCGATGCGCGTCGATGGCAATTACGGATCCGACCCTGATTATGGTAAGCTATCAAAACGTGACTCCGCATCTGAAAAGACAACTTTAACTAACACATGGACAGTTCGATCGTCATTCCGCAAGATCAAGAGCGGTCCAGCAGATGTTGCCCACGAGGAGTGGGTGGGTAAAGTTCAAGCCTACTCCTCCGATGTTACCGAAGAGGATTGGGAGCAGCCGCGAACGCTCTGGAAGATGTTCAAGGAGCAAGGCGAGGACAAAGTGTTCATCCACAACCTGTCTATGCACATTAACAAGGCGCTACCAGAAGTCCAAAAAGCGGCCGTCAGTAAGTTTTTCCCCTGCTTGAGGTTGCTTTTGAATGTCTGAGCATTTGCTAACTCAACTGCGCTGCAACAGAATCATGGGCCAATGTGGATGATGAGGTTAGCAAGAGGCTTGAAGAAGCTTTGAGCAAGTTGGGAGAGAACACTGATCACAAGAAGGCGCCGCCTAGTCAAGCTGCCCTATTGACGCACAGAAAGTAGTTTGGATCAAGATAGATGATACGCTTTGGAACAAACGTATAGCTCAGTAGTGATTGAATCTCAGTTGATTGGTTCTCGAGCAAACAAGCCGCGGAAATAATGAGTGAACATTATGGTTTGTGTGCAAAATTTGACCTCTTGGTGGCCCCTTACTACCCCAATCTCAACTCACTTGGTCGTCGTTTAAATATGCAATCATTTATGATTTTTTCAACTTCGAGATGGCAAGAACCAATCTAATCAAACGACATTCAACGTCTGTCCAGGAAAGGAATGCAACAACTAGACTGGTTGAGAATGTTGTTGAAGAACGTATACCCAGATCCTTCGTCCCAACTCAACAACATGATAACATCAGATGATGTTCGAGTCCACCCAAACCCGTGCATGGCTCCCCTCTTGATTATGTTCACTATGGGATGACGGGTATCGATTTCCCGAAGTCCTCACTTTGTCTCCGATATATGTTTCAAAGGTACAGAAGCAGTACAACTACCTCGGGACTAAGCAGCATCCCCTCATCAGCTTCCCGCGGCCCCGCACCGGACATGCACTACTTTATGTCTTGGCCAGTATCTCCTCTTTTGTGAAACTCTACTATCTCAAGTACAACGTATGGAAATGCAAAGGTTTTAGATAAGATACTACTATGTTTAAGTGTTAGAAGATGGCATTCCAGTTGAAGTACCCAAAGAACCGTGAGCTCGTAGGAGGTGATCTGCTTGCGCAGTCTCTAGCTCAGCTAGGCGCAACAGTCGCGTTCGGTATCCACGGCAGGTTTACTCAACTCTACATAACATTGAATTCTGATTATTGACCGAAATACAGGTGGCCATCTTGATAGTTTTCTCATAGCCGCTGTTGAGGCCAACATCAAACTCATCGACGTGCGCCACGAAACTGTCGCTGTACAAGCGGCCGAGGGCTGGGCCAAAGTCAACGGCAATAACAAGCCAGGACTATGCTTCATCACCGCAAACTCTGGCTTCTGTAACGGCTTGCCGGGTCTCAGCACCGCCTTTGCAGATCGGTCCCCCGTATTTTGCATCACCAGCTCGCCGCCGTTGCGAGATGCCGAGACCAACACTCTCCAAGGCTTTCACGACCAGGTCGTCTTGTCGAAGCCTGTGACCAAGTTTTCTCACCGTGCCACGACCGTCGCCGAGATCCCTCGGATTGTGAGCTTGGCATGGCGAGCAACGACTGCAGGAGCGCCTGGGCCGGTGCTTGTTGACTTCCCAATTGATGTGCTTTTCACGCCTGTCCAGGTGGAGAGCATTGCCTGGGGATCGGTTACAGCGGCACCGACGTTCTATCCAGCCCCCAATGCTACAGCTATAGATCAGGCGATAAATCTGTGGGAAAAGGCGAAACGACCAGTCATCATTGTATCCACTGGTGCTGCTAGGGCAGTAGATGAAGTCATAAGGCTTGCGGAGGCAACTAACACGCCAGTGTTCCACTCTCCCAAATTCTCGACAACGATCCAGCATTCACATCCTGTGTTTGCTGGTGCGGCGACTCAGCTGCCATTTTTGCTCGCTGAGAGACAGGCTCCTGACTTCGTCCTTCTGCTGGGAGCCAGGACTGGGTTCCTCCTCGGTGGCAGAAGTGGCGCAATCGTGCCGGACGAGGAACATGCAAAGGTCGTGCAGGTGGATCTTGATGGGAGCGAGATCGGTCGTTCGAGGAAGATTGATGTGAGTTCTACGTCTCGGAGCTACGAATAAAGTAGTGGACTAATATTTAAAAAAACCCCAGGTTGGGATCATCTCAGACGTCGGTCTTGCAGCCCGTGCTTTGACTGTAGCGGCGTCCAGATCCTCCTTCACAGCATCGAACGAGTGGCTGGTTAAGGCTGTAAGCCTGAAGAGCATGAGTTCCAAGTTGCTGGGGAATGAAAGTGAACCAGTACTTTTCAAAAACAATGGTCGAATACATCCATATCATGGTGTCAAGACACTTTTACAATCACTGCCGGAAAACAGCATCGTCTGCATTGATGGTGGTGAGGCAAGTGGATGGGCTCTACAGTGCCTGAATGAAGCGAGAGCTGGGCTGTCTATGGTAACAACTGGCTACCTTGGCTTCTTGGGAAACGGATTTGGATACTCACTTGGTTGGTCACTCCACACTGTTCTGAAGGCAGTCCGGACCTAGAGCTGACCACATACAAACTCATAGGCGCTGCAGTAGCCGCGCCAGACAGACTGGTGATTAACCTCCATGGGGATGGCAGCGTGGGCTTTCACATCGGCGAGCTCGATACCTACGCCAAATTTGGCCTCAACATCTTTACTGTCATTGTCAACAACAGCGTTTGGGGAATGTCGCAGGCGGGACAAGACATGATCTACGGCGAAAAAACGCCACAACGGCCATGCATTGCGATGAACCCAGCCGTCAAATATGAGATTGTTGCGCAAGGATTTGGTTGTGAGTCGGCCGTCGTCGATGCTATCAACGAAGACAGTGGTAGCAACGGGGAAAAGACGCTTGAGTCACTGAAAGAAACGGTGCGAGGCCTGACGAGCTCCAAAGGGCCGGCGCTGCTCAACCTCAAGGTCTCAGATCTACCGTATCACAGTAGCACCAGAGCCATGGTGAGTGTGTTGTGTCCTGATTTCATGCGTATTCAAACTGACTAGCCGGAAGGTGGGAATAAGCAACGATCCCAACACTATCGTTGTACCGTACTACGATAACCTTCCTAGGCCTTACTACCAGAAGTCAAGAACAGAAGCTAGTGAAGCACTGGCTATCGATGAGGGGAAGTTCGTGTAGGGACACGGGTCATTATTCTGAAAGTGAGCGTACTGTATCAAAGGCGTCCGAAGGTGATAGGTACCCTGTGAGTTTGGTCATTTGAAAGCAGATTGCCAGCAGGTCGGTAAAGTTGACCAGGGACGAAAATACTGTCTTTACTATGTGATATTTCGCAGAGTTAAATTGCCGGCTATTCATTGATGTTGCTGATCCTATCAAAACACATTTAAAACCGACCCAAAACTGGCCCTTGAATAAGAGAACATGGTGACTAGAAGTCGGTAGAGGCAGAGACGGGTTCCCACTCATCCAGCAGAGCCATAGTATCCTTGCACTTTGCGCGAACCCCGGCTAGACAGTCGGTGCCCAAGAGCAACCTGACTGGAATTTCCCGCCCCTCAGCAGCCCCAGACTTGGTCAATACATCCACCACAACGCGGGCCCCCTTGATCGGATCACCAGGCTGGTTGTTGTTGGCGACTTCAAGCAGCTTCTTGTAATCTCCCGCCGGGCCCACGTTGTACGCATCGACGACATGCTTGGCCGTAGTGCGGGCCCCAGCATTGAGGAACCCCGTGCGGAAGTAGCCAGGCTCAAGGATACACACGTCAACACCGAATGGCTTCATCTCGTCGGCGAAGCCCTCGGTAAGGATGCTGACGGCGGCCTTGGTGGAGCAGTAAAGCGCGACGGCCGCGCCACCGGCCCAGCTGCCGATACTGCCAATGTTGGCGACAGCGCCGAAGCCCTGGGCGCGGAGGTGCGGGGCCGCGGCACGGCAGACCTTGAGGGTGCCGAAGACATTAGTGTTGTAATGATCAAAGACTTCCTGGGCGTTGGCCTCCTCGATGGCGCCGTCGAGGATGTAGCCGGCTGAGTTGATGACATGGGTGACCCTGCCATGGAGAGCGAAGGCCTTGTTGACTGTCTCCGTGACTGTAGCCTCATCGGCAGTGACATCTAGGGGTAGGAGGTCGGCGCCGGCAGAGGCGAGCTCGGAAAGCTTAGATGGGTTGCGGGCCGTGGCAATGACACGATGGCCGCGGGCGAGGGCTTCCTTGGCAATGGCAAGTCCGAAGCCTGAGGAGGCTCCAGTGATGAACCAGACTGGGGAGTCCATTGTGTATTGGGTGAGATGAAATCGAGGTTTCTTGGTATTAATGTGATCTGAAGTTTTGGAGATGAATAGATATTTTTTCAATATGAGAATGGAATGCTTGTGTTGAGGAGGAGGATGTTGATGATGATAACTACCACTCACTTGCGACGAAGAGTCCTTCTTTATAGAATATCTACTCGATGCCTAAAATGCTCAACTGTCGACATTTGCAGCAAACTCCTGCATGTCAGATCCATAGGACATGGTCGTCATTCAAGCCACTCGGCGATAGCACCATGGGCATGGGCCTTGGCACACATTGGCGTGATCCGGAATTATAAGTCTAAAGTCCATGTTGCAATAGTTGATGTGTCCCTGGAATGTGACACAGGACATTGCTGATCATCGGAAGATGCTTTCATCCATGGTGGTGAAGTGGTGAGACATTAACGCCGATGAACCGCAGGGAATCTTACTACCCATCGGGGATAGGTGATGTGATTTAGCCGTTGGAGATAAAAATGTCAGTTTCGGCGTGAGAAAGGGTAGTCATTGATTGGACGCCGCCACCACCGCCCAGCCATTTCTGACATGCTGACCATCTGTATTCAACTTGAAGAGATCAGCTCCAATGAAGGATGCTGGAGGAGGTCTAAACCAGAGAGGGACCAGGTGAGTCGTTGAGGTCCTGAAGTTGACGACCCCAGAGTTACCATGGGTGCTCTAAGCCGCGGAACGGTGGATCGCGCCCCGTGAGTGGAGCTACCTTCGGCTTATTTCCACCTCGATCACTCCATGCCCCGACCACCCGGCGGGGGTCTCGTGGGACCTGAGTCGCATCGTTCTCAAGGTCGTCGACTGAACACATTTCTTTCTCGTCAACATGGCTGTCGCAACCTGAGATCTTCGCGCAGAAGAAGCCGCAGAGCGCGACAACCTACGCACCCAAACACTGCGACCGGAGCAGCATGAACCTGCTGCGTCCGACCTGGTCGCCGTCGAAATGGGTCTGTTGACCTCCCTGCCGAAGCTACCCCTCGTGGGGTCGATCCTCATAGTCCTCTGCTCGCTCTTCACCCCGGCGACCGCCTACACCGAGCTCGGCGACGAGGCCCTGCGCGCGATTCCCTCGGGCGGCGACAGTTTCGATATCAACACGGGCTCGCTGCTGGCGCCCATTCTGATCCCCCGCGTCCCCGGCACCCCGGGCTCCGCCAAGGTGCAGCAGCACTTCGTCGACTTCTTTCGCGCCAATCTGCCCGAGTGGATTATTGAGTGGCATAACTCGACATCGAAGACGCCTGCAACCGGCAACAAGGACATACCCTTCACCAACCTCATCTTCCGCCGCGACCCACCTTGGGCCAAGGGAGGGGATGTCGAGTACCTGACGCTCGTCGCGCACTACGACAGTCTGTACCATCCAGAAGGGTTCATTGGCGCGATTGACAGTGCTGCGCCCTGCGCGATGCTGCTGCATGCGGCGCAGAGCATTGAAGAGGCGTTGGTGAAGAAGTGGAAGGCCATGGAGGCGTCCGGCGACGCTGGTAGCGGGCTCGAGGAGGAGAAGGGCGTTCAGATCATCCTGCTTGATGGCGAAGAAGCGTGGGTGTCGTGGACCGAGACAGATTCGCTTTATGGAGCTAGGTACGTTCGGCAGCCCCTAGAACGGAACAAGCATTTTTGGCTAACAGCCTCAGGGCCCTGGCCAAAAGCTGGGAGGATACTGTCCACCCGCACTCTTTGTATAAATCGCCACTCTCGTCCATCAGTCTCTTCCTCCTTATCGACCTCCTTGGCGCCCCTAACCCACGGATACCCTCGTACTTCCCAACAACTCACTGGGCATACAAGAAGATGGCAAAGATCGAGCATCGCATGCGCGAACTCGGCGTTCTCGAGACCAAGCCGAAGCACCCCTTCCTGACAGACAGGAAGAAGGAAAAGGTGGGCTTCGGCGGGGGTTATGTCCTGGACGACCACGTGCCCTTTATGGAGCGCGGTGTTGAGATCCTGCACATCATCCCAACACCTTTCCCCGATGTATGGCACAAGATCGAGGACGACGGAGAGCACCTGGATCTGCCGACGGTACGGGATTGGGCACGTATCCTGACTGTATTTGCCGCGGAGTGGATGGACTTAGACGAGCACCTGCCCAAGAGAGCAGAGAGTGAGGCCGTCGGTGGGCCAAGCGATTTCCGGGACGAACTCTGATTATTCAACCTGGCGCATATAGACAAGATAGATAGCGTTGTGGTCTCGCAGCCTCACATTACCGAAGCTTTCAGAGGCGAAGCTAAAAGAACTTCGTCTCACCAAAGCACAACGAACCTTCGTAGCCCAACTGAGATACTAGTTGCCATGTGACTCCGCTGCTGTGCTGTGAACTCTGACATTTCCCAGCTTACAGCGATTGAAACCCCCTGGGTCTTTAACTTGAACTTGGGCTTCCTACGGTAGACCAAGATGCGGGGTGGTTCCAGCACTAGAGGGAACGCTTTCTGAAGCTGTAGTCCCTAGACAGTACAAGCGCTCAAGAACCCAGGAACATCTAACAATGGAAAACAAAGAATGCGTAACAACAACAATAATTGCAGTTACTCTCCCGCAACGCTTGATCCCTTATTTGCCCCCAAAGCTACTGAACCCATACTGTGCGGAGAGCCGTGCACTCCGACAAAAGTACAGTCTCCAGGGTCCCGCTGCGCCTGGTCCGTGCGCCAATCGGTAGTTCGTAATGGACACGAAAGCTGTCCATAAGTGAACACGGGAGTCGTGAAGCTCCAGCCCAGCTACCCAAAGCTGCCAAAGACAAGAACCTCAGCAACCATGCGATTCCTCCACTCCTTGACGCCTGCCCTTGCGCTATTTGCGGCTGGTGCCGCGCAAGCCGCCTCATCATGGGGATTCGACAGTGCCACCGTTTCGATTTCTGGAAAGGGCAAGGATGCCACCAAGGAGAAGTGAGTCGGCCGTCGCCCGCCTGCAGCATCATCCCGGAGCTTTGTCGTCTTCTGAGGATGGAAGATCTCCGAGGAAGCACGATTGACGGTCCCAATTGCTGACACAATGCGATTGACAGGCTGAGCCCGACTGCTCCCCTCAAAAAGGCCCTCTCTCTTGAGGCCAAGGACACCCTTAAGGTCATCCTGACGGCCAAGGAGGGTGACAAGGCCAAGCGCCCGCACCAGGCCTTCTTGATTCTCAAGGAGACCGCGACCGGCCTTGAGGCCCCCTTCCCTCTTGAGCTCAAGGACACCGGCCGCGGTGTTGTCGACATTGTACGTTCCTGGCTCTAGTTGTCCCCCAAGCAACAATGATAGCGCAGCTAACTCGACCACAACAGTCGCAGAAGGACCTCCCGATCCAGCTCCTCCTGGCTACTGAGCCCCTCAAGGCCAGCATCGTCATCGGCTCCTTCGGCTCCTCCAATGCTCTCGAGACGACTCTCTTCGATGTCGCCGTCAAGCGCGACGCCAACGCCGCCGCCCCGACCTACGAGGCGCCCGTCCGCTACGGCAAGCAGCCCGAGATTCACCACATCTTCAAGGAGGGCGACAAGAGCCCGCCCAAGATCATCTCGTTGGCCTTTGTCATTGCCGTCCTCGCCACGATCCCCGTGCTCCTCGTTGGCGTAAGTCCCTCTTCTGCAAATATATCTAGGGAAAGCAAGACTTCTAGAATGAAACAATTGACTGACTTGCCTCCGCAGTGGCTCAACCTCGGCGCCAACTTCAACCACCTCCAAAAGGCCCTCTCTGCGGCGCCCCTCTCCCACGCCGCCTTCTTTGGCTCCATTGTTGCCATGGAGGGCGTCTTCTTTATGTACTACTCCAGCTGGAATCTCTTCCAGACCCTGCCCGCCGTCGCCATTGTCGCGACCTCCATCTTCCTGAGCGGCACCAAGGCCCTCAGTGAGGTCCAGAGCCGCCGTCTCGCCGGCCAGCGGTAAAAGACATCCTCACAGCTGTTCGCACATATCGGAGAAACGAAGAGGGTCTTCACGGCATGTGATGGGAGGATCTAGAGAGGCTCTTCAGGTTACGAAGGCGGAAGTTTGGGTCTTCGATCAACACCAAAAGTTTGAGGGGTCAAGCAGAAGGGATGGATCAAGAGGGTCCCCTATTGTACATCAGCATCACGACAGCATCTGGGCATTTGTGGAATAGACAAGACCAGGGAAAATTAAAAGGTGAAATGAACCAAACGTCATATTGAAACCGTCTAACCAACGCCGTGCTCGCTCTATACCGCAATCAGGAAACCCATTCAGCGCCCGACGTGAGCTTCTCAGGCCTTCACAGCGTGCTTCTCGTCCCCTCCCAAGACCTCGACACTCCGCCTCGCAGCCACCGCTGAAGACTCTCCCTCCTCGTAAGCAGGCGGCGGCACGTTCTCGCCTGTCGAAGCCCTCCGGCGCTCTTGCCACTCCTCGACGCCCTCCTCCTGTCTCCCGCCGTGGGCCATATCCCGCTGGTACTGTTGCTGTTGGTAAGGCGTGGCAGTCGTATATTTGCTACCGCACCCCGAACCACGCGCCCCACAGTACCGCTGCGCCTTCATGGCATGCTTGACGGCCCTGCGTTCGTACTTCATCGCCCGCCTCTCGGCCTTGGCCTGCCGTCCTTTGCCGAAGGGCAGCGCGACGGCGCAGATGCCGCAGGGTTGGCCGTCCGGCCCGGCGCTGCAGACGGCGTTGTTCTCGTGGTGGACGGTCCTCGGTGCGGTCTGGTAGCCGTTTGTAGGCTGGGCTGTCTGGTTGTGGTTGTGGCCGTAGGGGTTCCGGCCGGCGGCGACGTGGACTACAGTGGAGACGAGACCGGTGATGAGTCCCATGTTGAATGTGAATGTGGTATATGCGAGGTGGGATGTAGCGTTGGGGAGGGGGTTGCAATTGGGATTGCAGTAATGTATGTGAGATTGATGTTGTGATCTGGTTTGACAGCGAGGTGCTGTATGGTCTATGTCTTTAGTTTTGGAACAGTTGATGCTTGAAAGCTTGCTTGCTGATATGTGCTTCTTGATGTCTCCTAAGCCCAAATCCAAAACTTATCAGGGCATATGCCACACTTTATATCCATCTACGCTTCCTCCATTTGCTCTCTCCCTCTCAGTCACCACGTTCTCATCGCCCACTGCCATAATCCTCCCGATCGGGAATCCCATTCGAAAGCGTGCGGCGCACGCCGTAGAGCTGCTGCCAAGCCACGGCAGACCATGTGGGGCGTCCGGCACCGTCTTGCCGGATCTGCTCTAGTCGACCACCTCATATCGGTTCGCGCAATCTTCCCCCGGCCCAACGATGAAGCGGTTAGACCGGTAGCGACGCAGGAGGGCTGAGCAGCCACCCACGGCGGGGGCGCTGAGAGATGCACGTCAGACGGCCAGTTCCCTTCGCAGCTTATTCGCACTCGGCTAGTAGTCCAATCAGCAGTCAACAAATGCTAGGAACGGCATGTAGCGGGCAAGACATCTGTAGTGCAAGGGGGCAGAGAGATGATTGCTTTGCTGAAGTAGGGAACCCCGATAACATCGGCGATGAGCACGTTCAGACAACACACAAGGGCTAGCGGTATGCGAGTGCGAGGAGTGAGAAGCAAGGCTTGAATATGCAAACGGGGAGGCCGTCGTAACCGTCCGGCGGCTATGCCATGCGCGTGTTAGGTATTTACGTAGGGGAACTCGTCTATACTCATAGCCATAAAAAGGTAACTATCCAAACGACATGACATGCCTTCATCTTCGCCTCGCGGGCTGCTGTAGCTGCTGCGCGTACGTTCCGTTGGAGGCCACTACAAGCTCCCACCAAGCCCGCATCAAGGCCATGCCGCCGTTCTGCGTCTCCGGGGTCCTACCCCGTCCACGGTCGTTCGGATCGCCGCTCGCTGCCGTCGGCGCCGTCTGCGCTCGCCGTTCGAAGCCGTCTCCGTCGCCGTCCTCTTCGCGTGGTCCCTGTGTACTTAAGCCGCCAAGAACCTGTTGTCCGGATTGCTCCTGACCACCAACCAACACGTAACTCCTTGTTCGGTTCTTGCGTGCTTCGCCGTTCGGAGCCCACACCGTGTCCGGGTTGCCGTTGGCCCATATGCCGTCGTGCGGGAGACCGTAGTTGCGGTAGTCGGTCACATTTGGCGCGTTGTGGGGAATGCCGTCCGTCTCCAACGTCGGTAACGCATTCTGGAATACGCCCGCTCCCCACCAAGTGCCAAATCGGCCCTCTCGATCTCTGGTCAACAAAGCCGATTGGGCGTTGTGCTGTACCCAGCTCAGGTAGGCTTGACAGGCCGATGCGTGGGCTGTCTTAATCTGGTCGTACGCCTGAGCATTGACAGTCATGCCAGGCTCAACAATGGCCGGATCAATGGGTTGGCAGAACGTAACGAAGTGGTGGAAGAAAATACCCTTGAAAGTCTGTCCATCCTGCGAGCAAGTTGCGCTGGCGTCGCATGACTCCTCTAAGATGCCGCCACGGCCCAGTCCTCTCCAGGGAGGCAAGTAACCAGGAGGGAGGTCCGATAGGTCGTCGACTGGCTGGTCAAGCTTCAAGTCCCAACCCGAAGCCTTGATAACCGCCTGGATTAGCTTGTGTCCGTCTTCCAAATACGATGCGCTGCCCGTTGCGGTAAAGAGACCACGCTGGCCGGTAAGCAGAACACCCTGATTGTAGGTAAAGACGGCTTCACTGCGAAGATCGCACTTGGTGTTGTCCTGCTTGGACCTGTCCACATGAAATCCATCAACGTAGAGGCCAGCGTTGTTGGTCATGTTGACCTCGGTTATCCATTTATAACCTTCAATGGCAGCGGCAAGGTACTTGGGCTCTCGAGTGGCTTTAACGCCACTTGCGCTGTTGATCCATGGTGTGGTGTTGTTGTCACCTGGGAACCAAAGATACATCGAGATCGAGGCCGCGATCCATAGCTCGTTGGTGATGGCGTTCTTGTACGGTTCCAGTCTTGGGTTCCAGTTCATGCCACCGCCGCAGAGGCGCGTATCCCATCCCTTTGATCCGAGGTCCCAAAAGATGCGTGCGCGGTGAGCAAATGAGGGGATCCAGTATTGGCCATGCCAGGGACCATTAGCCAATGCGTCTCCAAGGCCCGGGGTTGCGCTCTCATTGAGACCCTCCCGAGGGTAGAATAGTTCAGAATGGATGTCGATAAACTTGAGGGCATCAATCCAGCCGAGGACAACCCAGAGAATGTCGTCGAATGCCTGTTCGCTTGTTAGAATGTGCCGCGTGCAGTTGCGATGCGAAGCAGAAGCTGCGTACCTGGTGCCGGATTGCGACGTCGTCCTGGCCGAAGTAGGAGGCCACAAGTTGTGTGAAGAATGTATCGATCAGGTTCCTCTTGGCGCCCTTGTCACTGTGGCCCCCAATATCAAGCACAGCCAAGGCCTGCGAAAGCGAAGTCAAAGTACCAGAGAGCATTGTCTCCATGACGGCGGCAGTCCAGTCAATGGCTTCGGGCCAGGTTCCCTGATCCGGTATAAAGAAATCATGTTGCATAACCGTCAAGGCCTCAAAAGCAGCCTCAAGTGGTTCATCTTTCGTCTTGGTTATATCAGCAGAAGACTTCCTCGCAGCTCGCGGGGCTGCAAGAAAGGTCGTGGGCTGCTTCGGTTCGCAATCGGTCGGCGGCTGGGCTTCGGGGTAGAAGATAGGGCAGAAGGTCTTGGGCGCATTCGGAGGAGTCGTCGCGACGAGGGATGTAGCGCAAGAAGCAAGAGCTAGCACCAAGAGGCATGCCTCGGGAAAATGGAAAGATGTTCGGGCCATGATAGCAGCGTGTATGTCACGGCGGGATTTATAGTCGGATGAATACGAGCAACGAGCTCTCGAGACGGCCGCTCATGTGCAGCAGCGCTCTGCCATGTTCAGAGGGATCTCGCAGTCGGCTAGGCGAGGATCAGCGGACGCGAGGAATATAATGGACGGGCAGGCAGGATGAAATGGCGCGCGACAAGCGACGATGGGCAGCGACGATGCAGCAGTCAAGAGTGAAAGTCGGGGGAGCCGTTGGAATACAATCTGGAAGCGGCGATCGGGCGAGATGCGGGATGGAAGCGAACAGCGCCGCAGGGCTCTTTTGGCGATGGATGGGCCGATGGACGAGCAATGGCGAGACCAGGCCAAGCCCACAGTCGCAGGGCGAGATCCACCTGCACGAGGCAAATGGACCCCTCAAGTGGTCACAGAATGGCGCACTGAGAAGTCACACAGACTTACAATGGTGGGTGGTCACCTCCTTCAGAAGGTGGCGGCCACTAGAGATCCTGTCCTGTTCATGTTCATGCGGGGCAATTCTGGAGGTGCCAAGACCCTGCGCTCTGTCAGTCTGCCGCTGAGAGTGATGGCTGCTGCAGTCTGACGGCTGAAGAAACACGATGAGCGTAAATGATCTTGTACCCAGGAGAAGCTACTACGCTCTGCAAAGACACACGAGACTTATTTCCTGAGCTGGTACAACCCCGCCAGGCCCATCGTGCATGAACCGCTCCATCGATTCCCAACCAACCCCTTCGGCGGTGTAGTGTACATTTCGAAAAAGACGCCCACGATGGCACAGCCCGCAGACGGCGTGGTCACCTGCCGATCCCTAGCTAGGACTTGGTGGACCTGGTGACTCGCGTTTTCGTGCCCACGGACTCGGCCAAGAGCAACCCTCCTGCAAGTTTCTTGGTTGTTCAACGTCTACACAGCCAGCAACTGACTAAGGCACAGACGGACATGTCTCGGGGCTTGGGATTGGACTGTGAGGTTGGAATGGTGGCCGAGGCCGTTGAAGAGTGCCCGCACCTAGGTACGTCGGCGGTGTTGGGGAATGCATTACTAGGGTGAAACGTGCTGAGTCGATCTCTTGAAGCTGCATCTAGGTAGTGGTGCTCGACCGTGCTGTCATGTCTCATTACCGCTACTAAACGATTTAGGTGTGGGATGTGAGAAGGGTGTTCCCGTCCCCGATGTTGGTGTCTTATTCAGCGGTGCGGCTAGCGGGAACTCTGGCTTTGGATCTCGGAGGTGAGCCCGGCGGTGTTTCCCCGGCTGAGTTGTGAGGGTGTCCTCACCGGTACTGACCGAGCCTAGCTGACGTAAGGTATCTGAGCCAAGCAGGTCAGAGACAAGACAATTTCTCCAAAATGATCTAGAGATTAGACCGAAGGCAGCCAAAACCGAGACTGAGGATCTCGAAGAAAACACGCTTCCGCGCATTATCCTGATTCTTGAGTCTGGTCTCGTTCAGTCGAAAAGAGCGCGTTTCTTTGTCTCGCGCGCAGCCAACCAGCACGCGTTTCCCATCTGTAGAGGCCGTCTCGTTAGTGATGATTCGCTGAGAGCCTAAGCAAGGCCGCTGAGCCGGTCCACGGAAGAGCAGGGTTGCCCCACTAAGATGCACTGGCGCCCACAGCCAATCGCCAGTTGTTTACGCCTGCAGCTCTGAAAGTAAACAAACCGATCCCTGCGAATTCACATTGCACGCTTCTTCCCTCTCCATCTCTTGCCCGCGAGTCCTCAACCTTACATCACAGCCCTTGAGCGGCTTTCTCTTTGCTCGGTATTGCTTCTCTTCAGCATTACAACTTAATTGTCCCCGGACTCTAGTCACTCGACGCGTCGCCTCCAACTGTTGCGGCGCCATCGTGATTCTACTTTTTCTTGTCGACTCCCGCCTTGGAAACCGCGCCCGACGCGTCCTACGGCAGCCATGGAGGCCGACTCAGCACACAATCGCTATCGCTCTCGCATTCTTCGAGAAATGAACGCAAACCGCGACAACCCATTCAACTCCCCGCCTTCCTCGACCGGTTCACATGGCACCGTCAGCCCGACAATGACCTCCGTCTTCTCAGAACCAGACGGCGAATCCACGCGCAGACTGAACGAAGACATTGCTCGTATTGTCGGCCCGACGGGCGGAAAGATCCAAGTCGACTTGGAGGCTGCCCACCGCAAGTGGCCCGAATTCTACGGCAAGCCCAAGGCTGCCGCCGAAGCGAAGCAGAACCACCCGGCCCCCAGGCATTCGGGTTCTCTGCGTCACAAGGACACCGTCTCTCACAAGGCTATTGTCCAGAAGTATCTTTCCAACATGGTCGACGACGACTCTACGGAAATTACCTGGCAGGGTTCTAAGCGGACGCGCGCCGAAATGCAGCCCCGCGTGGAGGATAACGAGTCTGACATGTCCGCCAACATGTCCAAGTCGCCCTTCCGATTCGATATCAACGCCGATAGCTTCAAATTCAACCCTCAACAACAAATGGGTCGGAGCCCTCTGGCCAGAGGACACGCCCGCTCGACGTCTGGCAACTACAAGTCAACACGACGATCCTCACAGGCCGCAAAGAGCGACCGACGGAAATCAGACTTCCTAGCTCCCCCGACTCATGCTACTCCAAAGCCAGCACCAATCGAGAGCGCACCTACGAATAACCCTACGCCGGTCACGTTCAATACGATTCGGAGCACGTTCCCGTCACCAGCGGCAACCGACAGCCCTGCCCAGAATGGCGTCACGTCCCGCTCTTTCTTCATGCCCGATATTTCCCACCTCAACGACTTTATTTCTGGCAACTTGCGCTTCAATGGTGCGGTGAAGAACGGTGTTCCTGTGTTCGTGAAGAATGGACGGGTGCGTGACCGCATCGATACCATGCCCCCGAACGACCACGCCGAGGTTGACGGCTTGGCCATCCCCGAGGGCGAGGAGAGGATCTTTGTGTCCATGGATATGATCCGAGACGAGATACTCAACCTTCAGGAGCACGACGACTTGGTGCAGCAGCATGCAGTCGAACTCGAGCATCAAGTGGACCACCTTCAAAAGGAACTCAAGCGGCTCAAGGGCCGTAAGTCGATCGACAGTGCTATTGGTTCTCGAACCGCCTCCGAACCCGAATCAGCCAGCGAGGAGCGCTTCCAGACAGAGAAGCTGAGTAAGTCATTCGTCCCACTGGTGTAAGATCAAGCTAACAAATAACAGAGTTGGAGTCGCACGTCGCATCACTACAGTCCCGTTTGGATCATGCCACCACCCGAATCGGCGCTAACGAGGTCGAGAACAACACAATTTCCCTTGAGCGAGACCGGGCTTTGAAAAAACTGCAAGATGCTTGCGTGGAGATTGGCGATCTCATGGATAAACTCGATGTCCAGGGGAAGGAGCTCCACGAGACCCAGGAGAAGTTGAACGCCACCTTGGAGATCACCAACCAGCGAGAGGTGGTTCGTCACGAAAAGCAAAGCAACTTTGTTCGGCACACCGAGAACAAGTCGGGTCAGGCAGACAACCATGTCCTCCGCCAGGAACAGGAAACTCTGCAGCAGGAACTGGAGTCTCTGCGAACCGACAACAACTCTTTACGTCGCGAACAGGAGTCACTCATCAGCGAGAACAGATCTCTGCGAGCCAACGCGCGTTCACTCATGTCCGAGAACGAGGACCTCCGTCAAAGTACCGCCAATGCTAAGGAGGACCTCGAGGCTGCCCGCGATGAAGTTGAGGCACTGCAGGTCGAGCTGCATACTATGGAGCAGGAGAAGTCTACTCTCAAGGAAGACAACGATAGCCTCGTTCGACACAACGAAAAGTACTTCAACGAGAACAAGATCCTTCGCCGTGAGAACTCTGGGTTTGAGCGGAGCATCCACGACCTTCACGACGAGAACATGCACTTGAAAGAAGAGATCGAATTCCTCAAGCAACAACTCGACCATTGCCGCCCTCTCGGGAAGACGGAAGACTTCTCGATGCGCCTCGACAAGGAGGTCCGCGATGATGATGAGACAGAAGAGAACATGACCTCGGCGTTCTTTGTTCCGGACATTACTATTGACAGCACTCAGAACTCGGGGGTCGACGGCGCCACTGAAGGAAAGAAGATCCGGAAGCCCGCAACACCAGGCAAGAAGACGATCGAAGTCCAGGACACTACGGAGCAGACGGACCGCAGCATCAATGAGGTCGACAACACTTTCCAGAGCCAGCAGAGCTCTGTGGCAGCTGAGCCTCCTTCTAAGAGACGAGCCTCTACCTCGCGTCCCCAAGACTCCAACAGCCAGCAGAAGGTGTCGTTCTCTCTGCCCGAGCGCTCAGCAGCGTCGTCCAAGTCGAAGAGCACCAAAGCCTCTAATGTCGCCAACAAGGGCAGCAAGAGAAGCATCTCTGCTAACACGACGTCCAAGGCTTCTCTCAAGGGCAGCGCTGTTCCTGATCTCGACCCATTCCAGACGGAGGACGACGCCACCATGCAGTCACCAGAGAATACCCAGACGCATTCCATGGTGATCGATATGAAGACGATGAGCAAAAAGGAGTCGCGTACTATCCGACAAGAAACAACGAACACTACTCGCAACCTGACCAGCCAAAGTCAGAGAACGCCATCCAAGCCTGCCGTCAAGCCTTCCCAGAATAAGTCGGTCACGATCGACTTGATCACTCAGGGCGGACTGGAGAACACGACTACTGAAATGAAGGGCAACTGCCCTGCTCTGTCCTCGGACGCGCGTCGTGTGCTTGACAGCTTGGCTGGACACAGTTGTAAGAACTGCGTTGTGTGCACCCGGATCAAGGCCCACCGAGGAACGGTTACTGCTGCCGATGTCGCCGAGGGCAAGAAGCGGGTGAAGATCTCCAGGCCCGTTGCTCCTTCGGACCAGTATAAGCAGCTGGGCATCTCATCCGAGGACGCCACCATGCGGCCTTCTCAGCCTCCAGGCAACGCCTTGGCTAAGGTCATCAAGGGGCTCGAGGATGAGTTGGAGCACATGAAGATGGAGCATGCGAAGATGCAGGCCCGATACGACAGACACAACCCTGCACTTGCAGAGTCGAAGCGCAAGCAGCTCAAGATCAACATTGACGCAAACATGAACGCGCGGGAGGTCAAGAATGCCCAGATATACGCACTCTACGATGTTTTGGAGGGCCAGAAACAGGTCGGACAGGAGATGTCGGAAGAAGAGCTCGACATGACTGTATTTAGCATTACGGGATTAAGTGTCAGGGACATTACAGATCAGATTACTTGGGAGGGCATCCAGGGATAGGGTGATGGCGGTTTGGGGCTTTTAAGGTGATGCGTGGTGTTAGGCTCGCGCATGGCGTTTTGTTGGTTTCTCAGATATCATGGTTGTTGGATGGGAGTGAGGCTCCGGCTTGAGCACACTCGGGAGATTGTCAACAGGTTGTTTTTATTCAATTTTCTCGTGTTGGTCCTCGTTGTATATATACCAGGCCTTTCAGGACAGGTCGTTGACGGACAGCAATTACCAAGAATACCCCATGCAACAACATGCGTGCCGAGTGTGCTGTACTGGTGATTTAGACGGCTTGGGTGTTTCTCTGACTGGGGTGAGGCAAAGAATTCAGGTGTGAGATTTAAAGGTAGCCTTGAGTCACGCACGGCTGTGACATCCTCGGCAGCAGCAGGACACCTCGAGCTGGCTTCCTTCAGTTTTGTTTGAGGGACTAAAAACCACCATTGACACTGATCAGAGTCGCGTTGTTTTCCTCAAGGTTCATTGCATCAGGTGTCGATGACAATGCCAACTCCATCAGTGGACCGGAGACTAGGTAACCTAGTCGCCTGACCGATGATGTTTCTGTACGAAACCCCAAGGCTCGGTCTGACCCAATGTGTAGGTCTCGATTGACCTCCTCTACGGCCTTTAAAGAAGCGGGTTTCCGTTTCACTCAATTCGAGGAGCAACCATTTGGGCGTTAGCCCTCGGCGTGAAGGAGAAACGTTTCCTTTCCTGGTCCTTCGCGGAGACGCAAAATGGCGCCGGGGTGGCTCTACTTTGGTACGGATATGAGGATCGTGAGAACACGATACACACGCCTGCGTCCAAAGAATCATGTGAAGAGCCTGGAATGGCAGCAAGACATGATAGTTTTCACATCGGACTGCGAGACCCAAAGCGTATCGGACACTCAGTGAGCCCAGCGCAGTGTCTTGGTAGTTTTTTAACAGGCACATACTCCTTCCTGCCTGCTACGTTGTGGCCTCCCTCCTGCCGTTTCCTTCGATGACCTTGGTGTCGCACCCATCTGCTCAAGCTTTCGTCTGGAATCATCCCTCCCCTTCCTCGTCCATCTGCCTTGGTACATTTGAGGATAGATACGAAGAGGGCAGGGACGACCGGCACGAGGAAGCCCAGCGGCACAAGCAAGGTCCAAGCCGCTGACGATCCAATCGGCCCTTCAGATGCCCCAGATGACCTTGAAGATTGGATTCATTGGGTCACGGGCCAAGGGCTAGGTGCTCGACGCCTTCTATATGAGCAGGTCGTTTGCTGGTCTGTCGCACGAGGTCGACTTCCGATCGAAAACACCAATTGGGATGCCTGGGAGAGTAGACCCTTTCGATATCACAGCAAGATGCTCACAACCGCCTCGTGCGCCTAGAGACGAGCGTGAAGCGACGAAGCCATCTGTCCTTGACGTTGGGGCAGTCCAACTCATCAACAGCGGCATCATACCGTTGACTGTAAAGCAGGAAGCGGCAGGCTAGGTTGCAGCCAAGTGTCAAGACCTGAGAAAGGCTGCAGAAACAGCCGCGTCTCTCCCTAGGTGTCTCTAGACAGGAGCCAAACATCATTGCATGGATCAACTCTTTACGTCCTGCCCGATCCTTGATTTGGTATGGCTCACCAAGAGTAGCTGCTTTCAGCGCAAATGGCCTCAAGCCTAATGAAACATTTCGCGCACTACGAACAGACTCTTCTTCATACCACCGCGCCAGGCGATGAGCACAATGAAAAGTGGAAAAAATCAAAAATTGCCACAGCGATGGTCCCGAAGGACAATCGAGAGCGGTCGACACCGCGATGTGCAATGCAGGCCTCCCACTCTGGATGCCGGATTTCTTGATCCCCAGCACCCCCATGAAGGTAAGTATGAAGAAGAAAAAGGGAAAAAGTTGTAAAAGGCTGGAGGATGGACGAGTTTAAATAGGTATTCTGGAGGGTCTCAATCACTCCGGTGGGTCTCGTCTGTGGCCAATGGACAACTGGAAGCTAGGATGGGGAGGGGGCCTTTATGATTGGCTTAAAAATGAGCTGGGTCACGTGCTCTTTCTCTCTTAACTTCTTTGCTTCCAGTGAGCTCGGTTTAATCAAGTATATGATCATTCAACATAATGCACTCGCATCGTTAGTTTCTTTTTTGTACTGCTCATTACTCAAGACTCCAAGACTTAATGACAATAATAACATAAAGTAAAAGTTTGTAAAAGGTAGTGCGTGTATAGTAAAACTATGTGAATTGTTCTATATGTGCAGAATCTAACTCCGTTCACCCTTAAACTGGGTGCTGTAAACGCGTGGCAGATACTTTAGTGAAAGGCAAAAACAAACTACAGGAAGTTTGTTCATAGGTTATTCCGTTTTATTGTCAAGTGCGATTCATACGGAGAAGAAGTCCCTGGCAAGCATTCAATAGAAAGACGGAACTTTCTGGGCTTCATACCTTGACACCTCTCAAAGCATTAATCGCGGTCTTGCAGGGCATGTTTCGGTACAGATCGTACTCTTCGAATTATCGTTACTGTAAATATGGGTTCCAAGAGTATTTCATATGGTTAGACCCGTAATCTGTATCTTTCAGTATTCTCATTACATCAAATCTTCCGCATTCAGAAGCAATGGCCAGCGGGAAAGACCCCAGCAGTCAACTGTTCTGATAGCCGCTCCTTTCTCAACTAGGAGTTTCACGACCGCCGTTTCTTGACCCTCCCGCATGCGTTGGCCAGAGGTGTTCGCCCATTTTTATCCTTGGCTTTAAAGTGTGACTGTGGTGGCATGGTGAATATCCTGGTCTTGTGCCTCAAAATCTGGTTTCGACTCAGCGATACGTCTAATCATTTGAACATCTAGACTATCATTACTATGTTTAACCTCGGAAGACGGAGAACGAATTCAATGACCAGGGTTGCGTCTTCCACCACAGCGCCCTCCGCCAGCTCCAAGCCCACGCCACCTGGACCAACTCATAGAGGCCAGTCGAAGACATGATCTCTCGAGACAAATAGTCGAGTTTATATCATGAAGTATAGTTAATACGAAAATAAGGTTTTCTTTCTGTGTGAGTTATAGACCACGGTGGAGCACCGCTGCCTCAAGCGACCTCCGCGAGGGCTGCACCAAGGCTCGAGGAAACTAATCGTTTACCACCCCCAGTGAACAAGATGCAGCCACCACCTTCCTCCATAGCTTTGACCATACTAGACGCAAATGTCCAGACCCTGTCGAACTCAAACCCTGAGCCAACCATGTTTATCAACCACCGCGGGCGGTGGATATTTTCCGCTTCAAACTTGTAGTCAAGTTCGTCCCGCTGTTCTAAAACGCGGTCTAGTCCATAAACCGGCTCGTTCTTGACCTCGTTGTCAAAGCATTCTAGTTCGAATGGAACGATTGGTACGTGGCCAGTTGCAGCTTGCGCAGCACAGGCAGCCTGTGTATGCCCTGAGCCAGAGAAACAAGCAGAGTACCGAACGTCCGGCTGTCAAACGTGTAGCGGAAATAACACTCTGGGTAATTTCCATCCTACCGCCTCCATGAGTGGTCGGGGATGTAATCTGCTGCGTCCGAGTCCTGTGAGTCGAGAAATGCCCGGCTTTCCTCGCTCGATGGCCTATCGTCATTCTCAACTGCGTCCTCGATGTTACCCGTAGTCAGCCATTTTCCATCCGGGGTAACCGGCAGGATCACGAAGGATAGACGTTCAAGGCGCAGCCCGAAAGAGGTGTCGGTCTGAAAGGTCTATGGCGCGAGGATCCATCCGCCTAGAAACGACGCTTCTCGTAGGTTGGGGAGCTTGAGTACAACTTGAACGGCCAGGCTCAAATCGTCTTGTCTTCTGGAGTTTGTGAGGACGTCTAGCCCGAGTCTCTCGTCTAGGGACGTTCCGTCATGAAGTTGGATATGAAGAGCCTCAAGATTATCAAGAGAAGCATCTCGCAATGCGTCGGCGAGGGCGGATCGGATGTGTCTCCGCTGGAACATGTACCGACGGGTTGGCATTGCGAGGGTGAAATTGACTCGATGTATAGAGGGCAAGGATTTGGCCAGGACTGCATATATACTGGGGTGCATGCGGTATTTACCAGTGATCACGTCAATCTCAGAAATGGCGCGGACCTCTGGCAGCAGTCCTGTAGACGGCAACAAGCTCTTTCCCAAGCCGAGATACTTGAGGTCGTTGCGAAATAACAAAACGGGCTCGCCATCGTGGAGATAGTCATCATCGGAGCAGGGCGGTTCGTAGGAGGGCTCAATGTCGGTTACGAGTTTGGACCACCCCCTCGCCATCATATGTTGCAGCATTCCAGGTGCTCAGTCTTGCGAACAGATCGAGGAGTGTCTGTGTGATTGCGGCGCTGTTTCCAACTGCCTCTTCCTTGCTCTGGAACCTCTTGATACGCTTCTCACTAATGGGCGGCAAAAGAATCTTATAGTTTATCACCTTAACAAGCACGCGGCGCAGAGGGTCGGAGAAGCCTTCGTCGAATTGGTGCAGGGAGTCGCTGGAGTCGCTGTCGCTGCTAAGTCGGACGGACTCTAGGGACTCCTTCGCAGATCAGGTGACCATGTTGTCGTTTACACCTGGAACTGGCTGGTGGGCACCAGTGGAAGTGTTGTTTTTGCGATAAAAGGAGTTGGAGGAATATATACTCATGCAATAACCCCACACTTGTCAGACGACGCCGAAGGTACCTAGTCTGTTGAAGGAAACATTTGACTTAAACTCGCAATGCTAACTTTTTACAAAATCTTTCGTACTTGGTCTCAGTGTTATGGTTGGCTGTTGTATGCGTTGCTTAGTAGATGAGAGTTACCGTCGGATGCACTCGACATCAAACATAGAACGTACTACAGCATCGTGCTCTGGGGAAGGGTGCCTAGTATTCGTCGCACATCGCAAGACTCTCATATATGGTTCTACGACCGGGAGATGAATCGAAGCACACATACTCTGCATGCAGTTTTCAGGTATTCATCGTGAGCGGCAAACCTGAGTCGGTTCTTTAACGGGCCTGGGTATCTGTACAGACATTTCTGCTCCCTCTTGCTACTGCGTAGTTCTTCGAAGTCTCAAGCCAATCGCTCGTGTGGTGCTGCTCGTTGTAAGAGTCATCCGCATCAGAGCTTCCCTCATCAGATTCCTCGTCCGATCCTCCGTCTCAATGCCTCTTTCAACAATTCCGCCACTTTGCGTTGTCGATGTCTCCGAGCTACCCTTAGCGGGGTGTGATCAAGATTATCAACAGTCTCGAGATTTGCTCCTTTCCCAATCAAGAGCTTGATAGCTGCTAGGTCACCCTTTTCACAGACAACAGCCAAGGGTGTTTGCCCGTTGTTGTCTTTGGCCTCGAGATTTGCCCCTCTCTCAAGCAACAAACTCGCAACTCCTACGTGCCAAAATCCTTTGCAGACAATCGACAAGGGTGTTCGCCCGTTCTTATCCTTGACCTCAAGATTTGCTCCTCTCTCGATCAGGAGATTTATAGCTGTTTCGTTACCGTATATGCATGCATTAGCTAGAGGTGTTATCCTGTTGTTATCCTTTACCTCGAGATCTGCTCCTTTGTTGATCAGGAGACTGACAGCCATGACGTGCCCGGATATGCATGCATTAGCTAATGGTGTCCTTCCATTATTGTCCTTGGCCTCCAGATCGGCTCCTATCTCAATCAGGAGATTGAGGACCCTTTCGCGTGTCCATAAGCATGTCAAACCTAATGGTGTCAGACCCTCATTGTCCCTGGACTCGAGGTCTGCTCCTTTCTCAAGAAGTATTTCGACAATTTCCAGATTTTTAAGGTATGCAGCCGTGACTAAGGGGGAGACAACTTCATCCGACTCAATGGAAGCCCCCTTCTCGAGTAAAAACTTGACGGCGTCAAGATCACCTTCAAGCACTGCGATATCTAAAGGTCTGTTCCTCTCGGAGTTGAGCGTATCGATTCCGGCACCAAGCTCCAAGAGCATCGCCATCGTTGCGATGGTGCCGCAGCGAGTCGCTACATGCAGCGGATTATCTCCATCTGCGTTTTCTTTCCATGTGGCGCCAAGCGCTAGAAGACGCTTAAGGCTTCCTTTCTGGCTCTTTCGCGCAGCCCAATGTAAAGCTGTTGTTTGAGACAGCGGAGGAGAAGCGTTGATATCGACTTTGAGCCCATAATATAGCCGATCAATGGCTTGCTCCATCCCATAATAGGCCGCCCATTCCAAGGGAGTTGTTGGCACAGCTCCATCAACGCCATTTAGCTTTTCGTAGTTCAAAAGAAATTCCATAACATGCTCGCTAAGAACCGCTGCTCGCGAAGCATGAAAGCCCCAGTTTTCATCCGCGTATGCTGTCAATGGCCACTTTTGGTCCCTCTTGAGTGATGAATACTGAGGCGCTGAGGGCGATAATGAGTGAGCAAAAGTGAGTTTGAGATACTTGATGCAAACTTCGGCCATGTATCCATGATCATCGAGGGAATACTTTCCTCTCTTTCTTTGGAAGAACTCTTGTGTAGTGTGGTGAATGAGACGAATGGTTTTGCTCTTTTCGTCGACAGTGACAAGGCCAGCACAAGCTGACAGTATAACACAGACCTCCCGAACGTTATAAGGGTCAAAATAGGTATCATTCAGACGAACCGCCAAGGCATGTTGAATTTCTGTTGTCTTGAGAGGCCTGATTGCGTTCGTGACCCATGAGATTACTCTTCTGCCAAGGTCCCGGAGTCTTGGTGTCTGGCACTCGATCCTGGCCATTGCGTCGTCATATGCCCGATCGTATGCTTGATCTGATGCGATCTTGCTCCGGTGTCTGACCGACTTCTGCTGCCTGAAAATTTCCAAAGTGGACCGAATTTCTGCTACAGAGGTAGTGTCTTTCAGAGAAGCGAGGTAGAGCTGCGCCAAAAGAAACCTTGCTGAATGTTAGTGAAAGCAATGACTGGGTTTAAAAACCACTCACATTCCGCTTACTGTTGACACGATGCCATCAGTGATCTCATCCTCCAAGCCAGGCAGCGGAGTGACCCTGATAAATATCTCGGCTAGGTGTTGATGGATGTAGCTGCATACATCTTTGTCTACAGCCTTTATCTCGCGACTTAACGACCCTTCAAACATCCTCTCAATATCTGACATAAATCTTGAAGTTGCAAAAAGGTTGGCTCTAACCGAAGGCGAGTTGATAAGACCAAAGAGCGTCGAGAGAATCTTTAATCGGCTTCCGTCGGGTTGACACTCATCGACAGCATCGATGACAAGGAACACTCTCGAGAAAGACTTTGAGACTTCAAAGAGAGCTTGAGAGATCTCGTTTGAAAATGGCCTGGTTCTCGTTTTGTGGTGGTTCGTGTGTAGGTCTCTGATGCTTCTTGGCAAACTGCTCCGTGCCCAAGCTAGCTGTTTCAACAAGCTAGATAGCACGTCTTCCACCTGCTGTGTGCTTTGTTGCCGAAAATTGAAATACACATAAGCAACTCCGATCGAGAGGTCCACAGAATATCGACTAGTCAGATTGTCGACAACCGCGGCAGTAAGGACAGTCTTTCCGGCCCCTGGCATACCGGGGCAAAAGAGCGTCTGTCCTGGTGTTTCAAGCCATAGACGAAATTCCTCTGAGGCTAGAAACCATTCGCCTGTGCCCTCCTGCCTCCTGCGTAGGGTGTCACTCTGCTGCGAACCATAATCAATTGGCGTGAGCCACTCAAGTATCTTGTGATCTTCGGCACTTTTTGCCAGGAACCCCAGCTGCCTGACATCGTCTTCGATAGCGGACGTTGCGGAGTGAACTAGGTTGGCAGTCAGAAAGCAAGCCTACTTCAACATAGGGCAGTGTACTTGACTAACTCTCTTGCAGCTTTTTTTGCAACTCCGGCATCTGTTCGAGTACACTACATTCTTCATCTACGTCTCTGGGCTGGACGTATCCTAATAGTTCTTTTGCAAAGGCTGCAGCCACTGCAGCAGCATGCTCTTGCCAAGCCTTGTTCTTGTGAGAGTCGGCGTAGTCGCATATGCCTCGAATAACGAGGCATGGGAAGTCGTTGACGAGCCCCGCTGCTTCCATCTCAACGCAGAGCACGCGCCCACCAAGGTCTTTGTTGAGCTTGTCTCGTCTGACCGCATCTTTGATGACCTGGTTGCCCGAGGCTATAAGCCCATAATGGACTTTCATTTCAGTTCTTGGTTTTCTTTTTCTTGTCTTGCTTCGGTCACATTGCAAACAACCGTCTTCCACTTCATCTTCCTCCTCTTCTTCATCGTCTTCGTCTTCTTCCTCATACTTGCTGTATTTGTGGTCGTTAACTACTTCTTCATCTTTGAAAGCTGTTCCATGGCCCTCAGCGGAATCTTTGTCGACATGGGCATATTCAGATTTGAACAAGACGTCTTCCAGCGTTTTAGACCTTTCATATTTGGATCTGAGCCTTGGATATCTGCGCACCATCTCGTCCACATACTCGTTGACCCTGGAGCCATGAAGCTCATGCCGACTCTCCAGCTTTTGCAGGGCTGTTATCAAGATGGCGGGAGGATTATTCAAAGCGCCTATTCTCTGAAAGCCTCCGCCATCTGTCGCTTTGCCGATATCCCACTGCACCACGCCAGGGAACTGCCCCGTTGGCGTACCGACAACCACGTCACCCAGTCGGGCTTTGACTGGGACGCCGCCTCCAATGCCGACCATCAATTCGAACTTGATGGCTGGAAAGGTCATGATCATGCAAGTGGCAACGGTTGCGGCTGATACAGTTCCGTACTGGCCCTTTGGCAGACAGGCAATAACGATGTTGTGTCCTCCCATTGAGCCGAGAGTGTACGTGTTGTGGTCGTTAGGGGCCTTGGGAAGGTCTGGATGCGTTTCGTCTAACATTGCCATCGCAGCAGTCAGCTCCTTCGAAAGAGCGCAGACCCATCCCACAGTATACTGATCGTGCCGGTATACGCTTCGTTTCTTCGGCCTTTCGCCATTTCCTCCCTCGTCTCCGACCATTGTTTTGTTGAATAAAGTTTCTTTCCCCGTCCTAGTCTTCTTGTGGTCGCGGATCGCAGTATCAGGCGAGAAGTGTTCTTGTCTCGCAGAGTCGCGTCATACTATCGTTCTGATCAACAACATTGGCGGGACTCAATAGACATGGTTAGAGAAGCAGCAGCCCAGATTCTGCTGGGTGCAGACTCCAATTCGATCATCGGGTTGTCTGGAAGATTGTTGTCGAAGGTGAAGACACAGAGATCGACGAGATTCCTCCAACCCCTCCTCACAGCCTGATTTGTCTGTCCTTGTAGCGGCTGCGCCGCGCCATTGCATGTGGGCAGGCTTGAAGACCCATGTCTGCATAAGGGAGATTCTTCGACGAATCAATCATGCTGTAAGAACGATCCTGAACCAATAAGACGATGACTCAGGCTCAGCTGACACGGCCAGTCGTGTAAAATGATCGCAGAGCCATTATCGATAGACGCGGAGCGAGTAAAGGAGTTTGAACGTTGATAAAACAGCGGTCGGGAAAGGACTGAGACATGATGTTAATACGGCTGGTATCTGGTGGTACATCGGGTCGATCCTATGCTCCTCTGAAGCGATCAGCAGTGAAGCGATCAGCCTCCCTGGGGCTGGTCTACAGCAAAACTTGAAGGCCCCTAGCCATTTGCTGTCATGCGATTAGATAAGTACCCACCCAATGTTGGCCCCACGCAAGGGGCCCTTCCTGGCTTCGGGAGCTTCACGTTTCTTGCTTCTTTAATGGTTCTCTCAGATCGGCTCAGTTGCCTTGTCTACAAACAGTGGATAGGGCATTGCAAATCTTCGAGGAAAAGATTTGCTCACGCATTGCCTTTGTAGACCTCGGCCTCATGTTCAATGTCAGTGTCAGCCTTACGTGGACAGAGCCCTGCTGCATTCACGTCGTCGATGCTTTTTCGATGCATCATCCCATAAGATGGATAACAATCCAACTCGTGCATCATGCTCAGCCCATCCTCTTCACCATCGACCCGTCCGCGGTCCGCGTCTTGTTGATTAACACCCCACAAAACAAATAAAGTGCGACATGGCAAGGGCCGCGAACTGCTGCCTACGCGGCTCCAGCTTAGGGGTACGCAATGCGTCCGCGTCCGCACTGGATCTCATAAGTTCCAGGGAGATTAAGTGCGCAAGGAAAGAGCAAGCGGGTGTTGTGACAAATCCGGGACGAACCTCGGGACATGGCCACGCTGACCAGTGACACCACTCCGCCAACCTCGAATCTCGAAGCCGGGATGATGGTTGTTTCAAGTCGTACCGTTTCACAGGCCGCAGCACTCTTGTCTCTCTTGCCGCCCGGGGTGGGATACGACTCGGGAAGGGTTGGTTAATAAGGGAAACGGGCAGAGAGGCATATAATATCGATCAATAGGCGGCCGAAATCCAGTTTGTTCGGCCAAACTTGGCGTTCTGGTTTGCTGCCCAGCAAGTCCATGCAACCCATTCTACTGCTATCCTTGGCGGCCATCTCCTCTAGCCAAGACGAAACCCATACCCCTTTTTTCCCGACTCTCTCTCGTCTCGTCTTCTGTCATTTGGAGGGAATGCGCAGTTGTCCTGCCCTCTGTAAAGTCCGCGTATTCTGGGCCTATGGTTTAAGATTGTATGGATGGGGGTGAGATCCTTGGCGGGGATTGTTGCACAGCCCTCCCGTCCTGGGCACAAACAGACGGTTAGATGAGATCGAGGCTGTTTGGAATATAATTGAGGAGATGCCACCCCCCGCCTTCATTCGAACCAGAGACCACATTTTCACAGCGTTTTTTTTTCGCGTTTCCTGCAACTGTTCTTTTTGAGCCTCTCCCCAGTCGCTCCTTCCAACTCCAGGGGTCTCTGAAGCATAACGTACTCGAGTCGAGCCATCTGCAGACCTCGCATCCACTAGCCGGACCAAGGCCTCGAAAGTAGCCAGCCACGATGACTACGGAACAACCGCAAAAGCAGTTTATGGATTCCAATACGGAGCCTCCCAAGGACGAGAACACGGAAACGAATGGTTGGTCATGTGTACGTCAATCTCCCGAGTGACGGTGTGAGGGGACCCTGGAAGTGCATCCGCTGACGAGCCCCAAACACAGGCCCAATGCTGCTCAAGCTGCATGGACTGCCTCATGATGTGCCTCCGTTTCTAGATACAACCGAACGCACCAAAATAGCGAAGAATGATGGAAGATTGATTTCCAAGAACCACAAGATGATGGGCTAGAGATTAGATCGGTCAAGTTTGTTGAAAAATGGTACGGGCGCTGCCGTCAGATTCGGCGCTTTTTGGTACGCGATGATTGCGGGTATGGGACACCCTTCCACTGAGATGAGGGAGTTGCAGGAGTTTCGGTCCACGGAGGCCCGGTATTGGTTGTCGGTTATACCAGAGATTTGCTTTTCCTCATCGCCGTTGAGATGCTTTCGAGTTCGGTTCAAGCAAAAACCCACTGCGCAGTTCTTGCGCGATTCTTTCAATGGACTCGTCCGTCTCTCGCCAGTGACTGCGTCCGATTCGCGACAAAGCTCACTGCCCAGGGTGAAGCCCGTGCGCAAGCTTCCGGCGCCCCACTCTAAAATCGCCATGGAATCCAACGTCTCCCCTCCGCTTTTTTTGCTCCGTCCTGCTATTGACTGTGCCGCCAGCCTCGCCGTGATAAACGTCCTCGCCAAAACCACCACCGCTACTATCATCAACCTCGAAGCCGCCCCAGCACGACGTCCCGCCAACTGCCGCGTCCACGACACCTAACCCTCTCTTCAGCGGCGTGACAACAACCCACACCGCCTCAACACCGAACTACCAAACCACACAACCCAGCTACAATGGCCGACGTGGAAATGGAAGTCGACAACCCCCCCTCCCCCTCGGCCGCCGCCGCGGGAGGCGAGGCGGCCCCGGCCCGCAACGAGTCCGAGATGCAGACCCACGGCCGCGCGACCGCCGTCCGCTCCATCGAGGGCTGGATCGTCGTGGTGACCAACGTCCACGAAGAGGCCGACGAGGAGGCCATCCACGACATGTTTGGCGAGTTTGGCGAGATCAAGAACCTGCACCTCAACCTCGACCGGAGGAGCGGTTACGTCAAGGTACGCCTCCCTTCCCTTCCATAGGCAGGCCTGCACCCGACGAGCAAACCTGCACCGTGGGCAACCGTGACCGTGACGCTGACCCAACCCCCCAGGGCTACGCCCTCATCGAGTACGCGACCCTCGCCGAGGCCCGCGCCGCAATCGACTCGGCCCACGAGACCAAGCTCCTCGACCAGACCGTCTACGTCGACTTCGCCTTTGTGCGCCCCCCGCCGGGGAGCAAGGGCGGCAACAACCGCGGGGGCGCCGGCGCGAGACCCCAGAACCGCGGCCGCGGCCGGAGTCGCAGCCGCAGCCGCAGCGTCGACAGAGACGCTGCCGCCGCCGCCGCCAAGGACGGGGGCGACATTGAATGAGCGCGGCCGCTTTCCCGACGGGGCGTACCGGCGAATCCGTGGCCGGGGCGAGTTTCAGACGGAGACCCCGTGGCTTGGAAAAATCAGAGTCAGGCCGCTCATGACACAGCCACTCGGGGTCTGACACCAGACGGAGGTTGGAGACAAGACGAAAAGGGGGGGGGGGGGGGGGGGTAGAACGAGAACGAGACAGAACAGAAAAAAGGTCAAACACGAACATGGCCTTCGCCGATGTGTCGCGGTCGAGCAGGGCTAAAGAGAAGCTGAAGCTCGATCGCCGGGGGGGGGAAGCGACACGTCGGCATGTGTGATTTGGTCTGAAAAGGTTGGTCATGTCCAGTCCCCCTGTCTAACTCGGAAAAACGACCAAAGCTAACACGCAGTCTCAAGGCTACGAGAAGATATTAAAAAAAATTTGCCATCACCAATTATTACTACATTTGCGGCAAAGCGAGGGTTCTTGGCTACGTTCTGCCTCCAATTAGGGGAGTTCAAGACAACAACATCATCATCATCATCAGCGTCCGATATGCCGCGGTTCCTGAGGACCCTGCTAATCGATCAGTTGTGACACACCTTCGTTTCTGAGTTTGCTTTCTGCTGATGTTGTCCTCACTCGTTGTATCCGTCTGTCAATGCACGGGTTATGTCAAACACGTCAGGACGCTCAGTTGAAGTCATAATCGTCATTATTAACGTAAGAGGCCATCCGACCTCGAGGCATCGAAAGAGACCGGCCCCCGAAAACGGAGTACGCCAATCCAAAGCTTTTTGTGTCCTCGTTTGTAATCATACTCCTTTGCGATGCTCATATGTCATGCTCCAAACCAGAAAACCATGTGTAGAGTGCCGAACCCAACACTCTTGGCGTTGAAAAAGAGACTCGTCTTCGTTGCTCCTCATACTGTCATCACGCGTATCCCCCCTCATCTGCCCTGCCTCGCACTCTGTGTCTCGTACCTCGCTGGCGAGTTGTACCGCCCAGCCGAGTCATGCGTGCGGGCTGAATCATAGCCTCCGGGCGACTCGTACCTCGCACTCGCGGGGAGCGCATCGTAGACAGGCTCCCGACCCGCGGGAGGTGCCGCTGGTTGTTGTCTAATAGACCCCTCAAACTGTTCCTCGGACGCCGGGCCCTGAGGTGGCACGGCGCCAGTGTCCTTCTTCTTCATACTAAACAGCCGCTTGAAACCCGCCGGGGCAGGCGGCTGCAGATTGGCAGCCTCCTTGGCGTCGTCCCAAACCAGACGAGGCACAAGGAGCCGGTATGGCACTGTGATGCCGGCGGGATCCTTCTGGTTCACCTCGACATTGAGGCAAATGTCCAAACCACCTTCGAGGTCCACTTCAAAAGCATCCGCCTTCTTCTTTTGCTTAACCGACAACCCCGTCGGAGTGCGGTGGAACGGCTTCGGCCGCGCCAGCGAATCTTGCGACCTAGGAACCTGGCGTTCATCGCCGGTGGTGTAAGAACGAGCCGGCGCACGAGCGGAGAATTGAGTCTCGTCGCCAGGCTGGAACTCGTCATGGGTCCGTGGGACTGCCCTGTTAGCAGCGCCGCTCATTCGCGCTGCCGGGCGAGCCGTGAAGTACGAGTCATCGCCGGATTGGTACTCATCGTGACCACCGCCGCCACGAAGACCCATGCCCCTGGACGTAGGCGCCGGCCCATGGTTGTGCTCGTCTTCATACCCATAAAATCCGTCGTCCACACTCTCGTCGTCTCCATCGTCGTCTCCCCACTGGCCGTTGATACCACCGTCGTCGGGCTGCGACTTCTTGCTGCCCCGGCGACTGAAGAAATTGCGAGTCAACGACAATGAGCGCTTTGGCTTGGACGGCTCAGTAGGTCGACCTCCATCGGTCGAGTTGCGGCGCGAGAGACTGCGGAACAGGCCGCCAGCCTTGCCCTTGTTGGAGATTGGAGGTCGCGACCGGGACTCGTCTCGGCCATCGCGCTGAACATCCGGGCGATATGCCGGGCCACGGTTCGATGAAAACCGCCTCAGAAGGCCTCCACGGTTCGCCGGCGGACTTGGGCTCCTATCATAAGCCGACAGCGGTGGCGTGGGAGGTGGCGTAGTGCCTGGGGTCCATGCCCGGATGGAACACCAGTTGCGATGTGGTAGCAGGTGCTTGTTGTTTCTCGCCTTGCCGTCGACGCCATGCTGGAATAGCGGGATCATGTCTTCCTCGGTCGACTCGTCAAAGTGGTGGATCTTGTTACGCTTGTTCAGAATATCCGCCATCAGATCGGGAGGCGGCGTGTTGACGATGGCCGAGGAGATGATGTTCGGCATGTACCTGAAGTCCTTGTGCTTGGGTAGACCAAGCTTGGGATTGGCGTAGAACTGACCGACGGCAGCAAGATGGACATCGCCGCTGAGGAATGTGACTCTTACAGACTTGTCTGCCGCCAGGTCCTGCATGTCCTGCAGGACAACGGTCCGCTCCTTTTTGTGATTCTTGGCAGTCCAGTGATCGTTCAGGTCGTCGAGCACTTCGACGCCACCATCGATGTGGTTAAGAGTATTGCCGAGCATTCCCAACTTGCCCAGAGCCTTGACAGGATCCATCGCTCTCGAGGTGAGACTGTGATCGTTAGCACGTCTTCTCTCTATCGTGTGCAGAGGAAAACTTACATATTCTCCAACCAGACCAATCTGGGGTAGGCGATCGGAACACCCAGAAGGACCAGCAAGTGCTCGGTTCGTCCGTTCCTCAGTTCGTCGTAGCAGCGGTCCATGATTCTCTGCCACGAAGGCTCGCTGACCACGTCAAGCTCCGTCCGCTCCGTCCTGCCATCAACAGCCAACAGAGAAACCTTGGAGCCCAGTTCCACAAACAGACTGCGGCTCAGCTCGCTAATGTACGGCCCGGGTTCGCTGCCGAGAACCCAGCTGGGCTCAGAAGCCTCCGTCTCCGTGGGGATACTCTGCTGTTGGAACAGCATGTAGTACTTGTAGGCAACGTTGCCGAGGCCGGAGAAAACTGGCGAGTTCATGTCGTGGTGGGCATACGAGCCGAAGCCATCCGTGATGTCGTGGTCATCCCACATATTGACCATGGGGATCTGCGAGTTGGCCAGGCCGAAGAGACCCTGCGAGAACCACATACAGTAACGCTCAAGGTAGGCCCGCTCCAGCTCGTCCTGCATCGTTGGCGTGAAGGGCGAGTTGTGCTTGTGCAGAGGGTTCTTAATCGTCAGCCACTCGCGGAACTGCTTGCTCTGGTCCATCAAGCAGTCGTTATAGATCTGATCACCGCCGCCAATCATGACGTGGAAAGGCTGTGACTGGTGAGTGTTGAGAACGTCGCGCCACATAGGGTCGGGGCCGCTGAAGTCGTCGGGGTTGACACTAGCACTGAACCCGTTGCAGCTGTGGAACATGATGTTCATCGATTCTCCGAGGGCAGGGACCCAGAAGCCCATCGCAGGGCCCCTGTTGATTCGGTATGCGATCCGCTGCTGTTTTTCGCGGAGCTCAATCTCAATGTTGAAGCGCCAGAATGTACATCCGCGCTCTGCATGCAATCGGAAACCGCGCACGTCCTTGTACTTGGAGACCTTTTCCCCATCGATCTCGACGCGCTTTCGGCGGCTGGCAAAAGACCCAGGCAAGTCTGGCGAACCATCTGCCTGGGTGTAATCAGGTGGGCTTCTGGTCTTCTCGAAGAGGCCGTTGTCTGTCTCGTCTCTAGACAGGTCCTTGGCCTCATCGAGGTGCTCCACTGGACGGACGTAAAGCGTCTCTCCTCGTCTGCCCAGCTTCGGAATCCCAGCAATCGGGTCCACGTATTCTGGCGGTAGCCCCTGCTCTCCCGAGATCTCCTGAGGCGGAGGGGGGAGTAGTTCGATAGGCTGTACGAACAGTCTCAAGGTCGGCGCGATCTCGTAAGAAGAGTCGCTATCCAGCGTCACGATCATGACCGACCCACGCCAGATTGTTCTCTCATTGACGGCAGTGTTCCTGTTACGGGCGGGAACCTTCTCATGCTTGAGTCCGCAGTATCTCAACAGCGGGCCGCACTTGAGGAACAATGGCGGCTTGAACCGTGTGGGGGCTAAGGATTTCTATCAGTATCGTCACCTCCCGGTTGCACAACAGAACGTACCGTGTGTGTCATCATACTCGCCGTCAAAGGCTTCCGCCTTGCGCGGCCGTGATGTGCTCCCTCTGCGCTTGCCGCCTTCCCACCAAGGGGTGTCCTTATCAGTCGAAGCGAGTTGTTCGTCGCTCAGGTCCAGCATGGCCCCAGATAAACTGCCGACTGTGGCCTTCTTCCACTCGTCAAGATACACTGGCGGCTTGTAAATGCCTTCACCGGGGCGGAATGTCTTCTTCGCAGGATACAGGTCTCGAGAGTCGTCACTGAACCCATCATCCTCGGAGTAGTATTCCCTGTCAGAGGGTCTTCCGCGCGCCCCAGCCTGCGCTTGAGGTGCGTGGTGTTGGCTGTCACCGCGTCCACCCGATACCACGCGCGCATGGCGAACATTGTCGTATCGGGGGTCGTCGTCATCAGACTCGTAGTCGTGCTGTTGGGCTGCCGGGGCCGTCGACCGACGTTGAACTCCTCCAAAGTCAAAGCCAATTAACTTCGCAGCCTTACTGGGAATCCCGACCCGTCTGACCTCCTCCCGCATTGCGTCCGGGGGCAATGCCTGTTCGCGCGCAGCATGGGACACGGATCTCTGGACGGGAGGACCGCCCTTTTCTGCCGCAGATTGGTCCAAAGCGGCGTTCCGGAAGTCAATGTTGTCGTATTTCCTCTCTGCATCCTGCCGGATGTTGAACCACGGATCGCCCTTGGGCTGCTTCTTCAGCTTATTGCTCACGCTCCTAGTGAGAGAGAAACTGGGTCGCCGAGATCCAGAAACTGGTGGTGTGGGCTGCGGGCTTGCCTCTGCGCTCTGAGTTTGCTCGGAGGCTTGCGGCAACCTCATGTCGTTCTTTGCAGCGCGCTCGCGGAAGCTCAAGTTACGCTTAGGGATGCCTGAGCTCGTCGCGGGCGGCTCGCGAGGTTCTTCGCGGAGACTGACGCTTCTCTGTGGGACCCCAGAGGAGGCGGGAGGATGTCTCGGTTCCGCAGCCATTGGAGGTCCTTTCGGCGGGTATGGCCCAGACGCATGGCGCCTGTGGGATTCAGGCGCGTACTGCGGTTGTTGTCGCCTCTCATCGAGCGACTGGCGCGGCGCATATCTGCCGTCGTCTACGGGATAGTATTGCACCGGCGCTCCGCGCGGAGCAGCAATATTGGCTTGCTGCCCTCTGCGGCCCTCATCCAGACCGTCGTCTCGGAACCGCACCTGCTGGACTGGCGCCTGGTGCACCTGTACTTGCTGTACCGGCACATGCTGCACCTGCTGTACCTCTGGTGGAGGTTGTTGAGGCTTTCGAGGCGGCTCTGGGAGGGGTCGCTGAGGTTGCTGCTTGGGCAGGGGTTCCTGCGGCTGCGGCGGCGCACGCTGGGTGGGCTCGGGAGGCTGCAAAAGATCCGGGTTCTGGGCGGCCTTGGCCGCAGCCTTTTCCCTGGCGCGACGCTCCGCGGCCTCGACACGAGCTCGCTTCTCCTCCTTGGTGATGCTGTCGAGCGTCAGCTCAAGCCTCTGGAGGGGAGAACGGTCGTTTGCGAACTTTCTGCTGGATCCTCCTACCGAAGCCTTTCTTCCCTGCCCGTTTCTGCCTGCCCCACCTGTCGATCTTCTCCTCGAAGAACTTTGAGGGTCGCGGGGCTCGCGGGGTGCTCGCGTCTCGGCGGCGGCATCGAGCGTGGGCTGCGAGCGGTCGAGAGGCGGGTGTTCCTCCTGCTTCTGCTGCCTTTCCTCGGATGCAGGGTTCTTGTAGTACTCTTCAGGATTCATCTCGTCGTCCGGGATGACCAGCGGACTAGGCTGTCGCGGAGGGCGAGGCGGGCCTGGTGATGTGTGTGTGTATGGCAGGCCACCATTGCCGTACGGATGTCTGAAGCTCACGGGCGGGGCCTTGGGCACATCTGGGGCGGCCGGAGGCGTTGGGCCGGACAGATATTCGTGGTCAATGTCGTCCTCGGCCTCGTTGTTGCGCTCTCTGCGTCTTCGTTGGCGTCTCTCAGCCTGATCGTCTGGGTACTGAGATTCGCCGTAGGGGAACGTCGGCGGGCGCGGGGCTAGACCTTGGTCGGCAAAGCTGGAGGCGGTAGGTGAGGCGTAGGGGCTGAGAGTTGATTCGGTGACGGCCTCGGTGTTGGTCGTCTGCATCGAGGTGCGGTTTGACTTTGGGGGAGGAGGAGGAAGAGGTTTGTCCGTCATGAGCGCGGCGGTCGAGGGACCCTCCAGCTCTGGGGATTTGCGTTCCGGGAGACTAAAGTCTTCTGACTGGCGACGCTGGCGTCTGGCCGCTTTGGGGCCTGACAGATCGCCCCAATACGGTGCAGTGGGCATAGCGAAGAGGCTACTACCTCCCGTCGTTGCTGGGATTTGGAGGCTGCGCTACCAAGTCGGGACTGCAGATGGGAGCAGACTTGGGCGCAAAGACCGGTGAGTGATGGTACCACTCGCCCGTGGGAGAGCACAGCTGCCACGAAGGAACACGTACAAGCTACTTTGGTAAAAGCTAGAGCAGAATCTACTAAGTAGCGGTAGAGCGAAAATGGCCGGGCGTCAGAGACATATGCAGCTTGCCATAGCAGCCAATGCAATGCAGACACGCGCGCACGCAAAGGAAGTCGGTTGTCTGCAAGGGCAAGGAAGGAAGCAGTAAGTCAGTCACCGAGGTGAGGTTGCTGCGATATTTTGGGATGGTCCAAGAAGAGGAGAGGGGGGGTATGGAAACGTTGCCGCAAAGAGATGCAGACAAGAGATAAGACAAGAAGGAGGAAAAGGTGGGAAAACCCGAAAGAACTTGACTTTTTCTTGCGACTCAAGCAGCGCCGCAAGGAAAGCTAGAGGTAACCCCCCCAAAGAGCTTTGAGCTGGGAAAATGGCGAGGTTGACGGGTTGTGTGCTACGGCGTCATTCGCCCTCCCAGTCGGGCTTAGCAAAATGGATGTTGGACCAGGGTTGGGGGCGGCTTGGGCGGAGAGGAAGAGCAAAGAGGCAGAGGACCCCCGGCCCGCCGACTGGGGTCTTGAGTAGTCCCGTCCAGTGAACTCCAATCTCGCTGCTTCCTTCCGCCGCTAGACCAGGCGTGTCATCGATTGGGCTGGCAAGGTTAAAAGGCAAGACACCTCGAGCGGCGGAGCAGGCTACGGTGCCTGACTGGGTACGAACAGCCGCGACGGGGTTGCGGTGTGTTGTGTGTGTGCTGTCCGGGCCCGTAAGGTAGCCGAGAGGAGCCGCAAGAGGTCGATTCGGGTGGGAAAAGAGTAAAAATAAAAATAAATGAAAGAGGCGGTCGGAATGGAGCCCACTCGATGGGCATCGCTTTGCCATTGACCAGTGACCACGACTCCAATATGCTGCAGCTTACTTGCGCGCGCCGCCACCCCATCTGGCCATCTTCTGCGACGAAGGGGGGTGAAGAAGCTCCAGCTTGCTTGCTACCCCATGCGGCCGTCCTCTGCCTGCCTGTCTATCTAGCAAGCCTTCTTTGCGCCAATCCGCCAATGGAGACTTGGCTCCCGTTTGAGTGTGCGAAGGAGGTCTTACCTCACCTCCGTGTCTTGGGCGAGCTGTGAGATTGGATAGACGCGAGTGCAAGGTACCTTTCGGACGACGTCAAAAAGAAGGTGGCTGAGTTCCCATCTCAAAAGTCCGCTTTTCGAATCGAGCAGAGTAAGGCCGGCTCAAGGCAAGCAAGGTACGGACGGACAGGTGCGGTATCCTGGTCTGGGAAAAACTTGGTAAAAAGTCAATTCGATTCGATGCGATAACATAATCTACCCGTCCCAATATTGGGGTGGCTGGTGGTGCAAACGAACTCGGACTGCGTGAGACCTCGGCCAGCTTGGACCAAGAAAAAGAAATGCACAATTGACTCGGCACTGTTACCGTTTGATGGATCATTTGTCTGAGACTGATTCAACTTGGAGAAAGAAGAGGAGGGTGGATCAAAATACTACCTCGAGAGTCGATCCGGTCGAGAGAATACAGACCCAAGGACCCCCTCCCTAAGCTTAAGTTTCCACCGTCCAAGAGCCGCGCAGTAGCCGTCGCGTGTTCGGCGCGGGAGTGCCCGCCTTCATCTCATCAGTCCCGAGTCCAGACCAGGAGTCCCATCAACCGTCGCGGAGCTTTGACTTGCATTGACCAAAACACCTTGCGCGCTTCGCAGTCACCACAGCGGAAGCACGTTGCGGAAGTTTACGAATCATTGATTGATTAAGCCCAAAACACCAACCCGCCCGCCGTCTACTGTGCTTTCAGTGGAAGAGACTAACCACACAATGCCCCAATGCCCAAATGCCCATGAACAAGAGAAAAGTCAAGGTATTTCTATGCAAAATGCGCCCGTGCCCGCCTGCCTGCTGTGCGCCTTATTTTTCGGTTAACCTGTCCGTCTCTCTGTTGCCGCTTCCCTCTCTTGAGCGCTCCCGACTGTCGTGGTATACGCCTGTCTCATCCTCATCATCCTCATCATCCCCGGCAAACGCATCGTAGAGCTCGCGACCCCGCGTGCGCTTCTCGCCGTTCAGGCCTTCGGCTTCGTCCTCGTTGAGCAACTCAAATTCGTAGTTGTCGCGAGGCGTGCTGTTGCGGCGCTTCCTGATGAAGAACCAGATTCCGAGAGCAGAGCAAAAGACGGCAATGAGACCAATGGCGCCGTAGACCCACACTCCGGCCTTTCCAAACGATGGCAGCCAAGACACCCAGTTCGACGGGCTGGTGGTGGCAGCGCTCGGCGTCTCTTGAGTATCTGTCGGCTTGCCCGTCTCGGCAGGCGTCGCCTCTTCGCCTCCAGTGGGCTTGATCTTGGTGGGACGCTCAGGGTGGTCCGTGGGGTTGGCAGCCGGCACAGTGTTTTCGGCGGGATGCGTCATCGACGTGACGGCAGCCGGCAGCGTGGTCGTGGCAACAAGCGCATGGTCGTTGTCGTCTTCTTCAGTCGGCATGGGGAGGAGCGTCGCCTTGCTCGCGTCAATCGACTCGCCCCAAAGCTTCAGGTGCCAGTCGACGAAAGTGCCCTTGTGGTCGTTCTCCTGGGAGTCCTTGACGACGACGGTCCACTTGCCGATGCCAGACTCGCCCCTGATGTAAGGTCAGTGGTCGTGTTTTACCCATGCAGTCTTCAAGATCAACTTACCAGTGGGCAACGCTCATAAAAGTCCAGTCAACATAGCCAGTGTTGGCCGAATCCATCTTGCGGGTGACGGACAGATGGCTGGTAAATCCATCAGGGCTGATCAAATCAACGCTCAAGTCACCTCTGCGTGTGTGATTCACGTTCATAGTGACCGTGACATGCTCAACTCTCTCAAAGTTGGCCTGCTTCAACGCGTCGGCGGTAACTTCGAAGCTGACTGCGACACCGTCCTTGCCCTGGGGGATGTCCTTGTTGACGTGAATCCAGGGCGAGTAGTACCACGCCTGCGGCTTGACGTTCTTCCAAGTCTTGGCTGCCTCGACCATCTTGAAAGCATCAATCTTGCCGTATCCGTACGTGTGGCTGAACTTCTTCCCGATCTTGGTCGGCATATACTCTCCGTTGGCCTCGTCGACGGGAACAGCAGTGTCCATGGCAAGCCACTGCATGTCTCTCCAGGTCAAGTCAGGGCGAGCCTCGAGAACCAAAGCGTAGACACCAGCGCCCAACGGGGCTGCTGCGGAAGTGCCTCCGTGGCCGTTGTAGCAGGCGTTTTGCCCAACGTCGGTGGTGTGCTGCAAAGACGTTAGCTATGGTCTCTTTATTTCACGATGCGGCTTCCTTACGATAGCGTCTCCGCTGCCACTGCTGTAGGTGACAACCAGCTGAGCAGAGCACTTCTCCGAGTAATAAGGGTGCTGGCCCTTCCTGTCGATGGCGCCAACAGTGATACTGTAGATTGAGTTGGTGTAGCCGTCAAAGTTGCAGTTGTCGTCGTTGGCGGCGCCGTTACCACTGGCGAAGACGTAGATGGATCCCTTGCCGCCACGGCCCTGCTGAATACCCTTGAGCATAGCACGCTTGATCAGGATACCTGGCGCGTCCATTGATCGACCGTCATCAGGCGGACCCCAAGAGCAAGAGTAGATGTCGTTGTGCTGATAGTCGTAGGTCATGGCGACAGCCTCGTCGGCGTCCGAGATCAGCTTACTAAGGATACGGATACCGGCAATCTTGGATTCGTAGGCCACACCAACACCGCACACGTCGTTCCTCGCCGCGGATACCTCGCCGGCGCAGCGGGTGCCGTGCCGGTCGTCGCTGAGAGTAGGCTTGGGCTCTTCCCGATGATCGTTGAAGTCATAAGAGCCGGCGGCGTAGTAGTTCGGCTTCAGATCGTCGCTGTACATGTCGAGACCGTCGTCGACAATAGCAACGGTTGCGTTCTTGCCTGTAATGCCCTGCTTCCAGACACCAGCGACGTTGATGTCGTGCCCCGGCTGGATCGTGTTGAGCAAATGCCACTGCTCGTTGAAGATGGGGTCGGCGATTCCGAGGGTTTTCATCAGATCGTTCATCTGAGCAACAACTTTTGGATCGGGCTGCTCCTGGCGAGCGAAGTTGGAAGGGCCATGGGGGCGCGGAGGAACCCTCTTCTCCATGGGCTTCCGAAGTTGTTGCTTCTGCGCCAGACGAACGCCGTCAAGAACGTCGAATCCGCCCATGGAGCGTTTCCTCAGCTTGCGCTCCTGCAGGGCAGGTTTGACGATATCGTGCGCAGCCTTCCTGGCAGAGAAGATATGGTGATCGTCTAGACTGCCGAGTGTACCCTCATGCCTCAGACCCAGGCGCTCGGCGACCTGATCGGGAGATGAACGCGAATCCAGTTCGAGTACATAGTAATCGTTCCTTTCGTAGTTCCGGTGTGAGGACGAGGCGCTGGCGAGGGTGGCGAGGCCAAGGAGAATCGCGGAAGGCTTCATGGCGGGCTACCGTAAACCCTCGAAGGGACGGGATGGAGAGTACGCAAAAAAGGAGGGACTGCGCAGGATGGCGTTGAAGGTTAGCTTCAGCGCCCGTAACCAGATCAAATCAGTGTAGGGGGGGGGAAGAAGAAGATGATGGTGAAAAGGTGGAATTAACACAACACGTACCTCCCTCGCTGTCTGCTTGGCTAGGGGAACAAAGGTAAACGGGACTGGACCCGTCTAGGCTTGGGGGAAGACGAGACGTGGTCGAGTCGCAAGTGGCAAGGGGCCGCCCTGGAGATGGCCAAAGCTTCTCGGTGACTTCTGCGACACCTCTCACTTCGGTCCCCTTAGGAAGAATATCCGCACTCCTAGCCTCGGCGAGCTGGGAACAGCGCTAATCACCAAGCAAAATCCGCCTATCCTTCTTGGCGATGCAGATGTGACAGTGACTTTTGGGGGTGTTGTTGGTAGGTTATTACTTAACAGGCCAGAGTTCACGCGTAAGAAACAGCGGGGAAGGGTCGTTTCATCGTCCTCGGGTATTCAATATCGATGGGACGGACGTCAGCGTGGAGCAGGATTCGCAGGATCGCTGATAAGCTAAGCAAATGGAAGAAATACGATGAGTGAATCAGGGGAATGATTTAGGAGAGTCAAGCGCAGTAAGCAGTGCAAGTGGCAAAACAAAACAGGGAGCGTCTTGAGTGAAAGTCGTTCATCCTGATGGAACAAGAGCAGAATCTGGGACACAGGACAGGCTCCGACCAAATGTTGTTTCGTGGCCTTCTCGAAAACGGCAGGAACATAAAAATGTAGCCAGGCATCCGATGCTACCTGCCCGGTTCCTACAGCCAGAGAGGAACTCCCCCCTCCCCCCCCGGCTAGCTTCCTTAGCACACGCATAGTAGGGGTCCTGCTGCTCGACGGATACGCGTCGCAACAAACGGGGGCCAATGGGGCGGCCCCCTCATGGCTGCGCCAGTGTTGAAACGGCAGTGTGGGCGGCGATGCGGCGGCGGGTTCCTCAGCGCTGCTGCACCTGAATCGTCCTACCTTCCCCTTCTGTACAGGCAGTGAGTCCTTAGTCTGGTGGTTGCGCCGCGGGACCAAGATTTCCCCAGGCCGGGTGGGCATCTTTCAAGACAAATGTACCTTGGTCGCCTCCGTCTCGGGTACAGTATTACCTCCCAGGTATTGCAGCGTGCTGTTTTCGCTTCGGTGAAGAGTCTCCTCCCAAGGGATAAGTACCGAGTACGTGCTCGCATGCGTAAGTCCGTCCTCCTTTCCACATGCATGCAAATTACAATATCGATTCTGCCCCATTCTACTTTTCACCACTCCCTTACTGGTACATAATAGCATTGAACACAAGCCTCAGACATTGCATACTCCAACAGAGTCTCTCTACCAAAAATGCGACAGAGCAGGATGGTGAGGAGAATCCCGCCCTTCTGCGTCAAAGAGGCCCAAACATCGAATCACAACCGGGCGCCGCCGGCATCTTCTGTCCTGGCCTTGGCGCTTGACACAGTCACTCGTTTCGGAATCCGCTCCCGCCCATCTGCTGTGAACAACCAAACCCTCCATGCCTCCATCGCCCTGTGATATATTAAGAAACACTGGCTTCTGTCATGTAACTTTGTTTCCAGTTAGGCCACAGTGTCTGTGGTCTTGTTCCAATTCGCTCCTGTATCCGCGGGACTGCCTCAAGCTACTGAGCTCTGTGCTACGTTTCTGCCAGCCCTCCGCAAGTCTGTCTCATGCTTGTCGAGACTGGAGAGGCGAGCAACGGTGCCCTCCGAATGGCAAACGCTGTTCAGGAACCTCCCATCGAACAACCCTGTTCTCGCATGAATGAACAACAACCCGGGCGAACAACTATCCATCGACTGGGTACGTTGTAAAGGCTTGGCACTTTGGGTTCGACACAGCAGTCTCTATCAATTGCATAGGGACGAGGTCAGGGCACTGCCCGTTGTTGTCGCTCACTCTGGAAACTTGGTCTGCCGGTTTTTACAGAAGTTATGCCGAAGACCAGTAATGAAGCCGCCAACGATGTGTCAAAACGCATTGATTCGTCAATCACGATCCTCAAGCCCATCTTCATGATTATCTCCAGTTCTACCTGACTGGCGTCCGATACCCCAGTTGAATGGTCTGCTCCCGTCTGCTGAATCTTCTCGAGCCAAATGTCCCGGGGCCATCCGAAGCTGGCCTTATACCAGCAATCAAACCCCCATTAAAATGGGGTCGACGTCAACTCAACCGCCCACTGCCGAATAAAAACACATAAGCCATGGCTTTCGCTCACTCCTCGTTCAAAAGCATGGCCGTCTAGTCCACCAGACGCCGGCCAGGGGGCTCAACACCAGTGCTGCGTGTTCCCGACACGCCTTCCTTCTCCATCGCCTTGACGTACCCCTCCCAAATCTCAATGACCTCGTCGTAAAACTCAATATGAGAGTCGGCGAGACCGCCGAGCTGCTTCTTAAACTCGACCCGCTTGATCCGCTCAAAATCGGCCACCTCCTTGACGACCTCGTCGTCAAACATCTCGCTCGTCTTCTTGGCTCGCTCCGCTTCCGTGGTAAGCTTGTCGATATTCATCTCCAGTTTTCGTTGGCGATCGCGACGAGCCTGCTCGTGATCGACTCCGCGCACATCCTCGAGTTTGCGCATCAGTCTGCCGCTGGCACCCGACAGGCCACCCGAGCCTTGGCCGGACTGGAGCAGGTCTCTGTCGACAGTGTTCTTGTTAAGGTACTCCGTGAGCTGCTCGTAGTCCACCTGCTTCTGCTCGCGCGCCTTCAAGAGGCTCTTCAAGGCTGTGCTGTAGGCCTGCATATCCCGGAGACTGCCTAGGTAATCCCCATCGGTGACATCCTTGAGCTTGCGCAGACCCATGGCGGTGTCCTCGATCGAGTTGGCAAAATGTCTGACTTCGTTCTCGACACCCGGCTCAAGCGTGATAAGCTTCTGGAACTGTTCTGCCAGGTCCTTGAAGTCCAGTTCGAGGTCGTTCTCCCGTCGGGCTACCCGTGCTACCACCTTCTCGATGTGGGCCAAGTCTTCGTCGAGCTTGTCGCTTCGTTCTCTGACCTCGAGGAACCGCTTGTCGTGCTTATGGGCCTTGGTGAAGGCGTTGAGGAAGCTGTCGGTGAGGTTATCGAATACCCCACTGCTTCCGGCATCGCTGCTCGTAGATCCTCTGACGCTGCGACTGCGCATCGTAGCGTTCCAGTCAGGGCTCTCGAGAAAGATATGGAGGATATCGGCTCGGCGAAGCACGGGATGAAGGGAGAGGCGGGTAAGGAAGCGCTGCAACGAATGCGCTCGACGATTGGTGAAGTCCGGACCGAAGCGATTGCCGCTAACATATTCCATCCGCTGCTTGTCGGGCAGGGGAGGAACTGCGGCGGTTGGGTAGTCTCTGCTCAACGCCTTATACAAGAAGACAAAGTCTGTGAATCGCCGGCGGACTGTTGTTTGCGATCTCTGGAAGGAGGGGAACGTGGTCTGGAGAAGTCGTGTCAGCGCGCAAGTCTTCGAGTAGATCGGGCTTATAGCTGGAATACACTGAGCATTCGAACTTCCTTACATTAGTGGTAATCAAGTACGAGACAAAGGTATCTTTGGAGCCATCGTTTTCCTTGAGAGGCTCGGAGACGACGCAGTCCAGCACCTCCCGGTCGTTGCTGCCGGGTGCATCGCTTTCGTAGGCATTGTGTCCATTCCTTTCCGTGTCGTCGTATTCGGTCGCAGTCACTGAACTTGAGCTCTCAGCAGCGGTGTGCTCATCCGTGTTCCAGGACACGTTGGAGAAGTCATCTTGGTGTTGGTCAATAACCGCCATGGCGTCCAGCTGGGTGGACGTGGGGTTACGTCGTCGTGATCGGAGGTGACGCTGGCTGGGTTGGGGAACCCGAATGTGAAGACGGCGCGGTGAACCTCGACTGGAGGACAACAAACAAGAGAAAAAAGTCGGATTTATTTGCTGTCAAACAATCAAGTGTTGAGGCTTCAGATCGGATCGTCGCAAAGGATGGAGATGGGCGGAACGAACGTCTTGTTTGCCGGACAATGGGCTGGAAGTGTCGGCGGCAGTGGTGGGGAATGGGCATGAGCTGCCTGTCGCTGAACCATGAGAGGTGACGCTGCGAGCTTAGTGTAGTTTACCTTAGCTGACCTGATGCGGTTGGGCAGCGCGATAGTGGGGAGATGGCAGGTACCCACAACAGCGCCAGAAAGAAGCAAGCGATGAGGTAACTCGCTAGCAGCCGGGCAACACCGTCAGACCTCCAGTTCCGGAGGGCTATGACGAAGGCTGCTGGCGCAGATGCAACCCAGAAACACATAGCAGAAACAAGCCAGGGGTTATTGCCTCGGGTCGTCGCGACGGTACTGGAAAGCTATGGCCAAGCTTCTGAACAAAAGGACGAACGGCATGTTGAACAGCTGTATCTTGTGAGTTTTTCGGTCTACGTGTTTGCTGGCATTGTACACAAAGGCCGCCATTATACAGTAGTGGAATCTATTTGCTTCCTGAGATGGATCTTTCTAGTGACCTGTGATATTCCCTTTGGGGTGTCATGAACCCTCTTCTTTTAGTACACGCTACCCAGCCTTATGCCATACATGTCTAACAAAGAAAAGTGAGTGCTTGTCTACAGCGTTGCGCAATTTATTTGTCGCTCTTCTCCACCTTCTCAATCTTGGACTGTCCGTCTCTCGCGACCAGCATCTCCTGCTCGGCCTCCTTGGCCTCCTGGGCCTGGCTTGAGACAGCGGTCTGAGCCTCAGCAGCCTGGTTGGTCTCTTCCTTCTCGTCAATGTTGTCGATATCACGAGGGGTGGCGAATCCGGTGCTAGCATTCTCCTCGTTCTGGCTGTTCTCCTCGTCAATGAGCTCCTGCTGCTCCTTGAGGACCTCAAGACGCTGCTTGTTGGTGGCGGCACCCTCGGCGCTGTGCACCTCAAGGGAGATCTCATGGAAGAGCTCGTCGGGGATGGACGAGAGGACACCAACGAGAGCCTCGATTTGGCTGTGCGCGGGGACCTGGCCGTACATGTAGGCATTGCTCAGAACCAGAAGGGTAGACGGGACGCCGTCCTTCAATCTGAGGTCAAGCCACTGCTGAAGGTACTCGCGCATTCTCGCGGGAGACACGCTGTGGGTGCGGATGCCACGGCTGGCGCACGCCATCTGAAGCTCCGCAACGGTGAGACTATCAACGCCCTCGTAGCTAATCTGTCGGTCGTCTCTCTTGATCTGGCGCATGCGGTGACGGATCTGGTATCGCAACATGTTGTCGGTGCCGAAGGTGTTCAGGTTCATGTACCTGCACATCGAAACTAGCTGGGGTCTTGAAAGGTTGTCAAGAGTCAAGTCATCCTTGAAGATCTTGCAGACCTTGATGACGTCCTCGTGTGTCGGCGACTCGCCAGACGATCTGAGTTTCCGGAAGAAAGTGGTAAACGCCTCACTCTGGGTAGTTGCTGGGGTCAACGGCAGGCCAGTCTCTTTAAGACTAGACCGCAAGAACTGGCTAACTTCCTTGCGCGTCGTTCTAAGAATGGTCGCCTTGGCGTCCTTGGACTTTTGCCCCTCGTATGTGCTGGGCAGCATGTTGGGGAACAGCCGCAGGGCGACGGGGAGCAGAAGCTCAGCGAAAGGGACGATGACGAAGACGGAAAACGGCACCAGGCGACCGAGATCCTGGACGGTGCGTTGCAACTGGCGGTTCTCTCTCCGGCTAAGTTCGTATCCGGCAGCCATCTTCAGTGCAAGCTTAGTACTGATCTTGACTTCGGTAGCAAGCAGCTTCGTTCCGTCCCAGTAGTGGTGGGCCTCCTTCTTGACCTTCTGCCAGAGGGTCAATTTGTCCTTTGCATTCTTCTCTGCTTCGACAGAAGTCCCCTTCGCAGCGGCGAGTTCCGACAATGAAGCGTTGGACTCGGCCTTGTCTGCTGCCGATGCATCCTTGGAGGATGCCTTCACGTTCTGTGCCGCATCACTAGAATCATTTGTCGCCTTCGAGTCGCTCTTGGTCGCCGAGGTGCTTTCCTTGGGCAAAGGTTTCTTAGCCTCTGCTACATTGAAGCCCGGAGGCGGGCCAGACGGCTGGCCGTGGTTGTGATGGTCGGTACCCAAATGGCGGACGGGCACAAGGAGTGCGAGGACGTTTACATGACGAGGAAGATGTCTTGCATTTCGGCCGAGCACAGCTGACGAAACACCGAGGCTAGAGAGCGCACGCGCTGCAAGATGTCAGAAAAGAGAACCAAAATCGCCGCAGCACAGAGCAACACGGAAGATGGGGAAAGAGTGAGCGGGCAGGAAGCAGACGCAGGAGATAGGCTTACCGTTGCCTAGGAACGGGTTGGTAATCGCCGCCCGACGAGCGACACTGGCGGAGGCGCTCATTCTGCAGCGGTTGGGATGGCAGACAGAAAGGGTGGATGGGTAGGTTGTTGTGAATAATGAGCGGACTACCGAAGACCAGTGAACATGGGCGATTATCTTGTGAGTGGGCAGTATACTACAACTAAAGACAAATGATGAAGAAGAGGAAGATGTACTGTGATGCGAAACGGCTCAAGAATTCTGGAATGGAGGGCAACCGATCGCATCAAATGGAATGCTACCACAACTTGTCCCTGGCTTTCCGAAACCACTCATGGCCGGGGGCGGCCCAGGGACCTGCGGATACCGCACGTGCAAGATCACGGGGTTTTCTTGCCTCTTCGCTCTCGGGGTTCGCTTCGCTGGCGGCGGAGGAGAGGAGCCAGAAACGGTACGAGCAAGGCATTGGGCGAAGCACCACAACCCCGGGCGAGTTTGTCGTAGTCTGTACCTGGGTACGTATTTGGGCAGAGCCCGGACCAGGTCTCGGCCTCCGCTGTTTGCCCATTTTGCATCCGTTCATTCGTTCGTTTATCACCATCGCCACATGGATAGCGAAGCAGACGGCCATCTCCTGTAGATCCGTGGGTCATCCTGGCCTTAGCTACTGGCAGCTCGACCTTCTGGGCGTCTGGGCTGTGTGAATTGTGCCTGTTGCCCGTGTCGGTGATAGCGCAAGCACCGGCAATCAGTTACCGGGCACTACCAACTCGGTACCATCGGGCCTGGATTGACTGTGAGCAGTGCTGGCCTTGTCAAGGCTGGCATGGCGCTGTTTGGCAGTGCGGAGGACAGATCGGCAGTATCGGCCAGCTCGCAATGGCCAATATCTGGCAATTTGGCACAGGGCAGTCTCCCACACCAACAGCAGGACTGCTGGCATTAATCTGTCCGCTGCGTCCGTGTTATTGACGGGTCAGAGAAAACAGGTGTTTCGACTTGGACCGGTCATCATGACTTGCATGCTTGTCTCCGGCGTCAAGACAGAAAGTTTTGCTGCGAAGCGATGCGGGATAGGGGATAGGTTCTCTCTTTATTCTCCTCACCAAGCCACACTAGTTATCCATTGTGTTCTGGTAGGGAGGCTGATGGTAAGAAACGCCAGATAAATGATGGCGTCAGTGTGTGCTCAGATGCGGGATCGGAATGTGCTGTTGCGAAATCTGCGGTGGGCGGCGGCTCTACGGGCGAAGAAGGACTTGAGAACCGCCTCAACAATTGTGCTCCCTGGGTTTTTTTGTCCTTTGAACTCCGCTCGACAATTTTTTGGTGGGAAGCCTCACAGGCTCGTCATTCGAGGGGTCGGAGGTCGGCGTGTATCAAATCTCGGCCGCTCTGTGATGCGCCAGCTGGCGAGATGAATTTTGACAGCTGCCAGGTGCTGAGTACGTACCTTATCTCCTCATCTCCGTGCGCGTTATCTCATCCTCGTGATCATCGAGAGTGATGACACTGTGCCGTTCAGCCTAGTGTACCCCGGACTTTAGAGCTTGAGACCGACCGACCATGGAGGGAAAAGACGTCGCTTGGTAAGGGTCCAGCAACCGTCCATCACAAGGGGGGACAAGAGGAATTCCCCGACCCACCCCTTGGCACAAGCCCAGCAAGCTCGCTGAAGCCACCCAGTTACGGCTCACCGGTGGAGGATGACACCAGCGTAGCGCACTGCCAATTTCTTTCTCTTTCTCAAGCCCGCGCTGTGCCCAGATATCCGGCCGTTGGCGGCGCACCTCGCACCACACATGCGCGCAAAGTCCACTATCGGACTATCCACACACGTCGTCCGCCGCCGCCGCCTCCTCCTCATCCTCCTCAACGCCTATCCGTCCATCGACCGATTTCCAAGCATCCCCCGTCCGAGGTGCGCGCCAGCACCCCAGTCACTGCACCTGCCTGCATCCCACCGCCGCGGTTCTGCGTTCTCCACCCTCCCTTCTCGGCATTCCTGCACCACCTTGATTTCTGGTGCTCTCCTCTTCTTTTCCTCTTCTCTCTTCCTACTTCCCCAGATTGTCGCTATATACCAACGTCCGTCTTTCCCGTAGTGGCCATGGATTTCTCCTAAACTGCCCCCGACCACGATCCCTTTTGGGTCTCGCGATTCCGACTCGTTCCTCCTCCCCGCACGTCTCGGGGCAAGCAGCCAGTTCACCAGCCAGTTTCGAAGCTACCTCCTTCCATCTCTTCAACCCCTCCCGTCCCCTCTCTCCGTCACTCCGAAATCAATCCTCTACCTGCGCCAAACGCCCAGTGACTCGTGTATACTATGAGACTCCGCAAAGCCGCCCGCGTCATTCTCGTTGGCGCCCCCGGTGTTGGGAAAGGAACGCAGTCCGAACGTCTTCTCCAGCGATTTCCGCAGATCCAGTCCATCAGCACGGGAGACCTGCTCCGCAACAATGTCAAGCACCGGACCCCTCTTGGTGAGTGTCACATGCTGCTGCTGCCGCCCACACCCTATGTCCCAGCTAACCCGTCGTCATCACAGGCATCAAGGTCGAGAAGACCATGAAGTCCGGCGGACTGGTCGCTGATGATCTGATTATGCGCCTGATCTCCAACGAAATGTACAAGAACGGATGGCTGCTCAACAGCCGCAGAAGGCCTCAACTCATGACGCTCTCTTCCTCCTCGACCGCCGTAGACTCCTTCTACGACGAGCACATGGACGACTGGGTGACGACTTCAGGCGCGCTTGACAGTCACTCCGCTCCCGAGGCCTCTGAGGACCCTGCGGCTTCTTTCATTCTCGACGGTTTCCCGAGAACGGCAACCCAGGCTGTGGTTTGCGACAAGCTCATCCCCATCAATTTGGTCGTGTCTCTCAAGACCCCGTTCCACGTCGTGATGGAGCGTATTTCCGGTCGCTGGGTCCATGAGCCTTCGGGTCGCGTGTACAACACCACTTTCAACGCCCCAATGGTGCCGGGGAAGGACGATGTCACCGGAGAGCCCCTCACGCAGCGCCCGGACGATACCGAGGCGGTGTATAAGGAGCGCTTCCGCAAGTTTCAGGAGACCAGCGAACCCCTTCTCGAGCACTACGACAAGAAGGGCGTTCTCTGGGAGGTTGAGGGTATGAGCAGCGACGAAATCAGTCCCCTTCTTTTCGACGAATTCGAGCGACGCTTCGTTCATTGATTTGGCATCTTCATCTTTGTTATATCTACAGGAGTTACACGTGGTCAAGATACCTCGGGCTAGCCAGAAAGACCCATGGCTAAAAACGGGCAGGTCGGGCGGACGGGGATGAACCCCTAGGGCGGTCGCAGCGCAGGCATCTCACAGCTTCCAGCATTGGTTGTCACCATACGTACTTTTTATCAATGTACAAACATGTTATTTCCCGATTTTTTGCGCGCCGCGCGCTCTGTTCCATGTGCTCCCAGTGTGATCTCGCATGGATAATATGCATCCTCGACCTTGAGTGCCGGTTCTGGAGACTGTAACGTATTCGCGGGGTAACGGCCATCGGGCGGCAAGGGTGCCTTGCTGCCATCTAATCAAGTCAAACGGCTACGACGCAGTGTGGCAGTCTCTTTATGCATTCGAAACTCGGGCCACTTTGTCGGACTTCTTTACCCTGGCTGCCTGGGTTCCTAAAAACCACAGTGCCACATAACACCCCCTCCCCGGGGGCCGGGCGGGCGAGCGATCCACAGTTTCGGCAGCCCAAGGTACGTCCCGCCCCGTTGACGCAGGCCTGGCTGGACTTAATGCATGTCTCACAATCTACAACGGGGGAAGCCTCGAGGCTTCAAAGGATTCGCCGGCTTTTCTGTGTTGCTCCGACGGTGCTGAAGACGTGTGCTTGTTCCTCTCAAGGCTGGCTGGGCTTGTTGTCACTGGTGTCAATGCCGTCCGTGTCTTGGTGAGCTGCGGCTGCGGCTACGGTTGCCTACCAGATGGTCGGGTTTGAAGGAATAGGTTATATCCTATTCTTATACAGCTCCATTTCGGATGGTGGTCAGTTTTTGGCGTGGCTGGCAGGAGTCGTGATGACCACAGTTGCTTGAAGCACATGATGACTTGAAGAATCGTTCCTCACAGTGTTTTGCCTTAGAATTATATGCTCTTCACAGGTTTGCAGAACCACTGACAATCATATACTTACACGCCAATTCTCACTTTCCATTGCATTTCCCTTGGAATTACAATGTCTTAAATCCTACCAGGCGAATACACTGACGTTCACAAGTAAATCAAACTCGACGGGCCTGGAGACTCCGGCCGAACGGCCCTCCAACTCATCCGTAACGAAGACCTCGCTCACAAGCTCCTCTTCAAATTCGCTCTCATCACAGACGTGTCCTCGGGCAGGAGCATTGAGACCTTCGAAGCCCTCGCCGCCACGGGCGCCACTGTGTATAGTACAATGCAGGACCTCACTTTGGCGGACAACATGCGCCTCATACAGATGGGCCTCGAGTATGGAGAGTATCAGGGCCGCCGCGACGGCGTTCAAAGGTACAGTTGCAGACCTGGCATCCTCATGAACAACGCGGGTTTAGTGCGTACATCCGAATGGAGCAGGACTGAAGACAGGTTCGAGATGAAACCTCCTCCAATTCACATCTTCCACGCCGGAGTCAATCACCCGGACCTTGGACCTGACGACTTCGCTATTGTCCGCATTGTCCAGTTCCGTTCGTTGCTCGGCCGTGATCTACAGCTCACTCATATATACCTCTTCCTGCTCCTCCGCGATCTTGGTTCGCTTATCTTCGGTGATTCAGTGGGCGGTAGTGAGATCCTTCCTGCGGATGAATAGAGAGGGGCGCCGATGTTAATGGTAAATTCAGTGAGAATGATGTCGCGGTATCGCTTCCCGAGTGTTCCCCGGCGTCTGTCAGACGCTTCGCATGTGTTCCCGCTGTTCTTGTCGGTATTCGTCACCGTCTTCAAGACTGGGAAGTCGATTCGGTTAGCTTCGAAGAATCCACGGAGAGTCAGCCGGCTATGAACAGGGCGATTCATCAGTTTGTTTGTGATCCAGTCGGCGATGTAATCGCCGAGGTACGGGTGAATAACGGTGAAACACCCGTTCCAATAAATTCCGACGTAGGACTTGGGGAGGCGCTCAACGACATATGGTTTCCGGCGGATACTCGGTCGGTAAGATTAGTGATGATGATATCGCTGAAGACCAGTTTGACATTCGCAGCTGACTCTTGACAGGGAATGTTCCGACGCTTGGCTGAGGGTTGAGCGGTAAACCAGAGCGTCCTCAACGCCCGGTTATAGGACGAGCGTCGTCAACGTTACGTCCTCGGGACACTGCATCCACAGGATGAATTGAGAGACCGTCAGGTTCTCCCTCCCAGTGGCGTACGATGCTTACAAGACCTATGAGCACAGCATACCAGCCAGTATCCTTACGGCGAGCGGTGTGAACTGGTACTCATGCAGGATGGCGAGGGGATACAGCATGCATATGGGGACGACGACGACGGGGCTCCAGGTCGGGTTGAGGGAACAGATGGAGGAGCTTGAGAGGGATGAGACGATGCGGAGGACGGTCAAAAGTCCTGCGCAGTGTGCGGCCACGACAGTGTTTGTTGCGTTGGGGAGGGAGTTCAAGGGACATGACCCGTTCTCATTCGAAGATTGCGAGGTGATAGAGGAGACGGAGAAGAGTATGAGGTGGGCAGGCGAAGGGATCTGCTCGGTCGACTTTGGACCAAGGTGAAGAGGAGAGGTCGTGTCGGAGTTGAGTTTGGATAACGGTTGGGTTTAAACCGTGAGGCAAAGGTCGTTCTGGATGGTGGCAGATGCTACACAACAACCACCTCCAGATGATGATTGTGAGTGGATTCTGACAGGACACTGTACTGACTTTTGACTTGTCCAAATGCTTGATGCAAGTTGTCCTGTATAAACATGTTGTGCACCAAGCTGAACAGAAAGCCTCGTAGGCCGTAGGGTGCAAAACTGCATGGGCTCAGCCCATGGAGGCCTTGTTACTGCTTGGGTTCTGAATACTCCCCTAGTTCGGGATACCATTTGAGAATATCCTCTGACTTAATTCGAACATGACCTTATGCAAGAGGACGCTGGGGAGAAATGAGCGAGCCTTGTAGCCAATGTATGTTCTCAGGAGCAGAGCTGAACCCTGCTACGATACCCATTTGAGTGCGAACGGGCATAATTTCCAGGCCTCTCTGGGAATATGTATCCTATGTCACCATTTTTCTACATTCTCTAGTTTTGCCCAAGGTTAAAGGAGGTTGGCGAGACTTATGAATTTGTACTTGGAACTTGTATTCCAGGTATCGTTCCATGCCAGTCGAGCCAATATTCCAAAAAGGTTAAATGTCATAGCGTAATCAGCCACCAATCGAAAGAACCAATGGTTGATGGGTTCTCTCGATATGAAAGCGGCTGCACACTGCAATAAGCGAGGCCTCTGAAAGCTTGAGTTCACACCGGGAAGTCACAGTCATGGTGCTCGCTGCGGTCATCAACCGACAAGAGCTACAATGGCACCCTACACCAGAAGCGGTCGCATTAACCTCACGAAAGGGCACTCGTGGTCGTTCCCGTTCCATGTTACTGTGCTCCGTATCGGCAGACTACCACGTGACGCCTTCGGAATTCATTTCGCGAGTCGTCGCGAAAAAGAATTCGAGAACCACTCCAGAACCCACTAGGACACCCGGAAAATGCTCTCGACAGTCGGTCGGTCGGCGGGTCAATCCGCCTTCTCCCCGTGGAGAGACGTCGGCCCTACCACGTTGTCGAAATCCACAATGACCCCGAGATGACTGACCATTTTTCAGGTCTGTCGGGGGCTCCGGTTTTTCACCGACAGATTTTGCGTGACCTCGTTTCCCCGACTGTGTCCGACTCTGTCGCTCGACTCTGTACTCTACATAGCATCTTGGCCATCAAGCAGCTCTCTCGACCAGCATCCCACGAAAGAAGTCGAACGACTGCCGCCTAATGTCACGTTGTAAGCCCTAGCGATACAGCCTGCGGGCGCCGTCTCTCCCATCAGCAACCACGCCGCAATAGTCCAAGCAAGGCCTCTCGACTTCCGCCAAGCTGGAAGCCTACGACACGGCCAGCCCGGAGAAGCAACTGTAGCCCCCTTGAAAATCACAACAGCTCAGCGGACCGCAGGCGTGGAGACCCCCTCCACATTTCCCCCGAGTGGGAGCCCGGACGAACTCCCCTTTTCACGCAAGGCGGGAGGGTGATCGATTGCACTGTGGCGGGGGGCTCGTGGCCATTGCAACCCCCTGCATAATCGTCGGTTGCAAATGCCGAATAAGGACCCGAAAACCAAGACTCTCGAGTCTACGTAGCCCACTGTGCCCAGCACAATGCTTTTCGAGTCTTTGCTCGCAGGATGGCACTAAATCTTGATTCTAGTCTCGTCAATCGTCCGAGAAGCAGCCGGGACGCACACACTTTGACGTCTGGGTTGGAGTTACGCACACACCGTTTTCCGGGAGGGTTAAATTTGGACCTTGCCGTCATGGCTAGTTCAGGCTGCTTTTCCCCATCCATGGCACCCATGTCATTGGTTCCACCCGTATATCGGCTTCAGCCACATCTTAAAATCACTTTTCGGTGCAGAACCAAGCAAACGCCAGTCGCTGTCGCAGGCCCTGCTTTTTCAGACCCTCAGGCTCACGTTCAGGCCCAGGCTCAAGTAAGAAGGAGCGAGAGAAGGAAAGAGGAGGAGACAGCAAGCGCTGCCCACCCGCCCCTGTCCGGGGAACGCCCGAGGCCTTCATCCCAGCTCTTGGCCCTTCCCTCGCCCCCCCATATCGAAGAAACAGTTGCCCCTTGGGATCTCCTAGGGTGAAAAAGAACGAATTCCGAGTGGAGCGTTTGAAAACAGAGGCGAGAGACGGAAGGGGTGTGTAATCGTACATGCTCGAGCCGACCAACAGCCGCGCACCATCTCCACGTTGCATTCCCTTTCTTGGATTCGTTGTACCTTCAGGGAATCGGCTGCTACCTCTGAGCGACTGCCAGCGCTTCTAAGCCCCCGTGTGTCTCTTGCTTCCTGTCAAACCTGTCTGTTTGACCATTTCCCCCATTTTCCGCCGGTTTCCCTATCGCAGGCCTATCCTCTCTTCCCATACAACTGAGCCGTCGATCGAAACAAACGACCCTACCGTATCCGCTCAGCACCTCTGTTTTCGTCCCGTTAGCGAGAAAGACAGCGAGGAAACTTAAGGTCCTGCAGCCGTGGTCCGTGGTTTCGTAGAATCCTACGCGGGACCCTGCATGCATCAGCGAGTTCTGGTCAGCATTAGGGGAACAACACCGTACAGAGAGGCATTGAACAAGTCGAGGGAAGTGGACGCAGAGGCCGAGGATTGTCACCGTTGAGGCGAACCGAAACTTCTACTTCCCCCCCAGCTCCCCCCGCGCCCCGCCGCGGGCGTGGCTTGCGATGCCAACATGGAGGAAGAGAAGCACAAGTTTATAATCCCAAGCCATGAGCGGCGGCCCCAGCCCGCAACCGTCACCATCGAACCGACCTCGCTGCAGAGCCATGACGCACAATCGCCGATAGAGTCTCCCGAGATCCAGCAAGTCGAGTCGTTTCCGCAGCACACGTACCCCCAGAACGCCCACCTCCGAGACAATCCAGATGCGTCGCCGCCATACCCAGAGTCGAGGATCAGCTCGGAGGCGCCTGTCGCACCAGTCGCCGCCGCACGACGTGTCCCGGCGCCGGCAGTGGCGCCGTCCGACCCCGAACGGCAGCAGCAGGGAATGCTGGCGGGCTGGAGGCAGAGGTTCGAAGGAGACAGAGAGAACGGCGGGAAGCCCAGAAAAACGATACTAGGCCTGACCGTCCTTCGATTCTGGGCCGCGGTCGCCCTGGGAATCATCATCGTCGGCGTCGCCATCGCCGTCGGCCTGGCGCTGGGTTTAGCCAACCGGTACGTCTGACGAGCGAGCTACTTTCTCTTACAAACCTCTTTCTCTACCTCCTCCTCGACCGTCTTCAGCCTCGGGCTGACGGAAAGCCCCCACCTCCACCAGACCCTCCAACGACTCGGACGAGGTCAAGCCCGTCACCCAGACCCTCGGCGTCCCCTCGCCGGCCCCGATCAACCCGTACTGCCCTCGACCGACACCGGGCATAAACACAACCGTGACGCCCTACGACGCCTCGGGCTCGCCCATCCGCTTCAACAACGACCAGGTCATGTCCTTCGACGTCCTCTGCAACACCTTTTACCCGCAGCGCCAGGGCATCAACCCGCAGCTGCGCGACATCCTCGTCATGACCGTCCCGGACATGCTCACCTGCATGACGCTGTGCGCTCAGTACAACCAGGGTTACAGCGATGCCGTCGGCGATGACGTGTTTTTGGACGGGGGCGGTATCTGTGTCGGCGTCGGGCTCGTCAAGGGCGTCGCGCAGTTCTGCCACCTCAAGAATGCGACGGGGGTCAACGCCACGGAGGCGGCGGGCGGCTTCGACGTCGACAGCGCGGTGCTCACCGGCGACTGGACGCACATGACGACCATCGAGCAGATCCTGGCGTTTGGGGGGAACGTGGAGGTCACCTCCAACGCGACTGCTACGGTCGGGTGAAACGTCGATCTTTGTTTGGAAACGGGAAACGAAAGTCTTTGAGCGTGTTGGAGCGATTTCATTTTCGAGGGGCGGGGCGGGGCGGGGCGTTTAATACAGGGGCGACGACGCTTCGTGATGCGCTCCCCCCAGCCACGGGCGTTTTGTTGGACACATGGAGTTTTCGTGCGGAACAGCGCAGCAGCAGCAGCAGCAACATGAGCGAAGCGTTGCAACGAACACTATCGAGGCGGGTGCATTTGGAGATCACCCTCTATTGTAATGCACGGGAGGACTTTTGGAAGCGGCTTCTAGCCTGCGGATTAGCAGGATTCAGATGCGACGGCAAGCCAAGCGATAGGGATCGAGGCATGACATCTCGGACCTGGCTGGACTGGCAGCGGCTCAGGGAGGCAATCGACATGCCCTTATCGAAGGCAACTTCGGGCTGGTTCGAGTTATCATGTCACACAGAATTGGATCAACCAGACTTGTGTGAATGTTGAGCAATCACGCGCAAGCGGTGCAGAGTTAACATCGGAGGCGAGGACTCTGAAGAGACATCAATCCGTAGGAAACGTATATACATCTTAAACATAAACCTCTGTATTGAATCTCTCATAAAAAAACGTACAACAGTCAGTCCTTTGACCTCTCCGAGAATCGTGTCCAACTTCCGCTAGATCTGCGTTTCGACCTCGGGCGCTGTTAGCTAGACATTAACGCCAACAAGAAAACATTTGCATGCATGCGTTCTCTTTATCCATTGATAGCTAGGTACTCGTGCGTTGCCATCGGGCACGTCGTCCCGAGGCTTCATCTCAAGGCCGCTCCACAACCAGGTTCAGCGGCGCAATGGTGCCTCCTCCTTGTCGAGAAGCCGTCCCCCGATCCAATGTCTAGTTGCGCCACTCCGAACCGTTATCAATCCCACTGGGTGTGCCGCTGCTGCCAGATGCATGGTTCAAGTCCTCGTCGTCGTCGTCGTCGTCCAGCACACGGGCGAGCTCATCGGGGTCCTTCATCTTGGCATCGGGATCAACGGTACCATCCAGCTCCTCAGCCCGGCGCTGGTTATCCCTGTCGGTGTCCAGAACGCCCTCGTCGGCACTAACAGAGATGCCACGGGCACCCCACTTGGGCCGACCACCTCGGCGAGACTGGCCATCGTCATCGCCAAGCGCCGGGGCACTCTCCTCGTCATCAGAGTGCACATCAAGACGCTTGCCAAAGATCCTGTTGAGCAACCAGCCGCGGCGCATGTCATCGGCGTCGACGATGCCGCCGTTGCGGAGCTTGACGCGCTGTCGGGTGTAGTATACCCAGGCAAAGTCAACGTAGAGGGCAGTCTGGATGATACCGAAGATGACGGAGACGGTGTTCGGGGCCTTGTCGTTGATGTCGAGCTCACGGGTGATCCAGCCGACGAGGTAAAAGGCACGGTAGGAGCCAAGGGTGACGAGATAGAAGGAGTCGATCACGGTCGGGACGGTCGTCTGGCGGAGCAGGAGGAGCTGGGGCAGGACGCAGACGGATTCGAGGATCTGGGAGAAGTCCCAAAGCCACTGGTGGATTAAAGTTAGCAAAAGCTTAGCAGGGGCTACTGCGCAAATCAGTAACTTACGACTTGGAAACTCCACCAGCTCTCAAAGATGAGCATGGCGAATGGAGACAAGAGCAGCGAGCCGGCAAAAACACCCGCACCAACCTTCCAGGAGATTTCACGCTCTCTGGAGCGGGGGAAGATCCACTGCATTGCCGCGATGATGTAGAACGATGACGATATGTAGAAGAGCTTGAAGAGGAAGTTCCATAGCGGTTGCCGTGTGAATATGTCAAGGTATCGCGTGCAGAAGACGATGGCGTACAGGCCTTGGGTGATGAGGGAGACGCCTGCGCGCGCACACTCAGTCAGTATCGATTCGAATCTTTCGGGTAATTGGCCAACTTACCCTCAGCACTTCTGTTGCGGTGTATCGCGAACATCAGGATGCATTTTGACAGGAGGTGGGAGATGTCTCCCATGTATCGGAATACCTGGACGGGCAAGTCAGCGGGCTGCTTCCGAGCGACGATCAACCTCACAACACTTACGTTCCACGCCGTCATAGTTTTGGATTGGAAGACGAGCTTCCAGTGTATTCCGGTCTATCGAAAGGCTGCGATGGGGTGGAAGGACTCGGGAGTTGCGGTTGCGACACGCAAACAAACAGCAACGGACGGGAGTGACGGCCGCTCCGTTTCACATCAACGAGGCGGCGAGCTAGCCCACGGAAGGTGAGTTCTGTTCGGATGATGGCTCCGGTGGGATCGGTTTCTTGTAAAGAAGCTTGAAAAGGAGCAGAATTGTTACACGACGTAAGGAAGAGTCGAGATTGAGGCTATTGAAAGTGGAATGCGGAGGTGTGAAGCTTGTCAGTTGCCGTGGTCCCTCCAGAGATTCCCGATCCAGCCATACGCCGCGCGGGCTGCCACACACTCCCTCAGCTGGAGCTGCCCAGCTGGCCTTATCGGCGCGAGCCTGAGCCTTATCCGTGCTGGAGGAAGGTGACGACAGCCTGGAACCCCAGCCACGTAGCGCCACGGCGAGGGACCTTGATTGGCCAAAGTTTGACAGGGTCGCTTAGGTAAAGCCCCTGCTTGAGGGAGGGGATAACGCCAATGCATTGAAGACGTGGATTCCCCCGTCGGTGCCTGCCGACCTGCTGCGCGCATTGCGAAGCCCATGCCGAATCGAGAAATGCATCGTCAGGTGGAGCATGAGATGTGCGTTTCTTGAGCTATTTGTAGGTGGATGCGATTAGGAGACCGTCTTCTTGACTAAATGAACAGCCCTCCTGAGAACCTCGCGGTCAGCCTCGAATGTCAGCTTTTCAACGGCTTCATCGCAATCAAAGAATGCCGCCTCGAACTGAGCTTCCCCGCCCGCCGTGTCCTCCTCCGTCCCGTTCCTACCTTCGACGGTGGCGACGTACCACCAGACGAGCTTGACCCCGGCCCCTCCATCGATGCTCCTCATCGTCAACATGAACGGCTCCGTGATCGCTCGACGCGTGGCGGCCGCGTCTGGTGCGTCCGCATCGTCATCTGGCGCGGGTGCTCGCGTGGCCATGTCGACAGGCAGAAGTCTGCAGCGGAAGCCCGTCTCCTCGAGGACCTCTCGCAGCGCCGCCTCGTGCCTCGGTTCGCCGCAGTTACGTCTGCCTTTGGCGAGGAGCCATTCGTCCGTCGCTAAGTAGTTCAGCAGGCAGACCTTTGTGGGTTCCTTGGACAGGTCGAAGGCGATTGCGCCACAGCTCTCGACAAAGGCCTCAGAAGGGTATTGGCTTGTGACGAAATTAGAGACTGCCATTTGCGAGGGCGGCTACCGCTGGCTTGGGACGCTTGTCTGTGATAGTGCAAGGGGAATCTCGTTCCCGCAGAGTCGATCTAGCAGGTTGGTGTTGTATTGCAGAATGGCCGTGGACGGGCCTCGGCCGTTTTCGGGCGGGCCCCTCCCCTGTCTCGCTTGCTTCCGTGCCCGTCGATGAGCAGCCGTGGCCGGCCGAGCATTAAGACCATTCGCCTTTTTGTTTTCCTCTTGTGCGCTGGTCACGACGCTAGCCACCCAGGGACCAGCAGCAGCCTAGGTTAACTCGCTTTGAAGATTTCCTGAAGGTGTTGTCGGGTTCAATGGTTTGCTCAGCTCCGCATGCGGACTGCGGCAGCCCTGCACCTTTGGCAGCAGCCGGCTTGAAGGTTGGGCCTTGACATAAACTTCTCCATTGACGATTCCTGCTTTGGGTATGACGGACCCCGTCCATCTGCGGGCAAGCTGAGATATGTAGTCTTGCTCCAGTGCCTATGAGCTATCGTCCATACCCGTAACATAAGCTTATCTTGTCGCATGTAAGACTGGCTACTTACCACACGGGTTGAACGCGAGGTTTTTCAGCATGGCTTTACTCCCGGTCTCAGTTCTATGATTCGAGCTAATACAGGGCCACAACTCAATGTTGGGGGCACATGAAATGTACCCAATGTTGCAGTTAAACCCTTTCGCAACGCTGAGCCTAGAGCACAGCGGCAGCTTGATCGTCACAGCAGTATTCTGCGACTACCACGTATTTGCGATCAAGCCTTGCCGTACAGGTTATGTCCGACGAGATACAAACGCGGCTATCCGAAAGCAGACAAGCTCTATTTTCGGACAATTTCCATCATGACCAAGAAAGAAAGGGAAGTAAAAGAACCGCCGCAGCAATAGACTACAGTATGGATCCTCTTGAGCCTCAATATTCAATCTGCCGCCGTGCGCGGCAGCAGACGTCGTCAGCGCATACGCCGCGTCAATCTCAAAGGGCTCCGGAATGTGGGCGGACGGATTCATGAAGCGTTGCAAGGGCCACACGCGATACCTTTAGTGCGGAGCAGCGGGTCGGCACTGACGGCAGTGCCAGCGGTAGCATCATGACGCGGCCCAGCCGTTCGCGTGTCAAAGGTCGTGGCCTGTAGGCGCGCCCCCTCTTTCGCGGGTATCTCGGCCTCCCCTGCTAACCCCCATTGGCGACGCTTCGCCGTTGGACGGCGGCGACGACTCTGTTGCACGAGTGTGTGATGCGTTAGTGTCTGCTTCTTGTTCCAGTGTCAGTACCGATTGTGGGGGTTTGCTCTCCCTCGCAGCTGAAGTGCCACCGCCGCCTCATTGGGGCCCCCTGAGGGTTTGCGGATGGAATCCGGAAGAAACTAAGATCTGATCGTCACATCAGGTTAGGTCGTCTTACGCGTGCTTTTCGTCTGTTGCTTGTTGGTTTGGCCCTGAGCAACTGTCCGCCCCCGCCCCCTAGCATGGTGTCTCCGCCCCCCTCATCCGGGAGCACGCATCGGGTCTTTCGGCGGTCGAAGGTGGTACGGGGGTTGGAGCAAGATGCTATGTAGATAAAACTGAACTGCCCCCCTCCTGGATAGCTGGGTGCCTATTTGTTGGTTTGGATGTATCATTTGAATGAATGTATTTTGAGCCACCAGAGTGTATTTCTGGAAGACTTACTCCACCAATCGTTGTTCCTGATTCTATATGAGAGAGCCTTGATATCACTCACGACTCACTATACTCTCTCAATTTTGCTGCAGGAACCGGGGTGGAAGGAACGAACGGGCTTTTACTCTGCCTTGCGCCTCCGATGACGTTTTGCCCAGCCATAACGATAGCCAGATACCCAGCTCCGACACCGACAAAACTGCGCTGCTTTGTCAATTTCCTCACAAAAGACAACCATTTCGTGAATCCAAAAGGCTTCAGTCTTGTGTAAACCGCAAAGCAAGAAAGTCAAGATGCATCTAGGACGCCTTTTCTCGACGATCTTTGCCGTTCTCACGCTCGCCCAGGCCACGCCGATCCAAGACAGATCTTCGGCCTCTTCCACCTCCGAAAAAGATGCGGCGATGGAACGTAGAGAGGCTCAGAGCCAGCCGACCAAGTACTTTCACGAAGCGAGGTACGTCGTTAGTTTCTTTACCCCCGTTTCCTCGTCTTACCTTAAGATTCTTAAGATGAAAAGCACGGACGGGGTGAACCCAGGCGTCTCTCCCGAAACTTCATATCTTATAACAAAGATCAATTGGGAACTGAACATTCTTGTATTGACCGATCTTCAACAGCTTCTCTGCACACTACGATCCGCGCTTCGCCTCGAAACCGCTGAATGAGACGGCTGAGCGCGACGCCCTCAAGGTTCTGGTTCAGACCTATCTCGCGACTCTCCGCGACCTGGGTGTCCAAACATGGCTGATGCACAGCTCCCTCCTGGGATGGTGGTGGAACAAGCAGGTTCGTCTCTCATTGGAAGCCTCCATTCCAAAGCTTCTCTGTCCTTGCCCGATCAAATAATTAACACAGTATAGATCCTCCCCTGGGACCCAACCGCAAACGTCCAAGTCACAGAACACGGCATCAACTTTCTGGCTGGCTACTACAACATGACGACCTACTACTACAAGTACCCTTCCGTCCCGGAAGGCCGCTTCTTCCAGCTCGAGGTGAACCCCAACTACGTCCACCGGGGCCAGGATGCCTTCGACGAGGGCAACGTCGTCGACGCCCGCTGGATCGACATGGACAACGGCCTCTTCATCGACGTCACCGCGGTTCGTTACGTCGAGGACCACCCCGAGGGTGCCGGTGTTCTGGCCTCCAAGGATGGCCACGAGTTCCGCGACACGTACTTGTACCCGTTATTGGACACTACCTTCGAGGGTGTCACGGCCAAGATCCCATACAAGTACAAGAAGATGCTCATTGCCGAGTACGGCGAGAAGGCCTTGACGGATAAGGAGTTTGAGAAGTAAGTTTTCCCAAAGACAACCACCCAGCCATACGCATTACTTACGATTATTCTAGCCACAAGTTCATCGACGACAAGATGGAGTGGGTTCCCAACGATGAGCTCTGAAGGAGCAGAACAATCAAAAGTGTATAATTTGCACAGCTGGCGCAGGGACGTTCCACGCGTTCAGGGTGTGGTAACAGGGCATATAGTCCGCGATAAACCCAAAGTGTTTTCATGTATGGCGTTAGGGCGGATACCCAAGGCTCCGATTTCAGCAAATAACTTAAACAGCAGACAGTGCTAAAACTGCAATTTCAATGTTATGGTTCCGTGTTCTCTCGTGCTCCTATCAAGTTTCCTGTTCCAGTAGGTCTCCCGCCGCTGTAATCTCCGTCACTGCGTTTCCTACAACATAGTTAATGTCTCAGCTAACTATGTCTTCGTTGGCGTTACTCGTGTGTCTGCAGAGTTACCGTCTCGATCACACTCCTCTTTGTATTTATTTGCTTGCTACAGGCTTTGGGACGAATCCATCCACAACGCGCTTGACTTTAGATAACAGGCCGTTGATATGAACAATCAAGGGACACTTCGTCTCGCCTTCGCAACGATGTGGGATGTCGACTGACATGTGGGAAACCCGCTGTACGATCTGTGATACCGAAGCGTCGTCCTTTCGAAGGATGTTAGGTGGCCACAGCCTTTGGACAGTGAGGATCCTGAGATACTCGCCGAGACGATGTGGCTTGCTGCAGAGCTCTGGCCAGAGAGTGTTCTCGCGACATGGGTGGCACTTCTTAGCAGTGCCTGGATGTCGTCGACCACATCGTTGACAGAGCTTGCGGCCAGTGGAGTACACTTGGATTTGACTGTCCAAGACGCCGCCGAGAGAGTGGATAGACTCGGACACGAGAGCAAACAATCTGGTAACGTCGTCGTGCAGTCCACCTACGGTTGTAAACTGTCAGCCTTTTTAGTCTTTCAGGGTGTGTCTGGGATCGGAGAAGCAGAAATGAAAAGAGTACAAAGACGACACAAATCAATGATGGGATCTTACTGAAATACTTGTCCATATCTAAATCCACCAGACTCTGGTTCTTTCCCCAAATTTCAAGAAACTCCAGCGGAAGGCGCCGAGTAGCAAGACCCTTCAGCTTAACGACTTCTTCTTGCGCCTTGAATACGATTGCCGAACCCAACAGCATACCTAGGTCCTCCGTCATCGGATGACTGCATTCGGCTATTTTTTGGCGTATCGTTTGGCACCACAGACTGATCCACGGCGCAAGAGCCTTGCCGCAACCCAAAATTGAGTTGACTTTGGCGACCTGCAGGAGGTCTTGGGCCGGAAGATTCTTGTAGGTGTTGGTGTTCGTGTGGTGCAAGACTGAAAAAATGCATTGAAAGGCATCCGCCTCGAAGTCTTCACAATCACATAGCTTGACTACCTTTCTTCCATCCTGGGTGGTGCTGCTGCCATCGATCACATTGACAATGGTCGTTGAGGCTACCCTGCAGATTTGTGAGGACAACTGATAACCAGCGATGAATTATTTTTGGTGACTGAGCAGAATGACAAAGAGGTCGCCATCGGGGTAAATAGGCTTGGCAGATGAGATGTACGTATCAATGCTCATATGGACGCTCTTCCTGGAGGCGCCATTGTCGGGCGGTGGGTTGACGTCGACACTGTTTCCTTGAGCGATGTCCGAGCTGCCGCCGATTGCGTCGTGAGAGGAGGCCATAATGATTGATGATGGTCTAAGAAAGACGGACTGGGGTCGTTGAAGATTATGCAGCAGAATGGTCGATACAACAAAAAGGCTATAAGAAGGCAAGAGCAATACCCATATAGGGGGTTAGGCAGAAACCTGTGGGTGTGGGCGGATCGATTAGAAGGCAGGCAGTCTCGGTTTCACATAGCTTCTTTCCTTGGGAGGTCATATTGGAAACATCGCCCTTGTCTTTGGGTGACGAAAGCAGAAAGGGCCTGCCTGGGAAACAATTTGTCAAGATATGTCCTTTGCTGGCATTTGCTTTATTCTTGGAGCAGCCAAGCAAAGAAAGATATCTCAGACTTGCATTTTTTCATGATGGAAACCATCGTCCATGTTTACAGTATCAAGTTATGTCCCAGCCCGAGGCTTTTCTAAAGTCAGCAGAACCTGGCTGTAATCGATGTGATTTTTGCCTCTCTCCGGCTCGTTGCCTGACGAATTGCAGTAAGCGATCGTAGGACAAGCAAGAAATGAGATTCAGCCTTGGTAAAGTTGAAAGTGTCAGTAATGTTAAATCACAGCTCAAGTAGGTTCGAATCTCATAAGATCTACCGCTAAACTTTCGCTTTGATATTGAGCTCGAAAACGGCAACAAGAATGGTGAGCCATTGAGTACTGCCTTGGAATAAAACTTTGTGTAGCATCCACCATAAGTAATTTGCTTCAATTGGCCTCATCTTCACCCTCATCACCAGATCGGATGACAGGCTCCTCCGCGACGAGAGGTCTCAGACTTTGACCCTGGATGCCCTCAATCACGTCGACTACTGCCTCCTCCAGCTCTACCAGTCGCTTCCTCAAGGGACATTGCTGGTCAAAGTCGCACTCGTGAGTGCGTGTCTCCCGAACCATGTTGAACCGGCGGACGATCTCAGCAATCGGACCCTTTCGCCAGGCCTTCTCATTCGGATAGAGCTGATGCTTTGTCAAGATGAGTGTGCACTCGGCGACGCGGGTTTCTGAGCAACAAAACATTTGGTAGTCTCTTGCGCCGGGTCGCTCGCCTTCGCCAAGTGGGCATTTTGGGCAGTTTGGTGACCGACTCTTTTCGTAAACGCGAAGGCACTTGATGCAGCGGAAACTGTGCATCCGGCTGATGTCGGATTGGTTCGTTGCCAAGCTTGTGACTGTCTCCTGCAATAGAGAGTAGAGACGCATGGTAACTTCCTTCGTCTTCCAAGTTATGTATCCTGAGGGGATGTTAGATCTGGACTCGAACATAGTTTCTCGTATAATACAGAACACCTACTAGTGATCTCTTCCGAAAGGGAAGCCAACGTCTCGATCTTAGACCAAGAGCTGAAGTCATAGTCGAGAGGCAGTTTTAGCACGGCTAGTTGTGAAATCTTCTGGAAGGGCACTGCTTCTCCAACAGCGGAAGTGGCTGCCAAGAGGTATCCAATGTCCCGACGCTCGATTGTGCGGCCCAAATGGGCAAGCCATCTATCCACCCATGGCTTGAGTGACTCAGTGCAGCAGTACTTATCGCAATGCCTGGCAATGATTGCGAAGCATTTGGCGTTAATTGTGTACCACTCGCTCTTATACTTGTAGTGAAGAATGGAGAGGATGACTTCCATTGCATCCGGGCTATCGTCTTGCAGGCAAATCTCTGGCCGCAATCCATTCTGAATCTTGGTGCCTTCCTCAAAATTAGAAGTGAAGAGGGTACTGAAGTATGTGGAAGCAATTCTCAGAACATGAGAAGAAACGAGGAATTTCTTCTGCGAGTTTGCGTCGGCGACAATAAGAGCAGCGTCCCAAGCTGGGTGAAGCATTTCGATGGTTTCGTCTGCCATATCAACTGCCGTCATAGTGTTTTGCTGTGTGCTCTGTTGGCCCCAGATGTGCTGGCTCGAGTAGCCTGGGAACGGAGTGACTTAGGACATAGATACGGTAAGGTGACCTAGGTGCGTGAATGTGTGATGTTGTAGAAGAATTGGTGGTGACAAACGTCACTTACTGGGGCAATATATCGTCGGAATAGATGATATGGATGAGTTTTAATAGATTCGCCCCGAGGAAGGAGCGGAAGCTGATGAAGGGCAAGTTCAGTATAGGAGATAAACAGGTGGGCATGTGGTTGATAACCTGCGAACGTTTGGCAAGGTGGTAGAAGAAACATCGTGAGTTTTGATGAGCAGCTGCCTCATTCGAGTGATTCTGGATGTTCTCACCCAAGGATTGGATACCAAGATCTACTCTGTTTCTCTGCTCTTTCCCGATTGTTTAAATAACACTGGATACTCGTTGGATAGTCATTGGACTAAGCGGTCTAGGTAGTGAACATTTCAAAGGCATCTCAGGGGTACCGACGACCGGCAAACGTATAAGAGCTCGGATAGCAAGTGAAGTTTGAAAGGGATCTTTCAGCAATTCAATCGAGTCTTGGTTGGTCAGAGAATCTCAAATGTGATGTCTGGCTGCGATGATGCCAGGGTGTTGAGATGCAGGGGAGCACCTAGTGGGTTGTAGTTGCAAAAGAGCGGATCCATCGCAAAACCCATTGCCTGTTTGGATTTACTGACACGAGTTGTTTTTATAAAGCTTGGTTGGAGTGGCTTATTGCTGTCTGTGTACAATAGTTCTTGTGATACTTGCAAGCCAGGTTAATAATCGTGAGAATCCGGAGTTGGTGAGATGTTGACGATGCACAGACCCACGACAGGGGTGCTGTAGGGATCTTTGGCGTAAAGGGGAGGTGCGCGTCACGCTAGGTACCGAGACGCGCCCCTCTACTTTGTTCCTGTGGCTGCTATCGGTTCAAGCTGGAAGCTTTGCGTCTGAACCACAACAATCCTAACTCGACGTCAAATTGGCCTCGATGATTCTACAGCCATATCAAGATTACTTTGGGGACACTGGCGCCTTTATCGCACCTCCATAATCCGCGACTATGACCAGTGAGTCTCGGCGCGAACGGCACCCCGCCAAAATCGAATGCTAATGTTTGACAGCCCGGGCGGAGCGCATGCAACAGCGCATGCGAGGCGCAGGGTAAGATTTTGCAAGCATTGTTGAGTGAGGACTATAACTGACAGTCCAAAGTCATGGCCAGGTTGAGGATGTTTCGTTTCAATTGGACTTCGGCGACGACCTCACAGCCGAGATCGAGCCCCAGAATAGCCCAGAGAGGCCGCCTCCCAGAACGACACCGACACCGAACACGTCGGCTAAGAGGCGGAAATTAGACAGCGATGCGGTTCGACCGGCGATACCAACAACGAACGATACGAGTATAGCCTCCAGGCAGTCCTCAGGGAAGGCGGACCCGTACGAACTCCAAGAAGGATCTTCTACCGAATCTGCGCGACCTGCAGCCGCGCAAACCGCTACAAGCCCCACCGCTGTCATTGAACAGTACGATCCCGAGTCGGTCGAGTCTCTGCCGCCACCGAGGCCTGCTGTGCCTGCGCCGCCCATCTCGCCAGTGTCGAGGAGGGGTACGACAGAACATACCGAAGTAGAAGAAAGTCCCCTCGATGCGCCAGGCAGTGGCCGACGACGCACAATCGCGACCAGCAGCGCTCTCGTGTCGAGCGCCAGATTACAGCAGGCGCTTTCACCCGGTGACAACGAAACCGAGACTGTTCCTATATCGTCTCCTTTGGAGCGTAAAGCACGGAGAAACACGGTCGGCACGCGCAGGTCAACGCTTAGCTCCCGCGGGAGTCGAAACTCTGCCGTGTCTGCGGACGAAGGTCTAGATGAGCTCTCGCCAGATCGGACGGCGAGGACAGGATCTCCTGAGCTTTCTTATCGTCACGATGCGGAAGTGGAAGAATCGACAGCACCCATCGCTGGACCAGGATCAGAGCCAGCATCTCCGTCAGAGCTGGAACCAGAGGCGGAACCAGAACCGGAAACATTTGTGGAGGAGGCGCCTGAGGCAGAGCGAGATCACAACGAAACCTTGGCAGAAGAGGTGGACGTGAATGAGGCAGCCCAAAGACTAGGCCGAAAACGACCGCGTGGGAGCCCCAAAGCAATCTCCCCTGAACCAGACTCAACTATAGCCGAGAAGGATCAAGAAGAGCCATTACCCAAGAGACGGAGAAAACAAACGCATAAGAGCCCAGCGAAACAGAAGCAAGGAAGACCCAAGGCGGCTTCCAAAGCTAAGGATACTTCACCGAAAGCTGCTACGAAGCGCAGGAAGAAGCAAGGAGCGGACGGAGCTGAGGAGTCCGTGGCCATTCCTGTGCAGCGATTTACAAAACGAGTGCAGGTCGCGGAAGGCGACGAAGACGACGCCGATGTGCTCAACCTGGACATCCCATTTGCTGGACGTGGCGGAGTCAACACAGTTGACGTGTTGACCCAGATGTGCGACGAGATCATTGAGGCGAGTCTGGATACCCTTAAGGAGGGCGTGCGAAACGCACAGGATAAGTCTGCCAAGCGAGAACATCAAGTGCAGCTCCGAGCTCTGGAGGCTTATCAGGAGGAGTTGAGAGCTCGACTATTACAACATGTGGGCATTGAATGTTCGAGGCGAAGTTGCCACTGCTGACTCCAGTCTAGACCATCCTTCTCGACGCGCTCCACAGCTTGCGCAAGCGAGTACGCAACGTCCAGAAAGAGAGGATCACTATTCGGGATGAAATCATGCGCATCCGTGCCGAACGGGACCAAGTGGCACTCCGGAAGGATGCCGTCAGAATTAAGCACGAAAGGGTCACAGAGGAAGCATTGGTACAACCCCCCCCCCTCAGTCACACTCTAAGTCAGCCTTATAGCTCTAACGCGTGCCCACAGAACCAATTGAGCTTATCTTCGCAGATGCATGACATCGACCTAGCCGTAGAGCGCGGTCGGGCAGCGCCTGAGCTTGATCCAGCCGAGAAGAAGACGGCAGAGCTGGCCAACCTCGAGATTTTGATATCCAGGATTACAGACCAAGCCTGTACGCAGAGCGACACAGGGGGGACGCTGAAACAGATCAAGGACTTCAATGCCTTCCTCGAACGAGCTGCCGTGGCTCTTGAAGGCAGGGTGAGCGGCTAAAAGCGGGGAGGGAGCTCATGAACCAAAGCAATGACAGCTTGTTTCGCCAACGTCACGTCTGATGCTTTCGACGCGGTTTGGTATTCATTGTACGATGGTGCTCGGGGTGTGGTGAGGTTTGGGGGCAATTGGCGGAAGGGGGAAGGAGGCCTCTGCCGGGAATACCCAGGAAAGTCGGCATTCGGCTCGCCTAATTGATGACTACGGTTTTTCGACCAACAAACAAGACGTCGACGGGGCGATTGAACCGCGCCGCATGATGCGAACTCTAATCCCTAATCAGCGCGACATGTGTTTCCCAAGAGGGAAAAGCAGCATAGCCAGAGGGCATTTTGTTGGCCTACTGCACATGAATGCAAGCGCCGGCCAGGTCGAATTCGGTCCGGAGCCCCCATGTTGCGCCAAACTCTGAGCGACTGTCTTAATTTTGATCAGCCCATTCCCGATTTGACGTCACTAATGAGCCCTATTCGAACGGTTTCCATCCATCCCATCAGCCTTCTTTTTTTGTTGATAATTTCCCCTCCTTGTCCTGGGGTCGAGTGTCTCTGCGTCGGGGTGACCGTGGTCCGCGTGTTCCCACTTCTCCCGCAATGTGGCGGTCGGCCGGTAACTTTCACTTGGGCTGATGTTCCTCGCTATTCCCGCTGCCCACTGCGCCCGTGTCATGGCCTCCCATCACGGATGTACGGCACCTCCTGGATCCATCACCAAAGTTTGTACTTGCGTAGTATGCCTGCCCTACCCAGCTACACACGCCCCCTACGGACCCTGGTCCCTGACCGGCCAACGACAAGGACAACCGGGCGCAGTCTGGTGCGTCGGGACAATTGATTGGTAGGTAGGCAACTATGGTTGCCGTTTTGCATCCGATAGAGGGTGGCTCTGTGTCGTTTTTGGGGCGGTGGAGGAGTGCAAGGGAAATCAGGGGGCGTGGGAGTCCTCGAGCATCGCCTTACCTCGTTGGACGAGGTTAGGGATCCTCGGCCACCGAGTGACTGCTCCAGCAAGGCACCGGAAGACGGGAGGGTGAGAGGCAGAGGTCTGGTGGGCGGTTGTGCAGACCGAAAGGGTACATAAAGCGGGAGGGGCCAGCTCTCCCTCCTGCTGACACTCTTGAGATCCATTTCAAAATACCAATCCTCGATACCATATAGAAGCTCTCGGATCTCCTCCAGACCGTACACCACCAACCATCACCTCCTTCACAACCTCTAAGCCTTTTCACAACCGTCAACATGCCCGCTCCCGAGGCTCCCCAGCAGCAGGCCCCCATGGAGGTCCCCGTCGACAACGGCGTCGTCACCCAGCAGCCCGTGAGTCCACCTCCACCTCTGCTCTTTTTTTGTTCCCCTGGAGAGGGATACAAGAGTATGAACTGACACGCATCACAACAGTCTGCCGAGCCCCAGCCCGAGATGAGCCTTCGTGGTGGTGAGGAAGCCGGTTGCGAGCTCTGCTGCGGCCTTTGCGGCTGCGAGGAGTCTTGCTGCTAGACGGATGTTTCATGACTTGATGGGGGAGACATGGGTAAAGGGACACGAACTTTTGGGGGAGAAGGGTGGATGCTGAGTGAGACACCATGCGTTGGTGACTAACTTGTCCGCCCGTGGCGTTTCGGCGATTTTTACTAACACCTACCTACCGTACGCAGGGGGATTGAGTTGGATTTGGGTTGAACATATATCAGAATAAACTCCATACAAACCAAACGCTTGCCTTTCCATTCAACCTTGAATTCTGACGTGCAACTTAGGTATTGTCGTTCATAGCGTGAGGCTCTGGATAGATGGTCTTGGGTGCTGCGAGGCGGTGGTTCCTTGGGCTGCCAAGTGTGCCAAGAGATCTACCCGCGCACTTGAAAGCTTGGCGTGCAGTGGCCACTTCTTCCTCCCTTTCTCTCTCCTTGCTGGGCGAAGCGAACCCCGAAGGAGGCGCTGCAGAACTTGGTAACTTGGGGATTTATTTTCCCCGGCACAACTCATTCGTGAGAAGGTTGTCCGAAATTTCTGCATGTGGCGGTCACTGCATAACTTCCACTGCCAATGCCACTGCCAATGCCACTTTCACTGGCGCCCGGTGCATCACCGCCAATTTATCCGATCGCCCTGTATGTCCGTGGGTATGACTGCGTCCAATCCAGGCGTCCAACTTCGTCGTTTGAAGGAAACATCTTGAAGACCGGCTCACGGCAGATTGGCTTCCCGCCTTTCCATCCTGCAGCAGCAGCCTGAGTGCGAACGACTCCGGGCCTCGAGCCGTTCCTCCATCTCCATTGAGTTCGTACAGCAAAACTGCTGATCGTGATTCGAATCCAGTCGAAACGCGAACTCTACTCGATTCCTCTGATTACGCCCAACAACTGCCGGGGGTCGCGGACCGGAAGCTGGATCCCTGGCTTTTGCAATGCGAGATGGGATGAATGAGCCCCAGCCACGCTGACCCTGCTGAGGGAATTACGGGGGGGCCTTCTCGACTCGTTCTCGCGTCAGCCTTGAAATGACGAAAACACGTCACAATTTCGGACTACGTTCGATACCGCTACTTATTATCCTGACCTCGAGATCGGCAATCGCGACGTAATGTGACGCCGGGTTCATGAGCAGTGATTCCTCCCCCAGGCCATTTGACAGCTCTGTCTTTCAAGAAGGAACCGTCTTGGTTAAAAGACGTCCTTATCATCGTGATTGTTGACGAAAGCTTAGGCCGGAGGGAGAGCGAGCCACCAGTTGGCTCTTTCGTTTTCGCATTCCATGATGCTTTGCTAGAAGTACACGATAGTCTACAGTCGCTTCTACTACAATGGCTGATGCTATCACGATAGTGACGGCTGCATCAACCGTGAAAACCCCTTTGTACAGGACACACCTTGGCACTAGTTGCCTTCAGAAGCCATAGTCATTTCAGATAAGGCATCCTCGACAACCGTAGACATTGGCCAAACCACACGTCTATCACTTCCCACCGCCAAAAGCCCCGGCGATACGATCCACAATCGTAGCTTTGCCCTCCGCTTTGCGCCTCTCCTTCTCCTTCTCCTGCTCGTCCCACAGCTTCTGCACGTTCTTGGCCACATCGGCCTTGGCCTGCAGGTCCGCCCGCAGCGCCGCCTCCTCGGCCGCGCGCTCCGCCTCGGGCAGCTGCTCTAGCTTTTCCTTCCACGACTTCTCCAGGTCCGGTCTTGGCTTCACCTCGGGGACGGCGGGGTCTGCGCCCGCGGGCATCGTGGGTATCGCGAGGTCGAACTTGGGCGCGGGGAGGCCCTCCTTCTTGGCTGCCTCGATGGCCTTTTCTTGCTCGAACATGCGCGCATAGAGCTGATCCGCGTGCATCTGGATGTCTTCCTCCACCTGCGCTGGTCTGTTGTAGACGGATTGGTAGCCTAGGGCCTTGAGGAATCTCTGACGAGGGGTGTTAGTGATCATGATCCCATCAACAGCGTGACGTGAGCGAATCCAGGAGGCCCTACCGTCTGCATCGTATAACACCTCTCGAACTTTTGCACCTGATGTCTACACATCTGTAGCCGGTCCTCCCATTCGCCGCTCTTCATGCAGTTCACCCACTCCTCCTGCTGGATCGCGCAGTTCTCGAGCGCTGCCTTGCCGATGTTGTGTTTCCGCTGCTTGTAGCCGTCCAGCACGTCCATGAGCTTCTCGTGGTCCGTCTTGGTCTCGGCCTCGATCTCCGAGTAAGGGCGGTACGTCTTCCACAGGTGAGCATACCGCCCGTCCTGGAACAGGCTCTCCTTGGGCACCTTTGGCCGGTCCGCCGATGGGTCCCCTGCTACCGCGGCATCCTCTTGCTGCTGCTGTGACTGTGCGTATGCGTGCGCCGCCGCCGTCGCTACGGCCTCTGCGGCCCGGCCAGCCTTGTCCTGGGCGTCTTGGGCTTGCTGTTGTTGCTGCTGCTGGATCTTGACTGGGGATTCGCGCTCGAGGAACTCGCGGAGCTTCGGGTCGAGGGACTTGAGCGGGTCGTCGGACGCGGGCGCGCTGGAGCCGAACCAGCCGTCAAACCACCCCATTGCGAATATGAGCTTTTCGGAGGAGGAAAAATAGCTCTCGGGGGAGTTTGGGGGGTGTCTGGTGAGCTTGTGGCTCTCTGGTTGTCGCAAACTTGAAGCTCTGGAGAATTTCAAGGTGGCCGACTGTGATCCAATCAAATGCTCGGAAAGACACGGGAGAACTGTGTGAGATTTACTGTCGCACTGTAATGAACACTGTCACTTTAAGGGTTCAACTATCTTGTTCCAGATCGGGTACGTTGCGCAGATAATGGGGTTAAATATAGTGTTCAGAATTTCCCAGCACAGCTATAAGTCAAGTATGTTCTGTTACTGATGATGAAAGGTGCCTATCGGGAAATTGGATATCATTGCCAGAACGTAATGTACCACTAGGACCCTCCATCTGACAACCGTTTTGCCATACTCTCCGACATTTTAATAATGATAATATACGAGATGTGAATATGAGGGGCACTCCAGAGCAGCATGTCACTGTATCACGAAGAATAATTGCACATCCAACCATTCCATATCATTTTTTTCGTTCATTCGACCTGAGGCGTATCGCAGTTTTCCGTTCCCGCAAAAATCACAAGCCCATCGTGTGCCCAAGACAGCCAGAGAAAAAGAACCTCTAGTTCACAACCGAGAAGTGTGGCTGATCGAATTCATTTTGGTCTCTGATTCTGCATCTATAACACAATCATGTGGATGCAGTTTCCCTGTTGACCTCCCATCCGGTATGTAATGAAGAACCCACACCGCAGTCACGCCGTAAATGCCAATGAGCCGATTTAGAACTTGCTGAACTTCTTGACAGCCTTTCCAGTGCGGGGAAGGACACGCAGGACGTTGAAGCGGACCTGGATTCAGCGTTAGTAAACATGCCTACAAACAAAACCCTGGGTTCATCCAGCGGCGTTCTTGGTATCCTGTCGAAACATACAGTCTTGCTCAGAGGTCTGCACTGGCCAACGGTGACCTGGTCACCCTCCTCGACACGGAAAGCAGGGGAGACGTGGGCGGCGAGGTTCTTGTGGCGCTTCTCGTAACGGGCGTACTTGGGGATGTAGTGAAGGTATTCTCTGCGGATGATGAGGGTGCGGTGCATCTTGGTGGAAACGACGGTGCCGGTGAGGATACGACCGCGGATAGAGACCTGGCCGGTGAAGGGGCACTTCTTGTCTGCAGAGGATCTATCATTAGCCACTGTTTCTTTGCACTTCATTCTGTTCTGTTCCCGGGTTGCTGCGCATGGCGTCTTCTCTTCGTCGTTGTCGTCTGGATTCCTCCTCTTCCCCTCGAATCCCTCTCCCAACTGTCGTGTGTTTTCGCTCTTTGCGGTTCTCGAGTGTGTCGCGAAAATTCGTTGTAGTCATGTGTCGTCCATCCATCGCGCGCAAAACGCCAGCACAACTTCAATCGCTCTCGATCGCAAACGTACCGATGTAGGAGCCCTCAATGGCAGTGGTAGGGGTGCGGAAACCCAGACCAACGTCCTTGTACCATCTGCGGCCGCTCTTGCCGGGGCGAGCAGACTTCGCCTTGACCTTCTGGTTAAGGAAGATACCCTTCTGCTTCTGGAAAGCCCTCTCGGACTGGACGGTCAACTCGGTAGCCATCTTGACGTCGTGATGCGGTCGGGTCGACTGGGCGGGGTGGGTGCTGTTGAGGTTAGAAGTCGTTGATGCTGAGCCGCTTTCAACCAAAGAGCTGCGAAAAATCGAGTGACGGACAAGAGATGTGGCCCAGCTTAGGGCACGAAAAAATTAGCGAAGGGAAGGTGGGCCCGAAAAAGCCCAAGTGCCTTCCCAAGTTTGGTCAGCCACACTTGGCCAGTGCTCTCCACCCGCCATCACCTCCCAGCCTCAGGCAGAAACCTGCACCCCACCCACCCCTGGGACGGCCGGGGGCTCAGGTTCTCTGAGGGAACTGTGGCACGGCTCTGTCGTGGCTGGAAAGTCTCTGCATCCAAATTCCCCCATCGGTGACAGCTGATGCCACAGCAACAAAGCGCGTCTGTTGACATCGTTCCCGACAGGCCAATCAGAGACCCGGCCGCAAGTAAACATGGCCCATGACAGCCCACTCACCCTGCTTTTTGGGGGACTTGGAACATTCACGCCACTACCGATACAAGTCGCGTTTACTCTCCCCAAGTTTAAGAGGTGACATGTGCACGCCTAGCTCTCCCATCTGATGCCCAAATCCGTCACCAGAAACACCGATTCCCAACATGGCTTCATTTGGTGATGCGACCCTGCCCTCGACGCGTCGGACGCGCAAATCCATCGGAGCGACCACTTCGTCGAGGAAGAATGGCGACAAAGAGAATGCGACAATCGACGTGGGCAGCACCCTTGCTGAGAGTCGCAAGAAGTCGCGAAGCAAGAGTATTGGCCCCGGAGGCCTGGACGCCCTCAAGAATGCAAATGGGAACCGCAGAGCTGTGAGTATACTCTCCTGTTGGTCCCAGGCATCCGCGACTAACATGCACAGTCCCTGGCTGTGCCTTCACGGCCCCCGCCTCGATCTATTCTGAAGCCGACGATGCCGCTGTTGCCCGAGATCCCGCCGCACCGAAAGCGCGCAGCAGACCTCATCGATCTCGGTCCGCCGCGGTCGAGCACCCCGACAACCACAGGCAGCACTGATCTCACCGGATCAGGGTCCAAGGTTGCATTGCGCACAGAGGAGGAACAGCAGGCGGCTGCAAAGGAGCGAGAGCGCAGAGATGCCCGACGCAAGTCTCTCGCGAATCGCCGCGTATCCTTCGCAGCTGAGGCCACTCTTCATACATTCCATGAGATCGATTTTATGCAGGAACCGACATCGTCAACAGGCTCGATGCGCCGCAGATCATCCGCCGCAGGCCCCTCAAACGAAGAGCCACCAAACCGCCCTTCAACACCACAGGATCAGGAGGAAGATATTGTTCCACAATCGCCAGACAACCAGCGAGAGCTGCATCAGAAGAAGCGTAGAAGAAGCTCCACTGCTCCTCTGATGGAGTTCACAGAGGACGAAGAAGATACCATGGCGACCGGTTTCAGCTCCGACTCGGAGCCGGCAGATGCTGTTGAGGAAGTTGCCGACGAGGAAGAAGAAGAAGCCTCGGACTCCAACAGCGATTCTGACGACGACGGTACAATGATGACTGTCGATGACCACGAAGTGACCGGTGCATCCGTTATGTCTGGGCGCACCACCGCAACAGATGATGACCATGACACTCTGGACGAAGCACTTCGGACGGCTGCGCGGCAGGCCGGCACGCAAAGGCTGGGCTTCGACGACAGCGACGACGAGGAGGTGATTCCTTCTTTTGGGTGGATCAAGAAGGACAAGCCCCAAGCTGAGGGAGGTCAAGACCGAGAAAATGTTGCGCCACCAGCACCTGTCCGGGACAGCCCTCGTGAGGATGATGAAGATGGCATGGATATGGACATGGACATGGACATAACCTCTGCCGTCGGAGGCATCCTCAGCAGCAAGACGTCCCAAGACGTCGAACCTGATGAGGAAATGTCCATGGACGTCACTCGTGTATTGGGAGGCATCCTGTCGAAGAACAGCACCAAGTCAGCATCGACCGAAACAACCTCGGAGGATCAGACCATGGAGTTTACCACAGCTGTTGGAGGTATCCAAAAGTTCAAAGCCAACAGCCATCTATTCGACGATGACGAGAACGATAACGAGGACATGTCGATGGAATTCACCAGTGCTATCGGTGGTTTGCTACCGACACACGCAAAGAGTGACACGACACAGAAGCGCCGGAGAACGATGACCTCCCGCAACAACCCGGAAGATTCAACCATGGACATGGACATGACCGTCGGCGTCGGCCGGATCCTACCTGGTGCAGATAATACATTCTATGGTGACCAGACAATGGGCATGGGCATGACTGTTCCTGTCGGCCGCATCCTTACAGCAGAAGATGAACCTGTGGAGGAAGAGGAAGCAACGATGGGTATGGATATGACCGTCCCCTTCGGCAAGATACTGCCCACATCAAATCAGTCACCGGAGCGGGATGAGGCGACTATGGGGATGGATATGACCATGCCTGTCGGCCGCATTCTGCCTTCGTCCCAAGCGTCAGATCAGAAGGAAGCCACTATGGGTATGGACATGACGATGGCTGTCGGAGGCATCATCAGAGCACCCCAATCTCCAGAGGCTCGGGTTGCTGCCAAGAAACTTATGGAAGCGGAAGTAGACAAGCCGGACACGCCAACCAAGTCTATGTCGGCCAAGCCTGCATCGCCTGCTAAGAAGCTTGCCGCCTCGGTCAAGAAACATAGATCCTCGGCATCGGATGCTGGAAGCAGCCCCGGTTTCAACCCTTTTCAGGGCCGGGGTCTCCGCCAAAGTATGCCACGCGCAGGCACCGCCTCCATGTCACCAGCTCGAACGAGAACACCTAGCCCTCCAAAGTCCACAGCTCCCACTCATGCTGTCGCTGAGACCCCGCTCGACAGTTCGCCAGTCAAGACGCCGCAATCACTCAAAAAACGAGGCCGCCCAAAATCGCCCGTTAGAAAGCCTGCTACACCCTCTCCCGAAAAGACGGCTAGTCGCCTGAACATTTTCCAGCAAGACCCTGCCACCGGCGCAAGGACCCCAATAGTCGTCCTTACTCCCCAAACCCGTAGGCACTCTGGTATCGGCGCAGACAAGCCTGGACTGGGCTCGCCTCGAGTTGCCGCTCTTCTGGACCGCAGAGGATCTCTTGGCGATACGGTTAAAGAGTTTGTACCTGGCACGACCCGTGGGGTTACGTTTGTTGACCCACAAGTCATCGAAAACGAGATCGATAAAGACCGTCAGGAGGAAGAAGACAAAGAAAATGGTCGGAAGATACTCGAACGCGAGGTCGACGGTGGTGAGAACGAGAAAGATGCGACTCTGAACCTAAGAGAAATGATTGAGAGCTTGAGCCCGAAGAAAAAGCGCATGCAAAGCCGCAAGAGTCTTCATGTCGGGAGCGCAAGAGGGCTGCTGGGCAAGCGGCCCGCCGAGCTCGATGACGAGGAGGATCGCGAGGACCATGACGGTGTGAAGAGGCTCAAAGGCCACCAAGGCAGCCCTGTCAAGAACGTCAAGCTGCTGCAGCCGCCCAGTAAGGCAGAGACTACTGGTCGCAGATTGACTCGATCAGCCCGGAAAAGTATGGAGGAAGACGCCGCATTGAAGGCAACTCCTACCCATTCCGACTCCCCTCAGAAGACGGCGAGTTCAGCCAAGTCACCAAAACCGTTTGGTCGTTTCAAGGATGTCGAGGAAGACACAATGTCTCATCCGATGAACCTTGGCGGTTCCCCTGTCCGAGATGAGAACGAGATCATTGACGAACAAGGGGAGGAGCGTATTCACTTGCAAGACTTCCTGAACATGACCTCGATTCGTTTCATGGAGTTGACGACTACCAAACGAAGACACACTCAAGCCCCAGATATGTTCAAGGATGGGCTGCTGGGCGGCAAAGACGACATGTCCCTGGAGCGCTGCGTCGTAGCTGGTGCCTGCACGGTACCCATGCTTGAGCTTTACCAGCACTCCTGCCGCGAGCTGAAGAAGTACATTTCTGAAGGCCGCAGCATCGTCCGAGAAATCGAATCAGAGACCTTCGAAGAGAACCCGCCCTTGTTCCGCGAATATATGTCCGCCTCGCCCGACTTCAAGAACATTCTTGACAACCAGTTCAAGAACGGCAAGACTCATGCTCGCCTTGAGAGCAAAGCCATGTGGTACGAGTGGCGAATGAAGCTCCAAGAGGGCTTGAGAGAGGGTCTCGTCAGGATTGCCGAGGGCATGGCCATTGATGAAAAGGTCCTTCATCAACAGCAAAAGCTGCTGTCTTCTGTTCTGCCTGCCATCGTGTCGCGTTTTACTGTCCTTCAGCAAGAGCATGAGAACCTGCAAGCCGTTGCAGAAGAGCTCGCTGACTGCGACCCGGAGGAGCTTGAGGCTGCCAGGTCTGACTTGTTTGACATCGAGAATGATGTGGAAGAGAAGACTCGTCGTGTTGCTGAGCTCCGCCAGCAATTGGAGGAGGCAGAACAAGGCGTGGAGGAATTGACGCAGGAGAAGCAGCAGTGCTACGAGGACATCAAGGAAGCAGAGAAGATCCGCGAGGAATGTCGCGGCTGGTCGATTGGCGAGATCAGTACGCTCAAGGGTGAGTTCCCAATCACGATGGGATTTGAACCCCACAAGACTAACATGCCTGCAGCGCGAGTGGATTCCCTCGAAAAGCAACATGGTTGGGCTGTGACCGGGGTTTCCGGGAGCACCATCTCGATGACGTACCGACGGGAAATCGAGCTGGTATTTGATACTGCGTCTTTCCAGCGTGGTCAGAAGAACTCGCGGATTGACCTGTGGTACATTGCTGCAAACCGTGAGACCAACCCTGCACCGTCGACACCGGAAATGGATTTTTTTCTGCAGTGCATTCGGGACCACATCCGAGGACTGCCGCAGAGCCGCACTAAGATTGCGGATCTCCTCCACATGGTTCGTGCTGCGTGGGACAAGGCTAACTGCACCTCCAACCACATCCGGCTGCTCAATATCACATTCCCCACGGCCGTTGCCAGGACTTCGGACTCGTCCGTTGCAGTGAAGTCGTCTCTCCTTCTGCCGCAGATTGAGACGAAGGTGCAGATTGCTCTAGAGATCCGCGGTTCGAGCAGGCCTGATGGTATCGAGTTCACCCTGCATCCTGAGGCGCAGGTTGTCTATGGAGAGCACTTTAACACTGGGAAGATGGGAGAGTTTTTGACGACCCATCTGGGAGACAAGATTTTGTCTCAGGAGGAGGGCGCTCCATCTTGGAGCGGTGTGGTTGTCGACCTTCACGAGAGGCTTTTGGCGAGGGGAAGGAAGCAGGGTTAGGAATGGGTTGTTTCTGTCTTGTAATGATTGATGATGGTGGAATATTGCTTTAGGGGGCAGTGTTTTTCGGATTCATGGCGCTTATGGCGGATACCCAGAGCATGATGCAAGCCACATAAGTTACGCTTCGTTTATTACATGTGCATCTGACTGTCGTGATTAAGGCACCTTCAGGTTTCATCTGTGTCGTTGATTCGTTCTGTCACCCCCCCCTTCAGTCCTTGACCAGCAAACAGCTTCCATCACTCTTAGCTTCGGACTGCCTTCCCGTCGGAAGTCTCATCGCAGCAGCCCACAATCCAATAATCACAGATTGATGCGATAGTTGAGATGATAGGGAAGCATCCCAAACAGAATGAAAGATAGTGCAAGGCTTGATGGATTCAGCCTTCCCCCTTTTCAGGGCCGAAGGATGCTCCGCATCACTGAAGCCATCCTCATAATCAACTGTCTCCATCGTCCGTCCCCGTCCCCATCCCTGTTGTCCGTCTTTGCCCGCTTCGCTCCTGCCGGTCCAACCCCTGAATATCACCATTCATCTCACTTCACATTCACCCTTCCATCCCGACCAACCAGACCGAATCGAAGGACCGGAAGCCCTCACTCGCCTGCCGTCACGTGCCAAGCAAACGGACCGCCCACTTGTTGCCTAAGAGGGTAGTTGATTCCTCTCACGCTTTCGGTTTTTCAAAAGAGATTCGGAAAAAACTCTTCCTATACTTTCTTGTCTCGTCTCGTCTTGTATCAATCCGACTATTGCAGCTGAAGTTTCGCGCATAGTCATCTCATCTCACAACAATCAACCTTCCATCAACTGTCAGCGACAAAAACAGCAACCATGGGTACCTTTACCGACGAAGTCTGCCGCCTTGCGAATGAGATATCAGATTTCCTCGTCCGAACTTTGGGCATCGTTCTCGGTTCGATCCTGTTTGTGATCTTTTCTATGGCTCTCAGCTTTTACACCGTCTTCGCCGGTTTGTCTATCATCGGCTTTCTGGCCTTTGAAGTTCGCAACTTATGTAAGGATTCTATCCGAAGTCTTCGAACTCAGTGGCTTGCACTGCCAGACTGCGATCCCGACAAGCCCAGGACTCCTGGTACCTGGCCTGGGACGGCGCTTCTGGACTTCTCATAGGTAGAGGAGTCCGGTCTCATCATACCAGTTATGTGAGCCTCACCGTCCGACGTCTCTTTCATCCCACCCATAAGCTGACCATGCTTCCAGACCTACCTCGTCACCGAACCAGGCGGTGTACGACCCCATTACTGATTTCGCGGACTCGTCCAAGAATGAGAAGAAGAAAGACTTGAGCCCTAAGGCCAAGCGCAGGAAGATGGCCAAGGCATTCGTGGCGAAGCACAAGAAGCACTTAGCTAGGCCCAACAACAAGTACTCGAAGAAGTCGACCCGGCTCGCAAAGCAACACCAACAAACCATGAAGCTCAAGGAGCAGGAAGTTACGGACCTCAAGGAACACGTCGACAATCTTGTTTCTGAGCTGAAAAGATCGGAGAACCATCGGGCTCAACTGCTGCAACTTCTATCAGCACCAACTGACCGATACGACAAGAACTTGAAGATCCCCGGCCGAATTCCAACCATGTCTGTGAGACTACCAATGCCCGACTTTCGCATCTCCGACGTAATCAACCGTCGCAAGGCCCAGTCGACTACCCCTTTCAATATCACTCTCTACAAGATGCCAGAGACTGTTGTTCAGTTCAAGGCTACTGTTTCTGTCGCCAAGTCTTCGCCTGCCGCCACCAGGACTACTACTGATCAGCTCGTCGACCAACCTGTCGCAAATCCCGTTGCCGAACCGCACTTGGTCTTGTCGCAAACCAAGCCAGCTCCTCCAGCCCCTCCTGCTCAGTCTCTTCACTCGACTCGAGCTCAACTAAAAGCTCCATCTCCGCTTCCTGAGACCAAGCCGTCACTTGCTCCGGGTTTCCCACCTACTGCTCAGGATCCTGCTTCACATTGCCGCATCTTCCATGAGCCAACTAATCCATCCGTGTGCGCACTGTCTTCGATCCAGTCTTCACTCCAATCTTCAGCTCAGTCTTCAACCCCGCCTCGGATGAAATCTCTGGTCTTGATGCTGGCCCGACTTCGCGTTCTTTCAACCGTCAACATTTCAATCTCGTCTTCGCCGGTTCGCCCTCCCCGAACGCCGGCTTCTTCAAAGTCTCTGGTTCCGCCCCCGACCCAGCCTGTTGAGACTTTCACCCTCAAATCTACTCCCCGAATTATCAAGCACGCCGAAAAAGCTGTTACAGGTATACCTGTGCCTCATCCGTTCGAACCCACCTCGGTTTCGCTGCCTGAGTCTCCGCCACAGTCTCCTCCGCAGGTTCTCTCAACCACGCCCTCACTTATCCGTCCAAGCTACACGACTGCTACGAAGCAGACTGCTTCCAACAACACCGTTCCCGCTCAGCCCGGCTTCCAGCCGCCTTACCCTGGCGTTGATAATAGCCTCGTCGTCATGGATGATCAGATGGATGTTGACGAAAGCGAGCATAAGAGCAAGGAGGAAGACGATGAGAAAGACAACATGGAGTTGGACGATCAGAAAGACGAGATAGAATTAGACGACCAGAAAGACAAGATGGAGTTGGACGACCCGGAGCTCATTCAAAGTGGTGTCGTCGCTTTACCACAAGTTAACATCTATTCGGGGTTCTCAGACACCCCTCCTCGCTCGCAGCAAAGACAGCTTGAGAAAGATGTCGACATGGCAGACGCGCTGCCGAAGACCCAAGTACCTATGGAACACGATGTCGAGATGGAAGACGAGCCAACTTCTTCCAGTGCTCCTGTTACTAGAGCCAATGGCAAAGGTGACATTGTTGACATGGATGTCGACACCAATAACAAGCAAGACCGGCCATCTCAGATGACACAGCCTACGGCCTTTCAGCAGCCTGTGACTTCTCTACCAACCAACTATAACTCGCAGCCAAGAGCACCGCACCCACAAACAACTAATGCTGTCATGGTCGAGAACAAGCCGGATATGAGGGCTCCGCCGGCCTCAGAGCCTGAAAATAAGAAACCGGTATTCATCGTTCGACGCAAGCCAGTCGACCCAATGGTGCAACCGAGGAGGAAGCCTCGACAACCACGTCTGCAAAAGCCACCGCAGCAGCCGATGACAACTATGCCGCAGGCTGGAACCCTATCTACCGTGACCATAACTGCACCACCGAACCCAATCAACGGCTCTGCATCGGAGGGAACAATCCATCTTTTCAGGATGTCTAGGGATCGAGACAGTCTGACGCCCCTTACCCCATCGTTCACGACGCACAAGCGGTTGATTCCAGACCGCCCGGCCCGGAAGCATAAATACGATGAGGTGGTCGCGATTGATGAGGATTATGACGGAGACGTTGACCTTTCTATGCCTTTTGATTGCGACGGACCTCCCCGGAGAATCCTGCCATTGCCCACAAGAGCAGTCCAAGCTATCTCGGCTGTAGACGACGAGGCAAGCCGCCAAAGAGCCCTCGAGACAAAGCGTCGTTGGCTATTGGTACAGGAGCAGGAAGCCGCCGCTGGACCAGACCCCGCCATGGAGCAGCACAGGAGCAGGCCGCCGCCCAAGGTGGCGTCAAAGGGAGTCTCCGCCAGAGACGACCGTGTAATGTTGTTCGGAACGCCCGAGCTGAGGCGAGAATTGCTCCACAGGCTACAGGCCCTGTGGCCCCTCCTGCCGAAAGCTGAGGTCGACCGAATACGGTTGAACAACCTGAGGTCAAAGGCGCTCGCGGCATGGCGCGAGCTCTTGAAACCGACCAACAAAGACCGGCTCCCAGACAATACCTACATCCCTATGGACGTGTTTGAACGCGAAGTGAGTAAATGGATGCAGAGAGTCATCGATCTGATGAGCGAACTGAATGTCGTCTCACAGGCGGGAACCCTTCTGCAAACATGGGGAGAGTGTGTGGCCCGCCAAGGACACCTCCCTGAACCCCAAGACGATGCGAAAATCTAACCGAGGAGGAAGGAAAGGCATTGTGAACGGAGGAAAACCATATAAAAAAACCACCCCCACATCCATACACCAATATCACCATTGCAGGAGTCGAGAGTTGAGACTTTCAGATTACAGTGGATTTGTAGTCTCGAGTACTATATGTCAGAGTCTCGCATTTGGTTTACCTGTTTTTCACCTTTGTCCAGCCGTTCGTACCACCACCCCCACCACCAGCACCACCAGCCCGAGCAGCCTGACCTTCACCTTCATCAATAGCCCACGCATCATCCTCGAGAACCTCCCACTCTGGAACCGCAACCTCACTGACAAGCTTTTTCTTGAGCTTATCGGCAAGTTTCAAGGGGCTAGGAAGTTTGAAGCTGCGAACAAATTCGGATCCCTCCGCGCTACCAAGGAACGCGTAAGCTGTGCCGTGAGAGTATCGTCCCATCCAAGATGGGGCTTTGCCAAGCTCTTCCTGGTCGGGGTTGTCGTGCTTCGTCGTGGGTGATGATGTAGGCGGGGGATAGAGTCGACCAGTTTGAGTACTATGGAGTTGTTGGCCGATGAGCAAATTATACAGGTTGCGGCCCATATGGCAAACATCCTCGAATGAGTTGCGATCCCCAACAAAGACCCCCTGAGTGCTGCATGCCCAGGCGATATCATACGCCAACAAAGTCACACCCTCCAGAAGGAGGGAATGGGCAGCCGGGTCTTCTTTGGCTAGTACGGGCAGGGCCTTGTCGACGAACAGTGGCCGCGGCCGAGGGATGTAGTGCGGCTGATTATCGCGCTCCTCCGAAGTAAAGCTAGGAACGGTTGAAGTACCGGGAAACGGAACTTCGCCATGCTGGTAAGATGAGGCGAGGTTGAAGATGGTAGGACGCGGGTAATCACGATGGGGTAGCGTGATCTCCGCAGGAAGCCGGATGGAGAGATAATGGGACGTTAACGCCAGAATATGGGCGATGTTGGCCAGAGAGGTTGACAGGGCTTCGGGCGATGCCGCTATCAAGCAAGGTCAGTATTGTTTTCAAGAAACCCAAGGTATGAGACTAACCATTCATAGAGGAAAGATCAATCACGTCAACCCCGCCAAGCTTATACTCGTATCGAGAAGACGAGCCCTTCTTGACACGGCGGAGACCGTACAGTTTGGCTGCTTCCATACAAAGGAAAGCTCGGGTGGACGACATCTGATCAGCACTGCGGACCCATTTGTACTTGGCAACGGAAATGGAGCGCTCGGCCTCCTCGAGCTGCCTGGTTCTCCGAGTAGCGATGCCACTCGACGCAGATGCAAGATCCGACTTTCGACGAGAAATGGCAGCCTTGCGATCAGTAATCTCCTTCCTGGCAGCGGCGATCTCATCCCTCAGCTTATCAGCCTGAGCGATGATCTGGTCCGTTCGAACTTCAGCCATCTTCTGTTCGGAGGTCGAACGTTCAACAGCGATAGTCGGGTCGAGCGCATCGGTTGCTGTGTCTTCAGCAAGGAGGTCATTGATCTGTTTCTGAAGACCCTCATTCTCTATCAACAACTGCAGATTCTTGAGACGACCTTCATAGCAGTGATTGCGAGCATCAACAGCACACAAAAAGGGCAACCGTTGAGGGTTGTGAGATCTTTGACAGATGTCGCAGTTCATTTTGGCGATGTCTGTCGAGTCTAGGCAAGCGGCGACTCGGAGTTGAACAGGACAAGGCCGCGCATGAACAAAGCGTCGCTCGAGAATGACGTGGGGGGTTGAGTTTCTGGTAACTGATTGCGGACTGGGAAGAACCTCCAGCCTTGGTAGGAAGCAGCGACTTGATATACGGCAGCTTCCGATACAGAGTGAGTCTATCGGCAACGTTCAGACGACCTGTGAGTGCAGGTTGTTTCTGAAGGTTCGTCGAGTCACGGGGACGAGGTCGGGTGAGAGGCGATGGATGGACCAGAAAGGGAAACACTCTACTGCCGTTGGCGCAGCGGACTCCCGCAGGCAACAGGGGTGTCCCCAACGCTATTTGGATCCCAGTCACTCACACACCTTCCCCGAGCATGCGCCATGCGCCACACCTCTTTCCTTCCCTTGCCTTCCTAGCCAGCGACGCCACACTGTCCTCAGCCAAAACACTAACCTCCATCAGCAGGCACGGGCGAACTTAGTAACAACCTACAGGGAGCCGACCACTATGATCAGCACCTTTCCATACAAGTGACCCAACACGGCAGCATCTAGCGTCAAGCTTTCCCTACTTTCCGGTCACTGTCAAATCGCAACCACCAGAAAACGAACAACGCGATCAAGTCGAACGACCAATTTTTTTTTCCCCCACAGAATCCTAAACATCATCAAATAGTCACTCGACACCAGCACAGCCTTTCCCATCGGCTTTTGTCTTGAGAGACCCGCGCTCGCGATTTATCAAGGGCGCAAACGCCTCAGTATCCTCCTTCACCCCTACCGCGAACATGGCCGACGCGGGAACCAACGAGTCTCAGAGACCCAAGTCTCTCCAGACCACCAAGACACCTGAGCCGCGATTGGATCAACAAGTGACCAACGGCCAGAACGACAGCAATACTCCTAGCACGCCAGGTGCTTTCCCGTCCTTCGACTGGGAAGAGTTCGAAGCTCGGTATGAGAAGGCCCTTGTGGAGGCCGACGAGAAGGAGAGAGAGCTCTTGCTCGAATTCGACAGTCTCGTAAAGGTGAGCAGCTCGACACCCACCACCAACAGTCTAGCTTCCAGGCATGCTGACCTCCTTGACTGTGTGCAGTACTTCAACGTCTGGGCCTCCACTTCAAGTGCTCATGACAATGAACGCGCAGTCAAGCGCCTTCACACGAGGCAGAGATATGTCAACTTGGCGGAGCAGAACATGGCTCGAAAGGAGGAACACAGTGAGTATTTTCCTCATCATAGCCTATTCGCAGCTGACTGACACACATTTACAGTGACGGAAGTGCTCCGCGCGTTTCAAAGCGCCCTTGCCCTGCTGAGCCGGTCTTAGGCCTTCATTCGCGGGCTTAGGGGGCATGGTGAGGTTCGAAACAATTGTTGCTATGATTATGCAGAATAATTTGCATAACCGCTTCCACGATTCTGGCAGCAGTTGCGCGTTTGCTCGCGCGGTTTCCAACGCGATGGTGGTGAAGGGGTCTGCTCCACACGTGATCCAAGCTCCAGGTTCTGAACGCGCCAGGCCCACTGTCCCTGCGCGGTCTGCCAACTCCAGAAGCTCCAACCATTTTTATCACTTCCGTCATCCAACCCATTTCGCCATCACCTTCGACAATAAGAAAAGCCGAACCAAGACCAAAAAAGGTTCTAAAATACTCTCCGATACCACCGGCACCGCCTCGGTTACAGGGAATGGCTGCAGAAGGACCGAGTCCAATGCAAACGCAGTTTGCCGCGCCAAACGTCAGCAATGTGGGTTCAACTATGTCGAGCATTTAGTTCATCATATTGACCTTTTCACAGGATGACTTGATTACATTTTTTGAGACGCACTTCTCAGATGCGGCACTTCAGACTTTCAAGTCTGAGTTTTTCAATCCGAACCAGCAGTCAGATACTGCCAACGCCGGCCCCTCGGTTGAAGAAGATGACGACGTCTTTGAGGAAGATGACGGCCTCGGCTACTATCCGGATGGCGTGAAGCGCACGCTCACTGACGAGCAAATAGCCATGTTCCGACACTCCGAGCTTGAAGCTCTGAAGCGAGAGCAGGAGAGAGCAGCTGAGCGGCGCTTCATGGTGCCACGGTCAAACCAGATTGGTGAGACCGGCGATGACAACAGCCTCAAAGCTACCGAGTCATTCCAGCAGTCGGGCAAGGTAACCAAGAACAAGAAGAAGAGGAAGGGAGGAAAGGGCAAAAACCAAGAGCCCAAGCCGGACCTCCGCAAACGGACCTGGGACGTTGTCGAAGCAGGGCTTGACACTCTCGACTACGATTGACTCTCTCGAATCCAAATATTCGCAAACCACTATCAACTCTCGAGCTGCCTCTGGGAAGGAACTATGGGCCGTACACACGTCTCTAGACCTCCCACGCTTGCCAGTTGCTGGTGCCAAGAAGAACTGCAGGCCAGACAAATGTCTGCAGACCTCTTGTGCACGTAAAGTCATTCGAATTCTGGGCAGAGATTAAGGGGCGGACACATGCTCTGAGCTCTGTTGGCGACCCGAACACCTGATGCTGAGATCAGCCGACTCCATCGACATGCGGGTTTGATGTGCGCAAGCAAAACACCAAGAGTTTACACTTCACAACTATTGAACACCAACAACACCCATAACGCCCCGAAAGGCAGCAGAATGAAAGGTATGCAGACCACCCCTTTGTTTCTCCATTTCCGATCCCCTCTGCCCATGCTATGATGAAATCTTTGTATCGTCATCCTTAGTCGGATCCACAGCCAGAGACAGACAGCTCCTGGCTTCAGTCAGCAGCTCGAGTCTCACAGAGCTTGGACATGTCGAGCAATAATCTTCTCTCTGAAAGCATAAAACTCATACTCTCTAAGACTTTGCGATACGCTACAGTCGGGCAGTTGCTGACTATTCCAATAGGCAGACTGAAAAGGCACAAGGCGTCTGTGGTCATCGCTGGTATCGTCTGCAGGGTCACTACACACGTTCCAGGAGAAACCAACTTGCGAAAGCATAAAATTATCTGCCTAGCGGATCGATCAGGTTATTAGATGACGTTAGTGTTCGATGACAATCGAGTCATGGCTGGGTAGTGGCCCAGTCATGCAGAGATGACTGATGTTGGGGGGCAAACGAGTAGCAATACACCCACGGGGAAAGCCACTTTGACATGAATGAGAGAAATGAATGCTGCGATACGCTTGCTTCTTGGATGCAATTACTTTGACGGAACTCGACGGCTTTTTCCGATGCCCAAATCACATTTGAATGATTGAGATTTCCGCCTCTTGTTGTAAATGTGCTAAGACTAGTTTTACACACATTGGCTCTGCTTGGATAAAGTGACTCCCTGTATGTCTTGACTGACCTCCATCATTGCTTTGTTACGGGATGGGGTCAGATGTGCCTTTGTTCTCAAGTATCCGCCAGGCACGCTGTTGCCAAGAAAAAAGCGGCATCGATTTAGGCTTGCTTTGAAGTTCAGATGATGACAACCACCTAGAAACCGGCTTGGAGAAGCTCTCGAAGAGCACGGGAATGCTGGCCGTAAGTCGAAACACTGCTTTAACGTTGGACGGCAGGGGCGTGGACGCATCACCAGGCCTTATCGGGCGGTCTGGATGATAAGCGCAAAGGGACCAGCCTCGGTCGACAGCCAATCAGGGCCTCAGGCCTCTAAGCCTGATTTTGGACATCCCACCTTGATTTACTCCCTGCCCCGTTCTCCTACCACCACCACCACCACCACCACCACCACCACCAACCGCTCGCTCCACGCTCAGCCAGGCTACCTCAGCCACGCCGAGACCCCTCCTCGCTCTGCCTCCGCCGCAAAATCCAACCTCACGCAACATCACCACCCGTCCTTGTCAAGCCCTGCGTGCGATCGCAGGCAAACAGTAGCCCATCATGGCGCGGGTCTACGCAGATGTCAACCAGAACATGCCCCGCAGCTACTGGGACTACGACAGTGTGAACATTAGTAGGTTTTCTACCCACGCTGCCGCCCCTCATCCAACAGCCCTCGATCGACCGAGGTCCTGCGACTCGACGGCGCACCTGTCTCCTTCGACCTCGCTTTCTTCTCCGCATCGTAGCAGCTAACCTTTCAACCAACAGGCTGGGGCGTTCTCGAGAACTATGAGGTGGTCAGGAAAATTGGTACGTTTTGGTGCTCCTGTTGGGGTGGCTCCCGCGCTGCGCGCATGCACAACCCCGTCCCGTATACTTTGCGCGCGCGGCTACACCTCAAGGGAGCATAATGGGCTGACGCAGGGTTGCTACATAGGCCGTGGAAAGTACTCGGAGGTCTTTGAGGGCATCAATGTCGTCAACTACCAGAAGTGCGTCATCAAGGTTTTGAAGCCTGTTAAGAAGAAGAAGATCAAGCGTGAGATCAAGATCCTGCAGAACCTGGCGGGAGGTCCCAACGTCGTCGCGCTGCTGGATGTAGTTAGAGATTCGCAAGTGAGTTTGAAGACATCGCTCTGTGCAATGCGATACATTAGGGTGGTGGGCTAACGAAGCGTTGCAACAGAGTAAGACGCCATCTCTCATCTTTGAGCACGTCAACAACACCGATTTCCGAAGCCTTTACCCCAAGTTTAACGACCTCGATGTCCGATACTACATCAACGAGCTGCTGAAGGCTCTTGACTTCTGCCACAGCAAGGGCATCATGCACCGCGACGTCAAGCCTCATAACGTTATGATCGATCATGAGAACAGAAAGGCATGTCTTCTTGCTTTAAGAAGTTTTTTGACTTGGGGCTAACAATGGTGCAGTTGCGGCTCATCGATTGGGGTCTGGCCGAGTTTTATCACCAGGGTACCGAGTACAATGTCCGCGTAGCCTCCAGATATTTCAAGGGCCCCGAACTGCTAGTCGACTTCCAAGAATACGACTACAGTCTCGACATGTGGAGCTTGGGCGCTATGTTTGCTTCCATGATTTTCCGCAAGGAACCCTTCTTCCACGGTAACTCCAACTCGGACCAACTCGTTAAGATCGCCAAAGTACTCGGTACGGACGACCTCTTTGACTACCTCGACAAGTATGAGATTGAGCTTGATGCCCAGTACGACGACATCCTGGGCCGTTTCCAGAAGAAGCCGTGGCACTCCTTCGTAACAGCCGAGAACCAGCGTTTCGTCAGCAACGAAGCGATCGACTTCTTGGACAAGCTGCTGCGATATGACCACCAGGTATGTTTGCCTGTAAATGTTTGACAAGTACCTCATATTGACATGCAAACAGGAACGTCTCACTGCCAAGGAGGCCCAGGCGCACCCCTACTTCAACCCTGTTCGGGATCCCGAGGTCTTCAAGCAGCACTTGGCCAGCCAGACCGCCTCCGGTGTCAGCAGCAACTGAACCAAGAGCGTCAACCTGCCCATTTTGGGAGGCCTAATCACGCCCACACACAACACTCTGGATGCTCCCTCTCCATACAGGCTGTATGCAACAGGCACTGCGCCGCTGATGGTCCGATCAGGACTCTTGTCTGCAACTTCAAGCGAGCCTAAGATCTAGACAAAATCAACCTATTTCCAGTGTGAATTCGAATCGGACCAGCAGATGAAACACGGAGCATGACCTTCCTACTTCCCGTCTCACTAAATGAATGACGACTCAAGATCGGTACCTATACGTGAGCAACGGTACAAATAAGACAACGTATCAAGGCGCAAGACGTCGATACAGGCGGCGTGGAAGGAAGGCTGGAAATGTGGTGGAAGCAATAGGAAATTTGGCTTGCGCATGGATCCGGGTTTCACCACATGGAAGGGGACAGGCGTTTGCGAGGTTGAGGCCCCCTTTCGGTTCCAAGTACCCTCACGGGTCAGTGTCCATGACTTTGCATACGCGGTTCTCCATGATTTTTCTTTACAGAAGCTCTCTGGTATTCATCTGATGTAGCGAATAATGAGGAAGCATTCGTGCTTCCATGACCCTGTTCATTTCAAAGCTACATGTGACTTCCCGGCAATGCCAACGGTCACTGCTCTGCATATGTTGATGACTTTTAGTCTTTGCTCTCCATGCCATTGCGCGCCGTTCACTGATTCAGTAGCACTCTTTGCCTCGACCATGATATCATCTACAGACATGTGAAACAAAAATCCCTATCGCATCGGAACCCGGCTTCGCCGCAACGACGCATGTTCCCGCCTGGCGTGCGGACGAGCGACCCCGATGGGCTGCCGAAGTGGACCTTGGTAGGGGTAGCGAACGCCCACGCCGCCTTGCGTTTCCTGCCTCTCGTCGTGGCTGCGTCCGAACCCGCTCCGCCGCCCCCGCCCGAACTGCGCTGCTTCATGGGCGTGGTGATTTTCGTCTGCGGTCCGGCGAGGAGGACGGGCGTGAAGGAGGTTCTCTTGCGGTCTCCCGAGGTCCCGCCGCTGGAAGTCCAGGTCTTGAACAGGTCTAGGGTGAGTTCGTCCTCGTCGTCCGAGAGGAGGGAGATTACGGATTTCCGGGAGGATGAACCCTTGGCTGTGGTGGGAGGCTGTCTCGATGACGGCGTGCTGGGTTGCTTCGGCTGCCGTTTTCTCCTAGGCGGTTTGGGTGCCGGCGAAAGCTGGCCGGTGGCCGGAGAGTCTGGAGCAAGAGCGATGGGTCGGTCCGTAGTGGGCTTGTGGCTTTGGGGGGTTGCTTTGCGCTCGGGGCTGGCTGAGGCGCGGAAACGGACGGACCTGCGTGCTTTTACAGAGGAGGCGCCCGGATTTGCGTATCTCTTGAGGGGGCTGCTAGATTGGAGATTGAGGTGTCGCATGGGGGAGGTGGCACTCTTTTCGACGCGTCCTGAGTGGATTGCCGGTGACGAGGAGGCTCGACGGGGCCGTGCGAGGAGGGCTTCCGTCAAGGGCAGTGCCTCTGCCCGGGGCGGGAGGATGGGGAGTTCGATGTCCATTGCTTCCGCCTCGGGGTCGGCATCGGTTGTGCTTCCTTCATCGATCTCGTCGAGGCCCAGGGGGATTGTGAAGGGTTCGAGGACTTCTTTATCCTCTTGCCGGATGTCCTCTGCTGAGTGTTCCTCTTCGAGTTCGTCTCCAGTCTCCTCCAATGTTTCCCCCTGGCTTCCTTCTGTTCGAGTTCCCTCCTGGGCGTCACTTGCCTGAACGTCTCGAATTCTCAGCTGCATTCCTTCTTGGGCCCCTTCTCCACTATCCCTCTGGGTTTCTGTTTCGTGGTCTCGCCCATTCAACGGTTGCGACTCCTGCACAACTATATCTGCAGTTGTCTGAATATTCTCTGCACTCGTCATATTCGTTTCTCCTGCAACATGTTGCTCGATTGATTGGCACTCTTCAGAGAGTTTCTCTGTAGCTTGCAACAAAGAGGGCGAGTCAACATTGGTTGTGACTTCGGACGCTTCTTGATCATGAGGGCTGGGGTGCTGTTCCGGAGCCGTTGTTGGCTCGGCCACTTGTTTGTTCGAAGCATCAATCTCCATGTCAGCGGGCTGCTCCGAGACTTTTTCGCCGACAGTAGAAGGAGGCTTGGTTTCCCCGACTTCTGTTTCTTGTTGTGCTTCGGCTTCTTGCTGGTCCTCTGAGACCTCCAAATCAAGCACCTTCTCAGAAGGTTCCATTGTTGTCGGGGAGACTAGTTTAGTAGATTCGTTCGTGACTGGGCCAGCGACAGATTGCATTTGGCTGCGACTGTGTTTTGCTCGCGTGATAGGAATACCGTCTTCGTCATCGGAGAAGGCATAAGACGGGTCAATCTCATGCCTGGTGAATGTCTCCTTCGAAGGCCCATGTGTTTTCCCGGATGGCGCTTCAGCAGACGCGGTTACGTCAGGGATGGCCTCTGCTGAAGCACCTCGAGAGACTGTGTCCTTTGGAGGTCGCTCAGAGACAGCCAAACCAGCCAATTTGGGGGTCGGAGCCATGTCCTGTTCGGCTGATTCGAAGATGCCCATATCTTCGGGATCCTCGGCCTCGGTGATCTCGCCTGCCGAAGGGTGTTTTGAGAAAATTTCGATGACGATATGCTGTCTGGGTCTTTCCAACGCCTCTTTATCCGTCACAAAGCTGGCTGAGCTCTGCGTAGAGCCCAGTCGAGTGGTGGCATCAAAAGGCTGTTTCTCGGCTCCTTTATCGGCAGTCTTGCTTGGTAGAATCGTTTTCCTCGGTTTTCGGACCTTGATTGGAAAGAGCTGTTTTTGTGAGACTGATTTTTCCTTCGCCGAGGATTTCGCATGTGATTGTTCGACTTCAACAGACTCGAGGGGTTCCTGGGACTTGTCCCTAGCAGCCGTGAACGATCCTTCTCTATTCTTCTTCTTCTCGATCCTGGGCTCTCGGTCTGCAGTTGAAAGGCCCAGAATATCGTCCTCATTGTCGTCATCGGTAGTAAAAGCTTGCAGAAGTTTCTTGGACGTCGGTCTTGTCATCCTCGAAGCTTCTTGTCTTGCACGAGCGAGTTGCGCCATGTCAATGCGAACAGGCTCGGGCGTTGCCTTCTCCAACTCACTGTCCTGCCGTGAAGACCACACAGACTGTGACCCCTGGCTGACTGGGAAGCGGTATCTTGCCCCGTAAAGTTTCGACATTAAACTATCGCCCAATTTTGGTGGGTTGATCTCAGGAACCCTCCATGTCGGATCGACAGACTCGGGTTCATACCCCCAAATATTTGCTGAGGAAGTTGATTTGCCATTTTCTGGTTGACGTGGTGGACCGAGGATGGACAGCCGCTGTTCGGATCCAGACCTGTGTGTACTTGGCTGGGTGTGCGGAAGGCTCGAACGACTTTGTAATTCCCCCTTTGTCTTTTGTGCGAGAGCTGTTGAAGCAGGAGCAGCGTCTTTTTTGCCGTGTAATATTCGTTCTTGGTCCTCTTCGTCGTCTGACCGGTCGGGGTCTACGTGTCCATCCACAACATCTTGGTCTGAACCTTTGTCCTCCTCCTCATCAGAAGAGGCAAATGCGTCCTCCAATAGCATACCCTCATCTTCTTCGTCGTCTTCGTCAGGGATTCCCGTGTCCCGTTCATTCCGCATACGTTCTAAATGACCATTGTTCGTAATGATCTTACCGGTCCTCAAATCAATTTCATCGCCTATACCCGTAAAGTCCCTCTCATATTTTTGAAAGATGTGCTCAAACGTCGACTTCAACTTGAAAGCGGCAAACGCACGGGACTGTTCGAGTTGGTAGCCGGGGTCCCGCATCTGAGACACCTCGTCAGGCTCGTAGTTGAGCTCATCATCTTCATCTTCTTTCGACTGCTGACCCAATGGCGACGGGCCTGTCCTTGGTCTCTTTGCTGGAGGCTCCATATGGTTGTAGATATGGAACATGTCCCTTCAAGACATGCCGTTAGGGGATCAAGGGCGAGTGAGCCAATGGTAGTGGGCGGCTGGACGGTAACGATGAAGTCCCGGATCAGCCTAATGGGAAACTGTGTGGACTCGAGGTGACAAGACGCGTCTCGACGCGACGCTTTGACTCGTTGATTCTCGCGTAGAGTGGAAATGCACGGACCAGGTGGGGTGCTGCCGTTGCTAGAGTCACCCAAAACGTCCCAGGGCCTTTCACTGTGAAGCGCTGTTGACTACTATGTACAGCAGCCGCTGAACAACTGCTGTATACCACCGTTTTGCTTACACCATCTCTTGATGGCTGCATCGACCTACTCATTGCGCGGTGGGCGGTTTTTCCCGATATTTTCTTGGTTCAACAGGACAGAGCGAGACCGGCGTGACTTTGATAAGCCAACATCGTGCCCTTTGTGTTTGCTTGAGGAGCCAACCCGTGCAGTTGTGGTGGTGTCTTATCGTTGTGTTGGTCCAAAGTGTCGGCAGGCGGTGATCTCTGCAGTTCGAACAAATATATTGGGAAAGTTTTGAATGTATTTTCCGAGCCATTATGATCAGCCTGTAGTATTGCTCACAAGTAGTGAGTGTCATGGGTTTGCAGTCCCCTACGCAGTCCGCTGGCCGCTTGCCAAACCACAGCGATGAACCCACAAGGCAAACCAACTCCTGCTGCTGCATAAGAACAACCCGCAAAGCGCTTTGTAAAAAGGAGTTGAAAAATATGATACTTGGATCACAAACACATTGCATGTTCCAAAACCCCAAAGAAAAAAAAAAGGCGCATCAACACTGTGAGCGCTGTCCCTTTAGTATCCGCCGTCGGACAAGGACCCACGCCAGGGGTGTGGCCTTAGCGACTGCTTACAGGACGTCCGGACCTTACTTTAGGTGACATCACAAGACCTCCCTCAACATCCATCAACACTGCCTTTTCAAGCTTGCAAGCATGCGCGCAACAGCAAAATGTATTGTCAAAAGTGTCGCACACCACTCAAGCTGGACAGTTCCCTTGAGGAGCTGAATCCAGCCGCGTACGATCTCCTCGTCGGTCAGCAAAAGCCCCCCATCCGGCTCGGTGTGCGCGCAAGGTAGCTGACAAACGTAGCCTCATCCTCGCAACAGTCACCTAAGAAGACAGCCTCTTCACGACCATACCACCCCCAAGATGGCCAAAGAAAGGTTCTCTACGACAAAGTATCCCAAAATTCGGCATCGGCGACCTTTAAACGCCACGGCAGCGGTCCGTCGAACTCGGCGCAACGAGACTCTAGCATGTCCTTCATCTACCTCACGGAATCACAAGTCGCCCAGCCCGTTCTCTCCCGACCCGACCCCTCTCCAGCGAATTCGAAGTCCTCCAGAGGCACGAAGGGCGGCTCGAAGGCTCAAGATGAACAACGTGGCGGCAGCAAGGCACACGAGATGGAGCGCATCAGCAAGCTGTTCGAGATTCTTTCCGCGCGATCCGATATTGATCATCCTATATGTGTTGAATGCACCGACATGCTCGTAGAGGGCCTGCAAAAGAAGCTCGAGATCGCCGCAAGGGAACGCGATGCCTACGTCGGATTTCTGAAACAAGTGCAGAGCGATCAGCCCAGCGAGGAGGATATCAAAGCACAGGACGAGGCTTTGAGGAAAGCAAAGAAGGCCGAGGCCGAGGCGATGGCTGAGCTTTTGCGTTTGGAGAAAGAGAAGGCGGCTGTAGATGCCGAAATCATTGCTTTGGAGGAGGAATCTCAGCAACTCGACCGCGAAGAGGAGCAGTTTTGGCGCGAACGGAATGCCTTCGCCACAAAGCTTGCCGACTTCCAGAACGAGCGCGACAGCACCAACTCCAAATTCGACAACGATGCTCAGCTTCTTGAGAAGCTACAACGCTCCAACGTCTACAATGACACCTTCTGTATCAGCCACGACGGCACTTTTGCTACTATCAACGGGCTGAGGCTGGGCCGACTTTCCAACAAGCCGGTTGACTGGCCTGAGATCAATGCGGCATGGGGACATGCGCTTCTTTTGCTTGTCACTGTGGCAGATAAGCTAGGTTACAAGTTCGATGGCTTTGAGCCGCAGCCTATGGGAAGCACCTCGAAGATTATTCGATACGAGCTACCGTCCCCGACTGCCAGCCGTCTAGGTTCGCACCGGAACGCGCCACCGCCAGCCCCAAAGAAGCACGTCCTGGAGCTTTTTTCCAACGGAGATTTGCCTCTTGGCCTGACTTTTATGCACCGCAAGTTCGACAATGCCATGGTGGCGTTCCTTGAACTAGTGCGGCAGCTTGGTGCTTTCGTGCATAGGCAGACAGCCGCCGACGGCCATCCTCTCAGTCTTCCTTACAAGATTGAAGGTGACAGAATCATGGACGTTAGCATCAAGCTCGGCATTGCTCAAGATGATGGCTGGACAAAGGCGTGTAAGCTTACCCTAACGTGCTGCAAATTCCTGCTTGCGCATGCTAGCAACGTCAATACAACCGCAAGGGCTGCCAATAATCAATAATTACCTGCAAATCCTCTTGCATTTGGGATGGAGTTCAGATATCAAGGCGTCAAGGCGGCGGGCATTAGATCAAGCGTACGGGGTCATTGGAGTTCAAGGATACATTTCCGGGGGCATAGGTTTGGAGAGAGTAGGCAAACTTTCCGTGTTCCCCAGGCCTGATTGTCAGATATCTTCTCAGCAGGCTCACGAAATACATCGTTGTGTTACAGCAGATCCGGCTCCTTGAAGGAGGGAGTTTAATATGTCGCTGATGTTTTGGAGTTGCGTATTATCACCCATCTACCTGTCTAGCGGTGATGTTCGCTTCGACCACTGCTAACATCTCTCCAGTCGCTAACAATGCTGAAAGGTATTGATCCGATGTCTATTAGAAGGGCAACTGATTCGGTTTACCTGACGTGACGGGGTTTTAGAGTCAGAGTCAGAGTCAGGCTCTCAATCCTGAGAGGCCAGTCAGCCTTGATGCCTATTGGTAGCTCACGACTGTTCAGGCAACAGGGCGCACTCAAGACCTCCAAGCGGGGTTGGTTGCCTGGTTGTCTTACACCACAACCAGCCTCATGCAAGCCTAGTGCGACTCCATCTTCGCTCGCCAATCGTTCATTTTGAGGCCGCCATTGATGCCTCGATGCGGGGTGACTGCTCGCCCTGCCTTCTGCGCCAATGATGTCCCAACGCCGCGTCTTTGTTGTCGGCCTACAGCCTGCTGCTTCTCGCCGATGAAACGAAGAGCCGCAACAGGTCGTCAGGCCTCATAAAGGACGGCTGCCTCTTCTCCGGCCTGATCGTGTTTCTTCCATGCTTCCTCTTCTACTACCTCGTCCTCCACCTACGTTGCTCCATAATCACAAGCAAGCAGACGCTTACGTTGAACATCATGGGCGGTGAGACTGACAAGGTGCGTTTGCTGATGAACAGTTTACGGTCTGCTAGAACGCGTAACAATACTAACACGCCGCCGCAGATCGTCGACGACGAGACTGGCTCTATAGCTAGCTTCGAGGAAGTTGGTTTCAGACGTGTATCGAAGGACAGCCAAGCCTTGGTTGTTAAGCAAGTCTCCGGAAACAAGCCAACAGCAGATATACTCTACGTGTTGCAGTATCTCGGTATCGGCGGCAAGGTCCTTGACAGTAAGCCCTGGTTCCATATCATCTCTCAAGTACTCTTCTAACGTGGACAGCTCGGGAAAGCGTCACTCCCTTCGAAGAGATACCAGATTATGGAAAAGACGGGGACAACACTTCCAAGCACGGCATCAAGTCCATCCTCGAGATCGTGACCAAGGTATCGACCAGAATCAACATCAGGCGCGCACCCCGAAACGGACGTAACAACTGTTATAACGACGGTGACGACTACTATGATTCGGCGTCGTCGGAGAGCGAGGATGATAGTGCCATGAAGCCTGCTAGGGTTGAGCGCACGCAGATGATTATTCACTCAGAATACCTCATCAACGCGCTAAGAGCAGTCGTGGCTTACTATCCCAATGTCAATTTGCTTGGAGACAAGGTTACTATTGAAGCCCCCTATCGCGTCATCGTACACCATCGTGAGGCTCTGAAACGGTACCGTTACCACCAGCCTGGCAACCATTCATCAGAGTATTCTCGCATGACGGTAGAACATATAGATGTGCTCCTCGAATTCATCGAGCAGACGGTGGGGGATTCCATTCGCAAGGAACAAGAACGGCACCAGCGCAGCGTCCCAGTTGCCACTTTTGAAAACTACTGGGTGGCTCTGAAGCCTGGTGAAGTCATCTACGTCAAGCACGACGGCCTTTGGGAGCCACGTGTTATCAGCAAGTTGCTACAGGATGTCTCAACCGACGGACGTAGCCGCCACATGAACGTCGTTTCTTGGTACCTGGAATTTGGCCACAATCGAATTATCCGCACAATGGACCAGATTAATGTCCCTTCATGGACTGGCGAGCAGGTTATTCGCTCGCTGAACGTCATACCTGCGCACTTATTCCCAGATGACCCAGAAACTATGCTCAAGAAGCAGATCAAGTTAGGAAAGCTGTACTGGGACCTGCTGCAGCGGCCGACATACATGGAATACGATGGCTTGCTTGTGCAGTCCCACCCAGGGTTTCGCGGAGGACCCATGTCTCGCGGACCCTCAGGCTATGTATATGCCCTCATTCGCAGCAGTTTTACCTATCACTTGAACTAACAAATCCCAGATGACCGGACGGGTAATTTGTGACGCCGAGGGTTACGAACGACTGAGCATGCGTGCCCCAGAGAACCGACACGCTCCACCACCGATGCATCGAGGAAGACCAGGTCACCCGGTGCCGGTTAACGCACTTCCCCCGCCAAAGGACCACTTGCCTCATTTCCTCCCACGCTGCGGCTGCGAGGAGTGTGCTGCCGAGACTGACCGCACAGACTTCTCACCATTTGCCGACTTCGACGACATCAGCCTCAGGGATTCGTCGGCTCCGACCAATGACATCTTCTACATCGCATGCACCAATATCATTTCAGGCTTCCTCCTTGGTGACCGACGCTGGGGTCATCTGAACCTCGAGCACCTGAAGCCCGTCGTCACCGACCGCGAGGCGTTCAAGTACCTCGTCCTCGACGACGAGATCAAGATGACCGTCAAGGCGCTCATCGGCAAGTTCGCCGCAGCCGACTCCAGCAAAGTCTCGCCTTGGGGCAATGACTTTGTTAAGAACAAGGGCGAGGGTCGCATATTCCTTCTTCACGGCGCCCCCGGCGTCGGCAAGACCTGCACCGCCGAGTGCGTTGCCGAGCTGACCAACCGCCCACTAATCTCTCTGACCTCGGGTGACCTCAGCGTCGACTCGAACGATGTCGAAAACAACCTGTCTTACTTCCTCGACCTGGGTCAGCGCTTCGGCGCCCTGGTCCTCCTCGACGAGGCCGACGTCTACCTCGAGCGCCGCCGCGCCAAGGACATTGCGCGCAACGGCCTCGTCTCCGTCTTCCTCCGCGCGCTCGAGTACTACCGCGGCGTGCTCTTCTTGACAACGAACCGTGTCCAGGCGTTTGACGCGGCCTTCACGTCGCGCATCCACGTCGCGCTGCACTACAAGAACCTGACGGATGTCGACCGCGAGCGCATCTGGGCCAACAACTTTGAGCGCCTGGACAGGGATTCGAACGGGCGCGTGCGAGTCGCCGTCGCTACGAGGGAGTATGCTTACGATTCGCGTGATGTCCGCGCTCTGCGCTGGAACGGTCGTGAGATCCGGAACGCGCTGCAGACTGCGCTGGCGCTTGCTGAGAGCGAGGCTGCCGAGGAGGGAAGCGAGCGGATCTGTGTTACAGACAAGCATCTGCGGGCCGTGGTCAAGATGAGCCGTGGTTTCAGGGACTATCTGCGTAGTGGTAACGTCTATGACGGGGAGAGTGTGCTTGAGGAGAGCGAGGGCGAGGATGAAGAGATTTACTCTGACTGAGAGCCCAAGCATGAGATGCTCTATCTGAGATTGAGGGCTTTTTATTTGCTTCTTTTGTATGGCTTTTTGCTTTTGGGTCACGAGGTGAACGATCAGATTGATGTCAAAGACGTTGGATACTGAGCACTGCTAAAACAGTCTCGACTTGGTGTGAACCGTCACCTATTACGTTTTACAACTGGGGAACATCCACCCCTATCTCCAATCTTCGTATTATTATCTATTTAGTCAAACAATTCTCCTTTAGCCCAGTAATCTTCGATCCAAGTGACGGCCAACACGGTTTAGTTGCCGAGGCATTGATTCTTTGGTTCTTCGAGAAAGGTGTAGACCTATATAAGGTAAGTCTGGCTCTTGGAACAGAACCCTCTTGAGTACCAATCAGACAATAGAGTTTATGGGCTTGTCGAGCAGCTCTAACGTGTTGTCACAATGTTGAATGAGCCGCTCGTTCTTCACTGTCTCACCTTGTTCTTGAGACTCCGATCCCAATGGGCCCCTTTTGTTTCATGCCCTTAAGCCCCTCACTATTGATTATCGTGTCATCCGTACCACGCTTGTTGCATTGAACAATTTCCTCCATCTCGGATTGTCTTGTGTCTTTGAAACACTGTCATCTCCTATTGGCGTTGCTGACCCGACGTGATGTTCTGTGAGCTTTCTAATGCCCCATAAATTTTATGTTTCTTTCTTCCGTTTTCTTCTTCTTTGAGAACAGTCGGGGGAGTCCAAACTCCTTTGAAGATATTGAAGTTTTCTCACAATTCCTGCTGTCTGAGTAGTTTTGCCATCTAAGCGAATATGTCAACACCCTTGACTGCCTTCAAGTGAATCGTTGATGGCTTAAAGGCTTGAATAGAGCGCTTTGATACGTCTACATTCTCATTCAGGAATTCTGAAGACCGAAGAGGCTCGAAAGATGCATCATATGATGGATAGTGTCCGATTTGTATTGCTGATGTCGACAGATGGAGCTCACAGCCGGGAATCTCTGAGCTTTGCTTGTTTCCCCATCGAAGCCACCTCACATGCTGGGAGTGCGTTTTCGGATGACCGATGTATACCACTGAGTTCTTCGTGTCTTGTACGAAATATTCCCAAAATGGAAGGCTCTGTCATCTTTGACTAAGACGGATGCGAAGAGGGTGAAGCTAAGACAATCACGCTCCCCGACCATCAGCGTCGCCAAGCGAATCACAAGTAGATGCATGACACGAACCAGCAAGCAATGTATAGTTGAGAACAGTAAGCAAATAAGAATCTTGACGTTGTACAGAACGTTTCTCTAAAATGATAGAAAATACCCATAGCGAAATCTTTGACCGAGATCGTGGGATTGCGTGCTCGGGACTTTAACGAAAATCACAAGGGTCACAACAACTCTGTAAGCCGACGAGTGTAGCTGCGGAGCTGTGTAGCACGCAACAATGTGAGATGAGCATGTAGTATCATTCCGAGGTAATGGCTTGATAGATGGCTGTTCACAGTCGAACAGGGGTCGCCTTGAAACGTGAGGAGAATAAGTCAGCCGGCAATTGGCCAAACCCTTCTTGCAAAGTGGTGGACTTGACATGGCTGTGGTTGGCTAGTTAGGTTGCGACCGCGTTCAGCTCTGATATATAACACTTTATTATACGTAGGATCGAAACTTGTGAAACCAATCGCAACAAATTTTGTTGTGCCATAGGAGAAGTGGCAGGATGCAGGGCGAACGTCGCGCACCCTTGTTTCAGCGAAACAGGCTCCAACTGTCCCAACTGGAGAACATAACTGGACAACATTTGTGATTTGGCAGTCGTCCGAAAGGCCGAACCAAATTTTGTCGAGCGGCCTAGTAGCATCGCCGAATCAAACAAAACTACTCAGCCCCCTCGTTTTGTAATCGAACCAAACGAGACTGTCTTTGCGAGCAAGTCAAACCGCTGCTCAAGGCGCAATATTCCCCATCACTTTCTCCTCGCCAGATTCATGTGGGATCCGAGGTGTTCGTGATGGTTCGTATACTTGATAGAGATGGGATAAGAGGTCGTCGTCTTGGCACGACGGCCCGAGAAAACAAGCATATTAAATAAAGTTGTGCCCCATGGTGATCCCACTTGATGTATCCACCGTTCTCTTCATCTATACTCTGTCTCTCCTTGCCGTCGTTGGTGCGATGAGTCGTTCACTTACACGTAGGCCCTATTGGGCCCTGGCTGGCTTGATGGCGGTGGCCATCGCGGCACCGGCACCAGCACCAATACCAATACCGGCACCTAATCCAGTGGCTCTAGCAGCTCCTGGCCCTCTTCCGGAACCACTAAGCCTCAACGACCTGAATCCTATCCCGCTCTTTGCTCCAGTTGTGCAGGACCAACTGGCCAACTTGGCGTCCCAGCTGGCCAGCACAACACCAACGAGCACGCCAAAAGATATCCCCGACGCCGTGGCGACTCTCAAGGGAATCCTCGGTCCCCAGCCCACAGGCCTTTTGACCAACGGCTTGTCATTCTTGCAGCAGGGCCTGCAGGTCAGCGGTACGAAAGGCAAGACGATCAATAGCCCTGACCCGCCGGGTCAGATCAACTCGTTCAACCAGACCAACCCCCAGCCGTCGAAGGTCCTGTTCCCCAAGGCCGATGCCGCCGACCCGCCCTTCCAGAAGTCCGAGCAAGAGCTTAGGTCTGCGATCTTCATACCGACCAACTTTGTCAAGGGAAACAACCCCGTACTGTTAGTCCCTGGGACAGGTGCTTATGGCGGATCAACATATGAAGGAAATATGATCAAGATCATGGCCCAGGATCCGTCCATTGGGCAGGCGGCGTGGGTGAACGTGCCCTTGGCCATGCTCGACGACGTACAGACGAACGCGGAACACATTGCCTACGCAATCAATTACATGGCCGACATGACAGGTCAAAAGGTCGCGGTTGTGGGCTGGTCACAGGGCAACCTAGCCACGCAATGGGCGCTGAAACACTGGTCATCAACTCGGGCCAACACGAAGCAGCTGGTCAGCTTCTCGCCCGACTTTCACGGCACCACCATCGCGGCGCTGACCGACTTCCCCATCATCAGCTCCATTCCCGTTGGCCCCTCGCTGATCCAACAAAAGTACGACTCGAACCTGGTCAAGACGCTGCGCGCCGACGACGGAGACTCGGCATACGTGCCCACGACAACCATCTACAGCTCTTCTTTCGACGAGATCGTGCAACCCCAGGCGGGCGAAGGCGCATCGGCCTTCTTGAAAGATGCACGCAAAGTCGGCGTCTTCAATGCCGAGCTCCAGAGGGTGTGTCCCAACACGCCGGCGGGCGATTTCGGTACGCACGAGAGCGTCATGTTCAATGGGCTGGCCACGGCCTTGGTCATCGATGCTCTGAAGAATGGCGGGCCGGCGGACCCCGGTCGGCTGGACCTCAAGACCGTGTGCCAGCAGTTGGCTCATCCGGCCCTTAATGTCACTGATGTTCAGCTGACCGAGGGCACCATCCCGTTGGCCGCGCTCAACGTCGTCGAATTTAAAAAGGGCGTCACCGATGAGCCGCCGATCCGGGATTATGCTGCCAAGAAGCGCAATTGAAGTTGATAGTCACCGTCTGGAACGCTTGACGAATTATCGAATTTGTTTTTAACTCGAGCCACATTTGTTTACCTGCGCGCTACTTTATGACATTGTGTTTAGCTTTTAAATAACTGGGAAGGGTATGAAGTTGGTAGAGAAATTAATGGACAGGTTTTGCGTCTAGTTTCGTGGGCTACAGAGTCGCCCATTACTTACCCCTCGAAAACACTCAAAGTCGATGATCCAGGGCTTCATATGTGTGATTTGACCCCATAGCTATTGCCATAGGCTCTTTACGGTCTCAGAATTTAGTCCTTAAACGATAAGCTGGCCCCTTAGCTGCTAGTTCTGAACTCGAGTTCTTATTTTCAGCTTACAGTTATGCTTATCAATATGTCATGCAGGAGAAGCTTACTAGCGAGCAAGAACGTAGCTTTTGGGTGGAAATGAGCTTTTTTGTAATCCCAGGGCGTGATTGGTAACTCCAGGAAGACTACAAATTCCCTAAACAATTAACTAGAAACTGATGTTGTGATTAATTGTACCTGTTTGGGCAGATTTCTTTTTATGATTTTAGTTTGGCCTTGCTGATCCTTGAGTTATGCCAATTTGCCTTACACCATAATTAGTTATGCCTACTCGGCTGCTAAATTATTTAAGTTTTCTACTAGAAGTTTATTTCCCTATACAAAAAGTCAGTATTGTTGAAGGGTCTCTTAGAAGACTAGTCATCTCGAGTGGTGATTTCATTAGAAATATTTACAGCTAGTCTAAGATGACTAGGTCTGACGCTGTACAACTTACAGACAGGCCCTCCGCGTATGTGCCGAGTGCTTCTCTCACGGCCATCTCAATCTTCTTCCGTCACGGTCCCTTTTGTGCTCTACGGCCGATCGTTGTATTGATAGTCGAGGTCATCTAGCGATGAGAAGTCTTTCCGCAGCTTCGGCTCGGGCGCCGGCGTCTTACGGCGCTCGAAATCATCGTCAGATGAGTACAACAGGCCGCTTTGCCTCCTCGTATCGTCCGTCGCGCTAATGTGTGTCGCCCACTTCGCCAGATGCCACTGCATGCCGTTGTTGAGCAGGTCGCCGGGCGGGATGTCCCAAAGTTCCCAATGCGGTTCATCGGGCTCGTTGTAGATACCCTTCGGCATGACGGCACGCTCACTGTACGACGGTTCCTTGTTGGGCCGCAGGTATGACCTGCTCCAGCAGCCCTCGGCGCCGGGTCTGTTGAACGATTTGGGACCGTGGAAGAGTCTGACCTTTTCCTCGGCCGCGCGCCGCTCGACGGTCTCGCAGTAATGAGGGTTTGTGCTCTGGCACGCGACCTCCCACTGCCATTGCGACGGCTTGACCTCGGACTGAAGCTCGTCAAACAGCTCCTGGTAGTGTCCAACGATGCAAGCGAGCGTAACCTGGTGCTTGAAGTCGGGGCGTCTCCACGCGAACTCCCGCAGCGTGTTCTCGTGGGGTATGTGAGGCCACCAGAAGATAGCGGGGAGCTCGTCGCCGTCGGTTTCAGTGTTGATACGAGAGAGGTCGTTATTCATGATGAAGCGCGCGTGTACAGCCTGTCGGACGTACAAAGCCTCGTCCTTGTCAAATGTGTCGTCTAAGCACGCGTCCAGCCACCTCGCAAAGGGCGTGTGGTGGTGGGCGCCCCGTATTACGGCCGAGAGCTCGTTTGGGACAGTCTTTGGGCGCCGCAGGCGTTGATAACGGTCTGCATTGCCATCCCAGGCGGCCGCAACAATGAGAGCGTCTTTGTTTATCGTGGGGAGATCTCGCGGCAGAAGATTCCACAGCAGATCAACGAATTCGTCCTCTAGCCTTGTCCTCTGAGGATCCGATTCGAAGTAGTTGATATGAGCGTCTTCTTGGATATCGAAGTAGTGCTCTTCATAGCTTTGCAAACTAATGCCTTCATAGAAGAAAGGACGCTGGGATATTTTCTGGCTTTCAGGCGAGAGCTCGTGAGCAGGGCGGGTGCCGGAGAGCGTTGATCGGACGGCTGTGTCGCCGTTGAGAAACCCAGGTCGAGGGGATTCGAGGTTGACTGTGCGTGTGTAATCATTCATGACGGCATATCTTGTGTCCTGGCTGACGATAGCCTCATAGATGGCGGTATGGCCGTTATCCCGAGCCTCTTCTGCGATGGAGATATCAGGCAGCAATCTAAGCTCTTTATGCAAGGTAGCATAACCTGCAACGGCACAAGCGCGTCCAATTTGATAACGCATGTCTGGGTAGCGTCGGGCAAGCTCCCGGTACGTCTCCTCACTAGCAACATCGGGATACCAAATGCAGTAAGGCTTAACCGAGGCGTTAGGCATGTCTGGTATCGTGTTGCTCATGATTAAACGGGCGTTGCGGGCCCTGTCAAACACTTCGGCGTCGTAGTCCGAAGAGCAAAGCTTGGCTACTTCTGGCGATCTGGCGAAATGATCGTGATGCCGGATTCCGTGAACGATATATCGCCGTGCGTCATGCCCAACGCTGTCTGGCACCAACTTTCCATTGAAAGCAGCGACAAGCTGTCGGTCACTTTCTCTGGCAAGGTTTTCAAGGTGTTGGCGTTCAGGGGACTTGTGGTAATGGCGAGAAACTGGTTGTTTAAACCAAGCATCATTGAGGGCTACAATTCCCCAATGTTGTGGGGTGCAGTAGGAAGACACGGTGTGACGAGTAGTAGTACGTCTCAGCAATCCGGAGTGACGGTGAAGACCGAAAAGCATTCTGCTTGTCTTTGCCGCAACGTGAATGCGGCCAGACCGAGGAAACCTAGTAATGTGAAGGTTGCGAGTACGAGAGATGGATTGAGACGAGATTGAGCCAGAGGGTCTCAGAAGAGGTCGTTGTACTCGTACATATATAGTAAGTCTAGAGTATTTGATCAGATACGGCAATCTTCCTCCGAACTGGGGCAAGCAAGGGTACTTGAAGGGCTGCTGCCGGCAGCCGATCCGGCGTCGAGCGCAGAACAGACGCACCATGTTGTGCTCTGGGGACCCCTGTGCAGCGGGAAACCAAAGAACCAGTTCGGTTCTCCACCGAGATTGGTGCAAGGGTCCCAGCTCCACAACATGGGAGCTTGGAGACATGAACCAACTAATTATGCATTTCAGGCGTCCGTGTTGGTTGTTGCTATTTGCCAGAGAACAGGGCAAATCATGTCTGCTTGTTCGCTGCTGACTCTGTCACACACCGCATGAAATCAGACACGCGTTGCTCTGTCCTGTACAATTCGCTATATCACAGACCCAACCACGAGTATCAAACATCCTCAACTATCACCTCTTTTTACACATCACTGCTATAAAGTACCATTTCCCACTCAGTTGCGTCACCCCCGGGAAGGCTTCCCATACTACTTCACCTTAGCCTATTAGATGTAGGCTTTAATCCTAGTCCTCTAGAAAACAACAAGAGAACTCCATGTCGTGAGTCACTAAGGGAGAGTCATAGGATTGGTAGTGTGCGCGACAGCCACGGGTGAATCATGATGAACCAAGTTTGGCAAAACAGCCAGCTACAATCTGCGCAGCCACTTTGCCTAAAACGAATAGCCGTTTGATGAAGCTGAGTCTAGTCAGAATCCTACAGGACCAGGAATCATATTCTCGTCAAGCCCTTTATGGATTGAAGGTATTGTTCAGCTTTACTAGTAGCTGTGATGCGTATATCCCGGTTTCCTGTGATAAGCTTTCACCTTACGTGGTTCTGGATTGGCTATTAACGAGCAACAACTGGCACCTCAATCACCAGTCAAGGCTGGATGTCCTCAAGGCAGAATCTAAACTACTGACAGTCTAGGCACCTTTGTAGGTAACCTGTCCCTGTAAATCCAGGCTTCACGAGATGGATCTCTTAATGATGGCGTGATGTTTCACGACAATGTTGGGAATTCATTGTCTGTATATCGCCCTACTGTTCATATTTGTCATAAGTCTATCCTTCGATGAGGCCGTTCAATTTGTTGACAGATCTAGCATCGAGAAACCGCACAAGATACGTTTCAGCTCTCGAGACAAATCTTTGGTGCATCACTCTTTAAAGACAGAGAGTCCTGTCGTCTCCTAAGTTCTCCATAATCAGCAACGCACGCGACTTTATCCAGTGGTTGGGAAGGTCAAACGATCTCAGTTGGTTATATTCCCTCTGCCAAATGGGACATGCTCTAAGCAGCCCCGGCTTTTGTGCCACTTTTTGTATATCTTTTTACGCATATAAAGGTCCGAGCGAAACAAGGACAAGACGCCAACAATAATACAACGAACCAAAAATAAATAACAACAACACATTGCAACACATGGGAGATTATGCATCTCGGAAAATCCACCACGTCTCTATCATTCTGGGTATCCCAAGAGGCGTCCCCCCAGTCATCTCTAACCAAAGATGATGTTCTTGAGCTTCTCCTTCTCGCCGCTCTCCTCGCACATGCCCCTGAAGACGCCGCCGTCCTTCTCCCACAGCTCTTGGGGGCTGCCGTACTCGGCGACGGCGCCGTCGCTGAGGACCAGGATGCGGTCAAAGTCGGCAATTGTGCTCAGGCGGTGGGCGATGACGATGAGCGTCGAGTCGTTGAACTCCTCGCGGATGGACCGCTGAATCAGCGCGTCGGTCGCCATGTCGACGGCCGACGTCGCCTCGTCGAGGACCATGACCTTGGGCCGCGAGACGATGGCGCGCGCGAGGCAGAGCAGCTGGCGCTGGCCCTGCGAGAGGTTCCCGCCGCCCTCGGAGATGGGGGAGTTGAGGCTGCGGAAGACGTTGGTGTTCTTCTGCGTCGCGTCGAGCGAGGGCGTCTCGCTGGTGTCGTTGGCGGCGGCGGAGCTGGACGGCTCGCCGGGCGTCGACGGGCTCGACTCCACCAGGTGCACGCGCTGCAGAGAGTCGCGGAGATCGGCGTCGGTCTGGTTGTCAAAGGGGTCAAGGTTGGAGCGCACGGTGCCGGAGAAGAGGACGGGGTCCTGCGGGATGATGGCGAGGCGGGAGCGCAGCTCGTGGAGCTTGACCTTGGAGATGTCGAGGCCGTCGACGTGGATGCTTCCCGAGCGGGCCTCGAGGAAGCGGAAGAGGGCGAGGGTCAGCGAGGACTTGCCGGCGCCCGTGCGGCCGACGACGCCGACGCGCTCGTTCCGGTTGACGCTAAAGGACAGGCCCTTGAGGACGGGAGAGAGGTCCTCGGCGTAGCTGACCACAAGGTCCTTGACCTCCAGACGGCCCTCGGTGGGCCACGTCGCGGGGGGCTCGATGCCGCCCTGGTCTTCGGTCTTGAGGTCCGAGTACTCGACGACGCGCTCTGCGGCGTTCATGTCGAGCTCAATGTTGGCGTAGTGGCGGATGGACCAGACGATGGCTTGCGAGAACTCGAGCGCGAAGGAGAGGGTGAAACCGGCGAGCGCGGCGTCCATGGAGGGGCTGCCGAGGACGACGAAGCCGACGGCCGTGGAGAACAGGGCACCGATGAGGGACATGCGCCAGCCCATCCAGCGGTTGAACAGCCACAGGTGCCAGGAGGCCATGCCGTAGTCGTCAAGGCGGGAGTACATGGAGTCGATGTAGACCTGGGCCTTGTCAGCGCCGCGGATGGTCATCATGCCGACGAGCGTGGAGCCGAAGAGGTCGAAGATGGGCGACTTGGTCGTGCTCTCAAGGCGCTTGGCGGGTCTGGCGCCGGCGAGGTAGCGCATGGCGATCCAGACGGCGATGAGCAGTAGGACACAGGCCAGCGGAATGATGAGCGGGGAGACGTAGAAGGCGGTGATGCAGATTCCGAGGACGCTGAGGATGGCACCGAAGACGCCCGAGAGATCCATACCGAGGCGGTTGTCAATGACGTTGAAGTCCGCGGTGAAGCGGTTGAGGACTCGGCCGGTGGGGACGGTGTCGAGCCAGCGGAGCGGGGTGCGGAGGACGGTGCGGGTGATGCCCTCGAACATGCTGCGACTGGCCTTGTAGCTCATGACGAAGAAGTAGAAGAAGCGACCGGTGCCGAGGATGGCGGAGAAGGCGGAGATGCCGACGTAAACACTCAGGTAGAACAAAGTGTTCTTGTCCATGGTGATGTTGACGGTGCTGGACGGTACGTGGAGTTCGCTATGCTGGAGAGTGAGGGCGTAGGCGTATTGATGCTGGGATTCCTGATAAGAGGAGGCGCTGATGGATTCCTCGGACTGACCGGTCCAGATACGAAGCCACCATGATCGTCCTGTGAACATGTTAATACGAAACCCAAGAAAGTCTGGGACGATATCAAGACTAACCAATGACAACGAACTGGTAGATGACAAAGAGGGCGAAACCAAAGCCCCACCAGGGCCAGCCACCACTCTGGCTCAGGTACGCAGCGTAGACGTGCTTCTTGATGGAACCCTTTTCACGAGCCTCATCCTCGACGAACTGACGGGCAGCCTTTGACGGAATCTTCTTCAGGACGCCACCATCTCCGTTGAGCTCAGCGACTTCGGGAGCCTCAATGTCAGATGCCTGCTCCGAGTTGACAGCAGTAGCATCCTCATCAGCAGTCTCCTGGGAGGACTGCTCGTGGCTCTTGATCAGCTGCAGCGTTCCATCCTCGGTAAGCTCGGACATGAAACCAGAGTGTTGGACTGTGCCGTCGCCGAGCTCAACGAGGAACTTGGTCTTGGGCTCGCAGAGCGCAACGTGGTGGGTGACCAGAATGCGGGTTCGGCCCTGGCAAAGCTCGCCAGTAAGGCACTTCTCGTAAATGTGGCGGCCGACGTGGGCGTCGACGGCGCTGAAGATGTCGTCGAGGACGAGGATGCCGGCGCGCGAGTAAATGGCCCGGGCGAGGGTGAGACGCCACTTCTGACCACCGCTGAGGTTGATACCGTTGGCTCCCAGCTCGGTCTTGTCGCCGTCGGTGAGCATTTCCAGATCCTTCTTGAGGGCGCAGACCTCGATGGTTTTGTTGTAGCGCTCCTCGTCAAGGGGAAGACCGAAGAGGATGTTGCTCTTCAAGGTAGCGTTCTCAATCCAGGGGATCTGGCCGACGAACGAGATGCTGCTGGGGATGATCCAGTTGCCACGGTTGGCCTTGTCGTCGTTCCGCTCGTGGATCGCGGGAGGCTTGGGTGCGTAGATCTTGCCGGACAGGAGATCGGACTCTCCGAGAATAGCTGCCAGCAACAAACTCTTGCCTGTGCCAGTCTTGCCAGAAATGACGGACAGCTCACCAGCGGGGAAGGTGACGTTGACGTTGCGCAGAATGAACCTGTCCTCCTCCTTGGTTTCCTCGTCAACGGGCCAGGCGACGGTGGCGTTCTCGAAAGCGACATCGGGACCATCCGTGACGGTCTTGGTCTTCTCGGGTCCGTTCAGGTAGTCCTGAATTCTCTTCACGGAGATGTTGGCGTCGATGACGTCGGTGATGAGCTCGGGGATGACGGCCAGGGTGACCTCGAGGTTCTTGAAGACACCGATACTGACAAAAGCAACCGACGGGATCAAGGTGCCGTTGATGAAGGAATAAACGGCGAGGGAGACAGCGGCCAAGACGATAGGACTGGTGATCCACATGCCAAAAAGCACAGTGTCGCCCTTGAAGACCTGCCATAGCGCGCCAAGCTCCTTCTCGCGCATGTCGAGAATTCGCTTCTCCCACTGGGGCTCAAGCGCGGAGAACTTGATCTGGCGCATACCCACAAGAGCCTCGTTCACAACGGCAAGCTTCTGGTCACGGATCTTCATCAACTTGTCCTGCGCCTTGGAGTAGACCTTGGCGTACGTGAAGTTGATGGGGAGAAGGATGCCCCACGCGAGAAGTCCGGCACAGAGGGGACCCCAGCCGAGCAGGTAGACGAGAAACCAGATGGCAACGATCAACTTGGCAGTGCTGGAGGGGAAAAGGAACTGGAAGGCAGAGAAGTCAGAGATGCGCTTGGCGTCAACGCCGAGCAGGTTGATGATGGCCTGCTTCGACTTGAGGACGCTGTCGTCCTCGGCCTCTTCCTCTTCGTCGTCCTTGGACTTCTTGTCGTCCTTTCCGTTGGCCTCTTCCTCCTTCGGCTCGGCTTCCTGCTTGGAGGCTGCCTTGACGTTCTTCCTGCGCATGGACTTCTCAAAGATAAGAGCAGACAGGGCGCCGCGGAGGGGGATGCACAGCTCGGCCCACGACAGCCAGAACATGGTCGCCTCAGCCCAAGCGTCGGCCAAGATGGCGAGGCCGAGCCAGAATACCAGGATCCAGATGTCGAAGGGGAGCTCGTCGCCGGGGTGTCTACGCTGGAGGGCCTCGAGGATCTGCAGAGTGATCCACGAAGGGGCGAAGCTCAAGAATGCCTTGGAGATGGCGATGGACCATTGCACGAACAAAGGCACACGGTAGGCCCAGACGATGGCCCACCACAGGTTCAAGTCGGACTTGAAGTTGTACGACTTCCACGCCGCAGCCGAGTCCTCAGATCTGGTCCAATGGTCGGGCTTAGGGAGGTCGGACGCATCGAGATCCTTCTTCTTGGTGGCCAGATCAATGATCTCGCTACACCAGCCCCAAGTAAAGCGGGTGTAAGCGGGTACCGTCCTGAGGCGGTCCACGACCTTGCCTTCAAAGTAGACATCAGGTCTTCTGGGCAAAGCAACGCCGGTTATCACAAGGCCGAAGGTAAGGACTAGACTTGCGATTTTGAGACCGAACGAGGCGGGGTCGTTCTTCAGGAGATGCTCGAAAACCGCCGTGTTCTGAAGAATCTGGATAGCGGCGAAGACTAAGCCGGAGAACCACACCGAAATGCCCAGGTTATAAGCGTGGACGGAGTCGTTAGTTGCGGCGATGCCCACGGCCTGAAGAGCCAATAGAGCCTAGTTCATGTCAGCCTTTTAACCAAGAGACGAAGTCGCAACGGGTCGATGGCATACCCAAATACCGGTCGCAAGCCATTCCGCAACGAACAGACTGTCGAACTTGCCAGTGTCAAGTGAGAGCGTAGCCAGTGTGGAGTTGGCTATCGACACAGCCAGCCCCAGGAAGCCGAACAGGAAGATGAAGGTTTTGGGCCAGCGGTTGGAGAAGGCGGCCGAAGACTCGGCGGTGCTCTTTCCATCCTTGTCCTCGTAAAAGTTATCCTTGGGTTTGCGGGTTCGAAGTTGCTTGACAAGCCCTACGAGAGCCGGAACTGAGGCGAGAGCGACGACGCCCAGCGCAGCTCCGACCTCGATCAACAGGGTCGTTTCATTCGGCATGATGGAGCCCGAAAAGTTGGCGGTGTGGCCCGTGTTCGGCTTTCCTCAGGGTCGAGTTGTGGGAACGAGAGGTGGCCGCTGTTTGGCGGGAAAAGACTTGTTTTTTATTTTTTCACGGCGGCTCACAATGCCTTTTGGGTGCGACGGCTCAAAAAGTGAGAGCTGGTCGAGGTCCACAATGAGGCCGGGTTGGTTTGTAAGCTGCTCCCCGTTCAGGGCGAAGTGCCAATTCGGCAAAGTGTCTCCGGCTTCTCTGAATCCCAGATCAGGTAGCTCGAGTAAGGACACCCTCGCTAAACCGAAAACCCACGCGTTGACGTTGGTCACGACTCTGTTGGGTCTACTGGACGTGTCTCGGTTTCACCGTCAAAAGAAGCTCGGGGATGGCTCGAGTCGAGATTCCGGCGGTTCGAATGGCCTCGAAAACGAATTTCGGAGGCAGTGAGAACAGGCCGTCGGCTCAATGGGCGCCGAAGCGGAGCCGATAGGTGGGCGTCCGTCTCAAAGTCTTCGTTTCGTGACGTCGCACCTGTCGCGCCTATGTTCGCCTTCAACTCCAAAGCAAAGGGCGCGGCGGGTTCGGTGCGGTCGGGAGGCGGGCACGGGTGCGGTAGCCAGGAATTGGAGACACGCAGACACGGGACGGAGGTGAGAAACGGGCGGGATTGGAGAAGGGGGGGAACAAGAGAGAGCGGCGAACGGGCGAGCCAAGACAATCGCCGGGAAAGCCTCAGGATTTAAAAGAAGAAAGGTAATGGGGACCAGGAACCAGCTTTTCGAAAAGACGAGGAAGGCGCTTACGGGCGGCGGATACCGACCAATTCCTCTTATTATCTCTCACTCTCTCTTTCTCTCTCAGAAGCTTACCAACGTTACTAGGTTGCTACCAAGTACCAGGCGGATAGAGACTCTGAACGGCCTTGTCATTGCGGAATGACTGACACGATTGGCTAATCAGCAGATAGCTTGCAGCTTTGATCTATCGCTGCTTGCAGACGGGGGCCCCGTCCTATCATCCATGCTCATTGCTGCTCCATGCCGCCTTTTTAGTGACTAGGATCAACTTTCTGCATTGGAACCCACCCCCCCCCCCCCTCCAGCCCCATCCCACTGCATCCCAGGGTTCGTCCAACACCATGTCCTGCTCCATCTCACGTCTCACGCCTTTTGGTCTCTACCGAACATAATACGGTATCATGCCTAGCACTATTCCCCCACTTTGCAACGCAGTCCAAGAAGCATCTTCCTCATTCGTCGTCGTCGACACGTCGTCTCGGGTCGCCGACCTGCATCGCTCTGCCGCGCCTGTGCAGGTTATCCGACATTGGCACCCCGGACTTGTGACTCTGCAGCCTGGAAGCCCCAGGCAACCAACGCAACGCCGTCGATGATGACATATACCCGAAGACGACGACGATCGGTTCGTTGCTGGCCGGCCGGCCGGTTGGCTTAGCTTCTGTCCGCGCCGTACGAGACACGACACGAAATGAAACGAAACGAGACGACTCGGCATATCTGGCGCTCGATCACGGTCACATCATCACCAGCATCCAAATCCATGAACAACGCGCAGCCCCGTGCCGCCAGGCGACGGTGGTTGGCCGAGGCTTCGTTGGTCGACTGTGGCTGGCCGTTTGACTCACCGGCGGGTAGGGGAAAAGGGTAAAAAATCCCAAGCGATGCCGAATGGAGGGTGGCAGGTGGGTTTTTACTTGGCAGAAGTTCCTCTCGAGACCCTTGATGCGTGATACGGGGGTGGTAGGGATGGCACCTCTTTGCGTCTCTGGAGAGTGTACAGCTAGGCATTGGTGGGAGGTTGGACAAGATAGAGGGAGATTGACGCAAAGGACAAAAAGACCTGCATGGATGATGGAGGGGAGGTTTCCGCCCGAGGGGGCCATGCTAGCGCTCTAACCCCCATGCAGTCATCCTGCACTAACATGGCCTAAGAATGCGCAGCGCACGCCTGCAACCCGCAACAGCGCTCAACCACCCGCCCCCCATGACGCTTCCGACTCGCTGGGTGACACCCTGGCGTGAACCCCGTGCTTTGCCATCGCAGAGTGAGTGAGTGATTCGTGGACCGAGTCACAGCAACGCGTTGTTCTCTGCCTTCTACCTCGAGGGGATTTCGACCAGGAAACCTGCCCTGGTATGAGGCCAATTGATAACGAACCCAGGCGCCCGACCGAGCAAAGGTCCAGAACCCCCTCCCCTTCGCCTCCCCCGCCATGCCTGCCGGCTAACCGGCCGGTTCGTCAGAGGTGAGTCCGAGGAAAGACTCATAGGCCAGTCATATGCTGAATCAGGAAGGAGAGTCTGTTTGAAGTGTGGGAGGCTCTAGGTAATTTGCGCGAACCGGGGGACCGGTGACTGCGCCGCAGCATATCATCGAGAGAACCCGGAATGGGCGGTCAGACTAGCAAAAATCGCAGGCAAACCGCTGACCTGCTCATTTTGTCCATTCTCTTGGGGCCAGTTCGGGCTTACTAACATGGCCAAGCCAGCCAGCCGATGGAGAGGGGACCGTTTGTCCCGCTCCCACCCTCTCTCCCGCCCTCCCCCGCCCGTTGCTGACGCTCTGCAGACTGCAGCCGGTGGCCCTTCTTGGCGGCCCGCGTGGGATTGTTTGCATCCAGATTCTCGACTTCACCAGTGTCCCTTCCTTTTGGCTTTAAATTGCGTTGGGAGCCTCGACCCCATTCGTGCTGACCACCAACTCTGCCACGGCCGCAGAGATTATCTACTATCAGCAGTCATGCCGACTAGGGGATTCCTTGGTGCTGGCGGAAAACCTTGAAAAAGTCCTTTGAAAAAGGCCTGCAGTGTCCTATCTCATTCACCTTGCCTTACCTTACCCTCGAACACCTGCCACAACGAGGTGCAGGTGTTTAGGCAGCTGCTGACACACCATCCCGTTTCGCCGGGCATTTGATAGTTGGCACCAAGGTAATTGGATGTTTGGCAACATATTGCCATCTTGTTTAATGTCTCTTTTGCCGCGGCGATAATCATCAGAAGGATTGCCGCCGCAACAAGGCCGCGAGAGAGCGTCACATCAAAGTACTGTGCCGCGGGATACCACCATCCCCTTCCGTGTTGATGGGCACTTCGACCCCAAAAAAACTTTATCAGCAGATACATGAGGTCTCTAGTATCTTGTTGATTGTTTACTAATTCGTATGAAGAAGAATTGCCTTTGGGGAGATGCAGCCATCCTCGGCGTTGCTGCCTTGACAGGCAACAGTGACACCATCTCGATGGTTGGTAGCCACGTTCGTCACATCGACTCCAGCTGCTTCGCGAGGTCTTGACTCTCTGCCTTGAAGGCACCAGCCGACGTAGTTGCTCTTGACTTTTGGGCTGTTCAACCTATGGGTCGTGCCCAGTCTCGCACAAGAAGCACGGTATTCATGTTTCGAAACGAACCGTCGGGCAGCATAAGACGGGCGTTCCATTTGCTCACCTCGCGCTGCCGGTCCAACGTGAGTCACATCATAAATATGAATCAACAGCCGAGAATCATCCCTCCAGACACCCAATGTAGCTTCCTGGTGTCGAGCTTGAGGCCGGCTATTGCGTCTAGGCACGCGCTAGCGAGCAAGACGGTCGGGCGGTAGTCGCCGAGGCACTTGTTTTATTAATGGCCCTGAATAACGAACTGAAGAAGCGGCAGATGAGGACGCCCGACGCGGTGTGACGGCTCACTGGTCACAATTGAGGCTCCTTGGTCGTCTGTGATTGGGCCATTGGCTCCGAGACCTGTCGTGCTGCGTTGCTCACCGCCAACGTCTGGCGGGCTGTGGGCGAGGAACCTGCTGCGGACGAGCAAAGACAGTAAGCAAAAAGCCCCAAGGACGGCGGCAGGAGGCTAGAGTCGCGAAGACGAGACAACTATGGGAGGGAACTTCATCCTGACTCGATCGAAGGTGATCGGACGGTCTATTGATGAGAATGGAGGGGGTTGACTCGGCGCGGCCGGTTAAGTGCGGCTCGAGACGACAGTCGTGGAGGGCTGAAGGCTGGCAAGACCTTGTTGATTCATCGGATTTCGCAAGATCTTCCCGGGAAGCTTTCCACCAGAGCATCGACTGGCACAGCGAAAACTCAAGCCAGTTGGGTAGGATAGCCAGTGTCGGCCGGCCCGTCGACGGTTCGATTGGGGGTCGTACATGTTATAAGGTGATGGGAGTAGCACACGACACAGCAGCACAGCAGCACAGCAGCTTGAGACACGCTTAGTGAGGTGTTTCCGAGTCGTGCGCACAGCCATTCATGGCAAACCATGGGGTCCAGGTATGGATATGAGCTGGATAAAGCTGGTTTGGCCCGAACTCCCACCTAGAGTGGGATGGGAGAGTCGGGGATGGAGGGAGGGCTAGGCGATGCGCAAGAACGGCCAGGGCCAAAAGATGGGGACAGGAGCGGAGCTTCCCATCAGCAAATTCGGACTGCGCGTGCACTTATCTATTGGCGGGGCGCATCAGCCCTGTAGCAACCGCCACCTCTGTCGTGGCCGACACAAGCGTCCATCGGATCCTTAGAGTTGTGTCGAGTAAGATGAGACTGCGCTTCTGCTTGGCTGTTCAGTGGTGGTGTACGGGAATGGATCCATGCAGGCAGTGCAGGGGCCGAAGGGTCGATGAAAGGCTGGATCTCGTCGGCCAAAGGAGAAAGATATCAATAACAGACTGCAAAGGCGCCCAGGAGAGATGGATGAGACGAGGCCATGGGCGGCAGCATGCCGGAGCAGGGTCGCCTTGAAACTATTTCAAACGCAGAAGGAAAGGGGGGAAAACGTCGGCAGAAGCTCGGAGACGTTGATTCCAACGGCACCCTCAACTTCTCTTCCATTCCAAGCGGGAAGAAGGATTCGGTTCGGCGTGTTGCGCTGACTGCTTCAAGCCGCCGCCCACGAGTACGTCGATCCACAACTCACAGTGGGCATCGAATCGAACAGATTCCCATGCAGCTTGGCCAATTACAGCCAATGACGGCCAATAGAGGCGACTGCAAACAGGTTGCTGGTGCTGTTGATCAAAGACCACCGTTTCTCGTTGACGAGCACGCAGACATAGAACACGGGCTTCGTTTCCAGCTCTGCATCAGGTTCATTAAAAAGGGGGGGGAAGAGTGAAAAGGCAGTTTTGGCTCAGATGAGCCCCAAGAAAGACAGGGTCGAGCAAAATGCCAATTGCAAGTGAGAAAAAGGTGAGATTCAGCGTTTCCATTCCATGGCTTTAGGTTCCAGTTACTACTGCCCTTTAGCAAACGGCTGTAGCCAACCAAGCGAGGCTTTACGACCAGATCTGCGGGCTGCTGGCCTCTGGCTTTAGGCGGCGGAGCTCTCTGATTGGCGCAAAACCACGTCGGATACGGCTTGCAACCAGCAGCTTCCCTGCGGCCGCCCTGCCCCACATCGGCCCTGCTGCTGCTGCTGCTGCTGCTGCTACTGCTCTCCTCACCTTACCTCACCTCAGCACGCCAGGGCCTGGGTCAGCTACACACTGGCGCCGATGCTGGGCGCTGCGGCTGCGACAGGCTGCTCTACCTACTGTAGCGGCTGGGGATGCTACCTTGCCTTGCCTTGCCTTGTGTTGCCCTGTCCTGTCCTGTTTTATCCTGTCCTATCCTGTCCAACAGATATCACACCTCATCGGGTAATGAATCCACACTTAGATCACAGTCACGTCGTGCGCGCGTCCAGTGCGTTGCGTTGCTTGCTGTTTTCTTGCGTTGAAGCCTGCCCGTCTGAGCTTTTCTTGCAAACCGCCCGGAGCACTGAGCAAAACCACCCTCCCAAACTCCACCCTGCCCTGCTCGTTCGGGAACGACCTTTCATCCATTATTAGGTCCTCGCAACAAGTCCCTGCCAAGTTTAATTGATCTTGTAAATTTCCCCTTCTTCCTCTTTGTTTCCAGCAAAGTCCACTTCCCTTCGGTTGTCGTACGATGGGCTATTAAACCCGCGCATCGTTTCCCCCTTCAATCTGCCACTCACTCCCTCACTCACACAAACACACGCACTGCGCCCACTGTCACCTTGGTCTTCTGCCAGCTGCGCAAGGTATCGACTGCTGCAAGAGCTGCAGCCACAACGCCCACCAATCTCCCGAGCTCCTGCTGCCGAGCTAAAGCTCGACCTCCGCCTCGACCTGCCGGCCCCTCATCAACCTCAGCCCGCCGCGAAACCCGCACGAAGCTTTGCGGCTCGAATCGTCGATCCATTTCAATCCCCGATAAGCTCCTCGGCACGCTTACCAACAAGCACGGCCACCTCCCGTCGTACGAGCCGACGACGACCCTCTTCCGACCTCCCACGATCCCGCACATGTCTCGAGACGCCCGCCTACACACGCAGTCACGATGAAGAGCACGCCGCTTATCATCAATTGGCACGACCAGAATGCCCCCGTCTACTCGGCCCATTTCGAGCCCCACGGCAAAGGCCGTCTGGCCACGGCCGGAGGAGACAACAACGTGAGAGTACGTCCAACCCCCGAACCGGCCATCCTGCAACCTCTGAGGCGGCTGCCCTGGCGAGGCTGACACCGATCCCAGCTCTGGAAGGTCGAGAGCGATGGCGAGGATCGAAAGGTCGAGTACCTGTCCACCCTGACCAAGCACACCCAAGCAGTCAACGTCGTCCGCTGGGCGCCCAAAGGTACACATCCAACCCCACCTGCCTCCTGCTGCTCCCGCTGACTGTTTCCTTCCTCCAGGTGAGATCCTTGCTTCCGCCGGCGACGATGGGAATGTCATCATCTGGGTCATGTCCGAGCACAGCGGCCCTGCCTTTGGCAACGAGGGCCTCGAGGACAAGGAGACCTGGCGCACGAAGCACATGTGTCGGTCTAGCGGATCCGAGATATACGACCTGGCCTGGTCTCCTGACAGCTCCTACTTCATCATCGGAAGCATGGACAACATTGCTCGAATCTACAATGCCAGCTCTGGTACGTCTGTCTGGCGCATCCGTCATCCCAACTTGATTGCTGACCTATACAGGCACTCTGGTACGCCAGATCGCCGAGCATAGCCATTACGTCCAGGGAGTCGCGTGGGATCCTCTGAACGAGTACATTGCGACCCAGTCGTCCGATCGATCGGTGCATATATACTCGCTCAAGACCAAGGACGGTCAGCATACCCTCAGCGGCAACCACGACGACAAGCCCTCCAAGATCGCAAGCCACAACAAGAGCGACCTGCCTCCCCGCCGCATATCCTCGAGCAGCCCTGCGCCTCCGGACTTCAGCATGCGGACCCATCTTACCGTGGAACAGGCCGTGGGATCCCCCGTGCCGTCCGCTCCCGGTACTCCCACTTCGATTGCGCTGCCGATGAACCCGCCAAGCGTCATCAGCCACAGTAGGCGATCCTCGTTCTCATCGAGACGCTCGCCATCCCCGCCCCGTCAATGCCCCTGCCGGCCGTTATGCCGTTGGAACCTTCACCGAAGCCTCACCCGTCGGGTGGTCTCGGCATGAAAAATTCCACTCTGTACGCAAATGAGACGTTGTCTTCGTTCTTCCGGCGTCTCACTTTCACGCCCGATGGTAGTCTCCTTCTCACCCCAGCTGGCCAATACCAGACCCAGCATAACTCGGAGGGCAACGCGAAGCCAACCTTTGAGGTAACTAACACCGTCTACATCTACACGAGAGGCGGCATCAACAAGGCGCCCATTGCCCACCTCCCCGGTCACAAGAAGCCATCTGTAGTTGTGAAATGCTCGCCAATCTTTTACACCTTGCGGACGTCACCCCCTGTGACAAAACACATCACCATCGACACGTCTTCTTCCGAGGAACCCATCCCAGCCCTGCCGGAGCCCGTTGCTAGGCCTACGGGAAACACCTCAGTCATGGACCCGCCTCCTCCGCCAACTTCAGTCCCCGAGTCGAGCCCTGCCCCGAGCAAGGCCGAGTCGACAGTTTCTACCCCTGGTCCGAAGGCCGCCTTTGCCTTGCCATATAGAATGATATATGCAGTTGCAACCCAAGACTCTGTTCTTCTCTACGATTCTCAGCAGCAAACGCCCATCTGCATCGTCAGCAACCTCCACTGTGCTACGTTCACAGACCTGGCCTGGTAAGTCAAGCTCCACCTACCAGATTGACGAGTTTCTAACATTGTGCGCAGGTCGAGTGACGGACTGACTCTCTTGGTCTCCTCGTCTGATGGCTTCTGCTCGACCCTATCTTTCGCACCTGGCGAACTGGGTCAAATCTATCAGGGAGACTTGCCCACCGCCAAGAGCCCGGCTGTGCCTGGTAACACAGCAGCGGCATCCTCATCAAATCAGAACACCCCGATTCCCACCCCAAGCTCGGCGTTCGCTCCTCCGTCCCCATTTCCCAACGGCGGGTCGCATCACCGAAACTCCACAAGCTCTTTTACCGCGCCATCGCCGCCGCCTGCTGGCTTCGTCAGCCAGCGGCCCCATTCGCCAGCGCGATCAAACTCTACATCATCCGTGGCAACACAGTCATCGAACGTGGTCACTAATCCCTCTCTGATTGTTGGTAGCGTGCCCGGCATCGCGGTTGCCAACTCTACCAAAGTCACGGGAGTCCCCATCACCACGCCGCCTGAGACGCCACGGCCCAACGCCGCGACCAACGCAGCAAGCGGATCGGCTAGCGGCGCGGCGGCCAGCGGGACCAAGCGCGACGCCAGTGAAGGCGAAAAAGAGGAGGGCAGCGAGCCCAAGAAGAGACGAATCGCACCGACACTGGTGGAGCAGAAGCCGTAGACGGCGTCAGATTGTGCGTGAGTGTTCGAATCTTGTCTTGTACAATGATATCATGGTAAAAAAAGCGTTGATTGGTCGGAGAACATGGGACTTGTGTAAATGTCGCGAGCTCGAATGGGCAATGGAAGGCCTGCCTACCCAGGTCGGGACAGAGGTAACGGATATTCGCTGAGGCTGCTCTCGCGGACGAATTTGTTTGCATGGCATGGCGTTGCTAGGGTATAACAAGGACTTTGTGGCGATATGTCTCTAGTCTACTGGAATGAATCACCCCGTTTATATATAGTTGTTGCTGTTGCTCTCATGCATCATACTGTATTATTGACTGAGGGTCATGAACCGCCTGTTCAAGAATTGATGCTGATTTGCTGACGGAAGCAAGTGGGGCCCGTGCAACGACATGTCCTGAGACCTGTGGTGACCCGAATGTGTATGAATAACACGAGCTGAGAGTGTTTATGAACGTGTATTTGTTATACGGCAGTCTCATGTGCCATTCAATACTATAGTTCTGAGGGTTCAGACTCTGCTTGTGCATTACCTGGATCTCTCATCTTACATCATTTAAGGTCTTCTCACCATCATCACGACAAGCATGGCGTCGAAGCGGTCGACAAGCCCGGGGTTCATCCAGAACCCGTTTATCAAAAAGCGCAACTTGGCATGGCAGTTGGACATACCGGCAACTGCAGAGACAGAGGATGCCGCAAAGTCTGGGAATGAGCCGCAGAAGACACATAGTGACGACGACAGGCAGGAGCACGCTTCCACGGATGCGCCGGCGCGCCACAGCGTCTCGGCCGCCCTGGAATCCGGCGCCGCATCCCACCCGGACCCGGCGGGGCACTTCTTCGCCCACCTCGCCCGGCACACCCTGAGTCCTTACCCGCCCGCACACCGCGCCTCGCGGCGGACGCCTCCCTGCGGGGCCTCTTCCTCGCGCACGCCGGGTCCCGGCGCGGCGCGCACTTTGTGGTGCACCAGCACGACCACCCGGTCGCGGGCGTGCACTACGACCTCCGGCTGCAGGTGAACCCCACGAGCAGCGTGAGCTGGGCGGTGATGTACGGGCTGCCGGGGGACCCGAACTCGGGGCGGCTGAACCGGAACGCGACGGAGACGAGGGTGCACTGTCTGTGGAACCACGTCGTGGAGACGGGGAGTGCGGGGACGGGAAGCTTGGTTGTCTGGGACTGCGGACGGTTTGAGGTTTTGGAGAGGCGGGTGGGGAGGGGGCCGGTGGTTGATCCGGATTCTGCGGAGGAAGGAGGGGAGGAAGAAGGGGAGGGAGGGGGAGGGGGGATTACGGAGCAGGAAAAGTTGGAGAGGGCGTTTGGGGAGAGGAAGATTCGGGTGAGGTTGTTTGGGAGTAGGCTCCCGGAGAGGTACGTGTTGAATTTGAGGTTGACAAAGGGCGAAGACGCGGAGGGGAGGCGGAAGAGTGCGAGGGCGATGGGGAGGCCTGTGAGGCGGAGGAGAGGGGGTGGGCAGGCGAAGACGAGGAAGCGGGATGTTGTCGAGACGGGTTCCGAGGGGTCGTCTGGGGACGAGGGGGATGGGACGTGGTACCCGACCCGCTTGGAGAGGGGAATCGCGGCGAGAACGATGAGGAGGAAGGGAAGAGAGAGTTGTCGGCGATGGAGCAGGAGATCCGGGAGCTCGAGGACGAGCACGTCCGGCGCACGAACGCGTACAAAGGCGCGGAGAACAGCGTCGGCAGCGTGTACCAGCGGCGGTGGTACCTCTCGCTCGACCGGGAGGGGTGCGGGTTCGAGAGGAGGCACGTCGGGGAGAAGCGGGTCTGGGTTCCAAGGGATGGTAGTGGGAGTTGCAGTGGAAGGGGGCGGGAAGGAAGAGGAGAGGTCGATGAAAGCGGGAGGCTGAGGTTTCCATTTCACGTCCGCGGCCCGGACGTGGAGAGGAGCATCGTCACGGGACGCAAGGGGGGCGAGGTCTTGAGGGACGAGGGGGTAGAGGGGTTTGTCAGGAGAAAAGGGTGGAAGCCTGTGTTGAATTGAGTGGGCGACCACGATGTTTTCGGGTGTTTGCAGTTTAGAAGCGTGAGAGTATGCCTGATGCCAAAGAAGCATGACCTTTTCCATCGCCGGTCATTGTATCATATTAACGTCAACAGCCTACGGGTCAATTGTAGTTGGATAGAACTTTCAGCAAGGGTTTCAAGAGCATTGCATCGCCGGCCGAGAGACTGGGATAGTCTAAATGCTAGAAACTGAGGTTTGAATAACAACATAATTACAGATGGAGGGGCCTCGAGCCACTGGTCCGAGCCTATCTTATTCAAACCCTTACGGGAGGCCATTGTATCCGTGTTTAGACCACTTCGCCCAGGCTTCCAGAGGCGTCGTAGAGTTTTTTTTGTTGGAAACCTGGGGGGTTTCTCCTCTCATCAGTTTTGTTCGCCTTGGATACCTGACCACTGATGGCTTGGGGTCCTGTTTTTTCCGATCTACCTAACATTCAACACGCACCAGCCAATCTCCAGTCGTCTGCGGCAGTCGAAATCACACCATTCAAAAGGCGCGCAGCGTAAGTAGTCCCTTGTTCTGCATCATGTACGCAAAATCTTGCTGTTCCAGCATCCGCCCATACTCCCCCGCCAACCCCCACCGCACGCCCAGCCTCTCCAGGCAGCGCTTGATGGAGTTCGCCCCATCTTCGTACTGCGCCAATCCTTCTTCCCTGACGAGCCACGCGAGGGTGTTTGCTGCGCCGTACAGCGAGTCCAGGATGAGCGGGCTTACATCGCTCACGCTGTCGCCGCCGCCGGAACCATCCTTCTCCATGGAAAGGATGAAGAGCAGCAACTCCTCGGCCAGCGCTGCAACGTCCTTGCTGGCATTCGTCAGCGCCTCCACGGAGTGGATCTGCTGCGCCGTCTCCTCTTGAGAGCGCAGTCGCCCGTCGTGGCCCGCGGGACAGCTATAGGTGTCGTGTAGCAGGATCGCGGCGGAGAGCAGTACGCAGCGCGGCGCGAGAAAGGAGAGTCCTGGGGGCAGCCTCTTCGCCGTTGAGGACAGCGCCGCGGAGAGGGAAGTGATCTCGGTAATGGCGGCCACAGTGGACATGTTGGGGTCCTTTTTGTGCTCCGACGTTACTTTGCGGATGTGTGTTATGACGTTGCCGGCGAGCAAAGCGGCGCGACAGAGGGAGGAGAACAGGGTTGGGGAGGAGGGGGGTGGAGAAATGATTGTGTGGTGAACTGCACGGCCGACACGGCCTTCATCCTGGATCAAGTCAGCCTTTCTCCTCGGAGTTACGTGTGGAAGGGAGGAGATGAAGAATGGGAGAAGGTACCCAGGCCTCGTCGTCTACGGGGAAGGTCTCGTTGTCTTGCGGCTCGGGTGAGAGATAGCGCTTCTTGTTGCCGAGGCAGATGATGCGGTCGAGGGCGAGGATCCCCCACCAGGTCCTTTTCCGCTCTTCCATCTCCGTCCACGTCGTCTACTTACAATCAGTACAGGTTTGAAACGTGTCAGGATACGGATGACAATACCGGCGATTTCAACAAGACGTTGCCGTCATGGAACCCCGGCAGCCCGAGAAAATCGGCATACCGCACACAGGACGCAACGGAGACCCAAGCGGCCGGGTACACCGCATGCGCGTACTCGAAGTACGCAACGAGGACCATGGACTGCAGGACCATCAGCGATGTCGCGCCGCCGTTCTCCAGCTGCGACAGGAAGCGCTTCGCGGCGCGGTAGACGGCGAGGTGCGCGGTGGCGACGCCGGGAACGGGGCGGGTGTTCATAAGTTTCATGGCCAGGAAGAGCATGGCCAGGTCCGGACCGCCCTGGGCCAAGGCGGTTCCCATGTGCATACGCTTCTTGGAGACGATGGGGAGCCAGGCGTGTGTCTTGGAGAAGTAGGCGTTGACGGTCTGCTGCACTGCGGCACCGTCGCCTAGTTGCTCTAGGACTTCCTGGTTGGCGTGTCAGCTGGTTTTGGCCTTGTGAGGATGCTGCGAAGCTTGGTGGTAGGAGTAAGGTGCGCCACGTACGGCGGGAATATCAAATGCAGGCCTTGGCAGTGATTGGTTCATAGCTTCATAGGTCGATGTGTCAAGAAACACGTCGGGCGGGTACTGCGCCGCGGGCGCTTGATCCCAGAGCGATGCGGCGGCGCGTACGTCGCCGCGGTGTTAGGCGTGTCTTCCATGCTGCTGTCACGACCGCCGGACCCCGAGGCCGGGCCCGACCCTGGATCAAGACTGTATCGGTCCTCGGGGCCAGTCGCACCTACAGCCGCATTCGTGGCGGAAGCGCTGGGAGTGCCGCCGGCCTGGTTCAGCCGGCTCTCAAGCTCTAGCAGTTTCAGCTGCAGGGCGGCGAAGTCGTCAGCGGTCGGCGCAGGATGCGGCGACGACTCGGCGTAATCGCACCGGCGCTCCATGCGGACACAGAGCCCACATGCAGGACGGGACTTGTCGCATTTCCTCTTCATTTTTCTACAGCTAGCGCAGGCTTGAGGGGCCTTGGCCTCGTCGGCGTACCGGTCCCTGGGCGTGAGAAGAAGGGCCATCTTTTTTTTTTAGTTATGAAGAGGACTTCATGACTATACACCTTAGTGGTGTGGGAATAGAGAGGGTGGAAGACTCAAGGTGAAGTTTGTAGGGTTGAATGAAGATCGCACTAAGGTGTCAAACGGACGGGTGCTGACAACTGCAAACTTATTTTTCGCAGAGGGTGGATGCCCTTGGGTTCTGTGGGATGGCATTGCTCTCGGACTAATCTTTCCAAGAAACTGTGAAGATACGGTAAAGTGCACAGAATCTCACAGAGCACACGTCGCATTCAACCATCTGACAGCACTATTTGACATCGATCTGGGAACCAGCCGCTGAGAACTCGGAGATCGACCTGGCACGATGTGCCGGGCTTGACGTTGGATGAGCCGAGGGAGTGGGGCCGTTCTTCCGCTTCACCGCTACATGGCCGCCGCCGTCGCTGTAGCAGCCAGCCGTCTAAACAGCTGCTCTGGGGTAAAAACGCTTCCCTCTGGTGGTAGGTTAAGGTCGATGGTTCAGCGGAGGTTCGTCGGTTATCGATGTCCAAGCACCTAAATTGCGCAGCTGAACTGTCTCTGCCCAGCTTGCCTGCCCAGATTCGAGCCCAGAGTAGATAATCCAGCTGGAGATTGCATGGATCGCGTCGAACAAAGGTGGAGCTGGGGAGGCCATGTCCTTGTCCTTGTCAACGAGAATCTCAGCCCGAACATCGGCTGTCCGCCCCAGGAAGACAGCACAGGACGCAAGTTGGCAAGGTCGTCGTCCCCCCCCCCCCGGCTGGGGGCGGATCCCTGCAACCAAGCCCCAAAGCCCCCTTATTTGCGCTGGACGACGAGGCGGGCAAGCGGGCCAACATGTTTTGTTGTACGGGGAAAGTAAACAGAGGCAATGAGTAACTAACCTTACGGGACCTTCTTCCTTTGTCTGCTGTCCTCCCAACTTTTCTTTGTTCAACGTTTTCGTCATCGTAGTCGTCGAAGTCAACGTCGCATTCGCAGTCGTCATCGTCCGTCCGTCGTCTCCTCCTCCCCCTCCAGTCTCCGTAGCGCTCTCGGCTCACCTCTTCTCTACCTCCCCCGCAATCATGGCCGAATCCCCGAGCCGCTCCGGCAGCCTCCGTGTCCGCCGAACCCGAGGCGGGCCCTCGAGGAACTCGTCCGCCCGCTCCTCGGCCGCTTGGGAGGACTACTCCTACCTCCACCCGGCCAACTACCAACAGCAGCACCACAACTTGCGCCCCGCCTCTTCGCGCTTCTCCCTTAACGAGCAATTCGCCGCCACGCGACAGGAGTACGAGTTCGGCGACGACGACACCTCATCCATCGTTGATCGCATGACCATCGCCTCGGACCTCGCCGACGACAGCACCATCGCTGTGAACATGGGCGCCGAGGGGGACTACTACGACCTGCTGTGCTTGGCCAAGGACCCATCCCTAACGCCGGACCAGATCCGAAGGGCATACCACCGGTTGGTGCTGTACCTGCACAAGGACGGCCTGCCCGAGAACCTGCACAGCGTCGCGCAGCCGTACTTCAACCAGGTGCAGAGGGGCTTCGAGACGCTAATCGACCCGCACCGACGAGCACTGTACGACGCGAGCAAGCTAAGGGATTTGACGAATGCGCCCAAGCTCCCTCTCGACGAGGACTATCGATATGCATATGATCTATCACTGAAGGAGCAGCTGAGGCAGCGGGCGGCTGATGTGGTGCAGACGTCGTCGGATCTGGGAATCAGGTTCGATGCGTCGAAGGCGGTCCGACAGGGCTCTGCCGTTACCCCCTTGGATTTCACCCTGAGTCATTCCGTGACAGTAGGACTTCCGGTGCTTGGCCGGCTGGTTGAGAGAACAGCAATGTCAACTAACCAACGCGTTGCGTCAACGTCGAAGCGAACGCCGTCTGTTGCGATCACTGAGAGTGAGAAGGCAAATGCCGACGACTCGCGGGAGCCTATGATATACCTGCCTCCGCCGCAGGTGACCTTGACCGGCTCTGTATACGGCATCGTCGAGGAGATATACAGGGTTCCTCTGCCGCTGTTGGCGGACCGCTATCAACCTCTATTACCCCTGACTATACCCCGAAAGCGCATCATGCAGCTTGCTGAGCAACGTCCATGTCCCCTGATCAGTCTGAAATTCCGACAGGACATCATCCACAGGACGGCAGAGGATCGCATTGCCAAGACGGAAATCGAAGTGGAAAGCGAAGTGCTCCCAGAAGCGTCACTAACGGCCAGAGTGTCACACCCGATCTATCTGCCCAATGATCCAAACCCGATATTACTGGAAGGTAGCGTGCGGTCTGGAAGACTGTGGATGCGGGGCCCCCTCGCGTTGGGGTTGGGATTCATCGCTGGATGGGAGCCGGAACTGCGTACGCGACCGCGGACAGCGGCGACTGGAGCGTCTGGCCTGGCGAAACGATCAAGTTCTTCACGGACTTTTCCCAGGTGAGCAGGAACCAGCTGCTCACCGAGTTCCCCATGAAGACGTCTGCAAGCTTCGAGATAGGATACACGACATCGCCGGAACGGATGCCCTCTACGGGCCATGAAGACTCTCCGAGAGGAGAATGTGGTATTCGCGGGCTAGATTACGAGAACAACACCAGCAATGACGGCTCATGGACAGTCTCGGCATCTTTGACGGCGGACACGGTGGCTGGCTATATCAGGTACGGCCGCGACCTGCCGCCACTCGGTCCTAGCCCCGCCAGACTCGAATTGGAGCTGTGCTCCAACACCCTTCTCGACCGGTACGTCGCCGTCCGGAACCTCTGGACCATCGGCCGGTTCTCCAAGCTCGGCCTCGAACTCGGCGTCAGCCCGCATAGCTTGCACCTCTCCCTATACTGGTCGCGCCTCAGCCAACGCCTCAGCATCCCCATCCTTCTCTCTCCACGCGCCGAGTACAGCCCCTCGATCATCTTTTACGCGAGTTTCGCACCCCTCGTCGCCTTCGCTGCGCGGCACTTCCTCTGGAAATCCAAACGCGCCCGCCCCACCGAGGTCGATCTGCAGGCCTACGTCGCGCGCAAGCGTGCCGCAGCCGACGACGTCGCCTCCCTACTCGCGGGGGCCGTCGAGGCCCGCCAACGAATCGAACGCCAACGTGGCGGGCTCGTCGTGCTGAGCGCAAAGTTCGGCGTCAAGGAGGAGGCCGGCGGCGACTGGGCTGCTGAGGAGGTCGCGGACGTGACGCTTGCGGTGGCGGCGTTGGTGGAGGACGGGAGGCTGCGAATCCCGGCCGGCGTGAGGAAAGGGTCGCTGTTAGGATTCTGGGACCCGGCGCCGCTGCGGCGTAAGGCGCTCCACGTGAGGTATCTGTGGCGAGGAAAGGAGAGTACCGTTGAGGTTATGGGGCGGGATGAGCTGGTTCTCCCGCCTCCGAGGAGGGATGCGTCTTGATGATGAATGCTTGTATGATGACATGTATGAGATGGATTCTTTGCATTATAGGAGTCATTGGAAGGGCAAGGGGCGGAGAGGTTGCATGGGAAGGTGTTTTTTCGGTTTACACATCCCGCTTCAGTCAATCTGTTAGACGGAAAAATGCGATTCTTGTGACGAGGGATTGACTCGTTCCATGGACAGATCGTATGACGCTTATCGCGATAGAATCGGAACATTGAGTTTCATCCCGGGCAATTGTTACCTATCAACAGTGTCTTTAAAACATTGACTTATCACAGTCACGAGAGCAATAAGAGAACAGCCACACGAATCTGTTTGCGATCCTCCGCACTAAGGTCTACGCGCTCAATTCAATCTGTTCCTTGCTCTACCCCCACCCCTTCTTCCCAGTGCCGCTGCGACCATTCGCATCCCCTTATCCTTCCCCCAATGTACTCTTGTTCCAGTCCCATCATCCAGATTCCAAGCTTCGGCGCCCTTCGTTATGAGCTTCGGAATCTCTTCCCGGTCGGATGGAGTATTGAGTTCCTTGATGTGATTCCCAAGCACAACCAATGTTTCCGTATTTAACTTCGACGTCTGTTCCATTGCCTCGTACATTACCGTCATTCACAGTCCATTGGATCGTGCGTGACTGCCAACTTCAACTCCACCAGACATTTCTTGAACCCCTGCAGACATTTCTCAAACTCCGGCAACCTCTCAAGCAGACCAGACAAGTTGGACACAAGAGTCTCTGGAGAATTGTCAAATTGGATCAAGTTACGGGCGGTAGTATCCTGCGTGTTTCTAGCCTCTGGTTCCCCGAACAAACCGTCATCATGCCCGTTGAACGGGGAGTTAACCATAATTACATCGCCATTCGAAACAACCGTTGTTAGTATTCCTACCGATGCTTTTTCGCAGGCGATTCCATGCGCCTGACGGTCCAAGCCCACATCATCTCCGTGGGTTATATACCATCCTGATGGCTGCGGTTGTCCTCTTCCTTGTTCCATCGTGTGCGCTAGGTAACCCGATTTCGGTCCGAGATTAAAGGTTCGACTAGTTTCTAATCCTTTGTCCGATTCATCAACCACCTGTTCGAAAGAAATGGCGCGGTTATCATACCTACTGTTAACTCCCTCAGCCCTGTGTCTTGGTGGAGAGATGTAAAGGTGAAAGAAGACGACGCGTTCTTCGACGCGTTTCCTGCTTAAATACGGAGGATGACATGCACGTAAGCACGTAACGGCCCCTCGTCCAATTGCAGCACATGCCTTACAACCATCCTAGATCCAGGTACGTACCGCGTCCTAGGCGATCAGAGGCCTTTCATTACGTGACAAAGCGTGACTTGACGCATTTTGCCTAAATGTTTTTCGTCGATTCCACCACAGTCAGTGCCTACCGTACAAGCTGCCTCGTCCGTCACCAAGATGCTCAACACATATTGGTATGGCCGCCGATCCGCTGCTGTGTGGAAATAATTACGACGATGAAGACAGTTTTCTCTGGTCTTAATTTGGTATGCAGGGCCACACCTTGAGATAGTAAGTAGCATCCCGTCCCGGTCACAGTTCTGGCTGTTTGCCTGGCGTTGACACATTCTCTGCTTCCGTCTCGGCCCCACCAAGCTGGAACGGCGGTATCGGCTAGTCCTCCGGTCTGGCCTGCCGATCGCAGTCCGCACTTGCAGCGCAAATGATCCCCACTACAGCACTGGCTTGCACATGCTTGTCGAGAATTTGCGTGCCAGTGCTGAAGTCGAGATTCTACAACTGAAGTTCGAATCCCGACGGTCTGCACACAACAACGAAATCACGATCATGGTTTGCGGCTACAATCACGAACCCGACCGAAACCCAATGGCACCACAGTTTTTTGTCCCCTAGGCAGTCGTCGGTAGGTTTCATTGCATGTACCTGTGAGGCCCCAATTCCTTGGCTTGTTGCATGCATAGCCTCATGCATCACGTTATAAGACGCACGTCACAAACGACATCGAGTAGCCATCTTTGTTAATTGAATCAAACTGCGATACGAGAAGTATGCACTGTCGACTGGATGCGAAACTAGGTATATTGAAGTTTGTTTGCATGTTTTCTTGAGCTACCTAAAGTGTGGTTGCGCCGATAGCTTGACCCGACTTGGGAATCAAGAAATTGCTCCCCTGGACCTTCTTGTTCGAACCTCTTGGTCCCTTCAGGATCGAGGCATCAACGCTGACAAATGAGCTGTTGGACCAAGTTCCTGAGTTCCACGAGTTACCCGACGCGGTCACGGTGCTGACGAGACTGACTTGTGCAGTGCCCACATTGACAGCGGCAATGTTGCCAGTCATTTTGGAAGACGAGCTGCGCATGAGGAAGCCCGTGTCGCCGTTGTTCCAAGCCGTGTTACGCTCGAACGTCAGAGAACCTGGGTTGCCGTTGTCGATGAAACCCTTCTTGTAGTTGCCGAAAGCAATCGAGTTGCGGATGACGTGGTTGGCGGGCGGGTTGTCCGTGATGCCCAGCTTATAACCATTGCCATCCCCGTTAAAGGGAGAAAAGCCCCAGCGGTTATAACCATTTCCCCAGGCGTAAACTTCTTCTATAGTGACGGGGCTAGCGAACATGAACAGGTCCAGACCGTCGTCGACGTTGTCCCAGAGCCGCGCATTGCGCAGAACGTTGCCCTCACCCGAGCCCGACTTGCACGCAAATCCGTCGGCGCTCTCGCCGTTTTTTCGAGGGTCACGGTTACGGTACGAGTCCAGATTCACAACGGTGTTGTTGGCGGAAGCTCCTTCAAGCTGGAAGCCGGTCTCGTAGTTGTCGTGGGTCGACAGACCGTCGTAGTAGTTGTGAGATGCATCACGGGCATAGATGCCGTAGGGACCGTTGATGATTTCGAGGTCGTAGATTGCCCAATAGTTTGCGTTCTGAATGTGAAAGACACCTCGCTCGGGGTTGGGCAAAGCTTCGTCCAGGGCCTTGGGGGTTCTTGCTAGTGTCAGTGATACCGCTTTCTCTGGCACGTTACTCGACTCACCCAGGCATGTTTTCGCCATCGATAATAACCTTTTCGCCTTGATAAGGCCGGATACTGATTGGAGACGTCCTAGTACCACTCTTTCCAATCTGTATGTTCGCTGACGGCGCATAAGTGCCCTTTCGGAGATAGATAGTATCACCGGCCGTGGCGGCAGTGACAGCAGACTGAATGGACCCAAACGGGGCGTCTAGGGTTCCGGTGCCAGTGCCGGTGGGAGAGACAAAGATGTCACGGGCGGCCGCACTGCTCAGGATGGCGAGCGACGCGACAGAAACAAGGGCGAACGGTGCCATGATTGTGATTATATTGATGACGACAGGTTCTTGTAAATATATCTAGCCAAGCCGGGTTTCAACGACAACTTATAGTCAGGTTTCTGCCCAGCACGAGCTTGATTCGATATTGATTGAAGGCAACTCAATATGCCAGTCAGTCCCACAAGTCGGTACCAAATGTAACCATGCCTCTGATGCTTCAGTAACGGCCAAATAGCAAATCCCCCAATCACGGGCCGCTGTTGTAGGCAGATCATGATGGTCGCGGTCAGCGTCCGGCGTCGGCGATGGCTGTCGAAAGCAATCCTCGGAGAAAACGATCCCGCAAATAAATGAATGCATGGGCAGAATTCTCATCTCCCTCAACAGGAAGGACCAAGAAGTGGGACCCTTTTCCAGGCTCGGTCCCTGTCATGTTCATCCGACCAATTGAGATTGGTGGTTCAAGCTATGCTTATTTCCTTGTTTTGACTATAATGGCAATCCTCCACGAATCGCGGAGTGTACAGCTAGGTGGGCGAAAACTCCACTTAGGTTAGCTCGACCTGCTTAAGTGTAAAGAGAAGTACCATTGGCAAGTCTCAGCGCTGTGGTCCTTACAAGACCATTATCTTTGGAAAACGGAATTTCTCCGTTTTTTCTGGTCATTCTTCAGAACCACATATTGTTTACAAGTATTATGTTAGCTGTTGCTTTTATGGGATGACCACGGTTGTGATACCAAAACCCGAATATCTTTCTGTTTGGTCAATGTAGCATTAAAAGAGTCGTTTTAGCACGCAAATATGATAGGACAGAGTGAAAACCTTGTTTATTTCTCATCAGGTCATGAATGGCCGATGTCGGGTTGGATATACAGTAACGAAGGCAGGGCCATTAGCAGAAAAGTCTGTATCTTCGCATGATGTAAGACATCTACAGGTTGATGTTATGCGGTAAAGTACCTCTCAGCGCTCACGTAGAAAACTTGAGTTTTCCTGTCACATCTCTCTGATACGGTGAATGACATAAGTCGGGTGCAATTCTTAAAGGTTGAAGCCACTTCGGGTAGGTTATTCCAGCATGTGCACATGTGGTTACGACACAGCCTAAATTCACACAGTTAGTCCAGATGAGACGAATCGGAAAACTGTATCTTCAACGCCTGGGCAGGTGTTTGCGCTATAGCCGGCATCATAACAATGCCGCAGAGTCGCCCGTCTTATGCTGGTTTGACATCCCTTTATCCGTATCTTCAGTGGGTCCTTCCGGCTTGACAACAAATGGGTAGGGATTAACGTTCTAGGAGACAGTTGGAGTTGTCATTTCTAAACAGTATGTATAAATGAACATCTTGTTGAATGGATTCTCTCCTTAAAAGAGAACCCCTGTGTACGATCGTAACAGGGTAAAAGTTAGGGGTGAACCAAAGATGTATTTTCCATCATTATCTTCCTAACTACAAGACTTGGCTTTTGTACACAAGCTATATGATCTCGTACGTCCCTGAGTTAGTTCGGCACGAACATGCTTTGATCCCCTCAATGGATAACCGAGGGCCGAGTATCCAGTCTGTGCCTTCTGCCATGGTGTGTGTCCTTGAGTCGTGAGTGTCGTACAACCAGCTGGTGCTGTTATTCCAACACATCTCACACATAAGCATAATCAATGTTACTGACCAGCATATGTCCTTCTGAAATAAACATAAACAGAACCGAACCGGCCCAATATTCTATGCATGTTTTGACACGACGTTCACCCCATGGACATGTTCAATCTGTCGTTTGAACCAAGAATCCTAGGCTCCTCCTCGCGAAGTACTTCATGAAGCTTATCAGCAGCCACACATGCGGCGGGTGCTCCTACTGTAATAAAACCGCCCCACCAAACTGGCACTACTATCAACGCCCTGTCACTGCTCCGAGCCAAACCACCAGTTGCCAGGCAGGCTCCGTTCGTTCCCCAACCACCACCCACCAGAAATGTGACGCTAGCAGCAACGATGGCTTTGGTGTTGTGGCCGTTGGGATCTGGGACGTTGGCGACCCCGTCAAAGACCACATCGTCCTGGGCGGCGGGAAGGTTGAAAATGACAGAGGGTTTACCGTCGTTACTCTTAGGTCCCACAACGCGCAGCGGCATGAGCTCGGTGGAGAAGTGGAGGGGCATTGCGAGTTCGATTTTGTACCAATCTGGTATGATTAGGTGAAAGAAGACCTGGGTCTTGGTGTCTTTGGGGAGTGCCTGTCTCGCCACCTTCATGGTATTGACCAACGCATCTAAGTCGTCTGAGTACGCATCAAATGTATTCGGGAGTGGTGTCGCTGTCAGAATTTCGTCAAACTTCTAATGCCAAATGTTGTCTGGGTGCTAGAGGTAGAACCTATGTCCTTCGCCTTGGTATTTCTTCATATGATGCTTCACGATCCCATAGAGTGGCCGAGCAAGACCATCAGGTCCATTAGCACCCATCGCCGTGAGAGTGTTCTGCGTGCCGAGTTCGTCTTTAATCCCCTGAGATTGTGGTTGATCATATGCATCTCCACTATGCAATTTTGGAGTACACTGAGGAACTGAGAAAGCATCTAGTTTGCCACCACATGTACGTTCCTGAGGCTCTGGTTCAAAGTATCCATCGCTTCTTTTGTTGCCGCGGCGGCGTCTTGCACTGCGCAAGCACTCGCAGTCGCCGCGTCAGCATTGGAAGTCACCGCTTCAAATGCTTTCGTTCCATTCTTCGACAGCTTTCCGATGCTCTGGCTGATATCCTGCGCATCACGGGTTGTCGCCTCAAGGTTTTGCTCGTACATTTCAGCCATCTGTTTGACGCTCTGCATACGTACGTTGTTTAGCTCTGTGCCGCTAGCCACGAACTTTGACACATCATCTACCAAAGAGTCCACCTTCTTTTCAAGTTTTTGGTATACTTTGCTAGATTGCGACGCTGCTGTTCCTTCGTTCCAGTCTTTGCGATTGCGGTTCAACCATTGCGCGCTCTTGAGAACCAGGTTTGGGCCTGGTCTCATAAAAGACCGAAGTTCAAAAAGACTGTTTCCGGGGGCTTTTGTAATTTCATCGACAACGATGGGGACTGGGTGTTTGGGTTGTTCTGACATCTCGGGTACGGAAGCTGTGAGGCTGCTGTATTGATCGTCAGAAGAATTTAACAAGTGTGGATTCGATCAAGTTGAACGGTTTCGAGGGCTATATACTTATCGGTGGCTTAAGATCATTAATGTAAGGAGTGGTATGGAAGTTTTTGTTTGACGAGATGGCTAGTCTGAATTGAGAAAAGAGAAGGGTGGTATTTAAGATGAAACGCAGCGAGGAAGGATGTTGAGCGCAGGTGAAAACGTGAAAACGAGGGCTTTAGATACAAGTAGTAGGCTCAACAATAGATAATTATTTCAGAGTGCAAGCATGTTTTTCTACTTGTTGGAGGCAGCCCAGGTACTATTGGAGTTGGTAAGGTCTGGTAGGTGGTCGACGTGGCCGACACAACAGGTGGCCACACCAAGGCATCTCAGGACGACAGCTAAGCGCCAGCCGTGCTAACACTCACGCTCAATGCGAAACACTGAAGAAGTTCGTCTTAACAATCCATTTCATTCAAAGCCTTCTTGGCGGTTATCACAGCCTCCTCACTGGTGACTGGGCGACAAAGCCAAATGGAGGGAATACCAAGAAATGAGACAACATACAATTTGCAATATTGGTTAGAATCGGATTGATATAATAGCTGACCAAGAAGCAATAGCTGCGGTTGGTCCTGCTGGCAACCTTCCGGTCTCGAGATGAGAGCTAAATGACAGCATGCCCTGGTTACTGTATGCAACAAACACGACATAAGTAATTTCACACCTACAATTAAGGTTCTAAAGTCTTGCTGCAGGCAAAGAGAGGCTATATTTCCTTTAAAACTAAACGTAGAGAACATATCAGCAGACCAAATACAAATTCTCGACCAAAGGCTGCTGAAAGACTTCGCGGAGAAAAGCATAGATTGCATAATTCATGAGGGGTTTTGATGGCGAAGATACTTGTATTGACTATACATCTGCACGAAACTCGGTTCAGTATGGACGGCATCCCATAAAAACCTTTCGCAATACGACAATTTATAAAAAGCCCTGGCGGTTTCAACTTACAAAATGTAGACAGGTGCGACAAAGCAGCGAATTTGACGACAGCGAGGTGGATGACTCATCTCGGTAAAGTCCTCGCTTTGCCGACGAGACCGGAGAGAGGAGCTCGGGCCGCTGCCGAGAATCCGGGGGAAAAGGGTCCCCTCTTCCCCCATAAGGAAAGTCTAAAAACCCACCCCAGCGAAATTGTCCTATCGGCGTCTTGTCATTTCGCCGTCATCGGTGAGAGCGCCTTACGTCTGACACATCGAGGCGGAAATAAACGATCCCGAACAACGAAGGAAAACACACAGCGTTGAACTGGAATACAACCCAGTGTTCTGTTCACGGCATCGTGTTGAATGCTTCCTTTCCCCTCATGGCCGCATGCAACGAAACCCCGCCCAGCACAGAGGTCGGCAGCAGAAGTCCCTTGGAAGACGGGCCTCTGCCGCCAATCAAGTCAACTGCGTGAGCCAGTCAAGTAGCCACTTTCTCTTCATGAGCATCCTTTGGCTAATGAGTTATTGGGATTCAGCTGTCGCAGATGTCATTCAAGAAAAGTCAAGTGCTCCGGCGACCAGCCCTGCCAGAACTGTCGGCATGCCGGAAAAGGTGCCGAATGCACATACCCCCGCCGCAACAGACAGGTCAAGGTCAGGCAAAGGTAATGGAAACTCAATCCCGGCTCTGACTTAAGTCGAAACTTACGCGCGACGCAATAGCTACATCGATGGGCTTTTGGACGAGATCCGACGGCTCAAAGGTCAGGTTGCTCAGCATGCTTCGAGTTCATGTACGCAAGATGATGCCGTCATTCAGAGCAATCACATCGACAATAGGGCAACTACTCCTTTTTCTGTTCGAGGTAGCGACAACGAAGAAAGTACGGCTAGTGCGACCCTCGAAGTGAGGCCATGGTTCATTAACGCAAACGTCTTCCGCACGCCGATCCTGATAGGAGAAGTCGCGGATGCAGCATTTTCAACCCGCATCCGCCAGGTCATCTCCGACCCGTTTGCTCCCCAACCCCGACACATGCTCCGGGTCAACTATGCTCCAGACACGGAATTGATGTCCCTTGTGAAGTCGGAGGTTGCCTGGCCGACACCGTCGAGGTCCCGATTCTTGGTCGAGGTTGCGCTCAAATACGTTAGTCGCCGCTATCATGTCGTTCGCCAGAGTTTAGTCATGGAGAACTTGGAGCAAAGTATACACAACCCCTCATGGGGCGATCTCATGCTTAGGTCCAAGCTATGGGCTCTGTTCGCTATAGGAGAACTCTATTCGACGAGATCAATTCCTTCGGAGAAAGACTTCCCCGGCATGGCTTACTTCGCCAAAGCTTCTAGGATACTAGGTGTACTTGATGAACGTCCCGGGACAGACTCTATTGAGATTGTTCTCCTGCTTGTGAGTTGTGACAAAACCGTGACTGTATGAGTTCTGACCTGCCCAGTCCTTCTATTCTCTGGCTCTAAACCGGCGGTATAGCGCCTTCGTCATGTCCGGCACGGCAATGCGCATGGCCATTGTCATGGGACTGCATCTCAATATTCCAGAGTCTCAGCTTCCTGATCCAGACCTCCGAGAACATCGCAAGCGATTGTTCTGGACGACATACATATTCGACCGAACATGGGCATCCAAGTTAGGGCATCCAACTGCTATTCAAGACAGCGACATAGGTATAGACTTGCCGTCAGAGCCGACTGCAGGCCAAAGATTTGGTGATGATTTCGAGGACACGGCGTATCATATCGCCAGTCTACGTTTAGCAGCCCTCGTCACAAAGACTGTACGCTCAATATATGGTCAGCGCAATCAAGAAGGAGCTACTCTCTCTACCAGGGTCCAACAAGCCCTGAAGGATCTTCGAGCTTGGGTGGAAGACTTACCAAGCCATCTACAAGTTGATAATGCAGGCACTGGGCCAAAATCGATATCTCTCCATCTATCATTCAATCAGGTAACCCATGGCTCAACAGAGGCGAACTTTCAGAACATTGCTAACATCCATCCCAAAACAAGTGTGCAATTTTAGCCACTCGCCCGATTCTACTACATATTCTCCGGACACAAGTGGCCGCGTGGCCGACAACGTCGCCAGTGACAGAAACCCAAGTACCTGCAAGTGCAATCACACTATCGGAAGCATGCATCCGCTGCGCACGACACTCGGTGCGCCTCCTTACAGATTCTTGGATCGATGGGTCCTTTGCGACTTTCGACTACTTCTATACGCAGTACCTCTTCTCCGCACTAACCATTCTCGCTGCCTCGAGCCTATTAGATAGTCCAGAGAGCCGCAACGACAGGGAGGCTTTTGAGGAGTCGGCTAGGTTTCTCTCGCAGCTCAGAGACGCCGGTAACTTTTCTGCCCAGGAATACTGCCACCATGTCGAATTTCTGCGGGCGGAGCTCGAAAGGTTCTATGCGAAACGTATGGGCTTGCCCGAGGCCTCACGGGTGCCTGGGCCAGTTCCTGGGGTCGGGTTTGGGGTCGGTTCGATGCCTTCACAGTCTGGTCCGACGCTTCCCACGCAGACAACGGCAGGCATGGCACTTACGGAGCCGTCATTAGAGGAGCTTTTGGCACAACCGGTCTTGGATTTGCAGTTCTTGGAAGCATCTTTCTACGACGACTTACAAGGGCTATATTGGCCAGATTTTAGCACGGAGAACTGGGATACTTGGGCTGCGACTTGAGTTTACGACACCCAATATCACGGTGCCGATCCAACATTGAGAAGCAAGAAGTGGCGGTGTTCGTTGTCTGCGAACCTTGGAACAATACCAGTGTTGGATTCAGCATTCTTTCAAACGTTTTTCTACATTAGTGACCATTCTCTGTACATCTACAATACAAGCTTTCAAGAACTGTGCCGCTTCCTCTTGATAGGACAGAACCAAAACATCAATGATGAAATTTACTGCTTCGCAAGTAATAACACCAAATCGTACCGCGAACTAACAATCAGATTCACAATACATACCGCCCTCAATACGGGTGGTGCATGTTGCTTAGGACGTCGTGAGTGTTTGGCATAGGAGCAATGCGGACTGCGCTGGCTGCATCTGAACAAACGGACCTCCAGTGTACCGCGAAATCAGTGGTGCAGTTCATTGTTGAGGGTAGTAGTTCTGTTGTTGTGGCTGAGGTTGGATGGGGGCAGGAGCAATCATCGGCTGTTGGTGCGGGGGGGCATGTTGCTGCTGGTACTGCTGAGGCTGCTGCTGGTGGATTGCCTGGTTATTATAGTTTGCACCCTGGTTCATGTACGGAGGCGCAGGTTGGGCCGGAGTTGGTTGATAGATTAGGTCTGAGGTGACCTGTGTTGTGTTCTTCTCTGGCACAATGTGGCTGTTGACGACGGGCGCGCTACCGGGAGAGACCGGGTTACAGTGGAGTCCGGCCTTACGGTGACGATGAATCATGACACTATGAATAGCCATCGAAGTGACAAATAGAGAGCTTGTGTTGATGTCAGTGAAAGCCTTCGCGACAAGCAGCAGCAAAGGAGAGGACCTACAATTCGAGTCCACCGATTCCGGCCGCAGCAGCCATGCAGGCAGTGAATACAAGGTAAAGCCCTGTTGGCGTAGAGCTGTAGCAGTAGCCGTAATAGTCACATACGACGCTTCTATCGAACAAGAACGCAGCCTCGGAGGCAAGCAGGGCGAAGGAGCAAAGCCAGAACACGACAAGGAATATGTCGAGGGCCAAGACTGCCCAGTAGTTATAGGCTTTGGGGGTGCCAAATTCGGCGACAACGAGCCAGATGGTAACGATCAAAGTTGAGATTGACTGTAGGGCTTACATTAGTTGAAGGCAACCATAGGTATCATCCGCTACCACTTACAACAAAGATCATGAGGCAGTTTCCAGGAATGGGTACAAGGTAGATGCCGAACGCGCAAAGAGCTGTAATGACCAGGGCGAGGATCAGCTGTACCACTCTGATGGCAATGAAGCCCTTGGGGTAAAGCGGGATGTGCTCGCGCCCGATGGCCCTCTGATTAGAATATTTGTTGTTGCCTTCCATTTCTGCCAGCGTCTATAGTGAAATCGTGGAGGGTAGAGGTCGATGTGTATAGACAGCGGTACGGGGCCAAACTAAAAGCCGTTCAAGCGAAGAGGAAGACTGAAGATGGCGATAGCTTCCACTATATATCTACGCTGTGTATCAAATGAGGAAATGTGAAAGTAGGGAATTATCGCCTTGGGGATGCCCCTGGTCTTTTCTATGCCTGGCCTCCCTGGGCTAGCGGGTCAAGATTGGCAGCACATAATATCTTAAAACCCGCCCTTTGCACGACACTCAACTAGAAGGCCAAAAAGGCTTGTACACTAAGTGTGAAGAGCTGCGCCGTGGCGTCGAGCGGTAAGGCTTGTTGCTACCACGGCGTGGTTCCCAGACCTTGAGGGCGGACGAGCCAGAGTGCCACTTGGGCGCACCTTTGAAAGCCACATGATGCTTGGTCTGGGCACCAAGTGAGATCTACATGTTATTCTTCCGAAATCAGTCACATATTAGACCTGAGATCTTGGGCTTAGAGCTTGACACGGTAAACCAAAGGGTTGGGTCCGGGGGTACGTGTTCCAGGGTATATAGGGCTGTGACGGCTAGCTAGAAAACAGCGGCGAAAACGGCTCTTTAGTGCCACAAGGTCTTCAGAGCCCTGGCAAAAACAAAATGCGCTTGGAATCCAGCCTTCGACTGTGGCTTCGAGGGCTTCTTGGTACAAAGCAAGACGGCAATAGTGGGTGCGGCTGAAAAGTACGGCTAAATCTGCAGCCTTCGATACGAAGATACTTGCATCACTCTCAGTAGTGTCTCCAGAATGGGTGTTCATGCCTTACGTACCTAGTGTTGCACCCTCTGTGGCTCTCCAGGAAAGAGCAGTGTTTTTAGGGCTGAAAGGCTGGTAGGCGAAGATGTGATAGGATATGCAAGGGGGTTCCCGGCTGGCTCATCTGGGTAGCTTACACACCTGTCTCTATTTTCACTCCTAATTCCTTAAATCGACAGGGCCCTCACTCCCTTGGAATCAGCCTGATGTCGTTGCCAGATAAAATTGCGTTAGATGGCAGACCTCAGCCGCACTACCACTAATCCCAAAATTGACCAATGCCGAACGCCAACTGTGCAACACGTTAAGCCGGAATCTGTTTAGCTCCATCACGGTGCTTCTTATCAAATAACCGTGGGTTTCAGGTAATTTAAACGCGGGTATACATTGATTGAGATGAGATGGACCTTGTGTTTACGTGTGCAAATGGTACTCGTAAAAGAACGGGCTCAGGTATGTTGTTGCCAAAAGAGAAGTGCGGACTCGCAATTTCATTGTTTGGATTATAGGAAGAGTTAGATTGGAGGCTGCAGAGAGGCGCTGTCATGCACATGTGACTCTAATGGATGTGCATCGTTTTCTGTCGTCTAGTTATACCGTGGTAGAAGGGTGAAAACCCCCCAATTATTTCCGTTGCGAAAAAATGGGACCAAGTGCACATTTAGGGCACTTGACAAGGCCAGTTCTACTGGAAACGAGTTCAAATCGACGAAAAGAATTCGGTGCTCGTTTGGAAGATATGTTTTTCATTTCATTGAACAGGGGACAGCTTTTCAAATTCTTGCCGTTCTGTTCACCTTTTCAAGAGACGTAGTTCCGCGTCGACCAGAGGGTACGCCATGGCATAGAGGAAAACGTAATAATATGAGTCACTGGACAGTATTAATGTCCAAATAACTGAGTTGTCCCTAGTCGGTCGTAACTTCAGTAACTTGGACCTAGTCCAGCCTCCTAAACCAACATGAACACCAGCTTATATACCCTCCCAATGCATAACTTGTTATCGCGTCACCAGAGTCGTTTCCTTGCCGCAGAGTGAAATTCGAACCCCAAACCGCATTCACACCATACGTACTCAGTTTTGTTGTTATCATTCTCCAGTTGGCGATATGGGGTGTTGCCAGGCTTGGTACGCGATGTAGGTATGGCACGAGCTCATTATCAGCGGAAGAAATCTGAGTAAACTGCGAACAAGAAACTTATCAATGTTGCCACCACATTATAGCGGGCACCGCTACGTCTCTCGGGCCGCCTCTCTGTCCTACTCTGAGAGCTGGGATCCAGTAGCTCTTTGTACAGTTCATTCGGAGGTCTGGCCAAGTGGAGGAATGAGAAAACCTATTTCCCTTTGTTTCTTAGTTGATATTATGTACTGTCTCGCTGAGAGCGAAGGAAAGGCCAAATGTTTGAGTGAGTTCAACGATCTCAACTTGAGGTTCGGAACTCTTGGGGGCATCATCAGTTTGCCTTTTCACCGGCATGAGGCTCAACGGATTTACGACTCGGCATCTTCTTGAAGATAAGCAGGCCCCTATGGAGCAGACTCAGATAAAGAGGAGGAGTCTTGAGAGGGGCGAAATGGCACGACGAATTTAGGCTGGACATCGAGCCGCATGTTCCAACCTCTGATGGCTCTTCTTCCGAGCTGCGTTCGTCCTCTGAAGACGTTGGGTTCAGAAATCGCGTCTCTTCGAAAGCCAATTGGTCCCTTGGCGCGTGGGAGTTTCTGTAACGCGGTCAGAGCATGCTCGGCGCAAAATCCGGAGACTGAACCTTGATCGAATTCTCCGACGCACGATCATTCGCCCCAACATTCTCCTCCACCAGTGTCAAGTTAAGCAACGCCGAATCCAGCCGTGGCACGTTGAAGGCATGAATCAGGGAAGTACCCGACTTTTTTTCACAAACAAAATGTCAAGCAGTTCTAATGACCGTTGAACCATGACGTTCTGGCGGGATCTTTGTGTCAAAGAATAAGGTCAGAGTCGCCACAGAAGTCATGGGACCAATGGATGTGTATGTGTATGGCCAGATGTTTCCAATGAGCTGTAAGTCACCCCTTGTTAGGAACGGCATACTGCTGGCTATCTCGCAAGAATTATCATATAGGTGGCCAGCCTGAAAGTGAGAACCGACCCGGATCATCTGAGCACGTTCAATTTTGTATAAACATCCTCGTCGACGAATCGAATGCCGCCGTCGCGACTGGGTATCATATCCTCCCTGTAACCTCGAGAAATCTTTCACTTTCTCGCCCCCATCGGCCCACGCTTCGTGCCGGACTGGCTCAACAAGTCCACATTCCGTGGCAGATCGAAATCCCCCTCGCTTCGAACCAGAACAACATCTCTGGCTCCGGGCCAGTCGGCTTCGGTGGCTTTGCCTGCTGCTGTTGACCCTGGCCAGACATGACGACGTCTCCATCCTCCCCACCACCACCCTCCTCATCGCTCTCCTCCTCATCGTCTTCATCATCTTCAAGACTCCTTTTCAGCCCCGTCCTCACATTCTCGATGCCTCGTTCGCGCTCTTCTTCCGTGTAGACATCGCCCGCCTCCTCGAGGACGTACCGTTGTACGCGCTCAACGGTCCACTCGCGCACCCCACGCCAGACGTCCTCGAGCCCAGCCTCACCCGCGCCGCCTCCCTCAGAGGAGGAAGAGCGCAACTCTCTCGTGGTCTCGCGGCCGCGCTCGACCCACTCTTCGACACCCGGCTCGAGTTTCTTGCGTAGGAGCTGCAGGAGGATGTTCTCGTGCACGCGGCCCGGATACGCGACGTCTGGGAACACGTGAAGGTGCTGGAAGACGTGTGTGTTTTCCGTCAGCGTTTCGAGGAGGGACTGGAGGTTGCGGAGGAGGATCTGGGATTGCGCCTGGAGGGATGATCTGGAAGGGTCCGTCGTTAGCCTAATTTGATTTGCAACTTCTTTTTTGAGGTTTTCTGTGGAGGGGACGAGATGGAGTGGGAGGGCAGCGAAAGAGGGAAAGGAGCTAGGAAGCTGGTCTGGTGGTTAACTCACGGGGGTGGAAGCGGATTGCTCTTCAATACGTCAATCTTCAAGCCCTGGATGCTGTTGGACAGCTGGAATAGACGTTGGCGCGTCTGCTCAATCGCCTTGAACTCATCGGCGGAAATTCCGAGCGCATTGGGCTTCTCCATGACCGCGTGTTATCGTCGCGACGTTAGGCAGGCGCAGTATGGAAGCTCGATCGTAGGGTCGTCGAAGTGGGTTTTTCGCAGTCGCGATCGATGCGCCAGGTCACCTTATCGGGCTGCAATTGTCTCATCCAAAGCTTCTGGAAGCGATTGGGATATATTGCGGCGTGAGAGGAGTGCTCGCTCGTTTGCGAAGGCCTGGACGTCGCGGGGGTCGTGGGTGGGTTTTTGGGGTGAAGTTAAGGTGCGGTTCCAAGAAGCTTCGACCCCGTCGGCGACGTGACGTTCTAGAAAATCGGCCGGGGGTAAATGAGTGGAGTCGTCTGACTCCGCTTCACGCAGCTGGCTCTGGGCGGTGCCCCGCTACCGGTCAGTGCATTCCTGTGAAGGTTGCTGCAGGAGGGGGGCAGGGGCCATGCGGGACGGACATCTGTAGGCGAAAAGGGGATCGACCGCTCATTATGGAGGCTGGATAGGAAAGCGCTCGGCAATCAGTCACACGAGCGAGAAGCAACAGGTTGGCTTCTGACATGCATAGTCTGACGTAGGGTATTTGGGACATGCCCAATAGCATAGCATCTTGGTAAATGAAGCCAAACACAGACAAGGATGTAAATCCCGTGGTCAACTATGCTTGTTGCTAGTGCAAAATAGTTACCTTTTTTATTATCATAGCTCTATTCACTCTCAAGTTGCACATTTGTGATTGTGTTTGGTATTATTTTTGATCAATAGTCTTTTTGCTACCTTTCAGCATCTGTTACTGAACCCCCATCAAATTGTGACATACAGAGGACCTCCTGATCCATCTGATGGTCATGCTTCAAACGCCATGGATCGCAATGCGGATATCTGCGAGAGACCAATGAAACGCGTACTAAAAACCCAATCAAATGCCCCAGACGCCGTTCTGAAAATGCATTTTACATGGTCATCATCATGAAAGTAGGCCGAAGCCTTTTACTGGCCGTGAGATCCGGCTTGGCCATAGAGAACTCTTTGACCAGTCGTCGCTCTGTCGACCTCCCGGCCGTACTTGTCTACGGGAGGGTAACGAGCGCGACGCTCAAGGTCATCAAGAGGGATCTGCGAGCGAATGTACCTTGAGAGATGTTAGTGACTGGTGTTATCATCACTGGGGAAAGTTCAACTCACTTCATTCTGCCGTCGTCAACCGGATCGTAATCCCAGCTGGTGAAAGCACCCTGGGTGAGAGCTCCCCATACCAGCCGACGCTTGCGCTGAGACTGCAGAACCTGCTCCGTGATGGCGTCAAAGTCCCACTTAGCCTTTGTCTCGGCCGTGTACTCCTCGAGCTTTGCCTTGGCTTCTTCCTCCAATACCTTTCCGGAGATGGCCTTTTGGGATGCCAGGTTGACCAGTTCCAGGGGATCGTGCTCGAGGTTGAAAAGCTGGGTGCCGTCCACAGGGCAATGGATGAACTTCCAGGGTCCCTCACGAATCATCATGAGCGGGCTGATAGTGCCCTCACCGGTGTACTCGGCGTAGACCTTGTCGTGACCCGTCTTGCCCTCCAGGTGAGGCAGCAAGGACTTGCCATCCATCGGCAAACCGGGTGCAGGCTTCGTGCCGACCAGATCGCAGAGGGTCGGAAGGATGTCGAGAGTTGACACATTCTTGGTCACGCGGTGAGGCTCAAACTGATGGGGGTGGCGAACGAAGAGAGGAACTCTGACAGAGGACTCGAAGTAGCTCATCTTGTACCAAAGCCCACGCTCGCCAAGCATGTCACCGTGATCACCGCTGAAGACAATGATGGTATTGTCGTCAAGACCGCACTTCTTCAAAACCGACAGTAGTCTCCCGACGCAGTCATCGACGTAGCTGACAGCGCCGTAGTAGGCGCGGCGGGCTCGCTTGATCTGCTCGTCGGTGAAGTCGTAGTCCCATAGATCACAGACCTTCATGAGGCGCTTGCTGTGGGGGTCTTGCTCCTCCTTAGGAATGCGGACCTTGGGGAGGGCAATGTCGACGTCCTCGTACAGGTCCCAGTACTTGTCCTCGATTGTGTACGGGTCATGAGGGTGAGTCAAAGACACGGTAAGAGCGAAAGGACGCTTCTCGGGACCCTCACGGACGTGGTCATAAAGAAATTGGGTTGACCGATACATAACCTCCTCGTCGTAATCCAGCTGGTTGCTTCGCACGCAGGTACCGGCCTGAAGGATAGAGCTTGAGTTGTGGTACCACTCGAGGCGAGTGTCAGGCTCATCCCAGTTGACAACCCAGCCGAAGTCGCCCGGGTAGATGTCGCTGGTGAGACGAGTCTCATAACCGTGTAGTTGATCACCAATGAAGTGCATCTTGCCAGCCAAAGCCGTTTGATAACCCTTCAAGCGCAGGTAGTGCGCATAAGTAGGAATCTCACTCGAGATTTGGCTGGCGTTGTCGTATGCGCCGATCTTCATGGGAAGAAGTCCTGTGATCAAGCTCATGCGCGAGGGTGCGCACAGCGGCGAGGGGCAGTAAGCCGAATCGAACTGGACAGACTCGGCGGCAAGAGCATCCAAGTTTGGTGTCTTGATCTGGGACTCGGGGTTGTACATCTTCAGTTGAGGCGCGGCCAGCTGGTCGGCCATGATGAAGAGAATGTTTGGCTGCTTCGCGCTGGCCGACCCGTTGCCGTTGGCTGCGCTGTTACCATTGGTCGACTTGCCGTGGGCGGGCTGCGCCAGAGGCGACGAGGGGAGGGAGTTGAGGTCTGGAGCCATTGTGCTCTCTCAGACATCAACAATACGAGAAAGAGGGATTCGTCTCTCGAAACTCAGAGGACCTGCGAGGACGACTTGGGTGTTTCCTGCGTTGGTTGTGTGGTGGCAAGAAGATTTCTTTGTAGTGGTGGTGGGCGAGATGGCGGTCTGGTTGCTTATGAAAGAAAGGGTTGGTGTGTGCGTCGAGGGTGGTGATGAGCAATAATCAAAGTTTATACGTGATCATGGACGACAACGCAAGGAGCGACAAGCAAAGTGTGTGAAAGCACGACTAGCTGAACCTTCAAGACAATGTATAGAAAAGGGAGAAACTGAATCAAGTGGTATGTGGGAGAAGCTGTCCTTTAAGAAAGTGCGCCACGGGGAGAGCAGAGACGGGGGGGAGAAGAGAAGGAGAGACCAGTCCCATCTGTCTCGACTCTCGACCCTCCTAGGACCCTGGAGTCCGATAGGAAGAGACGACTGAACGTGGAGAATGAGACCGGGAAGGCGAAGGCAAGGAGCGACAACGCCAAACGGGGGCCACGCCCAATGCACAGACAATGTATATGCACATATGCAACAAGCGACGCGATCAGCGGGATACTTCAGATAAGGATACCCCAGATAACCACTTAGTACCCACCCTCCACCAAGTGGCCCAGCCAGCTTGGTGGACCTCGTCCCGGATCATGCAATGACACGGGGCTCCAGCTGCTTCTTTTCCCACAACCCATGCCTAGCTGCACCGCCTGCAAAAAGGAGGAAGGGGGGGAAGACACACGGCAGGACCAGCCGGAGTCCGCAGTCAACGAAATTTCTCCCCATCCAGCCAGATAATGGAAGGAAGGTGCTTTTGGTCATCAGCCAGGAACGCCTTACCAATGTAGGTCGTTTAGCCAAAGTATGGATTCAGTCGATGACTCTGCCCTGCCTGCCCTTTCTTCCTCGACCTTCTTCTCCCTTCGCTAACGTCAATGTCATCCACGCCACTACGCATACACCGACGCACCGACACACCACCTCTGCTAGTTTGCTGCTCTGCCCACAAACGAGGACAGGTCGTCGCATGTGTCAAATATGGCGTTTTTCCATCAAACAATTGCGAAATAACACATGCGGAGCACCACTCCGCCAGTCACACACTCTCCCTCTGGGTCGCAACCAACGTCAAGTCATCGTCTTGTTCCACCTCCTAGCTTATCGTATGGACGTCTCTGCATCATAACCATCATAAGGAGCAACATGTTCCCCGTTATGACTCCATTCATCGTCAGTTCGTAACGCCCTCCTTCGCAATGCAGCTAGCCTCCAAGGCGATGTCGAGGATTAGATGGCGGTGTGAACAAAATAGTCGGCACACGCTACAATCAGTAACAACGGGCGACCACGGAGAATGCAACGGCCGGCTAGACCTTCTAGAACAGCGAGCATGGGTTGGCCTGTCTCGTGCTTCTCCCATGATCAGTGGTCAAGTTCTCTGTCGCACGAACAGCCTTCGATATGCTTCAAGCAGGAATGACAGACTGTTTTCCCTTGCCTTTTCCCTGCTAAACGGACCCCTGGATCCGGACGGCTAACCCCAATCGCCCTCTTGCATCTTTCCATGTACCCAAAGACCAGCCCGCAACCTGCATAAGCGTCGCCTAACCCTGTCAGGGTCTCCTCCGATTAGCTGGGAGGATGGGATGGCCGAACCTGGCATGCCACAGGAATTTTTCTGGACACTGGTCAATCGACGGGGCCATTTCCAGTGCGCACACACGCGACAAAATTACGGAGGACTCCGTCCACTCTTCAACCGCACCTCCACAGATAAGGACGCGAGGCGTGGGGAGAGAACAAGCTGACGAGATGGGTCCAAGGAAAGATATGAGAGTACACCTTTCCCGGCAGAGACTTTGTGGTCGGCGAGCGTCTCCATTCCTAATATCTATAGCCATAGATTCAGTGCATGCATGCAGGGCAAAGTACCAGCAACTCGGTTACGAATTGAAGCGAACGGGGCGGACCTCGAAATTCTAGATGGCATCAATTGTGGAAAAGAACCCGTCGGAATTAGCAACCGCCTATATGTCGCCCCGTCCCAATTTGCATTCAGCTGTCCTGCAGCCTGAGCTGAGGCTGCAATGCCTTTCCCGCACCTGGCAGCCACCCATCTCATGGACAGATCTCTAATCTCAGTGTTTCCACCACCGGGAAGCCCAGGAGATGTCGTGATGGCATCCATCTCCGACCTCGAGCCGCCTCGCACCCCGCAATTGCGGGGTTACCCTCATGGCTGGCCGGTCACGCCATCGGCATAAGTTCTCTTACTCCGGGTGTGGCTTACACTTGCATCTTGTGCTGCCTCGAGACCTCTCAGTCCTTAGTAGGTGTGTTCCATCATCTACTGGTCACTGGCGCACGTACCAACTTTGACAACACTCACTAACTCCTTACCGCCGGCGTTAGGGCCCCGGCTTCCGGTCAAGCCATACCGCAATCACATCATCGCGCTCCAGTATTGCTTCATCAGCTAAACAGCGGGCATTTGAGTCAAATCGTCGTTTCATAAGCACCAAATTTGCCGATAGCGCAGCATCAGCATCAGAGTCATCATCTTCCAAGGCTTCCTTCCGAGTTCCCAACAAGGGCGAGGATCAAATCTTCCGACGATCCGTACCTTTTCTCCTGCGCATCCGTGTTGCCCCCTCTCCTCCCTTGTGCGTTTGTTTAGCCTCCATGTTGTGCCAGACGAGCCAGCTCGTTTTCTGCCGAGTCGTGTCATCGCTCTTACTGCATATAATTGATCATCTGATGATCCAGCCCATCACACACAGTACCTCTCCGCACCCGTTAAGTGCATGACGAGTGATTATCCTAGAGTGCCACGCGTAAAGCTTTGGCGTCTAAGGCAGGTATCCGTATGGATGGATAGCTTGCACATCCCACCCCGAACATCCCGTCCGACAGTCTGGCAGCCACACACGGCCTACAATCAACGCCAAGCCAAATCCGCCCAAACACCCCTCCATCATGCTTCCTGGAGTTGGGCAGCTGCAAGCTGCACAGAACCCAGACACATCCCTCAAATCACATCCCATCCTACCGAGCTGAGACATTGCTAGGGGCCCCCCATCGAAACACAACGTCACGTTCACCAGCGCACCAACCAACAACGAACAACAAATCAACCTTCCCTCGTCGAGAAGGCTGACAAGATATGCGACTAAACAGCACAGTAATCTACGGCAACAATCACCCTCTCGTGCCGTCAGGTGCCCTGGACCTTGTCCCATCCACCGCACCGGCTGGCTCGCTGCTCATACAACCATGAATATGATAGATAAGTAACAGCTTGGAGTCCACACACCTCAGGGGATTGAAGAATAAATCTTGCCGTGAATCGGCCGTGGTGGCTTGCGATCGATGATCAGCTAGAACATCGAAACTGCTCGCCAAGCCCCGTCTTAGCCTGCTTCAGTCTCCCGCGGCCCTCCTTTGACACCCTGCAAGGAGCCGCAATCATCCCCTCGCCAACAAGAAAACCAGCCAATAACCTGATAAAGGCATAACACCGCAGCCCGCGCACCCCCTTTCCCGTGAAGCCAGTTCAGTTTCCCCCCTCGTTTCCCCAGATCTCGTCCCGCCCCAAAGTCTCGAATAACCTCACATGACTACACGTCGCGTTTCGCCGTTGGTCCTTGGCATCCCGCCTGAGGCCACGGGATCACACAACTCCATGACATCCACAAGGCTACCTTTACCTTGTTCTTGCAATACATGCATCGCAGCCACTCTTTCGGAAACACACACACACACACACACACACACACACACCAGTCTCCTGCGGGCACGTCGTCTATCGTCGGCACAGTCGATATGGAGCGACACACAGATCGGGAGAACCAAAACAAGAGTTCAGCAATGCGGGCGTGACATTGAACAAGTTGATCTAAAGCGACTAAAAGACCTCGAGGGGAATCTCTTATGCAACCCTTTCCCGCCGCATCTCCAAGACTCCCCGCTCCATCCAAGTCGAATCCGAATTTCCCTACTTTGGGGTAAAGCAGCACCCCCGAGGCAGGGAGGCTGCCCACCCAACGAATGGTTTGTGGTTGTTGTCAGTGTTTGCTCATATGTACTCCTACAAGCATTATTCTCCCAGTTGATTGAGTTTTCATTACCCCGCAATGCAATCTCGAAAAGAAGAAGAAAAGAAGAAGAAAACCCCGCCCTCGCCTTGCTTGGTCCAAGTAACATCCGTCTCATGCATCCCGGAGAGAGTAAAAATATCCTGCATGCCCACGCGCCACCGCTTCATGCTCAATCGTCCCATCAATCCATGTCTCATATACCCTTTTTATTTTCCTCTTTCTCTTTCTTGCCATATGCTGGTTTGCTGCATATTTACTGCGTGCGGTAAAACTTCTTGTACAGAAGATGCAGAAGCAAGTTGACGTTCAGCTTGAGGTTCCCTTCGAAAAGGTTCATGAATTGATGGGCCTCGAACTGAGCCTGCAGCAGATCCTCAATCGGTACGAGGGCGCTCGCTCCCGGCATCTGGATGTGACCGCGGGACCCCTCGAGGGAGAAGACGCCCACCTCGTCGCAAGAGATGGTGAGGTTGACCCTCTCCCAGTCGGTGACGCCACTCCACCCCACGAGCACGCCTTTCTCTGCGAGAGCCCGAGCGCTATATTTGTAACTGCCAAACTTGGGGACCCGCCCGCTACGTTCCAGTTCGCGCTGGTGGTTGTACTGTTTGGTGAACGGAAGCAGGAACCGTTTCTTTCTGGAATGACGAGATTTAGTCAGCTTATGGCGACACACTTGGACCGTGCTTATAATGTGGGGATGTGGGACGGAGAGAGGGGAGACACTGTGGTTTTTGATAGACTTACCCTTTGTTCTTTTGTAGCGTCGCCATGGCTGACTCAATGTAGTCGTCATAACTCTTGCGCTGCTGCTCAAGGTATTTGGCCTTATCGTGCAAGTTGGCAAGAGTTGACCGGACACCCTCCAGTTCACGCTGCCGTTGCACGCGTCTTCGGCTCTTGGTTCTGATGTCGAGGGCGATGGCGTTGAGAATGTCCTGGTAATAGTTGTGCTTGGAGATTCTGCCCATGTGCTCCAGTCGCAAGATGTTCTCGAGAGCTGTCCGCTTCAGGTCGTAGTATGACATCCGCGTCACGTCCACCATGTGGGCGTCCGAGTATGCGCCTCTCGTGTTGGCGTCCTTCGCGAAGTCGTCGTGCAGGACTGACCGCCACTTGTGTTCATCATCGGGGTTGACGGGCTTGACAAGGATCTCCAAGAGGTTGGCGCCAGTCTGTACGCGAATAATGTATAGGATGCATCGCTTCGTCTCCATAAAGAGGGCCTTAACCTCTGCCTCAGGGTCGTCGATGTCGTGAAGCTTTGGCGTGAGATACATTTGGATGTCGGAGGACCCCGCAGCAAGCATCTCGTTCTCGTTGTTCTTGGCGCTACCTAGATCTTGCAGGATTTCGCGGAGAACATCATCCCGGTTGGGGCATATTGTAGGGAGATCACCAGCAATCAGGTTGTGGATGGCAAAGATGTCCGTCATCTTGATGTACAGGGTCGGCTTGTTCTTGGAGTACAGGTCGTTGAACTCGTCAATGTCGAAGTTGCGTTCGGCATCTGGAACCGAGATGAGCTCGTGAGTAATCTGAGCAAGTCGCTCCGTAGATTCGCCCACGAATGCATTCAGCGGTTGGAGATAGATGTTTTCTCCGCCAAAAGGTCTGCCCGACGCGATCTGGCCAAGCACCTTTGCAACCTCACCCAGGTTACGCTTCTGGAGGGGGCTCAGCTGCTTCTCGATGACTCCCACGTTCTCGGGAGCAATGACAGCGGGTTGCATGTAGAAGCGCCAGAGCCAATTCGTGACCATCTGGAGGAGGTGGTGTTGCGGTTCCTTCTTGAACTGTTGGCAAAGGGCCTCAAATAGTTGGCGGCAAAGGAAACGAAGACCGTAGGGCATCTTCGGAAGGAGATCTTCCAGAGCCAGCAAGTACTGGTCACAAATTTCTCTGAGGTCGCGAAGATGGTCGATGAAGAGGTCTCGGGTCTCCGGGTCTTTGATGGCCATCTCTCTAGGAACATCCAAGGGGCGCCGACTGGGACGACCGGTCCGCAGCTCTTCATTGTTGATAGCTGCCCTGTAGATCTGCAGAGGGTCGCTTTCAAGATCAAGAGCCGGGTCCTCTACGATGTTGTCCCGCACGATCGGACCAAGAAGCTCTCGGAGGTACTTCCGGTCACGAGGGGATCGTGTGTAGTTGGCGAGAAGCTTGGTCCAGAAGAAGTTGCCCCGCAGGTAATCCTGCAAGTTCCTGCTGCACTCAACTTCCTCTCGCATGGACCGGGCGAGGAGCTTGAGGAGGTAGTACTCCTCGCGGCGTTTCTGAGCGTACCCGAACAGACCCATCATAAGGTGCTCAATTCGCTTGCATTCCTTCTCGGGGGTGCCTTGTTCACGGATGCGCTTGAAGAGGCGTGCGAGGTATTGGGGTTGTGTCTGAAGGTTGAAGAAGAGCTGCTGGTAAGATTCCAGTTTCTTCCTTGAGCTCTTGTTCAAAGCCTTCAAGTCGAAATGGTTGGTGGACGAAATTGACGAGTTCGCCAGGAGACCGATAGAGTGTCCACCGTAATTGCTCTGGTGCCTGACAACCTCGTCCAGGGTGATCTTGTTTTTGACGAGGAGGGCAATCTTGATGTCTAGCTGGTCGATGTATTGCTCCAGCATTTCGTTTTGGCGAACTTGCTGAACCACCGTCTTCCGCATTCTCTCAAACTCAATCTCCTCGTTGAAGTCGAAGTCGCTGTCGTTCAGAAGATGGACAAAGTTCTTGACGGCGTTGACTGGCGGATCCTTGCCATGGGTGAGACTCTTGTACGCGTCTCCTTGAATCTTGGCGCGAACGAGGCTTTGAATCTTGACGACCTTCTGCATATTTTCGTTGAAGAATCGTTTCTTCTCTTCAAACTTGGCTCGCACGACAAAGGCTTTGGCGGCAGCTTGCATCTCGACGATCGCGGCCTCCTCCTCTTCGAGATCCGAGATGAGGTTGAAAACATCTCCTCTGACCATCATGGCGCGTGCAAGTCCTTGAAGCTGCTGGATTGCTGGGGTGTGGGATTCGAGCTCCTCGAGAAGCTCACCATGTTGCTGGCGATGCTGGTAACCCCGTATGCGCGCCTGGAGTTTGATGATCTTGGGTTCGGCACGAGACAAGGCGTCTTGTTCCGAAGCAATACGACGTCGCTCAATCATTCCTCGGATAAGAGACTGAAGATCAACGTAAATTGCCTCGTGGCTACTTAAGTCATCGAGGATCTCGGCGACATCTCGTCGGACGGCGGCGGCTCTGATGTGTGCTTGAAGGCTCTCGACCTCAGTGACATACTTGGCGAGCTCTGCCTTTGTCGCAGTGACTTCAAGGCGGACTGAGTTACCTCGGACCGTTGCTTGAAGGTTCTCGATTTCGGAGATGTGCTGGCTGAGTTCCGCTGTCGTTGCTGCAACCTCGGTGCGAAGCGACTGGCCTCTGATTGCTGCTTGAAGACTCTCGACCTCGGGTATGTGTAGGCTGAGTTCCGCCCTGATGGCATCGACTTCGGTACGAAGCGACATGCCTCGAATCACTGCTTGAAGGGCAGTCCATTGCGGCGCAGAGCCTTGGAGATGCCCTTGCTCTCGCGAAATCTGATCTCTAGTCAGCAGTGCCCTGGCAGCAGCCTGGAGGCTGATTATGCTATTGGCCTGTCTTCCCAGGAGCTCAAGGTCATCAGCAACGCGTCCTCTCAACAGCATTCCACGGACAGCGGCCTGGAGACTTTGAACTTCTCCAGATGTTTGGACCGTTTCCTGGTGTTGAGTGACGAGCTCCTTTCGGACCAAGAACCCCCTAAGTGCTGCTTGAATCTTGCGCACAGGTCCTGCATGACGGGCCAACTGAGATCTCTTGTCTCGTACCTCATCGCGGACCTTCTTGGCCCTAACGATACTCTGGAGCTGCAGGATATCGGGCTCCAGCCTCTTCCACAAGCGTTCCTTGTTGGCCATTTTGTTTCGAACGAGGAATCCGCGAGCGAGACTTTGCAGGTCGACCGCAAAACGTCTCATCTGAAGCCGGTAGCCAATGACTTGACGGGTAAAATCGGCTCGGATGCGAGATTGCAGATCGATGAGCGACCCTTCAACGCCCCAGAGCTGCTGCATAGTGTCGCCCAGGCGCATCCGTACTACAGCTCCACGAACCTGTGCCTGAAGCTCAACGATTGACCCCTCGTTCTCGCCCAGTTCGCGATCGATCCTCTCTTCCTCGGTCTCCTCGGGCTCAGGGGTCGCGGGCTCGACACCAAAGTCTGCTCCCATGTTGCCGAAGCTGGGCATGCTAACCCCGAGTTTATCAAGACCCTTTTGCATGGCCTCGAGTTCATGGTGCTCGAATTCAAGCTGTCCGACAAGGTTACCGATGCGGAAGTCGACTATGCCCTTTCTGAAGAGAAGCCAACTCAAAGCGTGGATGCAGTATATGACTTTGGGTATGTTCTTCTTCTCATACAAGTCGATCAGCTCGAATCTGAAGAGGTCTGGGAGTTCGACTTCGTCCAGATATCTGAAGAAGATGGCGATGTTGTCCGAGTGTCGAAATTGCAGTTTTTGATGCCGGAAAATACGGAATCTTCTGTCAGGGTTGAGAGCCTCAACCACCTCCGCGAGGGTGACTCCATCGCGAAGGGCCTCCTCTAGCTCGACAATGGGAGGAATCGCCCTGTGAATGACATCCTCAATCCATTCCTTTGCTTCACCAATATGGCAGAGGTATTCATAGGCCTGGAGAAACTGGCGCTGCTTGTCCATCCAGTTCCGCCCCTCCCATCCATACCCGCCTGTGCGCTGGCCAGCGCGGCTTGTGTTAGGTTTGTCTGCTCTCTGCAACCTGCGGCGGCCCTTCAGGCCCACCACTTCTTGCGCGGGTGTTGTGATTGCGAATTCGTCAGCAGATTCAGATTGAGCAAGCTTGGACAACGTGCGCAGCTGGCTTGTTGAAGATCGGCCCAACTTTTCGAGGTCTGGTCGGGCAAGCGCCGCAGAGTGTACCGCGGAAGGGGGTTCATATGCGTGAGGTAGGGCTGCGCTACCACGGCTAACCGTGTCGGACCGGCCGAGAAACATCGAGTTCGGCCGGATTGTCAGGGTTCGCGATAGCGGAGTAGGCGATGTGCTGCCGTCGTGCTGAGCGTGCGAGAGCTTGCCGCTGTCAACACTTTGTGTGCGCTCATGACGGTAGCTTGGACGAGGCGGTGAAGGGGTTGAAGCTGTTCTTGGCGCGGTAGCAGGGGATGGCGAGGCGGGAGCTTGGGGAGTGGCCGGAGAGACTGCCGAGTCATAGAGTAGATGTTGTTGTCTTGGTCTCTCTTGCGGTCGTGGTTCTCTCCTCCAAATGAGACTTGATGCAACCGTGAACCATCACTCTTGCCCCTCTTGTGAGAACTTGGTAACGAGTAACCGCTGGAAACTGAAGAGAGTTGAGTGCTTGCTCGGCTGTTCTCAGAGTACAGAGAGTACCCTGAAGAAGCAATAGATGATGCGGTAGAGGACTGACGGTTGATGTTGCTGGGGTAATCCAGGGTATGCGACTGTCTGAGAGGGTGCGGTCGGTGCGACATGGTGGGCGATGATTATGATACCGGAGGAAGCCTGCAATCGAATATCTGTGGGCTCAGGAATTCGGATGACAACATTAGGGCGCCTTTGTCGGACGTCGGTGGTACTGGTATGCAACGAGATGGATTAGGGTCGTCCTCGGAGTCTCGATCTTCGGACGGGCTGTTCGTCTCGATCTTTTATGATGCTCGCAAGGGTCGAGTCGAGACAGGACGACCAAAAGTCGGGGAATTCGAAGCGGCCCGCGGCGGTGCGTCGAAGCGCGAGTGAAGAATAGGAGGTCGGACTCTCGGGACGCATGAAAGCGCGCGCTGCGCAAACGTAAAAACCGTCGACGGCGACAAGGAAAACGAGGTCGACGACAGACAACGATGATAAGAAGAAATGTTTGCGACGTAATATTACCGATGAACAGACAGCCCACTTCACGCCAGTGCAGCCACTGCCACTCAAAGCGCAGTCGCAATCTCGTCAATTTGACCGGGTGTGGGTGGGATGTTGGGTCGTTAGGAGGTCGGGCAATGGAGGGGAAGGGTGGGAGGGAGTCGGAACCTGTTAAGGCAGTTTGTTTGTTTACTGCTGCGAGTTGGAAGCGGCAACCAGCCCCCTTGCAACCGGGGTGTGTCTTGTCTCCTCGCAGCGTTGGGGTGCCCAGGAAAATCCGGGTGGCTTGTGGCTCATGGTGGCCCCTGCATCGCACCCGCCCGGCTTTTTAAAGTGGGGGCAGATGCACCAATCTTCCGTGGCACGGCCCTCGGCCCCGCCTCCACTCTCTGTCAATTGGGCTGTCGTCTGGTTTTCTCTGGGCCAGGCTCTTCTGCGGAGAGCTTCGACCCAAGAACGTCAACAACATGATGGCCCGGTGAGGCCCAAAGCTGCAAGGCTGGCCTAGATGAGTATTCAGGCACTTCCCTTGGGTCAACCATCTTCGGGCGGGCCAGGGTGCCGTCTTCCCTGTGCTCTGATTTGACACATGCTATTGTCTACTCCATTTAGAGCCTCTGACACGTCGACCAATCTAACCTCATTATCTGTCGTCTTAGAAACGTTGTCAAGTACAGATGATGCATCGGGAGACGATGGTTGATGTTGAAGTTAAGAGCTGGTGGGGCATGCCCGAGAACCAGGATGGATATTACGTTCAATGTGCTGCATGGATCACATCATGATGTGACGAACCTTCCACGAGGCAAATTCTGGCCCTTTTCTGTGGCACCTTTGTTTTCTAGCTGCATCGGCGCACCTTTGAGATACCGCAGCGCATGTCATTACCTGGCGGAAAGTTGACATTTGCATGGTATTGTCGTCTCAGCATCTGACGGCGCCAACGGCAACGACATGGTTTGACTGGTTTTGAATGAAACCCAGGCTTTGGGGGTATGGCGGCTTCATTGACACAAACTAGGGATGGATCCAATTACGAGTACGCTCTTTACCGTCGTTTTGGCTTTTTGTGTATCCATCGATCGTCCTCAGAAGGCGCAACACTCGTTGTTTTTTATCTGTTTTCTTTTCTTTGTTCCTTTTCCGGTAAAGCTGAAACAGCCAATCATAGCTGTCCGTTACTCTCATGTTGATGTTGAGGAGCAATTTTTCAGGGCAGCTTGCTCCTCACATGCAAATTTCAACCATTCAGATACTATAGTAGAGGGTACACAAACACACGTTTTAACTCATGGGTGAATGATCATGACGAGACAGACTGACAAAAAAATGATCTTGAGAGTTGGATAAGCTCGGGTCCTCTCTATACCAACGGCTAACGCCCCCAGTCCATATTGCACCGCTCGGACATCATCCACAAGTCTCAGCCATACCCAGGTTGGACCAAAATGACATGAAAAGCAACAACATCACCGCTACTCTCATTGCTCAGAGCTGTCATTCGGATTCCCCAACAATTGGCGACGAGGAAACTCCGGACGTGTGCACTTCTCGAGGGATGGAGTGCACGGTACCTTACTATGGTATCCCACCGCCTCCCGTCAAGTGCAGGGCGTGTTTGCCGCTCGGCATGTTGGGCCACCCCAGTTCACTCTGGTCTACGCAACTCCAACAGGGGTTGTCCTCTGTCGGTTGCTCTGGCCAACCAGAGGCTACAAACTTTGCAGCAGGACTTTTCGACAAGGCATCTTGGTCTTCCTCTGACCTGAAATTTTCACGCAAAAATTACATATCGAGAGGATACACATGGGCATGCACCTGCGAGATGGGCGGTGCAAGATTGCACTCCTCTGTCTGTGTGACTGACAGAAACAATCAAGGCATTCCCATTCGACCTCGAAACCACTTTTTCGCCTCTGGACCACCAGGGTTCCAGCTGCTGTTGCGTCATATTTTAGGAGCCGGGTGCCTTCTTACATAATGCAGCATCTACCGTATGTGCCCTGGTCAGACACTGCTAATTATGCTCAGATGCACTTCTGAGGGCACTGGACAAACAGAGAGATTGGATGGCATTTGCTGCCCAACCTCTTTTATTCTTGTACGGGAGTCTTTCTTTCTCATGCAGGCCACAAGTGAGCTGAAAATTATGTACGTTGATCCACACTTCAAGCAAGCAAGCAGGAGTTGGATTCGGCCGTCCGAGGATAAATGGTCGACAACCCGATAAGGCCGTCGCTTGGCACAGTCAAACTGCTGAGCTAAGAGTTGCGCCGCACTGTGTTTTTTCACCGCCTGCCCAGTTGCCCCTCGTTTCGCCGGATGCGCAGCGCTCAGGGTCCGTTCACATTAAAAAATTTCCTGCGGGGTGTCGTCTCAAGATTTTTTTCCCTTCTTTCTTACGGGAAGAAGAGACATAACCAACCTTAGTCTTCGAATCGGCCAGACTTTATTTGCTTGTTCCATTCGAAAGACTAACTGTTCTTCAACTCCGTTTTTTGCCTCTTCTTTCTCCTGTTTCCTCGAGAAGAACAGAAAAAAACTATTTCCTTCAAGATGCCTTCCACCAACGGAATCAACGGCGCCAAGGTGCTCGACTCCAAGTCCGCCCTCCAGGTCTTGAAGGAGTATGAGAGCCGCGATGGCCTCGACATCTACGAGCTCATGGACACCAAGAAGCACGGTGGCCTGACCTACAACGACTTCTTGCTCCTCCCCGGCTACATTGGCTTCCCCGCCTCCGCCGTCGTTCTCGACTCCCCCGTCACCAAGAGAATCACCCTCAAGACCCCTTTCGTCTCCTCCCCAATGGACACCGTCACTGAGCACGAGATGGCAATTGCCATCGCTCTCCAGGGTGGTCTGGGTGTCATCCACCACAACTGCTCTCCTGAGGAGCAGGCCGACATGGTCCGCAAGGTCAAGCGTTACGAAAACGGCTTCATCCTGGACCCCGTCGTCATCAGCCGCGACACCACCGTCGGCGAGGCGAAGGCTCTGAAGGAGAAGTGGGGTTTCGGAGGTTTCCCCGTCACAGGTTTGTCAACCCCTTTGCTTTTTCTCACCGCCCTCCTCGCTTTCATGATTACAAACCTTTTTCAATATAACTTTCGTTCCACCAACTTGACGACCATGTCGTTCTGAGGAGACCTTATACTATGATCAAAGCTTTATGCCCAAATTTAGACTGTTGCAGCTACGTTGTTGGAAAACATGACTAACAATCGTCTGCAGAGTCCGGCAAGCTCGGCTCCAAGCTGCTGGGTATCGTCACGAACCGCGACATCCAGTTCGAGGAGGATGTCAACCAGTCCATCTCCAAGGTCATGGTCACGGACCTGATCACCGCCCCTGCCGGTATTGACCTCCCCGAGGCCAACAAGATCCTGGCCAAGTCCAAGAAGGGCAAGCTGCCCATCGTTGACAAGGACAACAACCTCGTCTCCATGATCTCCCGCTCCGATCTGAACAAGAACCAGCACTTCCCCTGGCTTCCAAGCTGCCCGACAGCAAGCAGCTTCTCTGCGGTGCTGCCATTGGCACCCGTCCCGAGGACAAGAACCGCCTAAAGCTCCTCGTCGATGCCGGCCTTGACGTCGTCATCCTCGACAGCTCCCAGGGTAACAGCATGTACCAGGTCGAGATGGTCCAGTGGATCAAGAAGGAGTTCCCCGGCCTCGATGTCGTCGGCGGAAACGTCGTCACTCGTGAACAAGCCGCCACTTTGATTGAGGCTGGCGTCGACGGTCTCCGCATCGGTATGGGCAGTGGTTCCGCCTGCATCACCCAGGAGGTCATGGCCGTCGGTCGTCCCCAGGCTGCCGCCGTCCACTCCGTCAGCAGCTTCGCCGCCCGCTTTGGCGTTCCCTGCATTGCCGACGGTGGTGTCCAGAACGTCGGCCACGTCGTCAAGGGTCTTGCCCTCGGCGCCTCTACCGTCATGATGGGCGGTCTCCTGGCCGGTACCACCGAGTCCCCCGGTACCTCCTTCGTCTCCCGTGAGGGTAAGCTCGTCAAGGCCTACCGCGGCATGGGCAGCATCGACGCCATGCAGGACAAGAAGGCCGGCAACGGCGGCAAGGACAGCCAGAAGAGCAACGCCGGCACTGCCCGTTACTTCTCTGAGGGCGACAGTGTCCTTGTTGCCCAGGGTGTGACCGGTTCGGTTGCCCACAGAGGGTGAGTTTAAAATCCATTACTGCTATTTGTCACGCTCAAAATGCTAACTGTCACTAGTCCCATCGGCAGATTCATCCCCTACCTGGCTGCTGGCCTGAAGCACTCCATGCAGGACTGTGGTATCCAGTCCCTCAAGGAGCTCCGCGAGTCCGTTGACAACGGCACCCTCCGCTTCGAGCTCCGTACCTCCAGCGCCCAGATGGAGGGCAACGTGAACATGGAGTCTTACGAGAAGAGGCTCTTTGCCTGAAAAACGGCAACGTAGCATTGCAGACATGATGGAACGGTTACAAGATGTGAATGGGACATTAGAAAAGGGTTGATTAAAATCATGAGGGATCGGCCAGGGAGGCATGGAAAAAAAGGGATTCAAAACATAAAAGCCTCTACCTCGGGAGTACATATATACAAAACAACCTAAAAAGAGGGGCGAAGCAAAGAAGGCTTTTGGGTTAGGGTGGCAGTTCTTCAGTCTAGCGGAGTTTTTGGAGTCTACAACGGAGGGCCGAATCGCCTTGAGATGATGCAGCGTTTCTGAATACCAAAACCTCCATCGGGGAAGAGAAATCAAAACGAGTTATGATGATTAGCAACACCACTCTGGTCCAAGATGCTGATGTGATGTCTATGTGTATGTTTGTTAAGGACTGGCCTGCCGTCTTGATGCCGATCCGTCAACCAACCAGGCGCAGCCTCGCGCACTGTCTTAGAAAGTCTGAGCAGATTCCTAGGAGGGATCTGATCATGTCGCGACTATCGTCGGGCACCTCTTAGACAGCACGAAGATCCGAAGCGTCCTTTGCCAGGAAACAAACCCCGCCTCACACTCAAGTCTCAGACAAAGGTGTCTGATCTGAGGCGATCTTAAGACGTATTGAAGAAAGTCGTCACATGCACAAACGGACAGGGTCTTGAGCAAGGTCATGATATTAGATAACTCGGGTCCCACGACAAAATATCTACCGCCCATGCATGCATGATGCCCGCTGATATACTAATGAAATGCCGCCAAATATGAAGCCACAGAAACACAACAGTAAAAACAATGCTTTTTGGTAACCCCCGGAATAAAGTGGTTGCGAGAGCCTTGCCATGCCAGACGCCAGCGATGATGGGCATATATATATGTGTATGCCCCCAATAGCAAGAAACAAGAACAAACTAATGTCGGTTAAATGAAAACGTTCATCAGTGAGAGCTGGCCGTGAATTTCGTGTTTCGCGTCTCGTTTTCGGAAGCCGGTTCGATAGACAAACGACCAAAGGCGTGTTTGCATGCCGTGATGGAGAGATGGTACCTCATGACCGCGCAGGGTTGACGGCTTCGTATCCCGCCGGCCCGTTCTTCGCACCTAGCAAAGGCGCCGTCTCCGTCGAAGCGCCCTGGCCGCTGCCAGACGCAACGACACTGCCCTCGCTAACGTAGCCTTCGTCACTCACGCTCTCGTCCTCGTCGTCGCTCGCGTCGGGCGTCTGCGTCAGGGCGTCGTAGTCGAAGAGCATGTAGATGGGAATGGCGCCAAGCAGCGCCGTGAGCGCGAGGAACCAGTACGCGACGATGACGTAGCCCCGAGCAACGCCCCAACTGAAGGCGGCGCCGGCGGCCGCGGGCCCGAAGGCGCGGCCGAAGCCGCTGAACATGGTGGCGAAGCCGTTGAGGGTGCCGAGGATCCGCAGCGACGAGGCCGAGTTGGTGAGCAGGATCGTCATGCAGGGGAAGCCGATGATAACGGCGAAGGCCTTGACGAACATGACGATCATGAGGGCGGCGTAGCGGCCGGTGTTGCTTTCAAAGAGAACCACGTAGGGTGTGAGGATGTAGACGACGGGGAAGGTAACGGCTGGGGGTTTGTCAGTCAGATCACGACGTTTACAAATGGGACCATATAGTTATACGCACCACAAGCGCGGAAACAGCGCAGGACACCAAAGTAGTTGCAGAGAGGAGGGAAGACGAAGAACTGGATCACACCGCAGGTGATGCCGTAGATGGTGAAGATGGTGCCGATACGGTCCGAGCTGAGGCCGAAGCCGCCGGAGAACTGGAAAGGCAAGTGGGTGTTCTCGGGAGTGTGGACTTGTTTGGGGTAGTTGAGGAAGACCGGGAGGATCTGGTCAAAGGCTACCGAGTGCAGGGCGAGGAAGGTGTAGCAGAGCAGGTTGATGCTCGTCTGCGCGGTGAAAACCTCCTTCATGCTCGGCGCCTCTGTCGACTGCTTGTTGTCCTCGGGCTGCTGGGTATGGGAGTTCAACATGGTAGGCACCAACGGCGCCGTAGCCTCGCCGTCGACGAAAGAGGTGCGCCTGACGTGGGCGTGGTGACGACGAGTAGGACAAGAGCGGCGAAACGGGCGGGTGAGACGCTCGCCAAGGAGAAGGCCCCAGTCGGGCTTATGGCGCTTGCTCTCGAGTGTTTCCTTCAGGAAGAGAGTGGCGGTGGTGACAGAGATGAGGAAGAAGACGGCGGCGATGAGGTTCGGCAGAGCAAACGGGTAAGCGTTGAAGAACCAGCTGTCTCCAAACAACGCCGGGAAACGACGGGCGGGGTTGGCGAAGAAACCGCCAAAGGCCGGGCCGAAGATGGAGCCAACGGACCAGATCAGGGGCATGATAGAGAACGCTCGAGGTTGCAATTCCTTCTCGGGGACCATTTCCGCAACCATGGTTCTAATAATTCCAACTAAAAAGTGAAGTTAGTCTTGTGACAGAGATAATAAGGAGAGTTGCGCATACCATTTCCGTTTCCGCTGCCTAGGATGGCTCGCACGATGATCGCCATCGGCAGGCTAGTGGACATGCCCCAGACAACGAAGAACACCATTGTCGAAATCAGACCGATAATGATGGTCGGTTTCCTTCCGATCCGATCGGAGGCTCTGCCCCACGCCACGGCGGTCACGCTCTGGGAAAGAGAGAAGACCGCAGATGTGTAACCGGCCCATTTAGCGACATCGTTTTGTGGGACGCCGAAGCTGCTGATCATCTCTGGAAGGTAGGGAAAGACGGATGTTAAAGCGAGAGGCTCCGCGAACCGCGCAATAGCTGTTATCAAAGTTAGCCTTGTGTTGAATACTGTATTGGGTAACGCCCTGTTATGAGATATGCCGAAGGCGACTGTATTCGAAACGAGTTTTGTTCCGACCTCCACGTACGGGCCACTTGGACCCAACGACGTAGTCAACCTCCACGATTCACAGTGATCAGGCAGCTTGGAAGATCAAAACCACGCTTGCGTCGCATTTTCGAGGTAGGTTCTTGGAGTATGTGTGGCTAAGGACAGGCGGCGGTAGTATGGCGAAACATGCAGATATCCAACCGTTCCAGAGCCCTTGATCTTACTAAATGCGATCCCACAACTTCCATAGAGCCTCCCGTCGCATAATCCCGAAGTTGTTTGCAAGGGCTTCCCGCTGATCTGACTCATCGGCACTTGCCCGCACTGGATGTCGTCCGTAGAGAGAATTGAGGTTTGTTGCGAGGATAGTTAAAAGCAATCGCCGAGACATGTTCTGAAATGTGAGGGCGTCTTACCCAGAATGGCCAGTTGCTTCGACGGCAACTTTGGTTTCGTTGGTTTGGTCATGATGATACTGCAAAAGGAACAAAGGCCCACGACGAGAAGAACAACTACACAAGTATGTGAGAAGTCTAGGTTGGGGAATATCGAGCGGATGGGCCGAAACTAAGGAGCCGGGACAGAATTTCCTGGAAACGCAGCAAGTCTAGGACGTAACAATATGATGTCGAAGGTAAGCACACGAAGTGAGTATGGAGAAAGCAGGGCGACCAACAACTTTAAAGTAAAAGTTTGTTGGAGAATTGGGGAAGAGAAGAGAGTCACAAGAACACACAAGCAAGGTAAGAAAATGACGGTTCGTCAAGCGCAGACAAAAAAACCAACGGCAATGCTCCACTTTCCATCTGCAGGCTCGCGGCTGCACTGCGCTGGACAGGGAATAGCGTGGGTATGCATTTCATGTCACCCGCAGTCATGCATCCAGCTCTCCTGCAGGGCGTCTTCGAAGGCCGTAAGAGCGGAAGGGGACCAGACCAGACTTTTTTTGTTATTCGACGCCGATCCCCGCGCCTCTGCTGACGAAAGATTCTCATACGATTACTGGTCAGAAGGGCGGTCGTTCTTGGAGGGGCGAACCACTTGGTTGCTTGGAAATGGAGACGGGGCACTTGGAAAGCCTCGCCTCCCGGGGATTAGTATTGCTAGTGTAAGAGATGGTGGGGAGAGCCTTGGGAAGTGGGAATTCCCGCCTGCCGTACCCTGACTTGGCATTCTAACATGTGTGCGCGCTATTGGAGAACGAACTGCGATGACATCCTAGCGCGAACCGCATAGGGATAAACAGACAACGGGGAGCGCGAGACGCGAGCAAAGTGCGCAAAATGCGTTGCGACAACGAGCGAGATGGGATGACTGTGGACGTCGTGTGTCTCGGATGCGATCAAGTGCGATGTTTAGGGGACGCTGGTCCGGCTTGCGCGGTGCCCCGTGTCTCCTACACTTCCCAGGGCGCAATGTTTTGCGAGCAGAAGCCGATTCCCTGCTGCTGAAGCAGAAAAGCGTTGGCCCGGTCCAGGCGTTACGGCGGGCGGGCGGACGGGCGTTTGGCAGGGAATGTTGCAAGTGGGTGGTGTCCCGGCGTATTTCTTTGAAGGGATTTCCAGGTTGTCCCAGATGTCCGTTGTCGGCAGAGGCTTGGTCCTGTTGGAGTCCTGTTGGAGTCGGTGAGGGTGTGGTGTGCAATGGGGCATGGAAAGCGCAGGGGCTCTCGCTATAGCCGGTGGTACATCCTAGCAGCAACGGGAGGTGGGAAGCAGGCGGTGCTCCTCCAAAAAGCCGCCTCAAAGCCAAAAAAGATGGAACGAAAAATGCACAAGAGACAAGAAAACCGAGGTCGCCCCCGCAATTGCCATGACGTCCAATCCTGCCGGTGGAGGGCCTCTTTTTCCGGCGGCGTTTGGCCGACTCGCCGAAGCCGGGGCCGAATGTCGGGGCAAGTGCGACGAAGCTGAATCATCATTTCGAGCCGATTGGGCAGGGGTAACCTTCGCTTGTGAGCGCCAGCGAAGCAGCGCCAACATTGCATGAGAACTTTGTGTTGCATGGCCATTCCAAGACAAACGCACATTTTGAATGCTATGAGACCACACACCGCCAGATGGGAGAACACACGACAAGACGGAAACTGAACAGCCAGTATCGATATCCTCAGAGACACCGGATTGGGGGGGGGGGGGGGGGTAGTGGTTGCCAGGCGAGCGCACCGAAAAGAACGATTGGGCGGAATCCACCCAATCAATTGCGTGATTACCGATGTTAGCCGATAAACGCAGCCAACCCGTTGCCGGATGAGGGTGAGTCTCTTAACTCGAATCGAGGAGGGAGGACAGGCGGCAATGGCGCCTTCCTAGCCGAAGCTTAGATAAGATGATGTAACTGCCCGACCGTGACGAATGATCTGTGTCTCTGTCCACCTGTGATGTCTTTCGGACTAAGAGCGGAACGTGAGACGGTTGATGCGGCGTCACGGGACGGATGTTGGGGCCCGTCTGAGCAGTAGTTGGCGAACTGAACCGTAGCCGTACCTCCGTACCTTGTTGGAGAAAATTGTTGTCCCTATCTGCCAGTCTCCGGGGAGGAATCGGCACCGGACCGCCGATGACCCGCAGAGGTCCTCTTCGCCTGAGTACCCAAGATAGGAAGGAGGCCAAGCATTCCAGTACTACGTACACTACCTACGAGAGGGGAACTCGGCGGACCCATTGAAAATAGCAGAGCTGTTCAATCGCGTCTGTGGGTGACAGTGCCAGTGGAGGTTTCACCAGGCGGCGGCAGCCGATCGGCAAACTGTGCTGATGCTGATAACATGGACGAAGCACGCAATGTTCGTAGCAACTTCAACTCTGTTTCAACGACATCTCTGGCAAAAAGGCGCAGAGACAATTGTTGTTGAAGTGCTTCAAGATGGCACACGAGTAAGTTTGTTTCTATCGCATTCGTGAGCCGTTGTCCTTGTGACGAGGAGCTTGACGAGGGAGCTCTGGCCTGGGCTAGCGTGGCTGAGCATGGCCCGCGATGATGCAACCATCGTTATCAGCCACACGGTGCCTCCCGCGTCTCATCCGTCCTCCTCCTCATCGCCCAAAACCACAAATCGACGGCTGCCAGCGCGCATGCCACGCACTCGAGACAGTCATACTGACACAAGCACAGAAAGCGCTACGACGACAAAATGTCTGATGAGCGGACGCCGCTGATCACCAATGTCTACATTGGTGCGCCGCGCCGCCGTTACCCGAATAATGTCTTACGTCGGTTCTGCACCATCGCGCTCTCATCCATCCTCATCTTCTGGTCCATCTTCTTTGTAGTCGCCCTCTTCGTCGACGAGCCTCCTCGTCACCACAATCACCGCCATCACGGCTGGTCCTGGTCCAACAGCCTCAGCCGTGGTCCCATCACCCATGAGGAGTTGCAAAAGATCCTCTTTGAGGTGCCCTCATCTGAGAAGGCCGAGGAGTGGAGCAAATATTACACAGCCGGGCCTCATCTTGCGGGCCAAAACTACTCTCAGGTATTTGTTCTAAAAAACACCATCCCCGAGAAACTCGCTTACACTTTATCCAGGCTCTGTGGACCAAGGAAAAGTGGGAGTCGTGGGGCATCCAGTCTGACATTGTCTCTTACGATGTCTACCTGAACTACCCCATTGATCACAGCCTCTCCCTGCTCTCGAAACCCAAGGATGACGAAGAGTCCACCTGGAAGGTTGAGTTCAAGGCCACTCTCGAGGAAGACGTTCTCGAGGAAGACCCGTCCTCCGGCCTGGAGGATAGAGTGCCAACGTTCCACGGCTACTCCGCCAGCGGCAACGTAACCGGCTCCTTCGTATTTGTGAACTATGGCACGTACCAGGACTACGAGGACCTCGTCAAGGCCAACGTCAGCCTGGAGGGAAAGATTGTGATCGCAAAGTATGGCGGCATCTTCCGCGGCCTGAAGATCAAGCGCGCTCAGGAGCTTGGTGCCATCGGCGCTCTGCTGTACAGCGACCCCGGTGACGATGGCAAGGTCACCGAGGAGAACGGGTACGAGGCCTACCCCAACGGTCCTGCCCGCCACCCGAGCGCCGTCCAGCGCGGAAGCGCCCAGTTCCTCAGCCACCGGCCCGGAGACCCCACCACCCCCGGCTACCCCTCCAAGCCAGGTGTACCCCGCGCTCCCGTCGACGACGCGACCCCCTCCATTCCGTCCATCCCTATCTCCTACGCGGATGCCCTTCCCATTCTGAAGGCTCTCAACGGCCACGGACCTTCGGTGAAGGACTTCAACAAGTACTGGAACAGAAACCTCGGACTCAAGTACAAGGGCATCGAGTACAACATCGGCCCCTCCCCCGACAACGTGGTCCTGAACCTCTACAACGAGCAAAACTACACCACCACGCCCCTGTGGAACGTCATCGGCATCGTCAACGGCACAATCCCCAACGAGGTTGTCGTTGTTGGCAACCACCGCGATGCCTGGATTGCTGGTAAGTTGGCGCGCCAATAGTTTACATGAATCAGAGAACTCACACAACAGCAGGTGGCGCCGGTGACCCCAACAGCGGCTCCGCCGTCCTGAACGAGGTGATCCGCGGTGTCGGCATTGCCGTTGCCAGCGGCTGGAAACCCACGCGTACCATTGTCTTCGCCAGCTGGGACGGCGAGGAGTACTCGCTGATCGGCAGCACCGAGTGGGTGGAGGAGTACCTCCCCTGGCTCTCCCAAGCTTCGGTCGCCTACGTCAACGTCGACGTCGGTGTTCGCGGCCCTAACTTCAACCCCTCCGCCGCGCCGCTCCTCCACCGCGTCCTCCGTGAGGTCACGCACCTCGTCCCGTCCCCCAACCAGACGGTTCCCGGCCAGACGGTCGGCGACGTGTGGGACGGGCACATCAGCACCATGGGTTCGGGCTCCGACTTCACCGCCTTCCAGGACTTCGCGGGCATTCCCTCGCTCGACTTTGGCTTCGGCGGCGAGAACGACGAGGTCGTCTACCAGTACCACTCCAACTACGACTCGTTCCACTGGATGAAGGAATTCGGCGACCCGGGCTTCGTTTATCACCGCACCATGGCCCAGATCCTTGGCCTCGTTGTGGCCGAGCTGTCCAACGTGCCCGTCATCCGCTTCAACGCCACCGACTATGCCGACGCCCTGACGGCCTATGTCGACCAGGTCGAGGCCAAGCTCACCGTCGCTGAGCCCGCCTCGGACGAGGAGCTTTTCCGCATGCGCGCCAGCATCGTCGCCGCCGACGCCGACGCCCGCGGCTCGCCCTCGCAGTTCCGCGCCTCCCTGCAGATCCTCCGCACCTCCATCGCCGCCCTGCGTGAGAAGACGGAGAAGCTCGACGCCACGGCCAGCTGGGTCGACTGGGAGCTCAAGTCCGAGATCCCCTGGTGGAACCTGTTACGCAAGATCAAGGTCGCCCTGGCCTTTGTCTGGGTCAACAAGTCCTACAAGGGCTTTGAGCGCCACTTCCTGTATCCCGGTGGCCTGGACGGCCGCAGCTGGTTCAAGCACGTCGTCTTTGCGCCTGGTCTGTGGACCGGCTACTCTGGAGGTCAGTAATCTGTTCATTTCCCCAACTTTCCCCATTGCATGTCGTTCAGACAAGGGACAAATGCTGATTCGTGATTGTAGCCGTCTTCCCCGGTCTTCAGGAGAGCATCGATGCCAAGGACTTTAACAACGCCCTCAAGTGGACCGGCATCATCAACGAGTGCATCGCCTCCGCCACCAAGAGCCTCTGAGAAGGGACCTAGCTGACAAGGCTTCCAACACCCGGACACTGGAAAGTTACTTTGATGACCAGTTTGGAACTTTTGTTATGCTTCATAGCATTTAGCTGGGCAGATTTTGCATGATCGCAAGTATCTTATCTAGCCAATCGCATGATGCCGGAAATGTAGACTACGTAAATAAGTTCCGATGACTCGCTTGACCCTAGGATATGGTGGTATTAGGGGCTTCAAAGTATGTATTGCAGTTCACTTTTTACATCTGGACTGTCATTGTAAACCGTGCAAACAATCACATTTTCTCGGCAATACGTATGTATCAGCATTCGACAATGGAATCTATGCCTCTATCGCCTCGGCTATTCATACAATCACAGCGTCTCCCGCAACGACGCCCTCCACACTTCTCAGACGGTTCTTTTCTTCCACGCACTTAGAACTTGTAGACCTGCTCGGGCTTGTATCCCAGCTCCTTGAGGGCACCGACCAGCTCGCCCTGATCCCTGGGGCTCTTCTTATTGCCCGAGACGGCGTTCATGAGGCCGGGGGGACCGCAGACGAAGACCTTAATGTTCTCGCTCTTGGGCTCGGGGAGGACCTGCTTCAGGAGGTCCTTGGTGATGAAGCCCTTGTTGCCGACCCACTCCTTGGGCGGCTTGTCGAGGACGTAGAAGGCGCGGAAGCGCTGGGGGTACGTGTTCTCGAGCTCGGCGAACTCCTTCTTCAGCAGGATGTCCTCCTCGGTGACGTTGCCAAAGACCAGGGTGACCTTGGTCTTGTCCTCGGGGTTGTTGAAGATGGCGCGTGCGAGCTGGTACATGGGCGTGATGCCCGTGCCGCCGGCGACGAGGGCAATGTGGTCGTGCTTGTTGGGCGTCCAGGGGTACTTGGGCAGCGGGCCCTTGAAGTCGAGCCGCTGGCCGGGCGTCATGTCGTGCATGTGCGTCGACATGGGGCCGTTGGGGTACTTCTTGACGAGGAGCTCGATGTAGCCCCTGGCGTCTGCGCAGCCGTTAGCATGGGAAGGGTCGCCAAAGGGACCGGGGGGGACTGACCCTCATCGCTGGTGGGCGTGTAAGGCCTCAGCGTGGCCTTCTCGTCCTCGGGACCCTTGTACTTTGTCAAGATGGCGCTCGCGACCTCGAGGCCGGAGACCATGTCGTCCTCGGGCAGCTTGAAGCGGAACTTCTTGGTGTTGTGGTTGACAATTTCGACGTCCTCAAGCTTGAGGGACACAAAGCCCTGGTCACCGCCGGTCAGCGCCTTCTTGGGCGCCGCACCAACGGCCTCCTTAACCTTGGCCTCGGCCTTCTGAGCAGCGGCAGGGGCAGAGGAGCCGGACAGGAAGTAGTAGGCGCCGCCCGCAACGGCGGCCGCGGCACCGGCGTACAAGGCCGCGTTGGAGCTGCCGCCCTTGGCGGGCTCGGTGGCGTAGCGGCGGGCTTGCTGTGACGAGAGACTCTGGTTAGTTCTCGTGGTTCAACTTTCGTGGCGGTAGAGGGAGTTCGGGTTCAAGACATGTCTTCATAATCTTGGTGCAAACCCGCAAATGACCCTGGTGATGAGGGGGGGGGGGGGGGTTGCGTGCGAGATCGGGATACTTGAGGAAAAAGAGCTTCTTACCAACTTCAGAGGCTGCGCGGCCCGGAAAGCAGATCGAGCGAACATGGTGATGGGGACTCAATTGAGGTCTTCCAAGACGTTAAAAGTCGTTCAATGGATTGGCGTCGAGGGAGGACAGAGTTGGTAGTTGATTGCGAGAGCCTGATTTGTTGCTGCGAAAGCAAGCTTGCGTGGATTGGATCTGAGACAGACAAGAGAGCTCTAAACCCGGGCAGCCCGCAAAGCTCCATCTCTCCAGCCTGGGGGGGGGGGGGGGGGCTACATGACGTAAAATGTCACGTGAATTCACCCGCGCTGCCCGATCCCCGCCGCGCTGGACCTCCGTTGGCCGGATGGAAGCAATACCTAGGTTGCATTTCTAAGCAGGCTTGCTAACGTGCTCAAAGGGCCTCATTGCGAAATTGTATCACAGCTATTGTCTAGCGCTTGTGACCGGCATTCAGTAGCGAAAACGCAAACTATAGAAGATGTGCATATGCTGAATGAATGCTCCGTATGTTGGTTTATATCCCCTCACACGGGGAAAGCTGGAGATTGCCCCCATATATTATGTACAAGCAAACAGCTTCAGTTGCTGAGAGCTTAGCTAAATCATCACCTCACACTCGTAAGGTGCCGCGGCCAGGAATCGGGAACTCGGCCGCCCAACATACAGTCTTCCACCATCTGCATTGAGCCCAAATGGGCCCTTCAACCGGGGCCGTGACCATCCACATTCTTCGTCATCCAAGTTACATGCTGAAAGCGACCAACCAGGGGCTCCTCTCTTTATGTCTCCTGCAATACAACAATACGCCTCTTGATCATCAAAATGAAATCAGAAACGCTCCTCCCTAACGTTCCTCATAGTACATGATTTAAGCCGATCCCTTGAGACAAGGGACCTGCTGAACAGAAAAATCTTATCCTCCGAGTACACCGCAGTCAAGGCCTATCGGCCTCGCCAGGATCACCGGCCTGTGTCCATGGCGTCGGGGTCTGCAGGCTTCTCGCTGGGAGTCTTTGCCTTCGGCGTACTCGACCGATCCACTAGCTTGCTCTCTGTAATCGCCTCCGTCAAGGGGCTGACTTGAGAGTCCGTCTTTTTCGCCGTTGTGTCCTGGCTTCCTCGGCGCATCATGCCGACGTCTTGGTGCGAAGCCAAAGTAGGCGTATTTGCCTGGCTACCGCCTCTCTGGCCATGATAGTGAACGACTTGGGGCGGGGGTTGTCCAGCCTGAATGCCAAGTTGCTGCGTGGGGTATGGGTCCAAGTCTTTGCTAGAAGTAGAAAATGTCGATACTACAGGCTGGTGATAGCCATTAGACGAAGACTGACTACCCGTTGGTGTGTGACCTTGTGGTTGATGTTCCGCTTGTGTTGGTGTTCCGACATCGTTTGGAGAAGTCGAACCCTCGCCCAGGTTCCCCGTAAGGCTGGTCATCCCGCCTTCGATATCCCGGAGCAGGCGAACGTATTCTTCTGGGACCAGTCCGCTTTCTTGCGTCTTTGGGTCTTCGGCCACAAGCCAGCCCTGGCCATGTCGATACGAGACCCATATAATCTGACCCTCCACTAACGGCAATTCGTTCTCGTTTTCTCTCTCAAAGTCAAAGAGAGCAACAGCCTTGCCATGCATCTCCTCGTCGGGCGATGTAATGGTGAACTGGTAGTCCCGCGAGTACCTCGATTGGTCGTCGCCGCGGAAACCAGGGGAGGATGCAGAGCTCGAGGCGTCCGAGTAAGCCTCCTGTTCCGCATAGTGCCGAGGAGGTAGGTCGCCCAGCTGGTATGCATGGCTGGAATGTCTCGCATCGTCGGGCGGGTAGGTGACATATTCCCCACCCGGTCCGTTCGCTTCCCCTCCCTGGTTCAAATAATATCGTTCACTGCCATCGCCACTAGTCCCAACATAGAAGCTGCGCTCTCGCTCGTAGTGTGCTGGGTTGAGCAGATCGTTGCTCTCGTCCTGGGAATGCCTTGATCGTCCAGTTCCGCCAAAGGCTGCAGCAGAAGACTTGTGCTTTCTGTGCCTAGAACTGACAACAGGGCTCGCCAAGTCTTCGTCTTCGCTCCAGGGTGGGCCATCTCGAAATTCCATGGGCGGCAGATCGTGGGCCTTGCCGAAGCCTTCGGGCCCCCAGGAACCAGTGTCCCAGCTCGTTTTGGTTTCCCAATGGGCGGGAGGATCGGAGAGGCGGCGCGATTCGCTGGCGGGCGTGCTCAGACCAGACGCAGGATGCGACGGCTCTGGCGCGGGTCCGTAGTGCATGGGGTGCATCATGGGATATGCGAAATCCCGCACCAGAGTGTAGGAAAGGTTCGAGGTAAACATTGGGAAAATGTGAGAAGGTGGTCGCGAACGCGACGGGACGGAGCCCGTCGAGTACTGCGATAGGCGATTCTTTGAAGCGTGCGACATTGGTCTCGGTGCGGCTGATCGTCGGCTGGGTGGTGATGTTATTAGTGGCGGTAGTGAGGGGTGGTTCGGGTTGGTGGAGGGAGAAGCTGCAGCAGGTGGGGATGTCACGGGCGAGGAGTTTTGTGACAAGAACGTGGTCATCCTGAGATTATCGCAATCGTTGGGGAGCCAGCAAAAGGATGACAGGCACCCGATTCGCGGATCCTACGGCCTCGTGCCACCGGTTCCAGCAAAGTCGCCGCAGAACAGTCGGCCGTAGTTTGCCGACGACGATGGGAGGTGGAATATGATTGGTAAGAAGTCGGTCCTGGGCGACAGCCGCAGTGAATTCGAAGGTATGCGCAGGCGTAATCGTGAGTTGTACTGCGCCAGAACGGAGAGGGTTAGCCTTGGTATGCGGGCTGCGAGGTTGGTGATTTGAACGAGGCGAAGACGAACAGATTTGGTTGAAAAGAGCAAGGGGCAACGGCGGCGGCAGAAGCAGCAGCAAACGGGCTTTTTCGCAAGGTGTCGCAAAACGAAAGTCGTCGCACGCGACGCTGTGGGTTGGAAATCGAATAAGGAGCGTCGAGAACTTAAGGCCAGAAGCGAGCGTGCCGATGGAAGTCGGGCCGCGGGGTCGCTCGGCGTGCAACAAGAGGAGGGTCGAAGAATGAAGAGGGCCGAATGGTGCAGCAGATGAGGGGGTGGATGAGAAGGAGGAGGAGGATGGAAGAAGAAGAGAAGAAGAATGGATGAGTGGGAAGGATGAAGTGAGGTTGGGAATAATCCGTCTGGGTTCAGGTCGCTGGCGCTGCTTTGGTGCTGGGCAGCCGCTGCGCAGCGAGAGGAGAGAGAGTCCAAGTCCCCAGGTCGCTTTGCTGATGAGATGGTGGCAGTGTGGAAAGAGAGGTACCGCGACCCGTCCAGCATCCACGTCCGTGTCTGTACAGGGCGGAACAGAGTGGTGGAAGACCTGCGGAAATGTACCTTTGGAGAGAAACTATGTGTGTGTGTGTGTGTGTGTGTGTGCGTGTGTCCCGCAGCCAGAAACGGCCGTCCGTGCCTTTTCGCACCAGAGCAGCGCAAGATTGGACTGGACTGGACCAAACTGGACTGCAACGAGCTACCTCAGGTATTGGTCCTGGACGAGCACAAGTATCTGTACTTTGACGTCGTACTTTTGTTAGGGCACCTTTTCGCCAGTGAGCAAACAAGCTACAGAATGACCCCTCTGGGGGGAGGGGATGGGGGTCGCACGAAAGAGCGGGCGGGCGGACCACTCACTCATCCACTATCCCAAAGTACTTGCGACCTCGAGGGGGAAAGCTCAGGGACGCAAGAACAGACACTTCGACCCCCAAACGCACTGGGACTGCACCTTGCTGCCTCTAAGCGCGTCGCGCAGTGATCCTACTGGCTGTTGGCGGTTGGAGCTGGCGGGAAGGGGTGGAGGGGGGGGCTTTATGGAGGGGGGCGGACGAGGAGCGGAGGGGACAGGACAGGAGAGACGCCGCAAATGAGAGTTAGAGTGAGAGAAAGAGGGCGGTGTGTTGAGAGGTGAGGGGCGGGAGAAGAAAGAGGAGGATTAGAGAGAAAGGATCACAGCAGAAAATAATGACACCAGCGGCGGCGATGGTAGCAGTAACAATACCCTCAGCAGGAATACAACCTGGAGTGTTAGGTTAGGCAAGGCAAGGCAAGGCAAGACAAGGTGCGAGAGAGAAGGGGAGGGGATGGGGGGCAGGGGGGTGGGATTCGGACAGGACTTGGACCTCACTTGTCCTCTTTCTCTCTGTCTTTCTCAAAGAAACACAAAAACAGCAAATAGATAGAAAGAGACGCCCGGAACCGAGTCAGCGCCAGCTTCTGCAATCGGCAGGACGGACTCGCTGCGGGCTGGATTTGGATCCTGCCGCCCACTGGCCCGTCCATAGTACATATTAGTTTACATGTCAGTACCTTGCGTAGTACCACTCAAAATGTTAGATCTGAACTGGAAAGGTATATCCTCCGTTACTGCCGTGGGTAACAATATCTGGAGATTTGTCCGGAAAACAGTAACAGCTCTAGCCCGTGGATGCTGTGCAGCTCGTTCTGGCAGGGGAGTTTACGGTTTCCAACCCAGCATGGAAGGCCAGGCCAGGCCAGGCCAGGCCAAAGCAGTAAGGTACATACATACTGTAGAGCAAAAACAACCCGGTGGATGTTGGACAGGTGCAGGCGGAGTTGCAGGTACGGAGACTTCATGTACACCGTCGGTACGAATACGCCTTCACGCAGCTGCTGCGTCGCGAGAGGGTACTTGATCATGTACCTCATCTCTCTGCCTCGCGCTTGCACTGCCCGCAAGACCAGCAAGCAGGTGGGCTTTCGTCCCCTTGCCAGTCTCTTCTCACGGTGGCTTCAGCGTTCTGGCCCGCTTAGGATCTGCTACTCATTCAACAGATTCGTCACCTCTCCGTCCCCCCCTTTCCATCGGTTCCATCACCCATCTCAAGGGAATCCCTTCAGGTGCTTGCTTCAACTTCCTTGTCGACGACGAATCTAACTCCGATGCTGCCTGTTCGCCAGTCATCACCTACCACCGCCCGAAGCGAGCTCATGCCGAGCCGCTCTCCCGCTTCTTCCCCTCGAACACTTGATTGACTTGCCCATCCGTTGTTCAGGCTTTCTTCTAAAGCAATAGGGCACGGTGACGGCCATCCGCGCGTTGCGTAGGGGTCCCAATTCCCTTTTTAAGCCCCACCAGCTTGAAATACAACCTCATCGAGCCGCCTGTGCTCTCCAACACGCTACTGACACGCCCGGCCCAGCTCGTCCAGGCTCAACGTGGGATTTCGGCCTCCACTGGACGAAGACGCATACAGTGAGTGTCACCGCAAAGCAAGGGCTGTCCGCTCCATGTTGTTGAGTACTGCTAATCCCAATGGGAGTTCACTCTTCTCCACAGCAACGGCCCAGAGCCTTTACCAGATCCAGAAGGAAGAAACTTGTCGAACAGGGCAAAAGCGGCACACAGTGTCGTTGTTGGTCCACCGTCTCTGTCATCAATAGAAAATTCAATACTGAACGCTTCTGCATCGGCCGGCGCAGATTCCCGTTCAGGTCGCACCAAGGTCGGACGGCCGCCGACCCACAGTTGATTAGCGAGGACGTCCCTGGCGCAAATCGTACTTGGAGTCCCCAAGACCGGCCGTCCACTGACATGAAATTCGCCCTCTTGGTCCGAACCATAGTGATGGGAACCTTTGCGTGCGTGCGCTACAAGGGGCTCGAATGAACTGGAACTGCTGGCCAACAATAAACGTAGCGAAAAGACGGAACTAGACCATACGGCAGAAACAGCAGAGATCGGCATCGGACCCCACGCCACAGCCATCGCACATATGACTCCAATATCTCCTACGTAGCTCAAGGGTCTTGGACTTAACAATCAAACCCTCTCTAAGATGGTGCCGTATGCTACGAACAAGCTCAACACCCAGAAACTCCATCTGTGCAGTCTCCCTCCCTCCCCAAGAGTGGACAGCCTGGAGCGCAAACGACCAGCTACCTACTGGTTAGCCAAGCGCTATCCTACTAGCTGCATCTCCCGTTCATTAGTGCCAATCGTGGGGCAACCCACAAACCGACGGATGGGCTTCAGTCGAAATTGCGTTCTTGTCCTCCGTCCACAGGGTGGAAATGGGCATGGTGAAACTCCAATGCTGATCGGTCGTCTCCCGTTACCTGCGTCTCCTAGAAGTTCCCAGCTTTTGCTGTCAACCGTCAGCGACCACGTGCAGAACAGCCGTCGCTGCTGTTTCCAATTGCATAGTGGAACTGGCGTGGTTAGAGATGGGCGGGAAAGGATCCGGCGGCTCGCAGGTCATCGACAAACCCCAATCCTCGCCAGCCTGCAGCTGCAGCTGGGCTACAGCCATTGGCATTGGCCCGCTACCCTCGCACAAATGCATCTGAAGACTGGCAGCAGCAGCAGCAGCAGCAGCAGCAACAACGCACAGCACTAGAGCGATGCAACAACTCATTGGACGGTCTGCCTAGAATGAGCGGGAAGCGTGAGCGCTGCGTTAGGCTGACCACAGCACAGGCAAACAGGGTGGAATCACAGGCCACCCGTTGACCCCGAAAGACAGGTATTCCTCCGATGATCAGACCCGTTCGTTCTTAACCAAGGGTAGCACCGTAACACAGGATTGATGGACCGACTACAAGCCCCCCGGGAAAGGCCTAGCCCCGTGATGCTCCAGCGACCAGAGCCGTCAGGGTCCTTTTCGCAAGCGAAGCTCTGTCGTGCTTTCCCGGAGAGCGTGGAGGTAAGGTGCGACATGCCCTACCACGCGTGACCTGGACGCGTCCAGTCGAAGGCAGGCAGATGTCTCGAGCCGACAGTCAGGACTGTATCCGTAGACCCTTCCTCCTTTGGCTGAGCGGCGGACGCCATCAGTCGCCTCATTCGTTGGCTGGTCTATTTCTGGAACATGTGCGCTGCGCACGGCATCTGCAGTTGATCAGCTTGGAGTCGGTGCTGATTGGTGCCCTCGTGGTTGCTCATGGTTGTCGTTTGTTTCAGAATCTGTGAGCGCCTGCTAGCCAATCACGTATGGCCACTGCGGACGGCCACGTGAAAGGATGCTTTTTGAGGGCGCCGTTCGGACCAGTTCAAGCCTCAGGCAGTAAGGTAACAGCAAGAGACGGGGTACTGTCGGCCCTGCTCGGGAAATCGACGGTACCGAAATGGGCCCACCTTGCTTGACCCTCTATGGGCCGACATTCAGCCGAAAAGCGAGCTACCTTCTTCAGCCAAAAGGAACGTCATTGAGGCTCGGTAAATCTCTTCCTTTCATCAACATCAATTGTTGGCCTGGGAGCTTTAGGAGCCACAACCGACAACATTGGCGTGCAGATAGATCCTGAGAATCACAGGCACCTTGAGGAGGCAAGGACAAGATAGACATTTTACTCCCACACATTCACTGGTTGATTCCGATCACCCAATCCAAAAGGTAAGGCAATACTCGAGCACCAAAAAAACGCCCTCGAGCACCTCGCATGATGAGTCTTTTATTATTGGAGCTGTCTAAATTCCCATGTTGACACACTTTATACCGTATACGCTTTTTGTCTGAAATCGCGATCAACTACATTTGCATTAAAAAGAATTAAAACAAATTTGTCTGGATGTTTGGCTAATTCAAGACACAGACCAGAATCTCCTCCGGACGACCGGCAGGCGAGCGAGCGACGACGCGCACCACGATTTCGACTGACTAACCAGCAACTTTTTTTATCTGTTTTCGTTTTCACTGGCCCTTTTTCTCTCTCTTTCGGCCCCACGTTTTTCCATCTCTTCGTTTCTTGACCGTCGCCCATCACCTATCGATACCCACTCGGAGCTCGTGGAGCTCGATCCATTTCCAACAGCCCCACCACCATCGTCACTTCACGATTGCTATAGTACAAACACCATAGGCACAATGGAGGTCACAAATGGCACTGGCGCCGCGCAGGCCGCGGCCACGACAGCAGCGGCGAACGTGACGACGCCCAACAACGGCAGCGAGTCGGGGACTGGAGACTTCAAGCTCAAGTTCTGCACAGTCTGCGCCAGTAACCAGAACAGGTACGTTAAGCTTAAAAGCCATCAACCCGGGCCTAGCTCAGCCGCACTCTCGTTTGCTTGCTTCATGTCAACGGCATGATGAACATCGGTCTGACATTTGCCCTCCTCCTATAGATCAATGGTCTCCCACCTCCGTCTCGCAAACGCAAACTACCCCGTCATCTCCTTCGGCACCGGTTCCCTCGTCCGCCTGCCCGGCCCCTCAATCACCCAGCCCAACGTCTACCACTTCAACAAGACGTCCTACGACTCCATCTTCAAGGAGCTCGAGTCCAAAGACCCGCGCCTCTACCGCGCTAATGGCGTTCTCAACATGGTCGACCGGAACCGCCACGTGAAATGGGGCCCCGAGCGCTGGCAGGACTGGCAGGTTGGCATGCCGCGCCTTACGCACACCGACGACCGCGGCAGCGCTGGCGTCGAGGGTGGTGTCGTCGATATCGTCGTCACCTGCGAGGAACGTTGCTGGGACGCCGTCATCGACGACCTCATGAACCGCGGCGCGCCCCTGAACCGCCCCGTCCACGTCATCAACGTGGATATCAAGGATAACCACGAAGAGGCCAGCGTCGGAGGGCGCGCCATTCTCGACCTTGCAAACTCCCTCAACGCCGCCGCCGTTGAAGAGCGTGAGGCTGTCGGCGCCGCGGCGTTTGACAGCGGAAGCGCTTCTAGCCGCGCGAGCTTCGACGAAAGGGTCCCAGATATCCTGGCCGCGTGGCAGGATCGGTGGCCGCATCTGCCGGCTGTGTGGACGCTGGCCTGGTTTTGAGGGCGTGCCGGAGGCGATTGCAATTGGAAAAGAGCTTTCATTTCCGCGAGACAACATGTCGTGATTAGTGACACATCACACCAACATATGCCCCGGCACATGGGTCCCGTATCATGCGGATACCGCCGATCCGAGCAGTTACAACGACCATTTTGATACAACCTTTACGGAGTCTCTGTTCGGTTCCGGTTCTAGAGCCGGCTTGCTGGGTTCTCGGACGACACAGTTCACAACCCGGAGGGATCATGTGAAGGTGAAGGCAGAGGCTGGAAAAGGGAATGCAGCTCGCGTCCATATGTATCCCCCGGCCAATGCAGTGGCTTGTAGACACCATTATCGGACGAAGAAAGCATCACGATACTGGTGGGTACGAGTGGGATGTCCGCGGGCGATAATAAAGGAAAAACTGTGGCCAGCGGGGAGGAACGCCGACGAGAAGAAAACGTCGAGTACTCGTCGTCGTCGAGGTCTTTGCGACGCGCCGCTGTTGGCCAGTGTCATCTGTACGATTCATGGTAAGGGACTCGATGGAGCACAGGACACGTTCCAAAGGCTCCTCCGATCGGGAGGAAAGGTTCGGGGAGATAACCACGCAGACGAACTATGAATAACGAACATAAGCAATAACCATCCGTGGACGAACGAGTTCCTGATGCAATCACACATTGCCCTTGCTTCACGGCATCCTCACTTGCGGCCCGATCTGAGCCAAACCAGATTACGGTTCCACCACGTGCCGTTGCCGTCCGTCCAAGCCATCGACGACCGCGTTTCGAGCTAGGCTTAGTCGAGGCAAGTTTCATGAAGCCCGGCTGGGTGCTTGCATGGTCTGAAGTCTTACCTCGAGCGTCACCCATTCCCCCCCTTCCTCAAAATGGATTCATCGAAGGGGGAACAGACTCGAGACTCGATAGCAGGCCAATGGCGCGCGGCTCTGTAGTCGCTCCCGCCTCGGGGTCGCGTGTTTGGTTTCCCTTGGCGATTGGTGGCCCGTGAGCTGTGTCAAAGTTCGATAATTTGCCGCGTTCCCACGGACGACGACATTGGATAGGGCCACCCGCCCTCCCCCCCCCTTCCCAATTTGAGAGTACCACTGGGGGATGTGAGGAACCGGAGACCTCCTCGTCCTCTTCCGTCATTAGAGTCGAGGAGTAAGTTCCGGTGAGGCGGAGACTTGTTAGACGCAACGCTTTCCCAACGCATCATTTGTATGGATGTTGCCCGTTTCTACATTTCTGAACTCCCCGGGGGAGGAAAGCAACATATCTATGTAGCATTGGCGACTGACCACAACTTGCCGCATGCGAAATGATGGACGACGACATCAAATGACTACGGGCGGATGAACCGGATCATCAAGGGTCTGAAGTCTTGGGTTAGTGGGGTCCCTCACGCGAGCCGCGTAAAATCGTATCCACGAATCCTTGCGTATCCGTAGCTTATAGGCAAGGGGCTTCGTTACCCGTTGAGTAGTCGCTGCTACGGGCTCGCTTTACTCCGGTCTCGTGGTGGCCAAGTTGGGCCACGGAAGGGGTTTGATGCGGTCTGAAGACGCCATGCCATATGTTTCTCTTGAGCCTCACCTCGTGGCTAGACATCTCCCACCCCACTGGAACGCGGACCGGGGATGCGGGTTGATTGGCTCGATGAGAAAATCCTCAGAGGCAACCGAGTGGAAGGGTGTGCTCGGGCGCGGTGCGAGGGTACCCGTGTAGGTGCTGTAGCTGATCACCGCCAGCAGGATGATCGCCGTGGTGCTGATGCTGGCGGGAACGATGGCTGTCGACGGAGGCGGAGGCCTTGGTGACGGTCGCGGGGACGGGAATCCGGTATTGGATCCCGCTTTTGCAGTCCTGGAGGGCTAGAAGAGTCGAGACTCTGGTGAGGGACGTGGTTGCCGAACGAATGTAGGAAGTGCAGGGCGGACAAGATGAGGCGTAATCTTAGGGGCAATAAAACGTTGCATGGGGGCTGGTGATGGTTGCGAAGCGGTTGTCTGGAACACAGCCGGCCAAGGTGCCAACAACGATCGCGCCCGGTTGGAGGGTGGTACAAGGGACATGCTCTTCTAGAAGTCTATCAACGTCCAGAAAGGAAATCTTAACGAGATCCGGCTATTCTACGGCATCGGCTCATCTGAGTGATTCCTTGCCACAAGGTTGACAGTTTCTTGGTGCTGTGGTCACAGTTGGTTGAACGCGAGGCCAAAAATCTGGAGCCACCCGCATCCGTACGATGGGATTGAAGAATCAAGACGGACGACAATCCACCGTAACAGGCTGCGGGTGAGACAAGGGGCTACCAGGTCGAAGCCAATGCCTTGTCTTCCTTGCCTCGACAACGTGCTACGGCCTTGAGATGGCCGGGCAAGCTGAACCCAGCACCATTTGCGCAGGGACGCAAGCAAATCGCATCTCCACCATGCTTAAAAGCCATCCATGTCAGTGGGGCCAGGGAAAGGGAAGGCACGTCCGTGGTCCGGATATGCGCATGGCCAATGCTCGGCGAGAGCCCATGTCGCCGTCTCCAGCTCCTATCCGGTTCCCACAGACACTGCCACCGTTGAGTGACAGGCTGGGCCCTGGCGAAAATCCACCTCCGAATTTGAATGCTAGCGCGCGCCAGTAACAACGAACCAATGGCCAGGGTGGATAGGCCGCGCCATCACGTCAGGGGGGATTCTTTGCTCAGGGGTGAGAAGAGGCTGCATTGGCCTTGGAGATCTGGGCCTGAAGGGTGTGCAGGGTCTCATGAGAGAGAGGACGGGTACCTGGAAGATGTGTGTGGGAAGGGTGAGATGGCGATGCGTGACGGTGCGCGATAAGATAGGCAGATGGACGGGTGAACCAGAGTGACGGCTGAACGTGTGGGTGGAAGAAGGGGTCCAATGACGAGTATTAGAAGGGAAGATGCTAAGTAAGAGACGCCGACGAGAAGCGATTGAAGCTGGCAGGAACTATCGGTGGCAAGCTGGTTGCCAGTATTGGAAGAAAGGAGAGAACAGACTCCAAGGCTACTTCCCTCCCGCTGCCGGCTATAGAGACGATGACTGTGGACGAACGCACGCGAATCGTTCATGCCCCTCAGGTACGTACAGGTAGGTACCCATAGAGTAACGTTGGAGTGGCAGTGATCAAGTTAAATGGTTCATTGTTGCCAATACCCGCGCAGAGTGGTAGCGAAGCCCACACATCCTGGCAGGAACGGGGTGCGGTGGCCCTGTGTGGGATACCTAGGTAATGGGCTGCAGCAGTCGTGATGGGAATCCGAATCGTGCGTCTCTCTCGTTCTCTTATTCTCATCCTCATGACCCAGACGGCTTTGCTCTGCGTGTCTCGAATGTTTTGCCGCATTCCCCGTCGTGTCTTAGCGTCTTGCACCCTTTTCCTGCGAATTCTTGAACAAAGTCCAAGGGGTCCAGCTTGGCTGCGAGGTGTACGGACGTTGAGACCTGCGGCGCGTTCCAAGTAGGCTGGAGGCCTGCCTAACATTGCAGCAAGGTTTATGGGGGAAAGAGTTTGAAGTTTGGGCCATGGCGATAGGCTTCTCTTTTCTGGTCTCCACCATGGTTAGCTTGTTTTGACCGATCTCTGGCTTCGAGAGTCGCCCGCCCATGCCACGGCAATTGCTCGCGTACCCTCCATTCGAATCAATTTGGGTTGCGTTCTGGAAGCCTAACCTGCCCTGTCTGTCCTGGAACTGGGAAAAATGAGAAACCTATGTCTGGAGCTCGGTTGAGGGTCTAAGCTGCGTCCTGCCGGATAGCCGCCGGGTACTCCTGTTTACAGGGCATGCAACCGGCTTCTTGCGATGTCCTTCAACATGGCAAGCTGTTGGTTCATGGTTCGGTTTGTGTCTTGTATTTTGCTCTGCTTGCTCTGTACACTTTGCCCTCGAGATAGCCGAGATGGACGAGAATCAAAACGTTATCAGGTATCTGGGCTAAGTACAAAATAGGAAAGGGGCATCGCTATGAACATGGTCCTGCTAATATCAACTTGGACATCAGCATGTGAGCGGTTGCCTCCAGACTGCGTCTCCAGCGGCCAGCAAAAGAGATGATCAGCGCGTACCGTTATGGCACAGAGGTGCAATACAGAGTATACTCATTGATGGTAATTTCACATGCATCCTTCGGTGCATTCTCCAGCGTTGATCGTGTGTGTCTCGTGGTTCTCCAAGGGTACAAGACACATACAACGGCGGCTGTGCTCTCCAGTGTCATTTCCCCTCCTCCACACCCCCTGCCCCCCCTGTCCTTCGCCTTCCACTTGTGATGTCTCCCACCTCCTTGTCGCCGTCCAGCTCGTCCTTCCCGGCCCTCGTCCCCTCCCTTCGCCTCTCCTTCCCCCTTCCCTGGCTTCAGGTCCCAGCACCAATCAGCTGGGCTTGCACGCCAGGTCCAGCGCCCAGAGCACCCCGTCACCACCACCATTCCTCTCATCTTCCCGCTCTTTTCACCAGTGCGTCCCGTCCAGCAGGTCACAGTTGCACACACCATACCACGACGTCCACATATCGCACATCCATCAGTCTCCAGTCTCCGTAGCAGCAGCAACTGAACTCGCTAGCGGCCCAGATCTTCCCCCAAAATCCACTGGACTCGCCCGTTCACCCCCCCCCCCCCCCCCTTTTTTTTTTTCCCCTTCCAACCCCCAAGCAGCTTTCCCTCCCGGTCCGTCGATTGGTCGAGGCGTCCCAGCCAGTCACCTTGACGTTTCATGCCTCACCACCTCCGTCGCGGATTCTGCTGTTGTTGTGTTCCTCTGCGCTACTCTCGACCTTTCTTTTACACTACCTCACTCTAATTGGGCTCTGCTTTGTCCCTTTTGCAGTCTGTACCTTACCGCTTCAGCATTTCGTCCCATTGCTTCACTGCGGCATTTGCTTTTTTCTCTGCATCCTCTTTCGCCAACATATGCCCATCTGACACGACGTCCTCCCGCCCGCCCTACCATGCCGTGTCGCAACTGCAGTCCAATCTGAAAGAGAGCAGACAGGAACCCTTTTTCCCCTTTCACCCCCCACCGCGCCACCTCCGAGCGAGACATCGACACATTTCTCAACCATCTCCAACACTTACCCTCCCACCTTGAGACATAACCTTTAACCGACGGTGGACAAGAACGGAACAGAAAGAAAAAAAAAGGTTTCAGCGAATACGTGTTTAGGTTGGCCCTTGAGGTTTGGCCCGGTTTTGGGTACGAGCGTATTCCTCATTGGATTAGGATTCCGTCACACACGCCAGGCGATAGTGTGCAACAAAGTGGGAGAAGGAAAGGCCCTATTTACTGCTGCCCCCGATCGAGTTGAAACACCCGCCCTCCGACCTCGACTTCGACACTCCCTTTGTTCGCTGTGCTGCGTCGTTCCCTCTCCCTCTCTCGATCGTCTGCTGCTCGGCACGCGAAGACTTCCAACTCCAAAGCATCTCCAGGTTTACCATGAACGGTCGCAATGCGCCCTTGTCACCTGTCTCTTTAGGTGGAAGCGAGTGGTCCGTTGGCAAATACCCAAACAACGACGATCCGTACGCAAATAATCGCGGCAACATCATTTCGCCCCCAAACTCCGGAGGCTCCAACGGGGCAATGAATGGCGCTTTCCCCCCCGGCCCTCGAAGCGCCGGTGGCCCTTCGCCGCCGCCGTCTGTCGGCCGATCCAGCAATGGCACAAACTTGTATGCGAGGAGTGAGAGCGGTAGAAGCATCCGCGAGGAGCAGGCAGAAGGCATACTCGGCGAACACTATGTCGCTCTGAAGAACTATCTGAATGGTGGGCAAGGAGGAAAGCCGACACCCCCGAACAAGGCACGCGACAAGTTGCTGCGCCTGTCGTCTGTTCAGTTTCTCGAACTGAGTACAGATGTCTTCGACGAGTTGCTGCGAAGGCAATCCCTTGGTCGCCGACCTTCGGGCCCCGGCGCCCCGGGTCCTCCCCCTTACCTACTACCCGAATCCAATTTCCATCCGAAACGCAACCAGGCGAGGCAAAAATTGTCCTCTCTTGGGCCACCCCGATTCCGTGATCTCGCGACCGACGTCTTCTGCGAATTGGAGAGGAGGTTTCCCCGCTTTGCGGCTGGAGATATCCCCAGAGTGGGTAGCCCCGTATCGGTCCGCTCACAGGCGACAATCAATGGAAATGGCTACCCGCCTAGGAGTCAGAGTCGGATGCGGCGACCTTCCGATGCCAGCTCAATGAGGGGAGGGCCACCGCCGCCCGATCCCTACGGTGTGCCGCCTTCGCCAGGTATGCCACCCAATGGCGAGTATAACCGTCCGATGCAGAAGCAGTTCCAGAGCAACACAATCGTACCGAACAAGAGCACAATGGTGGAAGAGGACGACGATGGCAGTCCCAATGAAGATGACGGTGAAGCGTTTGGCCTCGAACGAACTGCCACGAATCGTAGTAAGAGAAGTGAGGTTACGGAGCGGAGCGCGGTGGCATCAGAGGTGATCTTTACCCATCTTGTTCTCGTATCAGGTGGAGACGTTAACATGAATGACAGGCCGACAAAAAGCTATTAGACGAGTACCAGGCCCAAGTTCGTGAACTGCGGGAAAAGCTGGATGTCATGGAGGATGCGATGAAGAAAAAGGACGACGAACTGAACAGCGTTCTCGACGGGGAGAGATCTCGATCAACAGCCGCCAACATGGAGAAGAAAGAGCTCGCCGACCTCCGGCTGAACCTGGAGAGCAAACTCGCCGAGGCTCAGGACCTGAACGCCTCCCTAAAGCAAGAACTGGATCGCATGAGAGACGACCACGCCAACGAATCCCGACAATTAAGAGAACAAGTCGATGAACTGCGGCAGTCCAGTGCGGCCGCTGCTACTATGAACTCTGGCAATGCGGACCAGGAACTGCAAAAGGAAAACCAGCAACTTCGCGCGTCTCTGCAAGAGCAACAACAGGTGACGGAAGAGGCTCGGCGCGAAGCTCGGGAGTTCCTACGGGAGATGAAGATACTCTCGCAACAGAGTGGCTCGACCTGGCAGAAGCAGGAAGAGCTGGAGAAGACGATCGAGCAACTCGAATCAGAAGTTCGCGAGTGGCGGAACCGATACGCGCGGACCAAGACGCAGCTTCGCAACATGCGCGCTTCCTCTCTGGGGTTGACTATTGAGCAGGACGCGGCTAAATACGTCCGAGAGAAGGGATTTACCCAAGAAAACGGCGCGGTTAAGGACGTTCACGTCACGAAATTCCAGATCGCTATCGACGAGCTACTCCAACGCGCCCGAACGGAAGACCCTAACACAGTCATTGATGCTATGAAGCAAGTTGTTGTCAGCGTTCGCCGTATTACTAAGGATATCGACACGGCGGCAGCTGGCAACGAGGAGCTCCTCCAACAGCGCTCGAAGCTCAAGGGCAAGGTTTCCTCCACCGCCAACCACCTCATCACAACATCCAAGAACTTTGCTTCGTCAGCCGGCATCACACCAGTATCCTTGCTCGACGCCGCTGCCACTCATCTCGTCGCAGCGGTTGTCGACATCCTTCGGGTTGCGAAGATCCGGTCCACGCCCGCTGAGGAGCTCGAGGAGGATGACGACGGTACAGTTACGCCTGTTGACTCGACCGGCTTCTTTTCTCCCAGGACTGCTTCGAGACAGGAGTCGATAATTCAGGAATCGTTACCGGCGGCGGCGCCATTCCGGGGCCTGGGCGGTGGCAGGACTAGCATGGATTCCTCAGCTTACAGTCCTATCAACTCCCCCCGTCAATCTGCCGACGCATACAACCAGTCTCGAGGGCCTAACGGAATGAACGGGATGAACGGGATGAACGGCATGGGTTACATGGGGATGAATCAAAACGGACCCATGAATGGGTACGGCAACGGCATGCGCCAACCGAACAACCAAGCCGAAGACCTTAAGATTTATCTTGAAGATCAGACCGCCATTTTGGTCCAGAACATCCAGAACCTGGTTGGCTCCATCCGAAGCGATGCATCGATCAACCAAATTTCATCCGAGATCAACGGCATTGTCGAAGTCGTCGATAAGGTTGTCTCTGAGACCGAGGCGTCTGGAAACGGCGGCATGATCGCCCGCCTCATCGCGTGCCGTGACCGACTCCTGGAAGCCAGTGAGCGCGGCATGGACATTGACCGGGGACAAGACGTGGGCGCCAGCGGGCGCAACGATCGGGAGTGGAGGATGTGGACGCAGACTCTGCCGCCCATCGCTTTCGAAATTGCCAGGGAAACAAAGGAGCTGGTTCAACGAGTTGACCGGTTGGCCGGGAACGGAGACGATGACTTCTCATAAGCTCACCGCACGGGCAAGAGTTGTGATCCATCGAGCCTAACTTCTGAACATGACGGCGGGCACTTTCATCCTGCCATCCCTCTACCGCACGACGATTCATATAATCTCGAAACGAGCCCCCCTTACACTTTTTCGCCGGAGAAAGCTTTGATACCCTTGCCGTCCTCAGGGCGGCTTTGCTTGCATGTTTGGGTTTGCGAGTGTTTGGACGCTGAAGAACCCGGAAAGGAGGCTAACTTATTTTTTCTGCTCCGTTCGCTTTTTTCACTTTTCATAATTTTATCTGGGGAGCGTCTCCTTTCAAAGGCTTGGGTTCCCTCATCCTGTCGGTACAGATGGGCTCACTCGTCCTCATAACAGCCTAGGGGCGTTCAATTTGCCCAAGGATTTTCTATACGCGCAGCATGAGAGAAGGACCTGAGACGATGTTTCTTACACGTCACGCGAATGAGTGAGGAAAGCAAGGAAGTGTTTTTTGGGGAGCGAAGTTTGGCTCTCCCACACCTGGCTACGTAATTCAGGGTGGGCAGGGTGGATGAGACATTGGTGACGGTGATGAGCAGATAGAATAGTCTTCAAAGGAATAGTTAATGTTGAGAGTGCCTACTAGGCATGGATCCAAATAGATGAACTTCCCTGTTCCTTGGTGAGGTTGTTCCCAGCATGGCTGATTCTAATTACGCCTCACGCGAGATTTTGACTGTAGCCACGGAGAGATAACTCGGGCGGTCCCCGATAGAGCTCCGTAAGATGCCGACTACACGCTATGATGTCTCAACATGCTTTTATCAAGCGAGCCGAGAGTTCAAGCTTATCCTCATTGGAGGCGGACCTGAGCCCTTCGTTCGCACGGCGGACCCCGCTGTAAACGAACTGGTGCGGGTGGAAAGTGTGTGTGGGAAAGGGTCCGACGAGATAGACTTTCTACACAACGGATGCCAACTCGCACCCTCCAGCCCGCGCCGCTCACCTGGGGTAGACGGATGTGAGGACCGCTGGCGGATGCAAAGTTTGGGCGTTGTTTTGCGGGGGGCATAATTGGGCGTGCATTGACGGATGTTTACGAGGACGAGGGCATCTCAGAACGAAACGTCTTGTTTTATTGCATCGTTTGACATGGCCTTGGGGAAAGTACTGAGAGAGATGGAGGAGGTCCGGCGGATCAGTCACCACCATATCGTGGCTTTTCGACATGCCTGTCTGATTCCAATTGGGGACCGCATTGTAAATCGGTGCTCCGGTGCGTATATGGCCGCCCGCTCTAGTGAGAAAGAAAAGTAAGGGAAAGGGTTCGAAAAAAGAAGAAGAAAGAAAACCGTTCGTGCCGCAAGACCTGACGCATACATGTGCGTGTGTGAAGGTCGTTGTCGGAGAGTGGGCCGCACAGATGGCCGACCCGCCGGTAAGACACTGACGGGGGCCGGGTTCATCCTTCGAAAGTGGGGGGAAGAGTCAGGGTGTCGAGCCGAAGGAAGGTCTTGTATAAGAGCTTCTTTTCCAATCGGATCTGCCAACCGATAGCCTCCTTGTTCGGAGCTGTCCATAATCAGCCCCCCTGTTTCGTTGTGATCAGGAAAGGGAGGCACATGTGCGGCAATCTGTTGCCATATGCTTGTGTTGCTGATTTGCTTACCTCGTCGTAACGTCGTCCAACCACCGCCGACAATCCACTTCACGCTAGGACTGGCTGGTTGGCTGAATGAGGGCCTTAGTCGGCAGTGTAGCTGACGCCCGCCAAGCTGTAAGCCCGGATCAAGCCCCTTTGGGGTCCGTCAAAGAACCATTCTCATTCCTTCCTTGCTACCGGTCAGCTTATGTTCCTAGGCTGGTAAGCCACCTCCGCATCGGCCAATGGAGCTCGCCGATTGTGTGCAGCTGTTCTCCGCCGTCTGGACGGGCTTACGACGGGACGTATGAAACCTCTGGAGAGAGTTGGCTGGCAATGCAGGGTTGCGGCCCAGTACGGGCTTGGCCGCAGGTGAGACAAAGGTGATATATGGTTTTTCGGACGCGCCCTTCTTGTCCATCCTTCGTTGTTTGTACTCACGCTTTTCCATATGACGCTTCCTTGTTGCAGTCTGGTGACGACTTCTCGATCAGAAACCCAGTTCGCTCTTGTTTTGACTCACGTTTGGTATCGCTAGGGGATTCAGCACCCCCTCGCCCATCGCCCCTTCTGGATACCCATGGCTTGCTGCGGCCCCTCGTTTGCTGCCTCATATACTACCCAGACACCCGCGAACGATCCGTGGGACATCATGTCCTGTACGTTAGTAACGGAGCCAGGGGCGAGGACAGATGAAGAGATTGCCAACTCAATGAGCCTTTTGGGAGGAGAGTGCCCGCTCTTGAGCCTCCCCCTCGAGATTCGACTCCAGATCTATGGCTGGGTCCACGCGATGCACCCGGTACAACACGCGCAGCTTGCCCCATGGTATCCGACTCCAAGACAAAGTGTGTACTTTCTCAGACTCGTCAAGCCCGAAGTTATAGCCGAGGACCTTGCCGTGAAGGAGATAAGCTCAAAGGTCAAGTCAGGCGAGGATGGCAAAGCAGGCCCGAAGCAGGAAGAGTTGCTGCTGTCACCTTACCGTCCGCTCTCTGGAATCCCCGCGGCCCTCATGTGCACCAACAAGCAGATCTACAACGAGTGCCGGGCCCTGCCCCTACAGGTCAACGAGTTCGTTTTCGTCAACTGGTTCTCCTCGGGCCTGTGGGCGGCGCGGGCCTTCATGCGCGGGCTGGAGCCGTGGCAGCGCGACATGATGCGGTTCACGCGGCTCGAGATGCTGGGGCGGGACTTCACGGGCCCGGCGCTCAAGGAATGGATCGAGCTGTGCGGGCACTGGGGCTCGGGGCTCCGCGGGCTCAGGCTCAAAATCCTGATCGGAGGTGGGATATTCGAACCCACAGCCACGTTCGCCGCGCTGAACAACAATGCAGAGGCACAGGCCATGGGCCTCAACTCGAAGACGGTACGGCCCGAGCCGAGACCCGAGTGGATCGAAGGGGGCCTGAAGAGGATGAAGGCATTGAGGAGGTTGGAGATTGAGCTCTCGGTGCTGGATTGGGGCGCCGACGAGAAGATTGCGTGGTGCGCCGAGCTGGAGAGGATGCTGAACGACGGGAGGTGGGAAGAGGGGCAGGCAATGGTTGTTGTGAGCTGCGTCGAGAGGCTCATGCAAGACAGCGGGCCGAAAAGGCAAGTCGTCAGCGATTTCGCGAAAAATTGAACTCTGCTGAGTTTGTTCCTAGCATAGAATGGGATATCTGGGAGTCGGGGTGACATTTGTTGGTCAGTGGAGGGCTGTGAGGTAAGATCGACTTGGCGGAGAGTCGTGTTAATGGTATCATGGAGCAGTCCATGGCCAGGAGTTTGGGCGATATATTCGAGAGTGCGGTACCAATATTATATTAATCGTCAACGCAGTAGCAACTCCTTACTCACACTGGTTCCAAGGCATGGTCTGTGAGTCTGGTGAATGAGGCCGATTTTCAATATTCTTGAGGAAGGAGCCCGGTAGGTAAAGTTGTTCGTTCCTTCCGTCTGGAGCTGTAGCTCCTGCTGTTAGCATGACTTCCTCCTACTTCACATCCTTCAGGATTTTTCTTTCTTGTCTTTCTTCGTCTTACAGACTACCACATCCTCTCAACCGCACAAACAACGGATTCTTCATTACCTTGAAACACTGTCTCCTCCTTCGGAGAATCCAATATCTCTTCTCAACCTTCCACCAGCATCCTTTGCGTGTATCACCTACTTTCACCCCTTCGTCAACCTCCGGCCTACACCTCGTCAACAATCCCAAGGGTAAACGTTCCCCTATAATCACTTGTTCACAGGCGAGGAAGAGACCGAGATCATATCTGGTGAGGTCTTCGATGCGTCTGGATTTTTAACAATGGCTGATCAAAACATATGCAGTCACGCTTTTTTGCAATCCTCGTGGATTTCATCAAGCAGAACCATCTGATTCTTTCAAGAACAACAAGAAATTCACCTTAGTCTTGATACTCTTTCAGCATCTGGTAAGCCGCGCAATATTCCAGGTACTCAACGCCCACTGACTAAGGCTAGACACAATGTGCGGCCACGTTATGCGCGGTCGCTTCACCGCTCACTGCTCTGAGTGTGGCATCGACTACACAACGGCCTGGCCTTATCAGACCCGCGTTTGCGTCCTGGTTCTCATCACTCTAGCCTTCATGTGGATGCATCCGGTCATCGCCAATACCGTCAAACGCGCCATCTGGATGGTGGTCAAGCCCCTTGCCATCCTTATCGGCTGGGCCTCTGTCGCAGTTGTTTGCTTCCTCATCTTCCTCTTCATCGACGGACCCAAGATGATTGCTATCCTCCTCACCCCCGACAGTCGAGAAAATGTTAACATCCTTGGTGTCGACGTCGAGAACAACACCAAGCTCAACACCATCTGGAGCCACCTCCACAACGACGAGGACCAGATTATCCCTGGCGGCGTCTTCGACAAGAAGTATAAGCCCTTCCTCCCTTCCCGCAACCTGAAGCTGTCTGGTCCTCGACAGCAGAAGGCGCTCACTCGCAAGCGTGGCGTCTCCTGCTAAGTCACCTCTACCTGCGGAAGATGGACATGCTAGAGACGGGTCAACTTGGAGGAAGTGTATCTTCTATGGAGAACTGTCGTTGCAGAAAGAGTCCTTTCGACTAGTCGGCTATTCGGCGATACGATGGAAAGGAGATGACATGGCTTATGATATTAATCATTGGGGATGAAATGGAGATGGCGACTTTGGTGTGAGCTTACGGACCATAAACAAGCCCTCGCGTCTCCAACTTGGATGTTCACAATGGTACCAGAGACTGGACTGTAGAGTTCTCTGGGGCATGGAATAGATGACTTGAGGCTTGCTTCCACAGATGGACCGGGTAAAATATGGGCACCTGAGGACAGGGAGTTTAGAAGCGGCGTTGTCACGCTAGCAGAACGGCTTGCTGTTACGAAGTTCTAGGTCACTCGGCACTTGGTTTGAGAAAGGCTTCTTCTGATGGCTCGCCTGAGATAGAAAGAAACGATGCCCTAATGACGATTATGCGATTGAGTTATGACATTGGGGTTTCGTAATAATTGTGATGTTGTTTTCAATGGTGACAAAGGTTGATACCGCCAGTGCTGGCGTCTAGCGGGTACGAAGAGGTGTGTTAGGTACGATTGGCCAATCAAACTGCAGAGATTGGGCCTTTATCTCCTCTTTGCGACCTCTTGAACAGCAACGCTTTCATCACTTCTCGGGAGGCTCCGTGGTCGTGGTTCACCTTTGGTCCACTCCTCGGAGGACCCTGTTTTCTCTCTGCTACTACAGATGTAAACCCCTATCCGACCCCTGGACGCTTCCCATGTGACTTCGCGACAGTCTCGCTCTCCTAGTCTCACTGAAGCGGTCCCAAAGTCGACCCCGCATCCCGGCCGTGACTCACGTTTTCGTGTTCCCCCCTAGTCACCGCTAAGCTACGCAGCAGTAGTTTCATTCGGAGAGTGTGCAGGTGCCTAAATGCCAAGTTGTGTTTATCAAGTGTTGAGTGAGGTATTAGATGGGTCGGCTTCGCGTCTCCCAGGCCGCGTGTGTGTCATGTGGTTTTGTCGGGGAGTCACTCGGTACAAAAGGACGGGAGGTTCCCGCTCTTGCGTTTCCGCTTCGGGCTACTTCTCTGCTGACTCCTCATCAATCGTCCTGAGGAACTGGTTCGCTTCCCAACTTACACGTGGGACTTAACCTGCCGCACTCTTACTCGCTCTTTCCTGTGCTCTCGTCAGGAAGAATTGCCGAGAGCTTGTCTGTAAGATTGATATTTACACCATGGTCTAGGCCGTACCTGACCACACCTTGGCTCTGACGTCACACGCACAACCCCTCGCTAACCCCCCAAAGGCCTCGACGGTTCCCGTCAATAACCAGAAAGACATACCGAGAATGGATGCACGATGCCAATGTGGCGCGGTGTCATTCAAGACGCCGTTGCCGCAGCCGCTGCGTCTGTACATCTGCCACTGCGAGGAATGCAAGCGCCAGACGGGCTCCGCGTTCGGGACGTCGGCCATCTTTCCAAAGTTCCAGCTGCCCAAGGCTGAGTTAATGGGCGTCTACGCGTGAGTCCTCACACACAGAGGGGAGTGAGAAGTGCCCGGGAGTTGTCGTGTGAAGGGGGGGTCAAGGGAGAGGGCAAAGGTGGTGGTGAGAGCGGTTGAGAGTGAGAGGCTGTGAGTTGTGACGAGAAGCCGACGTTGCTGACGATCCGAGGGCGTAGGAGGCCGACTGCTTCAGGAGCCACGCTGTACTGGTAAGCTTCCATCGCGAAGATAAGGTCGAGGCGTAGCGACTGCTAAGTGCACTTTATAGCTACTTCTGTCGAAACTGCGGGACCCGGCTAATCCACGCCACGCCGGTACGCTTCCTCCTACCTTGATTCGCACGGATTCAGCCTCGTTGGCAGTGCAGCGCATTTAACAATAGATTGTAGGGCAAAAATGTCGTCTCTGTCAAGGGTGGCTGCATCGACGGCCTAGATTGGAAGACGGCCATACACATCTGGACCAAGAACGCCATGGTTCCCATCCCCGAGGGTGCCGAGTCCCACAGCGAGGAGGCCGAGTACACGGACTACGGACCGAGCCAAGAGGCCCTGGACCAGCCGACGGATCTACGCGGCAGCGGCGGAAGTCTGCCGCCGGCTAAGCTTGAAGGGCTTTGCGAGCTGAGCGGGAAGACCATCGCTCCCTAATGTAGGAACGACGGTACGTCGTACTGTCTCCATGTTCTTCACATTGAAGAACCACATGTTCAGTAGTCAGTAGCTCGTTAGAACGAGCGGTAGGTCTAGGGTGATGGGGTGGTATTAATGACGTCTATATCCCAAAAAATCCATTATGATCAATGTCATCAAATCCGTAATGCCGTCGAACGCAAACACACTACTTGCTAGAAAAGATTCCCTGCATCCCCGCGGCCGCTTCACGAGTGCTGGCCAACGAGCGACTCCTCACCACTCGGTCTCCCGTTCTTGGCCGGCTTGGCGATGGATTCGTGCTGATGGCCCTCTTCGGCGCGGGCCCCGGCGTCGGAGTGCTTCGCCGGGTCGAAGACGTACATGGGGAACTCAAGAAAGACGGTGCGCTTCAGAACCGTCGGCATGCGGGCGTACAACTGCGGCGGGAACGGGATCAGGATGCTGGTGCGCTCAAGGTAGCGCCGGTATCCCTCCCAGTTTTGGCCGTTCTCGTACCGCTTCTTGGCGCCGGGCCGCTCCTGCAGCGTCAGGCCCGAGACGAACATGAGCAGCAGCGTCAGGAAGAAGGGGCCGAGGATGGTGGCGTAGAGAGCCTTGAAGGCCTGGCCGCCGACGTAGCCGTCCGCGGCGGAGGATACAGCAATCATGTAGATGCCTAGCGGGACGGTGTTAGTGAAGTGTATGGATTTATAGTATGTGCTTCTTCGCCGACACAACGGCCATGATTGTGGCTCGTGTGTTTCCGTCTATCTTTTTGTCGCGCACGAGAAGAACAAGGAACTGGCTTACCGAACTGGATGAGGATCTCGCCAAAGTAGTTGGGATGCCTCGAGACCTTGAAGAAGCCCTTGTCGCAGATGGCCTCGCGGCTCGGGTTGTCCCTGCGGAAGCGGTACTTTTGCGCGTCGCTGACGGACTCCATGACGAAGCCGACGACGAAGAAGATGATTCCGACAACGTCGCGGCCCGTGCCGAAGGCGTGCTGCGGGTACCGCGTGACGTTGGGCGAGTTGAGGACTGTGACGGGCAGCGAGACTGTCCAGACCCAGATCATCTGGAAGATCCAGAAGCCGAGGAACGGGAAGAACTTGTCGCGCTTGTCATCGAAACGGTCGTCCTTGCCCGTCTTGAGGATGCGGAAAAGGAGAAAGGCTGAGAGGCGGGCGCCCCAGAGCATGATGAAGATGGAGGCGACGACCTGGCGCGCATGGGCGTGGCCGCTGAGGGAGAGCGTGATTATTGCGAGAACCACAAAATTTGTGCCGCCGGCGAAGTCTGAGTTGACGTTAGTCTTGTGGACTTTCGGGCGGTCGCTTGTTTACGGTGAGAGGTTGATGGGTGAAGTTGAGAGGACGGCATTTTGAGATCTTACCAGTCAGTTTGTCGAACTTGAAGCTAAAGGCTATTGAAAAGAAAAACAGCTGATATGCTACGGTGATGAGTGCCGTGATGGCCAAATAGTAGTCGTCGAGGACGTGTATCGCCGCCATTTTGGACCGCCTGGATTCTCACAGTCGGTTTCTCACTCTCACTTGTGTATGTTGTTGTGTGGACGCAATTCCGTACCTGAGACGCTTGGGGGGAGAAGTTGAAACACCACAGTCGACAGCAATCAGCGCTATGAGTTGGATTTTATCGAACAAGACGAGTAATCGGAATTCGTACAGCGGCCACTCGACACAGTCATCTTTGATTCCGGAAGCCGTGGAACAAGGCAATGAAAACTGTCCGATACTCGTGAAGGTCGTCTGCTTAGCCTCAGCTCAGTGTCGAAGGAAAGCTTCGCTGTCGTCATCGACTTGTATGGCCCACTAGATTGGCTCATTTAGGGAAGGCTCATGTACCGATGCAGGCGAGTTTGTATGATGGAGGTACATCACGCGGTTCTTGAGATCGGAATTCCAGCAGCACCGAGGGCCGCGCTGTCAAGCCACGTTCTACCCATTTCCAGCCACGGTTGATTAGATAGGTAGTTTCTTCAAGCTCGGTCGTGGAGCCGACTGCCCCAGATGGGCGCCTTATGTCATCAAGCGCCCAGACTGTTAAGGACTCCAACCCACCGAATTGAGTGAAACGAGCAGAGGCTGGCGTCCCATCTCTCTGATCATGACATCCGATCCCTCGTCTTAATGGCGAGCTCTTATTGAAGCACGACTGGAGAAAGGTGTGAGGGGTGCTTTGACGGTACCTAATGGTGGTCACACGAAGTCTCACACTGTCTTGGATCCCCTGTTCTACGAATCAGGCGGTGCACACTCGGGGCTTCGGCATGGACATGTCGATGTTGGCATTGGGAGAAGGGGTCCAGTCTCAGTTTCGCCTTCTGCACCAACTGCCGCCCTCGGGATACTTATCTTGGGCCAGTCATTGGGAGGGAACGCGGGCAACTCACCTCACCCACGATCCCAGGTTGAACGGAATATTACTGACCAAACGTGCTATTAACTCGGCTGGCTCCACCCTCGCTGGTCGTCCAACAATAGTCCTGGTCCTTCTCTGGTCACGGCCACCAATATGTGGCCGAACGCACAACATGTGCTTGTCATCAAACGAGGCGCCTGGACTTGGTGTCGTTTGACCCATCGCGTCGTCACGTAACCCGCCCCGGCCATTTGAGGCAAGCAATGCTACAACGAGCGACAGCATTTCGCATCTTTTCTTCCCCTTCTTCCGGTTCTCGCCTTGGGACGACCCTCATCGTCTCAATGCTGTTATCCGGTCTCTCTCCAAGCGCGGAAGGGGGTCGAGGGGAGCAAAGGAGAGGCCACTGCGTAAGCGCAACGTACTGGCGACAAATCTTGTCTCGCTCATGGGCTCCATTCACCCGCTCAAAGGGACGATGCACGCGAGAAGTGAAGGGGGGAAAATAGGACGAAGGTGCTTCACCAGTACCTAGCACCCCAATCAACACTGGACACCACACACCCTACGTCAAAAGTCCATCTCCGCTGCGTCTGTGCCCAATTCGTTTCGCGGCGCGAGAGCAGATTTCGCGGCGGCCGCTTGTTCGCTTCGTACCGCAAATCCACAAATTGGTTACTGCATCTGATGATGGCATCCCACGCAAGATGATCTTCACGTGGGTTGTGCGGCAAGGCATTGTGGATTGCTGTCGCTGCGTTACGTTGCGTTTCCGGCCGTCCAAGCGTCGATCAAGCGCAGACACAGGTACCGTGGGCCCCGATCTGCTCCAAGCCCACCAGTCGCGATGCATCTTGTTCAGCGATAGCCGACTATGCGTAAGAGAGCGGAGCTGACGGAGACACGCCCGCAACCGCTTCTGGTTTTCGACAGTCGTCTTCCCAACTGCGACATGATCGAACAGTTCGCAGCGGTTCGCGATGTAATGACCACGTCGTTGACGGCGGTGAGCCGGGATTTGGAGAAAGTCAAAAATCCGCATTAGCCGTTGGAAACGATGTTTCACCCGTCTTCTTCACCACCACCAAGTGAAAAGGTTGCGATTGAGGAGTTAAGCATTGGAGGACGCGGTACACGTGAACACTGAGAGCTTACTAAAATAAGCGAGTGAGTTGAGTGAGCCCCCGTCTTCCTTGCGCATCACCATCGCACAACTTCCTCGTCAAACCAGGCATCACGTCACCCGTCACACATGCTTCTGGCTGCAGGAACACGGACAACGAGGGCTACAACGACGACAACGAAGAAGAAAAAGAAGAAGACGACTACGAAGCAGACGAATGGGTCTTTCGTTGCACGCGCCTCTTGGGACGTTGCCGCCGCTGTCATTGGATCTAGTGCCCGGATCTGCAGCCACGCTCACACTCGTAGCTGGGCTGGCGCTCTCGCAGTTTCGGGGCCCTGGTGCGAAGTTCGAGGATTGCACCCCACCTCAGACGGTCTCCGTCTGGGGCATGTCTCATACCCTTGAGCCTCACAGGGACCCCGCTCAGGGGTCTTCCTCGCCCATGCCACGCCCTTGTATGGAATGATTGGAACGTTCTCCCCTTGTGCGGCTGGGCTCCACAGCGCCATGCTACACACGGCTGCCATTTCCGATCGAGCCTCACACGATCCCTAGCCATCAACCCAACCTGCATCATGGGGCAGACGGCGGATCCCCCTTGCCTTCTTGGCTGCCCTGAACCTCACTTCTGAGCCTGCAGCGTTCCTGACTGCATCCTAGGGCTCCCCTTGCTCGAACGATGCCGGAGTCGATTCAGACAGGGACAGTCGCCCCTTGATCAGACGCCAGCACCATCGTACCAGTTCTGGCCCTGTTTGGCTGCTGTACAGCACTTGCCAGCGGCTCCCATGGGCTTGTCTAATGCATTCCACCGCATGGCCAAGCATTGGCAAGCATTTTAGCCACTGGTGCGCTGCAATATCAATTTGATGAATCGGCGCCGTCTGGGCATGTCGCATGGACGGGACCTACCTAAGCCGGGTCGGTTTTGATGGTCTTTTTGGTCTCTTCGAATAATCTTTGCGGCTTCCCGCAACTCAAGACTCTCCACCTCGTGTGTTATGTGGTTCCCGTCTCGTGCTTCGTCCCATCTTCCTCTCCTGCTCCCTCACCACAGCTCTCCTAACCCAAACTATCTGTCTGACTCTGTCTTGCCCCTAGTGGGAAGTCGGAAGAAACGGCATTCGCTCTTTGACCGAGAAGATTTCACTTCTCTCACGTTCCCTCGTCGTCACACACCCCCCACCCCACCTCTGGCCCATGATCTGTCTGGTCACGTCTCTCATCCATTCTTAGTACCCGCACACCCTCATTACTCGAGGTCTCGGCCGTCCTATCTTTTCTAAACTCTTTGGGTAATGTTTTGCAGGTCGCCACCTGTCTGCCCGTAACTCTCTCCCTCCCTCTCGTAATCGCGAAGGTTTGCGGGAAACAACCACTCCACCAGAAACCAGTACACTCTTTTCGTGTCTTCGTTCCTAGGGTTGATCCCAACGAAACTTCACCGACGGCTGGCCTGTTGAATCCGCTCTTTACACGAAAAGGAAAGAAGAAGAAGAAAAAGAAGGCATCGAATCGAAGAAGCGTATAAGCAGGATACTGAAAAAGAACCCGAAAACTTGGAGAAACGCTGGAGACGCACGACGGTCACCAGCTTTCGCCCCCGAGCCCACGATGAGACGCTGTCTACTCCTCGCCGTGGCAGCTCTATCTTCAATCGCTCAGGTTCGTTCCCTGTCCGCCACGCACAGCCACGGGATTCTTACGAGAAAGCAGGGCGCGGTCGTCGACAAGAGACAGAACATCAACCTTAACGGTGTCAGCATTGATGGAAACGGCAACGTGAATGTGAAGGGCAACGGCGCCCCGGCGGTTGAGGTGACGACGGTGGACCTTCAGAACGCCGGCGCAGTCTTGGGTGATGGAGGAAAAGGATCGAACCGGGGAAATCTCATCGCCGGCATCTTGGACGCTCTGAACGGGAACCGACACCAAGGGAACCAGAACACCGGCAACAACGTCGGTAAATGCCCTGCGGCGCCACCACCGGTCACAGTCACGAAGACGGTTTACCAGAACGCCTCTGTACCCGCGCCGTTGACGGTGTTCGTCACGCAAGCAGCCCCGTGAGGACCCCCCGAACTCCCCGGAACGCGGAATGCACTTGGACGGAGAATGCTAATCAAGCTACAGGCCTCCGCAAATCATCACGCAAATGGTCACCCAGACGCCGGCTGCCGCCGCTCCTCCCCCGGCCGCAACGCCCGCGGCCTCGCAACCCGGCCTCGTCATTCCCGGCCCCCCTCAGGCGCCGCCCTTTGCCGGTCTCTCATCCTCGTCGATCCCGCCGCCTGCAGCAGCAAGCCCCGCCCCCGTCGCAGCTGGTATGCTTCTCCCGCACCCCATATTGGACACATTCATGGAATCTCCGGAGTAACTAACCTGATGTACAGAGCCTGCCGCCACCCAGCCCGCCGCGGCTCTCCCACAAGTCGGCAACCCGGCCGCGACCAGCGGCGCGACGACCTCTCTGAACCTGGGCGGCCTCCGCGGCACCGCCGCCAACCAGCCCGCCGCCGACGTCACGCCCCCCGTTGCCGCGAACCCCGCCCAGCCGCAAATCGCCGTCAGCGGCCTCGCCCTCACCAAGTCTCTGCAGCTCGGCAACCTGCTGCAACAGACGGTCCAGCTGCAGGCTCGCGAGACACCCCCCGTGTAAAACGAAGCAGGCACCGACAAGCCCATCCCGAGAGCGATGTTTCGATGTTCCAACCTTTGGCACCTGCCTGGCCTGTCTTCGTCGCTATTGCTGGAGGAAAGCCTTAATCAGGAGGGGGGGGTTGTCGAAGTGAAGGGTTGCCGAGGGCGATGACGAAGTACATGGCATGTGGATATGGCGACGCCGTTGGCGACTTGAAAAGTGGTTCAGCAGCGGCATACGAAATACCCTAGATTTTTCGATTCTTGTGTATGTGGAACAGGGGACGACACGGACGTTTTGGAATGTAGTTGTGGTTGGTTTTAATGGCGAGCAGAATCTGAAAAAGGTAGCCCGGGCCTTGGTACATAGGAGAGAGACTGGAGGACGGGGTAGGAAAGTACGGGCAAAACGACACAAATACGACCTCCTCTTCTCACACAACGCACGCCTGCCCGTCGTCCGTCTGACGTCCCGCGCGGGGACGGGTGAGTTTGCGACACCACTCGGGCGATGGAGAAGAGTGTGTGTCGAGGGAAGAGGAGGACTTTGCACTCAACACATCTCCCCCCCCCCCCCCCCCCCCCCCCCCTAGGGCTGTATATATTTCTTTTCTTTGGGGACACAAATCATGGCAAACGTCGCAAAACATTTCATATCCCCCTATCCCACACCCCTTATATACGATAGCATTATCAAAGATAATTGAGCGAGTCTCATGATTCACCTGATGGGTCTGCCGATGCTTGAAAATCGTGTGTCTCGATATTTGCACCAAGTCCATCTACCACTGATCATAGACGTGCGTTGTTGCTGGTGTTGATGCTTGTTCTTTCTATTCCTTCTATGGGGTATCATAAAGCGTAAACGACGTGTCCGCCCAACCCAATGTTGACTTCCCTGACCACATCACCCTCATCTCTCGCCAAAAGGGGCGCTTGATCTACGCCGTCTCTTTTTCCTTCTCCTTCAGCGCCAGCCTCAGCTTCTTGGCCTGCCTCTTGCTCATCGTCTGCTGCGCACCATCACCCACCTCGTCAGGCGTCTTGCGCTTCTGCCCGTTCCCCCTGTCCTCGCCGCCGCCTTGCTTCGCACCCTTGCCCTCTTTCCCCTTCCCGCCATCCTTCTTCCCCTGCTGTTGTTTCTTAGCATCGTCCTCCCGTCCACCGACCTCGAGCACGTCCACAACCCCTCGGAACCCACTCCTCTTGATCCCCTCGTTGACAACGACCCCGCGCGGGTTCACCCCCAGCGCCTCGGTGCCCTTCTCGCTACCCAGACCCCACACGGCGAGAAGGTTCACAACGTCGTTCGGCGCACGCAGGCCCAGCGCCGAGCGCGCCTCGGAGCTGACCACGATCCCTCTGCCCTTCGTCGCGCGTACCAGGGAGGCAAAGTTGGAGATGAACGTCGCCCTCGCGCGGGCGTCCGTGGCGCCCAGGATCTGGGAGTAGCACACCTCGAACTTGACGCCGCGCGAGACAGCGGCCATGAGCGGCTTGGGGCGGAAGTGGAAGGGGAAGTGCTGCGTCAGGTCGAGGGAGATGAGGGACGGCTCGGCCATGGAGAGGCAGGCGGCCTGGAAGGCCTTTTCGGTGGTGGGACGGACGGCGAGGATGTCGTAGGCCGCGGCGAGGGCGGGGAGGCGGTAGTTTTGGGAGGGGTCGGAGAGGAGGACCGTCGCGCGGTGGAGGACTGTGGGCTGTTGCCTTTTTGGTTGTGAGGTGGCGGTGTTGGGTGTGGAGGTGGCTGCCGATGACGAAGGTGACGGCGGAAACTTTGGCAGGGGGTTCGTTATTTGCGACGGGATCGGGGGCGTTATTGTGTGGTTTAGGGCGAGGACGGTGTAGCCTAGCGAGGAGGCAAAGGATATCGTGCGAGACAGGTCGGCGGAGATTGTGGTGGAGGACCACGGGATATTGAGATCGTAAAGCATCTTGGGGGAAGGAGCGAAGCTATCGTGAGCTTTTGCCCATTGATTGAAAGATGGGAGTCAACGGTGACTGATTGGTGTTGTCGGGTCGTTGATAACTGCTGGGCATCCAGTCGCTACTGGGAGTACGTCGGCTTGAGTCTCGGGGTGGCGAGGGTCTTAGAATCTGCGCGGCTATCTCGTGATGTCGTGCAATTGGGTTTGTCGCGTGTGGTGTTGCTTGCGTCGTGATCGGACCTTATGCGCAAACGCGGGCGAATTTTTTTGGACGGGACGGAGGTCGGTGTTAGGTTGGTTCCGCGGGGTCGGCTGGGATGACGCTCTTTTGGCCTTTGAGAACGTGGGGCAGTACTTTGGGGCTGCATGGCGCTGGGAGTCTCTGCTAGCGGTTCTGTGACTCTGCCTGAGGGTGTGCCCTCGACCGGAGGTAGCAGCGGGAAGAACGGGCGGGAACATCGGACTAGAGTGGAGGCGACAGCTACAACTTGATGACACCCGTGGGCGATGATCTCATCTCGTTCAATCACAGGCTGCCTCCCGACTTGCAACTGGAGTTTATTCAAGTTGATGGTCAGCCTTCAGCCACCATGCTCGTACATCACAGCGAACTCAATAGACGGTTTTGGGGAAGCAGAGGGTACACGCAAGGGTCAATGGCGCAGTTCCTGTCTCCGGTCCCGCCTTCTCAAGGTCATTATTCCAGACGGCGGCATCCACGGATGACCCCAGGTTCTCAGCCGGGATATCTTTGCTGGAGTACTATGTACCGGTAGTACCAAGCAGCTGAGAGAACCACGGCGGGAAGCGAGTAACTTGTAACACCAAGCATGAAGCATGATGCCCCTTGACAGTTTCTCCATGAAAATTTCTCCGAATTGACAGCATTAAGAGCATTGATTGAGGGCCAGGAAAGCACGTCCCGATTGCCAAGGTATCAGACGGGGTCACGAGTCTCCCCTTTCCAAGTCTCTCTATTGTTCTTCTGGCGGTTGCCGAGTTGTCTTTGGAGAAAGCCATTCCGGGCGAGTGTCGGTAGAAGAACGAGGGTTCGATGTTTCCCAACCGCCAAGGATGCACTGCCTCGGAAGACACGCAAGACAGGCACACCACCACCGGCGCCATCAGAAAGTGTTCATCCCTCTTTCTCCAAAAAAGAATCGTCCGCCACTCACCAGTCGAATCGATCCATTTCCCCCCCAACTCACTCAAGCTTGGGCCACCTTCTAAACCTTTGCCTCCCCGTCTGGTTCGTTCGTGTTGGTCGACCAGGGCCAGTCAGGATTTAGGATTCCTCCGTCTCGGTAAGGAACAGCTCAACTAGCTCTGCTTAAGGGTGCCCTGCCCCAGTTCGAGGTAGCCCACTCTTCCGCCGACGTCAACTGTTCCTCCCGCCACCCTCGGCCCCTTCGTTCCTTCACCTCCCCGGAACGTCTTGGACACCACTACCTACCGCTGTGTTTCTCATCATCTCAGGCATCTACTACAAAACCACCTTTCGGTACTCTCCGAGTCACTCCACGAGGCGCATCTCATCTAAGCGCAACGCCGAAGGGCAGTAGGAATCTTATCGCCATCATCCGACCGGACCTGGGACGTCAAAGACCATCCATCATTCACCGCTCGCCACGCTCCGTCCCGCGGACCTGCAGCAACAACAGCGACTGAGCGTGCATACGTCTGATCTGTTTTGATCACCCAATCCACAAAACATGTTCTTCTTCTTCGTGTGCGGCGAGCACACCTTTCGCAAGCCTGTCGAGGGTTACGAGGGCATGGTCTGCCAGTGCTACAACTGCGGCAACATGGCCGGCCACGTCATCAAGAGCCACCCATGGTTCACCTTTTGCTGGATTGTAAGTGTCTGGATGTTCACTCCATTATCTCTGCGCCTCGCTTGACAATGTCGCCCCTTTGAGCTTGGAGTTTCGTTTGTTTTGATTCTCTTAGCACGTTGACTTCGTATCGCAATCTTTATGAGACCTTTGAGTGGACTAAAAGTCCAAGGACGGGGCATTTAGGCTAACAGATCTTGCAGCCCGTCATTCCCTTGTCTTTCAAGGGCTACACCGATGTTGTCTGTCACATCTGCAACTTTGCTCAGCCGCTCGAGAATCGTCCCGACGTAACGGCTATGAAGGGCGGCGGCCAGATGCAAACTCCACCTGTCCATGGACAGCCTCCTCAGGGATGGGGTCAAGCGCCGCCTCAGTACCGATGAGAGGCGAGGCGTCCTCATCTTTGGCCCCCAAAATCTTCGGCTTCACAAGTACTTCGCTGGGCGCGAACGACCGCATCATGGGAAGAAGGCGACAAGTACGGAGGACTGAGGAGGATCGATGAGACAAATTGTTTGGGAGGACCTGTCGCCCATCCTTCGTTTTACTGCAAAGGACAGGGTATGGCATTTGTGTTTTCTTCATGATTCTAGGCAAGATACCAAGCTGGCTAGGCGTTAGGGGTGGCCATCACGTATGATGACGAGAAATGAATTACTTGCATTTTTTCTCTCTCTATATATATTGCTTTCTTGGGTCTTTGGGAGATGGGATTATGTCTCTTAACGTCCTGCGCCATATTTGCAAAATTCCATGGATCAATCCTGGATGGTTCGCTCGCACAACTTTTACAGGCAGCTAATGGTGTCTGCGTCCTCGACCTGATCTCTATTCTGGAGGACCTCCCGATTAGAGGTTTGCTGGATCGCCTCTTGCACATGTACCATTGTTTCAACGACAGAGACCATGTGATTCAGCATCGCCTGGTATTTCTATGTTCATCACCCGTTATTGAAGCTGTGTTCCAATGGCATACTTGTCTGACGGGCTTTCCAATGCTGGCTAGGCTTGCTCGCTCAGGACACCAGGCTACATTGCCTTACAAAGCAGACTCCAAAAGAAACTCGTGAGATGGCGGATTAGATGGTCTGAATTCTTGTGCGGTCTCGTGCTGGACCCTTTTCGCTGCTGCCCTGTTGGTGTAGAGATTCACATACGCTGAGATTCGGGGCCTCCACTACCTTGTGTTTACTTCCCACCAAGAAAAGACAGGAATGCAACATCTCTCTCTCTCTCTCTCTCTCTCTCTCTGCCTCTGCCTCTTGAGATTAAGGGTGATACGAGGTTCGGGTTCGATTGAAGAAAGGCTGGAACACAGCAACGCTCGCTGGTGAGCGACGCGGAATGCTCAGTACATCAGCGGATCAGCTATGTCCTCGGGGGAGTGCAAGCTTCGTGCTGTTACCCAGTGTTATAGACACACATCTATGTGTTTGCAACGTGAATATGATGCGGAGAGATAATCAAGGAGACTTATTCTCCCTTTGCACATGTTTCACACTCTTTTTGGTGCCAGCTTCAACATATTGGTTACTGTCTGTTGATTGAAACGAGAGACTCAAGTGGAACGAAGTAGCATTTCGATTGAAGTAGGTTATCATCTACTGCACAAATTAATGTAAATATCGAACCCATTACTGTCGCTTATTGAGACAATCAGGTTTGTTATCTGACTACTTGATTTCGATTTAAGTTCCCTAAGAATCAAAATGAATTTCTCGACACCACAAAAAGGTTCAATAATGCAATGGAATCTTCAATGATACTGATATACAGAGAAGCAATCTGCAATAACTGTATCTCAACTCATTGTGAGAGGAAAACAATCATTGAACCCGACAGCCTATGACGTATGCTCCCAACACCAGCCACAGGTGGAAACTGTGGCGGTGCACGCGCTCTGAACTTTCCTGGACTGCTTCCGTCATGGCGATGCTCGCACCACGACGAATCCCCGACACGGACAAACCATCCAATGAACATTGGAATCCTACGATCACCAGATTAGATCCGATTCGAAACCCTGCATGATGCCCTTTGGACTTGTTGCGCAATAGAGACACCCAATCTTTGACCTACAACGCAACCTACGCCCCCCAAACATCCGCAACAATGGCGTCCGCGAAGCGAGGCCCATCGGTCCTGGTCCGTCACAACCTCCCGTCCCCTTAGACCCAACATCCATCCACCCGTCAAGACACTAATGCATGACTGCTGTAGGTGACCGACTCGCGAGAACGGCCTCCGCAGAGGGGCGCTCTCCAGCGACAGAACACCGGCATAGGTGGTGCTCAGGGCCGACCGGCAATGCGCTTCATCTCTGTCGACAACGTCCTGCAGTACGCCTCCGATATCCCCTCAGGCCAGCCCCGTGTCGTTCCCACGTCCCAGCGTCCCGCTGGTGGCCTCGCGAACGCCCGACGCGTCAGCGCTGGCCTGCCGAACCTGCAGTCGAGGACGGGACAGCAGAGCATGCCCTCACGCACGACAAAAATCAGCGAAAAGCTTGTGCTGCTGCCCGAGACGGACGAGAAGCCCGGATCCGACGAGGACCTCGACGAGGAGGCGAGCAAGATGGCGCGCGAGATTGAAGCCGAGGAGAACCGACCACTGCGCGACGAAGAGCTCGACGTGCTCCGCAAGAGGGGCGGCATCCGTGGCAAGAGTTACGCCGAGCGGCTGCCCAAGGTCCAGCGCAAGGAGAAGCTGGCGCGGTTGACGGCATACTGCACAGCGCAATCATACAAGATGAAATCGACCGCCGATTTCCTCCGGACCAAGCACGACGCCAAGACGAAGCTCTACGACGACTGTCTTTACGTGGTGTACTCGTTGCCTCTCCTGAACGGCACCGAGGGCTACCGCGTCCGTAGCCGGCCCATTGTCAAGACGCCCGGAAGCGGCAAGACGGTCCTGGACATGGAGATTGAGCGGAGCGAGCAGCGTGACTACCACGAAGGGTACTTTGAGGACGCCGTCGATAGCGGCAGCCCCATTAATGGCAGCCCTATGAACGGCAACGGCGTCTACGGAGACGATTCCTCTTCCCCGCGCCATCACCGCGAGCAGTCCCCGGACGACCCCAACATCTCGCCCATGGCGCGGATTCCGGACGCCAAGTCGTTCGCCGAGATGTTCCTTTTTTCCTACGGCGTTGTCGTGTTCTGGAACTTCACCGAGCACCAGGAGAAGGACATCCTTGCGGACCTGACGTTCGCGCAGAACGAGAACGGGCTCTCGTTGCTTACGCGCCCGCTCGATGAAGATGACTTCGAGACGGAGGAGTTCCACTTTGAGTACAGCCACGACGTGAAGCGGCCGCGCATCTTCAACGACATGATCACGCTGCTGCCTCGCAGCGACCACATGGTCAAGCTGACCATCAGCCACGCTATCGCGCAGAGCACAAAGCTGTGTCTGTTTGAGGAGCGCATGAGTGAGACGATGCTCGACGCGCAGCACGTTCCGAAGCGGCTGGCTCTCACGGGCGAGTTGAACATGACGAGAACGGAGATTGTCAAGATCCTGGGCCGGCTGTTCAAGAGCCGCGTCGATATCAACCTATGTAAGTTTCTCCCATATGCCTTGGCACGGTAAATCTGGAAATGAATTCCTGTGCTAATCCACCCCAGCCTCAAATATCCTCGACGTCCCCAACTTCTTCTGGGACTCGGAACCGACGCTACACCCGCTTTACGTGGCCATCCGCGAGTACCTCGAAATCGACCCGCGCATCAAGGTCCTCAACGAGCGCTGTCGCGTCTTCCTCGACCTGGCCGAAATCCTGGCCGACTCGGTCGCCGACGCCAAAATGAGCTACATCACCTGGATCGTCATCGTCCTCATCGTCATCTCCATCCTCGTCACCATGACCGAGGTCGGCCTGCGCTTCGGCATGCTGTCTAAGAACAACGGCAAGGGGCTGGGCGAGGGCGCCGGCGCGGTGCCGTTGATCGCTGCCGGCAGTCCCTCGGTGGCGAAGACGCAGCTGCTGCCGGGAAGTGTCAAGTGGGAGCTTGAGAAGAGGAACGTCAGCGTCGACGAGCTGAGGCTTTGGAGCCGGATGCTGAGCGAAGAGGAGGGGGCGGGCTCCGAGGTTGTAGGAAGCCGGATCGTGGGCAAGACGTTTGCTGGCGTTTGAGATTGCATCAACTCCACGCGGCCTCTCATTCCTTAACTTTCAATTTTTCATTTCCAAGTCTCTTTTGTATTATGGAATACTGCATAGCATGGCGTTGGGCGGATTACAATCTCCTTGCAACGTTTTCTCTGGGAAGAGGCGGAACAGCATGGATAAGGGACCGATTTTCAAAGCCTTGTGCATGGTCAAAAACAGCGTTGCGGAATTAGTCCCGTCATACATAATCCAGACGGAAGGAGTAAACTTTCCCGTCGAGAAACAAGCAACACACAAGTTCAATCACGGTTTTTTAAAAGTCATGATTCCACTCTTTGACTGATGAATTTATGTCTCATTTGACTCCAGTGCTATGCTACCAATAACTGCAGAAAAGCCAGAAGAAACGTATAATAACGCAAGGAACCGATCCGACTACCACGCCGGGTGATTTGGTTTTTCTCTACTGAGGCGGGGGAGGGACTCTTGATCCAAGCCTTACTTTACTGCAAGGGTCATACATCTCCCCTATTCTTTATATATATATATATCCACAAAACAAAACAATGGTTCAACTCGAAAACGATCCGCCGACGTCTTATTCGTCCCGGTCCGCCATATTGGCAAGCGGGACGTAGCCCTGATCTTGTGTTCGCTTGCCACGGATCTTGCGAACGACATACTTGATCCTATTGAGGATGCCGAAGCCGCGGCTCTTGGTGCGGGCCGAGGGGTCGACCATGTAGCTCGGGCGGGTCCAGAACTTGAGGAGGAGACTGCTGACAACGACGCTGACACTACTGCAGGCCATGGCGGCGCCGGCAGCCATGGGGTGGAGGTGGAAGCCGTAGGGGAGGAAGACACCCATGGCGAAGGGCAAGCCGATGGCGTTGTACAGGCAGGCCCAGGCGAGGTTAAGCTTGATGCGGTTGAAGATGGAGCGGGCAAGGTGGAGGGCGGCGGGGATGTCCATGAGGTCAGTAGGACGCATGAGGACTACGTCGGCCGCCTCCATGGCGACGTCCGTGCCACTGGCCATCGCGATACCAACGTCGGCGGTCGCGAGAGCAGGGGAGTCGTTGATGCCGTCACCGACCATGCCGACGACCTCGCCCTGGTCCTGCAGCTGCTGGACAATGGCCTGCTTCTGATCAGGCGAGACACCAGCGTAGACGTTCTCAGGAGAAATGCCGACGGCAGCTGCCACAGCGACTGCGGTGGAGCGTTGGTCACCAGTGACGATGGCGGTCTTGATCTTCATGCGGTGGAGGACAGCGATGGCCGCGGCCGCGCCCTCCTTGATGGTGTCAGAAAGGCAGAGATGACCGGTGTATTGGCCATCAATGGCGACGAAGATGTTGGTGGTGCCTGCCGAGGTGTTCTTCGCGCTGGAGTTGGCCTTAGCGTTCAGCTGTTCGGAAGCCTCGACCGCCTCGGCGGGGACATTGACGTTGTTTTCGCGGAGGAAACGGACATTGCCAAGGAGGACGCGGTAGCGGGTGCGGTCGTTACCCGTGGCGGGCTCGACGAGGGCATTGATACCTTTGCCGACGGCGGCCTTGAACTCGCCGACGCTGCCCTCGATGGTAGCCTCTTCTTCGATCCCAAGCTCGGTCTTGGCGGCACCCAGCACAGCTCTACCTACCGGGTGCTCGCTACCCATCTCAGCGAGACCGACGATGTGCCACCACAGTCGGCGGCGCCACTCGTTACCCTGCCAGGCAGAGACGAGGCTTATCTTGGCTACGCTCATCTTGCCGTACGTGATGGTGCCGGTCTTGTCGAGTACAATCTGGGTGATTCTGGTGGTTGTCTCCAGAGCAGCGCCGCCCTTGACCAAGATTCCGTTCTCAGCGCCGATGCCAGTGCCCACCATGACGGCGGTGGGGGTTGCCAGGCCAAGAGCACAGGGGCAGGCAAAGACAATGACAGAGATGCACAGCTTGACACACACCATGATCTTACCGCCACTAGCTTCTTGAGTAAAGATCTTGGGTGGGTTCTTGAGTACGTGACTGAGGATCATCCAGACGAGGAAAGTCAGGAAACCGAGGATGAGGATGGTTGGGACAAAGTAGCCGGCGAGCGTGTCAGCCAGACGCTGAATAGGGGCACGAGTAGTCTGAGCGTCCTGAACAAGCTTGACAATCTGGCTGAGCTGCGTGTCGCGGCCGGCTCTGGTGACGCGGAAGTCGACACGTCCGTGGCCGTTGACAGTACCGCCGATCAGGTAACTTCCTTTCTTTTTCTGGACGGGCATGGCTTCGCCAGTCACCATACTCTCATCGATATAAGTCTCACCGCGGACCATCGTACCGTCTGCGGGAATCTTATCGCCAGGGCGAAGGATGACGACGTCCCCAACTTGCAGGAGTTCGGTGGGGATGACCTTTTCCTCTGCTGCGTTTCCGTCGCGGTTGGGTGTCTTGGGCTCACCAGAAACCGTGGCGCTCTCCCAGCCCTCGGCAGCCTTCTCGGCGGCAATAGGGTCGGCATAGATAGTAGCCATCGACGGAGCCAGAGACATGAGGCGTGAAAGAGCCTTGGAAGTCTGGCCCTTGGCGCGGTTCTCCAAGAACCTGCCGAGAGTAACAAAGGTAATCAGCATAGTGCTGGTGTCGAAGATAGTGGACGGCCTTGTGTGCGGCGGGAAGAAGAAAGACACCAGCATAGCCATGATGCTGAAGAAGAAGGCACACGAGGTGCCGAGGATGACGAGAACGTCCATGGTCGGTGATCCGTGCTTGATGGATTTCCAACCCGAAATATAGAAACGCTTTCCAATGCCGAACTGGACAGGTATCGTAAGAGCCAAGCAGACCAAATCGCCAAGGTAAATGCCGGGGAGAAGCTCCCAGCTGCCGAAGTCCAAGCTTGGGAAGCACATGGGCAAAATCATGCTGATGAAAAAGACGGGAATGGCGAACGACAGAGACAGCTTGAAAGCTCTCCGCCACTCATTAATTTCTCGAGTCTTGGCGAGCGATTCGAGCTGAGCGTTGTTGTCGTCGTTATCGGAAACCAAGGCGTTGAGGCCCTCAGCCTCAACAGCCTCGACGATTCCTCGCAGGCCGATGAGGCTGGGCTGATGGGTGACCGTCAACCTCGAGGAGGCCAAGCTGAGCTTAGCAGAGTTGATGCCGGGAATGGTCAGAAGCTTTGCTTCCAGAGCCATGGCAGTGGAGGCGTCCGGATTTCCGTAAATCTTGAACTGCGCAGTGGAAGAAGCGCCATTGCCCTGTGCGGACGTCTCGAACGCAGTCGACAGGATCTCTGCGCCGAAGCCCCTGTCCTCAATGATCTCGGCGATTTTGTCTGCAGGAAGCTTCGTCGTGTCGTGGGTGATGACGGCGCGCTCAGCCAGCAAGCTAATGTTGAAGCGCAAAACACCCTCCATCTCCTTGAACCCTCCTTCAACGGCTGATGTGCAGGCGCCGCAGGTCATGCCCTCGATGGCGACTGTTGTTGTAGCGACGGAGCTTGTAGGGTTGCTGCTGGCTCTGGGCTTCTCCTGCTGGCTGCTTTCGCTGTCCACGATCTCAGCGCCAAAGCCTCGGTCCTCGATTATTTCCGCAATTTGTTCGGCAGTGAGCAGTGTTGGGTCATGCTCAATAACGGCTCTTTCAGACAGCAGAGATATGCTGAAGTTCTTCACGCCCGGGATGTCTTTGAAGCCTCCCTCGACGGCAGATGTGCATGCGCCGCACGTCATTCCTTCGACAGCGACAGTGGTCGTCATGAGTCCGCTCTCCTCCTCGGCATCGAACAGGTCCTGGTTTGTCGGGAACATCGGTGACGGCAGGTCGGTGGACAAAACTTCGGCATCGAAACCTCGGTCTTCAATAATCTCGGCGATTTTCTCAGCAGAGATGGCTTCGGGGTTATGCATAACCACCGCGCGCTCCATGACCAGACTGACGGAAACACTTCCTACGCCCTCAACACCTCGGAAGCCCGACTCGACTGCGGATGTACATGCGCCGCACCTAACAAGAAATCATGTAAGCAGACCGCCGGGGGGAACAACATGAAGCAGGGCGTTACTTACGTCATGCCTCCAACTTTAAGGGTCGTCGTCGCCCATTGGGTTGCGGTCGGTGTAGCGAGGGTGGCGGTTGGCCCGCCGGCCTCATGCTTCGCCGGTACTCTGATGGCCGGAGGAGCCATGTTTTCGGTGTTTTGCGTACAACGATGCGCTTGTTGATAGAAGAAAGGGTCGGAAATGCAGGGCCAGCCTCGGTCTTCGTTCGTACTTCGGTCTTGGGTCGATTTCCAACTATCTAGCACCAGCCTTCATGGTAGGGCTAGCAGTCCATAGAGTACGGGAGAAACAGTCGAGCTTGTTTCGAGGCCGGAAGAGGCGAGGGATATCGAGGCAAATAGTTGGACTGCAAGAAGAGGCTTTTGGGGAGGGGCTCCAGAAGACCAGCTTCCGAGTACTATGTACGACTGCTAGAAGGTGGGTATCGCGGGTTGGGCGTAGGCTATGCGATGCGTGCGCGCGAGTATGTGTAGTAGGTGCGCGATGTGTACGTGGTAGCGCAACAGGCCGGGTGGGAAAGGTTGGTAGGATTAAGAATCGAGGGCCGGGGAGGCTACGGGAGAAGAAAAATAACGGCGGCAGTCAATGGCACGGTTGGGGGAAGAAGGCAAGAAACGAGAGTCATGGGAAGGACGGAAGCGGAAGGTCGGGTTTTGTCAGCCAGATTCTTGCCTCGATGGGAATGGGGGTGGGAATGGCAAAAGAATCCCACCTGCGACGCAGCGTTCCATCAGCTGCTACACTGCTGAACTGCCTGAGAGGGATTGCAGGAGAGGAACGGACGGAACGGTGTGTGGGTGCAGCGCGCGAGATGGCCGGGATCTAAGGTAATCATCTGGCGCAAACGTGGGACTGGCGACCAGGGGTGTGAGAGGGAAGGGTGTGTGTGTGTGTGTGTGTGTGTGTGAGTGGGTGGACACAGATACTGGTACAGGCGCTGGAACTTCAACGGGACAGGGGAGTGAGTCTCTGGGTGCTGAGAGCGTTGCTTCCGACCTGCTATGTACTAGGTATGGTACATACAGGTAGAAAGCGTCCCAATGTTCCCGTCCATTGTGTTCCATTGCTGCTGCTGCTGCTACGGAGCAACCTGAGCCCTTCTCGGGGCTCGTGCGGGTGGTTTCTCCTCTGTTTTCTGGGTTAGAAACCTGTTCATTTTTTGCTACTCGGGTTTACTGTTAGACGTAGGTACGTGTGATCTTCACTTGCTTGTGTACCCATCATCCGTACCCCAAGCCTCCCTACTACCAACTTGCTGCAGCCCTGACCAAGATACCATGTATAAAAGATCCCCTGAGTCTCTGACAGAGTTGACTCAAAGCCACGAGTCGAATGTCTACCCTGGAAAAGGAGACACCAGACAAGCGCTTGCTCTCGGTTCGGGGTGGGTGTGCTGCAGAAGCAATGGGAACGTGGAGTTTGTGTGTGGGCGGGCCGTGGCCGAGCCGACCAATTGGGTCGCACGGGTGATGCCAGCCCGTGCTGTAGCTCTCGGCGCTGGGAAGTCGAGGGCGCCACAGCTGGACCGGGGGCTCCTCCCACGCCCTCCTCCCATTTCCCATTTCTCTTGGTCCTATTTCTGGGCGCATCTCGCAGCAACGAAGGAGGCGCTAGTGGCCATCTCGCTGTTTACCTACCTAATCTTTGGAGTTGCCCGATGCTGTGGCTATCTCTCTCTCTTTCTCTCTCTCTCTCTCAAATGGGCATTAGTTGACGCCTCGAGCCATGCTTTGTGCTACCATCTGCCGCCTGCCATCCCGGCAGCGAGGATTGACTGCTACCATTCCTTCGAACCGGTGGGTAACTCGGCGAGTCGACGCTGACTTCGGCTGTGCATCTCGTACAGAACGCTATTCATGGCTCTTCCCGGGGCGCACGTACGTGCGGCCTGTGTACATAGTAAGCCTGGTAAGCTGAGGTGATTGATGCCAGACTCGCCACCCACTGGTACCAGGTGTGTATGCAGCCCCCGCCCCTTCTCCTCAATAGTCTGTCCCGGACCAGGGGCACACGCTGCGCTACAGTACCGTGAGTACGGTGGTACGAGGACGACGCACCTGAGCCTGGTCAGCCCGGCTCACGAAACATTCAAGGGCACGGCACTTGAGGCAGTTTTTCCCTTGGGGGTTCAAGGGGACTCCTGGGTTCGGATCGAAAGCTTCAGCCTCCGACCACCAGAGTCGCCAAAACCAATTCGTCCGAATTGTTTATTGGATCTCATACGTCTCGATGGACTCGATGGTGGGACTCTGGACGCCATGCTTCATGCCCCTCAAGCCGTGATCCGAGCTCTCCTCTAGGATGGGTGGCTGGATACAAATCAACGCTGCCAGGTTGTTGTGATTAACTCCTGCGAAGCATTTACTTTTTTATTTTCCTTTTATTTTATTTTAATCTTTTATCCTTCGCCGAGTTTCGTCCATCTTCTATCAATCCTTCCCGGTCTCTGAAGTCTTTGCTGAGAGAGACATCTCGTAGTAGCTCGAGGTTCTCCTCAGAATCACTTTGTCACCCCCAGAACTAGGCCTAGGTATAGAATAAATGCGATTTGAGTTTCCGACGAACCAACCGATGAGTCTGTTTCAACCGCCGCCGAGGTCGGCTATTGATGCTTGGTCTCCTTATCAGCAACCTGTATCGCGCCAACCTCAATAACATACGATGACCATATCGAAGCCCGGCTGTGTCCGTGAGGGGAAACAAATCCTCAGTCGATTTTCTGCGCCAAGACACAATGTTAAGTAATGCTTAGGTCCTGTCAACCCGAAAGATCTGCCCCAACCTAGAAGGTAAAATATGTAGTGATTCGCACATCTGAGCCACTTGCTCGGGTGATTCTCACCATGGAAGGTCCAGTCCCCCCTGTCTGGAGAAAAAGCCAAGCTCCGGCTGGAACTTCCCGCAATTGCTTCGTTGTAGTGTTTTGGCTCCAGACTAAATGGACGTGGAAACAAGATCGCCCATAGGCCCCTTTGCCCTTCCACAGCCATTTCAACCACTCTTTTAACTCCGACAATGAACAGAGACAAAGAGAAACCCGTGATGTCCCGTCTTTGTTCCGTTCCATGACAGCGACTCAGGACCTGAGGCTGGTCCTAGGAGGAAAGTACGTTGAGGGATTGGTCAACTGCACTAGTGCGGGATGCCCCACCACACCGCCTAAACCGTACCTTCAATACCTGTCTGCCACGCCAGCCTGCCCCGCCCCGGAGCCGTAGCTGCCCCCCAAACCGACTTGCAGCCGCCTACCTTCCATTGACGGCACCTCAAACGGATCTGACACAAGCTTCGTCCTCAGAAGAGATCTCCAGTAGCAAACACTCCACGAACGAACCAGCGACACCCCCTCGCTTTTCACACCCTCCATCTAACGACGCAAGGGTCAGAATCCAAGCTTTGCTCTCAGCCTCGTCTCGTCCCATAACCACTGAAAGAACCACCCCAATCTCAGCCTCGCCACAACCCCACCTTTGGGGTATCACGGCTCGTGCTCTAAGTGACGACAGCTGCTGCTATCGACCGGAACCCCCACCTCAGAGAGCCTCGTGAGTATCGACGAGAAGCTCTCAAGATGGAGCAGACGAAAGCTCTCAATGCTCTCGAGGTAAGCATTCCCCTATTCATCCTCTCTCCTCTTCCTCTTTAAGCTGACCCGTGCCATCTCCAGCCCTTCCTGGCTCTGAGCAAGTCAGCAACTTCCCCACGTGCCGCGGCCGACCTCATCACCCGCGCGACCTCGAACCCAAACACCTTCCTCTTCACAGAGCTCCTCGAGACCCCTCAAATCCAAGCCCTCGCTCAGTCTCCCGACTTCCTTCCTCACCTCCGCCTCCTCGAGATCTTCTCCCACGGCACCTACGCCGTCTACCTCTCCTCCGGCCAACAACTGCCCCAGCTCAACGATGCCCAAACCCTCAAGCTCCGCCAGCTCTCCCTCCTGACACTCGCCCGCGACCGCTCGAACCTGAGCTATGCCGCCCTCCAGTCCGCCCTCGGCCTTCCCTCGGCCCGCGCCCTTGAGGATCTCGTCATCTCGGCAATCTACGCCGGCCTCCTAGACGCCACCCTCGACCCCCACCGCCAGGTTGTCCAGGTAAACTCCCTCGCCGCCTTGCGAGACCTCGCACCGGGCGCCGTCCCGTCCATGATCCGTGCGCTGCACGCCTGGTCGTCACGCTGCGAGTCGACGCTTGAGGGGCTCGAGTCCCAGATCGCCGGCATCCGCGAGGCCGCCGCCCGCCGCCAGCGAGACAAGGCCGAGCAGGAGGCCCGCTTGGCGAAGCTGGTCGATGAGGTACGGAAAGACCCCGAGGCCGGGGCGGGAAGGAAGCTCGCTGTCGGACACGGCGGCGGCGGTGAGCGCGGGAGCGGGTTCTTGGGACACACGTCAAGGGCGCAGCGGTACAACAAGAGAGGCAGCACGAGCATGATGGATAATACGGAGGAGATAGACGACGAGGCGATGGATGTGGATGAGGAGGACCCCGAGCAGGAGAAGAAGCGTGCCAGTCGACGGAAGCTTTAGTGAGCAGGGACGGCGGCTCTGACACGAGAGGGCACATGCTCCTTTTTCGGGGCAAGGCCTCGCAGCCGAGCAGTCAAACTGCGGCATTATGAGGACCATGAGAATGAGTGCCAGGTAATGGGAAGCGAGAAAGAGCGTAACTCAAAAAGCTGGAGCATAGCATAACCGGCACGCCAGCAACAAAACGTCACGATAGATCATGAAAACATTCAACTTTAGTCAACCTCGAACGTGTTGATACAGAGGGCCACTAACCTCTTTCCCATCTCGGGTTCTGTGGTACCTATCTAGCAAGCCAAAAATTGAAATTAAGGGAATCAAAAAATGAAAGTGAATGAAAGTGTCGAAGCCAAAAGCCCTCCCCGCCTCGTCCCCCCTCTCTCTGAGGCCACCTCCTCCCGTCCCCTGTCCTGCCTGAGCAGAACAATGTCTCGAACCCTCCGAAGTAATAGTACACCATGCCTTGTGTACATGGAATGAAGAAGAAATTAGATCTCTCTTTCTCTTGTTGAACGCCGAATGCGAGGCTGGAATCCCTTGTGGCCTCTCCCATTTGTCCCTACGCCGTACCTCTTTTGGTATCCTGGTATGGAAACCCGATGAAAACAGAAAATTTGGAAGAAAAAAAAGACTCTTTCGCTCAAAATCCTTGGGGTCGTAACGTTCGTGAAAGCTCTCTCAATAACAAGGGCCGAATATTAGTACATCTCTGATGTTGATTGGAGAGGCCGCATTGTTGATGTGTTTGGGGTATTGCAAGTCATTTCCTTTTTGTTTGTGGCCTAGAACACGTGGGCTTCTTACAGCCGTTTGCCCGGGACAAGGATGAAGAGCACACAGAGCGCGGCGTCGATCAAGAGTGTGACGGAGAGGACCATGATGGCTCGCTTTATGAGGAGCTTACGAACGTAGGGCTCGCGGATTTTCGAGAAGTTGAACGGGGTGTACTCGCTGAAGCCGATGAGAGCAAGGACAGGGTCCAAGGAGTACTGGTAAGAGGCAAGGAAGTAGACACCGACGGTGAAGGGAAGGATAAGCTGAAAGTCAATTAGCAATTGGATCTCACGTATAAGGTCATCGAGGGACTCACCCAGCATCTTGTCGTGCGAGCTGCATCAAGGAAGATGAGAATAAAGGCAGCCCAGAAGCCGCCAAACATGGACAAAAGGCCAACAATCATTCGGATCTGAAGGGTGGTCGGGATCAGGTTGCCGAGAGCCTTCATCCTCAGGAAGTTGGGAAAGGCATCGCGCTCCATCGCCTGGAAGACGTAATCCTTGGCAACATCAAAAACCTCCGGGTCATCTCTACCAAAGTCCTCGATGGCGGTGGTGACGTCCTGGGTGATGGAGCCCGGCAGAATGATCTCGCGTTCCGCGCCGGGGAGCAGGAAGGTGTACAGGATCTTCTCTGCAGAAGCGCGGATGTCCTGTCTCGCGACGGTGTGGGCCGGGGAGTTGGACTCGGTCGTCATCTCACGCGGGGTACTGAAGGCTCCGCTGGCGCGGCCGCGTTGGTCGCCGGTGCTGCTCTGGGGAGAGTCCTCGTGGGCCTCCTCTCTCAGGTAGGCGGACATCTGAGCATCCTGGTTCTTCTCCTTCTCTGATGCGTACATTGACGGTCCAGCAGCGCTGTGGCTCATATCTCCGAGACCCTCCAAGATCGCGGAAGACCGCTTCGAACCTGACTTATCCAGATCAGGAGTTCCGACAAGGACGGATCTTCGAAGTTCGCGGACATAGTGCCGGCAAAGAGACATGTGCTGAGCAACATCGAGCCTACGCTCCGTTAGTGAGAGAACGCGTGCTTTGGAGGCGTGGTAAACACGCACCAGAAGTCGAGATAGTCAACGGATTTTTGCTGGTCTCTCATAAAGATGTAGAAAGAGAAAAGGTCCACGGGAGGCAGGGTACGGCGGCTCAACACCTCGAACAGAGTCGGCAGGCGATTCCGGTGCAGGTCTGGCTGAGGCGATGGCGTGCCGGACGCCCCAGTCGATCGGTCCTCCATGATGTTGATCGAGTCGCGATTACGAGGAAAGTCGGGGTATCGAATTCGAAAGATGATCTGGACAGAAGAAATCGGTCGGGAAAGAGAAGTCGGGTTACGGAGTCGCAATCGATTGATAATGCAAAATCAGAGTCAAGGGCGTCGAGAGAGCGCGGGTTCGTCGAGGTTTGGCAGGTGCGCCCAGCAACCAGCAAGATTAGGCTTGGTAGTAGCGCGGCTATCTCCTCGTTGTCGCTAGTCTTCCTCTGGAGTTGGTATGTTTACTGAACGAGCGTGAGAAGGGAAGGATCGCGCACGGCGCAGACTGACAGCGTCAGTGTGGTTAACGATGGCGCTGCAGGCGTGATGGCTTGCGGCTTGGATGGCGTTCGTATGCGGGCATAACAGCAGATCAAGCGTTCGTTGGGACCCAGACACTAATTTCGTTCAGGTTGTCTGGTCAGGGGGGGAAATAGCCCACTCCGAAAGCTGGGCACGTACCATCGTATTCCCTGTGGAGGAGAGAAAGCGGCGCTTTTCCCTAGTGGGCGCTGGCTCCACGTCTGCTGCTCTTCTCCTGCCAAGGTTATTTCCGAGTAGGTAAGCAAGCCTACAGGAGTCACATGACCTTACAGTCTGTTGCACCACCGCCACTCACCAGCCGCAAGCACGGACTCCCCACTTTCTCACTCGGAAGGCGCTTTCTAGGGCTTGCACCTGCCTTCGCTTCACAAACTTTTCGTGCTCGATTACGGGGAAAACCATCACCATCGATCGAACTTCTCAGCCAACTCGACTCCGCGATCCCGACGACCGAACGCCCAACGAGAGGTACCGCCAAAATGTCGACCAAGCAGAAGAAGCCCGCCGGAAAGCAGCGTTCCGCCATTGCGGACGTCGTCGCTCGCGAGTACACCGTCCACATGCACAAGCGCGTTAGTATTTTCCTTGAGAGCCCATGCCGCCGTCGATAGTCGAATCCAACGACGTCGGTGATGGGCTGAAACCAAGCATGGCAACGCTGACATTTTCCCCTTTATAGCTCCACGGTGTTTCTTTCAAGAAGCGCGCTCCCCGTGCCATCAAGGAGATCAAGGCTTTCGCTTTCCAGGCCATGGTACGTCCTACTGCCCCTCGATAGAAAAATTCCGAAATATCCAAGCACACGCGACAACAATTCCCCCGACCCATCATCATCCTCCGTCCTTCGGGACAAGACGAAGAATCGACTTTTCGGCTTGGAGATAAACGGCTGCTAACCGCAATGATTGTATAGGGCACCACCGACGTCCGTGTCGACCCCCAGCTGAACAAGAAGGTCTGGGAGCAGGGTATCAAGGGCGTTCCCTACAGACTCCGCATTCGCATCTCCCGCAGACGAAACGACGAGGAGGGTGCCAAGGAGAAGCTGTACAGCTACGTCCAGGCCGTCAACGTCAAGAACCCCAAGGGTCTCCAGACCGTTGTCGTTGAGGAGTAAAAAGTTCTCTTTGGGATGGTTTAAGGGCGGCATAAAGGCATCGGAGTTGCATTCGGCATTCTAGTCTCACATACAAAATCGACGGAAATGTGAACAACGCTTGATTCCCCACACACGAATTCGACGACTTCTTACTAGTTCTGGACCCCGCGATGTGGTGGGATGTTATTTTTGTCTGCGCCGAGTGCGCGCGCGAAGGGAGCGTTGCGTGTGTACCAACCAGCAATGGTGATGGGGGACTTGGGACAACCGTTTACTTGAGGTTATGTTACACACATCGTCCTACAGGGTCTTTTCATTCGACTTCAGTTGTCTGCAAGACGCAGACAACAGGATATACCCAATCCTAGCCAGGCCCCAACCATGCAATGCAGTCCAATCCCTAACAAAAAAAGTTCCAAAACCACCAGGCCCGTAATCATACAAGACTCCAATTCTCCAGTGCTCGAAACAATTATTTCACTCCTTCCACTGACTGACCCCTACTTCGTCCGGGCCTAGGTACGCTCACTCGTCCTCGACGTCGCGATGACGAGCGAGGACCTTGCGCTTGAACTCCTCGTGGTCCTTGTCCCAAAGCTCTGCGGCCTCACCATTCAGAGGAGAGGCGCTAGGTCCAATGTTAGTAACGTATGACGGACCACTTTTTGCCGGGGCAACTCACTTGTTTGGCTCACCCAGCAGACTTTGCAAGCTGAGGAGGACGGTCTGGATGTTGTAGGCGGGCGTCCACTTGTCCTTGAGGATGTCCAGGCAGATGCGGCCGGAGAAATCAAAGTTGGGGTGGTAGATGGGCGTCTTGAAGAGAACCGTCGGCGGCGCGTAGGGGTAATTGGTAGGGAATGACAGGCTGAGCTTCAGCGTCAGGCCGGCGTACGGGGTCTGGTCGGGTCCCTCGATCGTCGCCGTCCATGACATGAGGTTGCCGTCTGCTGAAGGGAAAGCAGAGACACCGGGAGCGGGCGATGTCATAAGCTGCATCAACTCCGTTTGTAATCTGCAGTAAGACAGTTAGTCCATCTACGTGGGAAGAGGGTAACGAGGCCCTCGTACCTCTTGGTGACGCTCTGCGCGTCGGGTCCCTTCCTAGCACCGCCGAGCTTGGCCGCCTGGACGCTGCCGGGAGCGGCGTTCTGAGTGTCCTCCATGCTGTAGTCCATTGTTGCAAAGGTGTCTGATCTGAAGCTGAGAAGCGAACAAGTAATGGGGTCAGGAGCGCTGAAGTTAAGACGGAAGGGAGCGTCTCGAGACTGGAGGAGTGCTAGAGGTGAAGTGCTGGGATGAAGCAGGTAAGTCGTTTGGTGAGGCAAGGAAGTAGTCCGGCCGTTCAGTACTTATGTGCAAGGGGAAATGCAGCGCGCAGGAAAGAGAAAGATCAAGGGGCGAAGGAGGCAAGTTTGCAGGCGTCGAGAACAACAGAAAGGCAATTATTCCGTAGGGTGAGAAGGGCTTCCGGGATTGGAGAAACTGGGGACGCTGGTACCTGGGCGACGCGCTGGCTTCGACCGACGCTTTCGGGCTAGCGCTGTCGCTGCCGTACGACGGGAAGTCAACGGGCGGTACGTACCCCCTGAGACAGGTCAGCCTCCTCTGTTTAACTTCAACCCATTTCTCAGTCAGACGGACTTTAAAGTCCAAGGCTTTGCATTCATATCGCCTGTCTTCACCTTCTAAGCTAGTAAAAATAATTTTTCATAGGTTAGAATGCTGGGCTAGGTTTCTCACTATCTATGTACTCTTCTCCTTTCACAGATGGACTTACCAGGAACCCAAAAGTTGGAAGTGGCATGTTAACAGCAAAAGTCTCTACAAACATGGTCTCGTCCGATAATTCCAACCCCCAAAAAGCATTTCATGTGCTACCTGCGGAATCCCCCCCCCTAGCAAAACATCTAAATACGACAATTGAGCTGTCTCGTCGTTTGCTCTGAAGACACAAAACTTAACACAGTCTAGGCTTCTTCTTCCAGGATAGTTCATGGAAAAGGGGTTGAGAACAATGATTCTCTGGGCTTCACTCAGACGACAATGAACTGGCAAGTTCGTTTTGCTGATAACACACACACGCACACACAGAGAGAGATATATCTTACGATGATTGTTGAGACGATGATTTCGTCCCTAAATCAGCCTCAAAGCCCATTTGACTTCAGAAAATCTTTGTGTCTTTCATAGCACCGGAATAAAGACTTTGCAAACATGTGCTTTCCGTCAACAGGTCTTTTTGTAAGGCGCCCGGGTGCAATGATCTATTCACCAAAGCTATCGGGGAAGGCAGACTGTGGCCCTTCCCACTGAATCCTGATTAAATCCAATCAGTTACATTTAGCTCCGACTACCTAGGCTTGAAGCTGTTGAACCTATTTTCTATCAATTCGGCTTGGATCTTGTCCAGATCATCCGTGTCTGGCTGGTCCGCCTCAACCTCACCTTTTTCAACGTCCTCCACATCAGTATGGCACCCTTTCATATGTGCCCATGGGAGAATTGCGCCTCTGCTCACAAGCAAGAGCCCGTTAAGCAAGTCATTGGGTTGGTACAGAGCTAGAGCGATGCTGCTAACTTTTAATTAGGAGGACTATGTCCTCGCCTGAAGAGATCGTCAAGCGTGGCAACTGGGAAAGCTCAGCAGACTCGTCATCCTTTCCTGCTCTATCGCAAGTGGACTGCTGTAACGATGCGAGTATCCACCCGGGCACATCTACGACAGTCACGGTGGCCATCTCCGTATTGCAAGAACCCAAAGTGAACGAGAAGAAGTGGAAGAATTGTTGTGGTCATGAGAACCCACGGTACAAATGGACTTTCATCAACAAACATGGTCAGAAATGTGATGTATGTACGAGGAAGCTGCCAAAGTTCATATACCGCTGCATGCGATGCCATGTACAAGTTTGCAGAGCATGCAGATCCAGGAAGGGATGGATGGAGAAGTAAGTTAAAAATGAGGATATTGCGGAAGCGTTTCTGACGCTGGGATTTCTAGGCAACCACCCAACAACATCCGACTTTGGGATCCTGCCCATTAGGAGTTGACGGATGTCGGCATCATCGCCACGGATCGTCTTGCTTCAATGACCCGATGTGCGGACATGTATTCTTAGTCTTGGAAGAGCAGCGGTGAGGCAAACATGTTTATGGAATTGAGATTCAGCACTTCGATTGGGAGATGATGGTTTAGGATCACTTGGGGGACGCCACTTTTCTCAGTCACCGGTACGCGAGGAAGGGATTGCCGACAAGAGCTTATGCACAACACTTTTCAATCAAGCCAGGAACTCATCACATGATACACACAACCAATTCAATGCACTCTTCTTTAGGATGACTTATGTCATGGAGTCGCCCTCAAGTTGGGTGGCAGTATCTCCATTGAAGTATTAGGTGTGCTGGATTAGGTATGCAAAAGCGGCGACCCCTCAGAAGTGGGTTCTGTCAGTTTGGAGGGGGGTGGTGGCGGGCTGTTTACCGGGCCAACGCTGCAGCAACCACGATAAGGAGGCTTATCGGCCAACGGGTTCGCGTCGATGCAGGCGGCAATGAAACATGCCTTCACTCCAAACAAACACGCTCAGAAGCTCTTTACGCGGTCGAGACGCGCTTTGTTGGAGAGGCATCGCGTTGGAACGGTACAAGACACCACCTCAGTCAAAATGGTGAGTTCCTGTTGATTCTGGACCCTGGACCCTTTGTGCACAATCCGCCTTACGTTAGTCTGCTACGTCATCCACCCTGTCGTTTTGTCTGTTGTTGTTTGCCAAAAGAGTCATCGTGAATCGATATCCGAAATCCCTGCTTGCCCATCTCATTTCCCCTGGGCTTGGCCAGTCTCAGTCATGGACTAGTCCACCACCGACTTGCGCAGGAACCATCCAAACGTCTCTCCGACTGCGGTTTACTCACTAAGAAAAGATGCAACAGTCGCAGCTGGACCCTTTACCCACCGATCTGCCCTTCCGGATCATCTCCAAAACAATTGGGCGAGGCGCTTATGCATCGTGGGACGCCCCTCATCTGGATCGCTGCTGATGGAACCCCTCCACTGACACTTCAGTACGCAGAATCAAGAAGGCCGTCCCCCAAGACGCGCAAACGCCCGTTTTCGCCGTCAAGTTCATCCACAAGGGCTATGCCGTCAAGCATGGCCGGGTATCTGCGAAGCAGCTGTTGATGGAGGTGTCGCTCCACTCGCATGTCGGCCAACACCCGAACATCATTGAGTGGTTTGCTTCGGGCGAGGACACCAACTGGAGATGGATTGCCATGGAATTTGCCGATGGCGGCGACCTCTTCGACAAGATTGAGGCCGACGTAGGCGTGCACGAGAATATCGCGCACGTCTACTTCCTGCAGCTCATCAGTGGCGTGAGCTTCATCCACTCAAAGGGCGTGGCGCATCGCGACCTGAAGCCCGAGAATATATTGCTATCCGAGACGGGAAGTCTCAAGCTCGCTGATTTTGGTATGTCGACCATGTTTGAGTACAAGGGTCAACGGAAGACGAGTTCCACCCTCTGCGGTAGCCCGCCATACATCGCCCCCGAGATTCTCGCATGTAGTAAGGCGGAGAAGAAGACGTCGTCAAACGCAAGCAAGTACTCTCCAGATCTTGTCGACATCTGGTCATGTGGCGTCATCCTCTTCGTGCTGCTGGTGGGCAACACCCCCTGGGACGAGCCGTCGAACGGCAGCTGGGAGTATCAAGAGTACGTCCGGACGAATGGCCGCAGCACTGATGCTCTCTGGGGGAGGATACCGTCAAACGCCCTGTCGCTACTACGCGGCATGATGAACATTCACCCTGAAAAGCGCTTCTCGTTCCAACAGATCCGTCAACATCCATGGTACACCAGACCAAACCCGCATCTGACTTCGGACGGAAAGATTTCCGACCCAATCAACCTGGCCACGCAGATGCTGGAGAGCCTCAAGATCGACTTCAACAAGCAGCCGACGGCTTCCCAAGGCAATCCGTCGAGCAGCGATTCCATGGACATCGACACCGTCGGCAAGGTGTCCTTCACGCAGCCCGAGACGCCCATAAATGATGTCACATGGGACTGGGAGCGTCCTGCTCTGAAGGTCATGAACCCTATTGCCGTCTCTTCGACGCAGCCACTGTCCCGTAGTGTGAGCAGCGTCGCCAACAGACGCATGTTCTTGGAATCCCTCGCAGAAGAGCCGTCCATCAGCCAATTTTCGCAGACCCCCGGCGTCCCGCTGACCCTAACCCAGGCCGCGCGCCGCTTCCGCGACATTGTGCCGCCCGAGTCGCTCACGCGCTTCTTCTCGCACGTACCGCCGCAGCTCCTTGTTCAAATGCTCAGCGACGCGTTGCACCAGCTCAACGTCCCGCTGCCACCCGTGACGCCGAGCCTGCACGCGGACCACATCGTCACGATCAAGATCAAGACACTTGACGAGCGGCGGCAGTCGATGCACGGCGAGATCCACGTCGACAAGCACAGGCTGCCAGAGGAGCAAGAGCTCTTGGATATCCGGTTCGTGAAAATCAAGGGAGATCCGCTCGAGTGGCGCCGCTTCTTCAAGAAGATTGTGGTCCTTTGTAAGGATGGCGTGTATGTGCCGGAGGCATAGAAAGAGAAAACCCACCGTTGGGGCTTGGATACAACGATGGACGTGAATGACATTCACGCCGTATAGATGTATGGATAGGATTGTTAATAAGGAATGAAGAAAGTAATACCCCACAATCGTCTTGGAAGTTCGAAGCGGTACCGACTCGTACTTGAACTCAACTATGACGTGGCTATCTGAGTGATAACCTAGACGGATAACGTAACAGACGGTAACATAGCGGACTGTGGCCAGCGAGAGACTTCACTGTACTTGATAAATCAGTTCTACATAGGGAAGGCAACCCCGAGCTAGCTTCACGTCGACTATCGGCAGGTGAAGAGTCCTTGCAGACAACGATAAAGAGGAGAAGCAGAACGTAGCTTTGGCGTTTTTCAAGGACCTGGGAGGGCCTTGGTAGTTGACCGAAGTATGCCCTGGAACATCGAGAGCGTGGATCGACTCCTCTCTGTTGCTCCAGCCTGCACCCTCACCACCGCAACTTCCCCCCCTTTTCATAACAACACATTCACACCGACACAAACACACTCCTAACTGTTCGTTTAGCCCTAAAGAGAGTCTCGTACATATTGCGCAGGCTTTTCAATACATACTGTCTGTCAGACAGTCTGTGTTAGTGACAACGTCTTCAAGTGAGTCCAAATGATGCCGTGCGAATAACCTTAGCTAGGCAGTAAGTGAAGTGTCAGAGAGATATAACTGGAACATAAGGAAGTCTCTCGACCAAACACAAGTAACGTTTTTGCGCAACGCCGGCATTACTCATCGAACACTTATTAAACGCAGCTTCTACCAAGTAACAACAAACAAACAAACCACCAGGAGACACAAACTTCCCCAGAACCACGTCAAGTCACACTTTAGCAATGCTTGTTCCTCCTGCTACATCGCCCTTAACACCGTCCACATCGCGATTCTCGTCGGTCTCCTCCCATTGGGGGATCTTTGATCCAGGCTTGCGATAAGTGATACTCATCTTGGAGATGCCCTCGATCAGCTTCTCTGTTTGACAGACAAGATTCCGGGGACTGTCAGCTCTGAGAGGGAGCAGATCTCGGTCCTGAACATATGCCTTCCATTTCAGACGCTCCATGGCTTCCACGTCAATGTTCTTCTTAACGATGGCGGTACCGGGGATGCACTCATTTCTAGACAGAACCTTTAGTTTGGGGTGCCACTTCCAGATCTCTTCCAGAACCAGTGTGTAAAGCTTGACAAATATCGAGCCGTGTCCAGTCAGTCCAACTGTGTTTAGGAGATTTCGTTTGCACTGTTCGCCTTTGCAGACGAACATATTGAGGTACGCGTGGACCATCTCGTGCACTAGTGTTGCGACGTTCTGTGTGAATGGTAATTGTTCTACCGCCGTGCTACTGGTGTAACCCCACGGGTCAATAGACGAAATTCTGCCCCAAAGGCGTACACGGGTGTATGTATTTCCGAAGTCTGGTCCATGTGTAGTCGCGTCACCGTAACTGTCGAACGAGACGTCTGCTTTCAGGAGGCCGAACCCTGTTTGCAGAACCAGAAGCAGTTCCTTCTGTCCCCTTTGAAGACGTGTCATGGTGCCGAAAAAGAAATACTCGTCAAGATGCCTCATCATCGAGCGCAGCGAGCCCTCGAGGAACGCCGCCTCGACCTCGACCTGTTTTGATCCGTTTCCTTCCGCAAAGTTCTTCAGGCTCTGGGCAGGGAGCTTGGACCAAGGGGCTGCCCGGGGCAATGCCTCCAGGTAGCACTTGACGAACGCATCTCGGGCCGCGATTTGATGGGCTTGGAGCTCGCAGTCGAGAAAGTGCCCACAGGTCATGTTCAACAGAGGTGTTGCGCCGTATGAGAAAGGGGCCAGCGGAATGAAGGGTCGAGGCTCTCGTGTTGCATCTTCTGCACCTTCACCACCATTTGTATGTTGCAGAGTGGCTTTGGGGAGATTTGGGTGTCGGCATGGCTTTGCTTTCTTCACACGTTGGCCTTTTGGACGACGTTTTGAGCCGAAGCGACCCGTCTTCCTCTTCCTCGGGGGTCTCGACGGTGCCATGTTTGTTACTGGTTGAATAACTCAGTGTGCTCAGTTGGAAGCCTTCAACGTCATAGAGTGTTTGGTTGATTGTGGACGCACCTGCTTGGACCGTCGCGGTCTGCTTTCATTATATACAACTCACCAGATAACTAGAAGTTGCTCGTACGTTGAATGCGATGGAGCTATTAAACTTGCGCACCATACATCTAAGAAACTTTTCATTGAAATGTTTTACAGCTTCGAATCTAATAGAAATGTATGATCTGTCTTCTTCAAAGCCAAGAACGGGATACGGCTCACTGGTTTCAATTTGATTCTTCATACAGGCCTCAGAGAGCTTTATACTACCATTGCTTCTCAATTTCTGGAATTTAACTACACTATAAGCGGTGCGTAGGAATGAAACAGTTTTGTATGGAGGCGCAATGAGCTACCCTGCTTCCAGGAACGAAGTAGCTAGGAAGAGGGCTGATGCATCCTGATCTCAGAGACATCTCAGAAAACACACATTGGAGTTAGTCGGGAGCTATAACGAGGTTCTTCTAGAGAACAGGGGCTTCTATTGTGTACCTTAGGATTTGCTTAAAAGATGAGCTGAAGCAGCGGGGAAGGGCCTGAAAAGCATTGATGCCGACACCTTTTGCCGGGCAATGAATCAACCGAAAAGGTCTTGGCATGTAACAATGAAGTCATTCTCTCTTTTATTGTGGTTACCTGAACGCCGAAGGGTGTTCTAACGTTCTTTTATTCAATTTTGGTTGCCTTCGGATCAAAAATGTCTCGAAAACCTGCCTGGAAGATTGCAGATTGCGGTTGTCTCTAAAGGTAACTATTGAGAAAAACCTCACAAACCATTCTGCTCCCCACACCGGTGGAAACCCCGGCATAAACAACAATAATACATGCCTTCTCTCTACATCTTGTGTAGTCACCCGTGTGGTCCCTGAAACTTTAGGTCAAATCCATGCGTAATAACGCTCCCATCCTGCCGGACTCGATAGAGCTCTTGTCCGGCTAAACGCTAATTATGGCGGCTTTGATCTACAAACACGGATGAGCTGCCGTTTTCAATACATAGGTAGTACGGTAAGCCGGATTTATTTCATTTCAAATGCTTCAACCTTGGTTGATTTGGTGCGTTGGGCAAGCAGTTGTGCTATTTGCTGAAATGCAGTTGTACATTGTATGATTTATCTTCTGGTATTAGACCCTTGCTGAAATCCCACCGAAGTGGTACTGGGCCTCTTCCACATTCCTGTACCCAATATCATCCATCACGGCGCGACTCTAACGTTTGATCATGATCCTACAAACTCCATCACATCATTAATCGTAAACACAGATCCCATTCATATGATCTTTATACTGCAAGCGCAGGTGTTTGGCGGAACACCCCATTATGGAACTGCTCAGTATCGTCCGCAAAATTGCCAAAACCGGCAGGCTTTTCCCCCGGTGAATTTATCGTACTGGTATCGAACGTTCTGGGAGTGGGAGAAAGCGGCGCATTCGATGATGGCCCGCCGAAATTGCGGCTGTTTCGATTTGTTGAAGGGTAGGACCTCGAGTTCCCCGTACGGGTAGTCAAGAGACCCAAGCGCGTTGCTAGGGGCTTCAGAGTGGGTAAACAGAGGCAAACCATTGCCGCTGACAGCTCGCTAAGTGACCACATTGCGGGCTCTACGTTCCACCAAGTGAAGTCGGGTAGAATCTTGAGGAACTGGAGGCGAATGACGGAAATAGCTACGGTACTAGCAAGGACTACAGTTAGTCGACGGTTGTGCCGTACGCTCGGGAAGAGAGACTCACAAGAAACCGAGGCTGAAAATCGCCAAAAGATAGAGTTTTTGAGAACGGGGTATTTGAAGCTTGAACAGCGCTGGAAGCGGTAGGAGTAAGATGATGATGTCCGTGACGATGCTGCACGCTCCGAAGACGTAAAATAGGACCTGCTGGCCGAAGCATTTGGCTGGGACACGATGATCCCAAAAGCCCTCCAGGGGAACACAGAAAACGAAGGACATGACGAGGACGCTGAACCCCCATGAACCAATGAAGACCATTGCTGCGATGTAGAGCTTGCGCATAAACTTGGTGCACAACACGCGGTAATACTGAAGTAGGAAGGACATCTTGAAACACAAGTGCCCTAGGCTGTAGAACAATACGGAGCACCAAAAACACTGGATAGAAAAGATTTGTTAGCTGTCCAAAGTCAACGCTAATTATTCTGAGCGTGCTCCCTCACTTTTAAGAACTGTATGTGTTCATCCATTGTAACTGTCTGCTGGTGCCTTCCGAGGCCGTATCGTGTCACTATTCACGGTCAGATACATCGATTGCTCGTCGCGGTTTAGTCATCACCTACTGACTGCAATAGAGATTCCACATCCTAAGACCGACAACTGATCGAATCAGCCGGTTGTCGCCGAGTTTGAGTAACCGACAGGGAACTTCTCGTTGAACTTACCAATGAGAGAGCCGCGGCATAATCATCTAAGCCGATTTTCTTGACAATATGATAGCGCGTCCAAAGGCGAAGGACTAACACACCTGTAGAAATGACCAGACACATGGACACGACGCCAAGGACAATTGGTGACCTGTCCTTTGCCAGCTCCTCTGGAGATAGCTGTGGGAGATCCATAATGGAGCTTTGTGGAGACCCAATCCGTCAATGTACGTCCTTGATGTCCGAGTATCGCAAAGCTGAGCTCGCAGGTGAGAGGCGAAGGGTGCAGCTCGCGGGATGAGTGGGGCCCACTTCTACTTATGACGGTCCATCAAGGAGGACAACCTTGCTAGGCAGGGCGGGCTTGGCATATGGGCTAATATCCAAGACATCAGGATTCCTGAGTTGGGGCTCGTCAACCTGTGATTGTCGTGGCTGCGCATATTCGACGCAAGCAGTAGAAGGCGTTCTTCACTAAAGGGGTAGCCCCCCGATCTGTGGAGCGATTGAAAATGCGAGGAAAATTCGATCACAGCAAACCGTTCGTCGTAACTAACAGCGGCTTGCCAGACAACAAAGGCCTAAGGCTGACCGAATCTGGATCATGGTCCCTCATATAGAAGGCGTGGAATCTCGATAGGCTGGGGAAAAGGTTTTTGTGGCGCGGTTCCAGCTCGCGCGACACCATACAACGTTTCCAAGGTCAGCCCACCTGACAAAAGATCCGCGGAAAGTACACAAGCCACTTTTAGTAAACGAGAGAGGCTTGAGGCGGTGTCAATGGCCCGCCGGTAGAATCGGTAACTTCGAAGCGCCATTCCTTTCTTACTCTTGTGGGAAAGGCGAGTTCGGGACTCCGGTGACTTCGCCGTAATTGCCAAAAGTAGAAGCGCACGTGAAGTTGTTGGGACGAAAGAATCGCCGAATGGGAAAGACCGAAATTCGCTGGGCAGTCTTGTTGTGCGTGTTCTGCATCAGGTCAAGTTCCCAAGACTTGCTCTACGTGGAGTCCATGGTGGCTGACATTCCTCCATGAGACGATTAGGGATTCTGCCTTGGTGTGATTGCGCAGCAACTCGACCATCCAAACATGGTAGTTGCCGAGACACTTTCCTCAGCGTGTGTAAGTTACTTGATGACGTGGATCTTTCCACCAGCCGGGACCAAAACAGCGAAGTACTGTACTGTAGGGTGGTGCAGACGATGTTGGTTCTAGACCAGGCCAATCAACCATTCCTCCATCTGTCATTGTCTGTTGGCCTTTGACGTTACTTGGATGCCATTCAACTCTGCATTCGATCTCGAAGATGCGATGCAAGATGCAGTCTGAGCCTGATTGATGCATTGCATGGCTGCGGCACAGCTGTAATATGCACGTGGGGTGCAGTGGTGTGAATGCCTTTTCTCTTTTGGTAACTTCGTTTGCGGCCAAGACCTGCAAGAGGTTTCAAGCGGCAACGACTCCACTGAATGATGGCGTAATCAGCTCGCTTCGTGATCTTCCTAATCTTCGTGTTCCCGTTGGTTCGCCGTCCTTCCTCAAGTGCCGTCTGTGCCCAGAAGCGTTAATTACGACTTCACACACCGTATTGGGGAATTTTTTTTTTTTTTTTTGCGCGAGGTCTTTGCAACTCCAGCATATCTGACAGAACTCGGCTCTTGGTGGAACAGTCAGAGAGCTACCAAATGCCCAGGCGGCTTGTGTGATGGTAGTTTCCGCAAACATGGAATTGTCTCGGATGCTGTCTGCGCGTCAGACTGCGAATTGCCAAAAGTAAATTTGAGTGGTTGTAAGCTGTAACCCTCATGTTTCGATGGTACCACAGAATTGGACCATTGTTACCGAATCAGCCGTCCGCTTCGGCTGATCTCAGTATTCAGCAAACGTGTTACCTGGATTATGATGGAGCAAGCGATGCGGGTTCCGGAATGCATCGGCCACCGATGGAGTTCATACGACGCAAGATGCGTTGCACGCCTCCATTCTGCCCTGTTCTGGAGGTTGCTAGGCTTCTTAATAGATAAAGAAATGGGAACGGGAAAACAAGAGGATATGGTAGGGATATTGAGTCCGAGGAAATGAGAGCTTGGGAGATTTCATTGTGAAGCAACTTTGATGTCGGAGTCAAGTCCGAAGTCCATTATCCCGCACCATCCGACCAAGTTCCATGGTTGGTCAGAGGCGCATATCAATTATTGGGTCGCCATAACGTTGGTCAGAGAATACACCTAGCCAAGTTCTGGCGGTGAGCCATTTGTACGATATTAGCCGAACGTCAACCTTTCGGTTATTCCGACTATTGGCCTTTGGACCGAAATTTAGTTTCAGGTTGGTGAAGGTGCCAAACTGTCGGTTCTCTCGGTAAAATGTTGGTAATACTGAGGCGGAATCATTTGTACGTTCGCCAACTGCTAAGATACAATTCTTACGTGGGGGTTGGTAACTGCTTGCAAATCCCTGCAAGGAACGACCCTGGACCCAGCCGAGTAAGCGGGATTGGCGCAGGATATCTGCAGGTGTGATACACTGCAGTTCTTCAACGGAACCGAAATTCCCTCGGTTGGTGATCAGCCAATTGTCGGCGGGATGTCAACCTGCAACAGTATCCCCGAAGATTCAGTGTAACCTTGCACCGACAATCCGGAGTCACCTATCACTCTGCATAGAACTATTGGCCCCGTCAAAAGTACTATGTACGAGTCTTCATTTCTAATGCGACCCATTGGCTAGTTTTCAGGCGTGAAGTGGGCGGAAGGTCCCAGTGTTGTCGGGGCTTACCAACTGTCCTTTGACAACCTCGTCCTGTTCCGCCCGAGGTTCTTCATACCATGCAAGATCTTCCGCGTCTTCCGTCGCAATTCCGCGAAGACTGGCTATTTATACTGCAAGGTATCATTCCGCAGTGTCGAAAAAAAAAGAATAAAAGAAGTCAATTGTCTTTGCTCAAAGAAGCTAGAAGAAACTTTTGGGTATCCTCATCGTTACAACGCTAAAAACCATCCTTTCGCGGAGTCTCCTCCATACCTCAAGATAAGCCACCCTGGGAACAACTGACGACAACGATCTGGGAGAGACCAGCATGTTTTCCGGTTTCTCTCGGAGCTATGGTCAGATCTGGACCGCAAAATCGGCCCTTAACAACGCATGCCATGCAGCTATCTGGTGTCGGTGGACCGCGTGGATGAGGTAGCCCTGCTGCTCCCTGCCTCTTGAAGGATCTTGGCCTCTTCCAACGCCTCTCTCCGCGCAAATTCATCGAGCAGCTTATGCGCGGTTTCCAGAGGCAAGTCGGCTATCATTGCCGCCAAGTACTGTAGTCACAAAGCGAGTCAGTCCAACGCAGCTCTATCATGCAGCTAACCAGTGATCCCATCACGCTGCAGGCGACAGGTAAGGCAAAGGACGGAGAATAATAGACATACCTGGGGGAAGACATTGGACGGGTGGTACTTGAACTCCTCCATCATCCGGTTAAGGCGAAGGACCTGCTTCCACGGTACGATGGTGTCTCCAATCAGGAATGTAGGAAATCTGGCCATGGCAATCTCCTCCAGAATCCATCGGCGCTGGAAGTACGGACGACCCATGAAGTCGTTACAGCCGATCCAATGTGGCAGCATGAACGGAATCTCGCCATCGGGCCCCGGCTCCCATAGATTCGTGACAGCCTCGGCCCATTTGTGCGTTGGCGCGTAGTCCTCGGGATGCTTCTCTCGGTCACCGGGGTCTCCCCAGTGGGGCGGCATGGCGTCCTCGATCTGCGCCAGAGTTGCCATCGCCACGTCCGTGTGTTCCGTCTTCTCGCCTAGCCATCCGACGACGAGTTCCGCGTTGCGGTAGATGTTGCGCATGTCTGAATGCTGTTTCGTCTTCTCCAGGTCGTCACGCTGGTTGACGCAGAGGAAGTCGCACCACACTCGCAGCGCCCTCGGCTCGTTCTCGCTTGCACGCGAGCTGCTTATGCCGAATAGTTGCCTCAGCCACCGTGGGGCGCCGTGAGGCCTCCTCGCCGGCGTCCGCTGGAAGCGCTGCGAGATTGTCGGGTAGAAGACGGCGCGGACATGCTTCAGAGCCTGGGACAAGTGGGCGGTGATGGTGACAGGCTGGCCGCTTACGAAGATCTTGTCGGTTTCGGACGCGTCGCCGTAAAGAGAAGAGAGTGCGATGTACTCCCGCGACAGGTCGTCGGTGAGGCGGACGGTAACGAGGCGGCACTCGACGGGGTCGTTGATACTGCGCGCCGACTGAATCTCGAGCAGGCGGATCTCGCGCCTCGAGGGGTCCAGTCGCCTGTATGCGATACTCATGTTCAGATTGGGGCAATCAATCGGTCCGACGGGGGTTTGGGATAAGGTCTTTCGACTCTGGCCAAGCAGGCAGACTGTAGCAGAGACCGAGTCCTCTTTTTTTCTCCCTCTCTTGCTGCTCTCTGGGATCTTTCAAACTTCTGTTGGTTTGTCTCTCCAGTTTCTTCAGCAGCGAGCCGTGGGAGAGTGGAAAGTGGCAGGGCAGGAGTGGGGTTCCAGAGTCTGCAGATGCATCTCGTGTCGCACCAACAATGCAACGGCGGACGAGAAGCGCGTCCAACGCAGGACGGGATGCCGGCGTTTATACCAAGAACGCCCAAAATGCGGGCCCAACGGCTCGGGCAGGGTATCTCTGGGGCAGCGCACTATCAACTGTCCCTAATGCCACCTGTACCACCACTCGGTTGAGATTTTTCAAGGCACAGGGGTCAGTCAGAGTCGCAGAGAGACGGAAACGGATGGAGTCGTGGTGATTTCGCAGGGTTACATAATGTCGGCGGGGTGCATAGGGAACCTCTCATCTCTTGGTTGCAATCAACTCAACTGACTAATGCTGCTAATTACAGGTAATAACATATAATGGGTTGTTTGCTGGTAACAAGATCTTTACTGATCCTTAAGTTATCAGTTGTCGCCGACATATTTTCTCAACTCTTTTTTTTTTTTTTGGTGTTCCGGTTGCTTGGTTGCGTTGAGCGAGTGCAAAAAATTGTCAAAAGTTGCGGGGAGCGAGGCGTGGTAGCCACCCCTTTCAAAGACGTTTTCGTATCACACAGGGGCAGGGGTTTGTGTTCGCCATCAGAGACATTGTGGTACTCTGTACTAGTACTTTGTCCCAGTTGCGTAAACCCCGGAACCGTGGCAATGTCTTCTTTGCTCATCTACTGGCGGAAACGACCATGTAACCCTACTTTGTCGCGTGGTCAACTGCAGTGGACCAGTTGAGGACAGTGTTTGCTGCGTGCAGTCTTGCTAAGCCGAAAGCAACCTGGGCAGATATCATGATGTTGTCTATGCCGCCTAAGGTTTTCTACCCACAGTCTCTTGTGCGGTAACAAGTACCTTTCTCGAGTACGATGCGGACAGCCGTTGAGGACATCCTTCCCACTGCAGGCCCCGTACACCGCATGGCCCTTGGCACCGTTGACAGCATGGAGACGATCATGTCATGTTTTGGGACTTGGTCTTGGACGAACCCCGGATGACCCCCACTTCGTCCAAGCATGGGATGGCTTGTCGCGCCAGCTTTCTCGCTCCTCTTATTCTCTCTTTTCTGGAATGAACCCACCAGCTCCTGACTCGGTACTCTGGACTGCGCAGCACGTGCGTCGTCATCGCCGGAGCGATAGCTCAGCTAAGGAGATGCACAACAGACGAAGACAATATATCTCGCTCACTATATCGTACACCGGAAATAAAGCCATGTTGGGGAATCCAGATACGAGACATCTACGATTCCGATGTTTGACGCGAGGTTTCGGATCAATTTCATTCAATCAGCCTGTTGCTCGCGCGAATCAGACCACGTCTCCCGTCCCTCGAGGGCCTGGCCCCGGACTCACCTCCGGCCACATCTCCGAGATGAAGTGTGCGTTTTTCTCAGTTGAAAAGCCGCCCCCACTGACACTTGTGACTTGAGGTCGATTCGTTCAAAGATCCCTGGCATGTTCATCCCACAATCGCGCATTGTAGGCAAGTACCATAGTACATGTGAAGTCTGTACAGATATCACATGGGCCAACTTGCAGGTCCTGGCAAGGGCGGCTGTCATTGATCCATCCCACATTTCTCCAAACCCTACCTGGCAGCGCTTCCAACCGCACGATGATAGTCTTCCGCAGCAACCCCTTGGCTATCTTGTCACAGCCAGTTTTCTCAAAACGGACACAGAAGATCCATGTTACCCACCTCTCTCAGTATTGACTTCCCTGGCCAGGAAGCGATGTAGTCCTACGCTATTCATAAAGCTCCAGGTCTCCCCCGTCTGATGTTTCATGGATATAGTCGTTAGGCTCTAGTCTGTGCTCATTCTAGACCAAAGCAGCTTCGTTCACCGACTCTTCTTATCCAGTATAATCCCTCCGCATTCCTCTTCCTCTTTTCCCTTTCTGCCCAACACTGAGACCCTAGGAAAGTCTAAGCTCACCGCCAATGATCAGTCCGTCGCAACTCAGCCCTGGGGCTCACGACGCCGCCGTCTCGGCTGCGAATCCGCTGCTCCGGATTCTTGGGTCTTTGTGGGGGTTGCTCGCACCAAAGCGAATCCGCCTCGAAGATGATCTAGCAAAGACGCCGGCAAGGCTGGCCTCTCTCGTCAAGCCCATTTGCACAGACATGCTGCAGGAGCTGCACTATCCTGGGGTTCCACAGCTCAAGAAGGAGTCGGTCGAAGCGCTCCTGAAATACATGTACAAGAGGGCTGTCGACATTGGCTATCCCCTCGACACCCCCGTCTCCGCAAAAGCGTTCCGCTTGGGTTACTCACTAGGACTGGCACGTTTACCCCTTCACCATCTCGCAACCTACCAAATTCACGTTGTATACCCCTCAAAATGATGTAATTGCTGACGAGCTGGCAGCTCTGTCATCCTAATCACCCAACAGAAGTGCAGGGTTTCGTCGGGCTCTTCACATGGCTCGTTGTCCAATACGATGACATTGTCGGTCAGAACGACGAAATGGCCGAAGCCCAGCTCTTCCAGGAGCGGTTTTTCAAAGGCGAGACTCAGCCTAACGCCATGCTGGAGGGTCTAGCGTGCCTGATGCGGGAAGCTCCTAGCCTGTTTGACCCTGTCATGGCCAACTTGCTGCAAATATCGACCCTCAAGTTCTTAACGTGTAACTTGCTGGAGCGCCACGAAGGCTTCCGCAACATGACTGTTACGCGCGCGGGTGTCAAGTTCCCGGACTTCCTTAGAGACTTGTCGGGCATCAATGTGGCTTACGCCGTATTCTGCTTCCCCAAGGCCCAATACCCTGACGTTGGGCAATACCTGGAAGCCATCCCTGACATGGCCAGGTTTATCGACATTTCGAACGACGTCATGTCGTAAGTACCGTTGACTTTTGGTCCCCTTAAACACACTGCTAATGACCACTTAGTTTCTACAAGGAGGAGCTCAGCGGCGACACAAGAAATTACGTACACAACCGTGCAATGGCAACCGGGAGGCCAGTGCTCACTGAACTCGAGGACGTTAAGAACGAGGTGGTAGGAGCCGCAAACAGAGCTTCAGCAATCCTTAAGGGACGCGGCAAATACGAACAATCTCTCCACGAGAGTGTCCGAGGCTTGTTGGCGATGCACACAACAAACCCCAGATACAAGTTGAAAGACTTTGGCTTGGCTGAGGAGCATCCCCTGGCCCCATTCGAAGACAAGATTGGTGAGCTGTTTGACCGCATGAAGGCATGATTTGTTCTGGACTGGGTTTGCATTTGAAACGGCATGAGATATCCCTTGGGAGGCTTTCTGGTTTTATTTCGTACTTCAGATTTTCCTTCATTGTTAGTTTTGATGGTTTGGGTTCCGACACGGATGGACACATGGAATACTTCAAGTAAAAGCTACGACAGAGGCGGCAGGCAGTCCCTGTTAAAAGTTCTAGAAAAGACGTGTCGTAAGTTTTTGCCAAAACAGTACCCTCTACCTTTCATCATGTTTGCACGTTTGCACGGATGTTTTAGAATGCTTCGTAGAAGGATTCATCCCCTGGTTGTTAAGTGGTGATCGACCCCCGCTAACCCCCGAGCCATCTTCTACCTATGTCTGGTTCGGCTTAGTCCCAACAAGGTCCCTGGCAACCAATGCAAAACCACGACTCAAATGCCGGATATAATAGTTTTGCCAAGAATGGCTCGACCAGCCCTAGAGAAGGAAGAATAGGCTGGTGATTAAGCTCTCTAAAGAAAATTGTCCGGCAGTTGTCGGTGACTTGTCATTTTACACGGCTTAGAAAACCGTCCAAAGAATATGACATTGCTGACATAGGCCTTTCTTCAGACTGTTTCTTGATCACGCGATCATTTTGGTCAAGCAGACATACCCGAGAAGCCGGCAAATTTTACGGGTGCGGATACTGCCGCCTCGTCAAGGTGACCCAGTGACTAGGGACCACAAATTCACAAGATACCAGGTGGCTGGGAGCCCAGCCAAGTCCAAGGGTGATTTCATAATTCAGCGGTGACATTTTCGGACTCGCCATGTTCTAGAACGATTTCAGATTAGCCACGGCAGGTAAAGTCGGTCTGGCAATGCCGAAAGAAGCTAGTGCTGAACCAGGTGGTCACAAAGGGTTGATCTGCTGGCCTAAGGCTGTTGTACGACTGTCTCATGAATGTGGCTGCTCGTCATACAGTACTCTGTACCGGATTTATTGACACCACCCTCCTGAAATCACCGCGCCCTTTAACTTACGAAACTATTCTGCAGACCCAAAAGCACAATTGCCGATTCGTATTTTTGATAAAACTTGCCCAGCTGAAAGTCCATCTATGCTCTGAACTTACTTATACGAGGAGAAAGGTCTGAGCTAAGGTCTTGGAACGCAAGCGTACGAAGATACGTTGACCTGACGGCATAAGTCCATCCTTTATGGCCCAAGGGCCAAGTTGTAGAGGTCCTAGACGGATGAAATGCCCAAAAGGTGCAACGGCCTGACTGTGCTAAGATGGAGCAGTGACCAATAAACGTTAGATCAACTCCTTAGAGATGGCCAGGGGGACGCGCACGTACTGACTGTGCTCGAGTAATTTCAACATCTACTTAACCAGAGATACAGCCCTCCGCTCTTAAGCACTCAGTCATTCGCCCTTTTTCGCTACTCACTGCATCTTTACCTCTAGAACGAGAATGAGGCTACAGAAAACGGTATTGTGGACGTCGTTCCTTTTACCCCGTGTACAAGTCGCCTCGTCAACCGTCAGCAACATCAGATGACGTTATAAACTTCGGCAATCTGATCTGTGGAAATCATGAAATTGTTTCATATCTACAATCTAGGCGAGTTTCCCCAGTGCAGTAGCTAGTGCGGCTTCCAGAACCTGTACCAGTCTTGACGTACGACAACCCGAATCGCAGTCCTATTGTAGCCATTCATTTTGTGGAGCAGAATGAGACTCATCTATGTTTTAACTACGAAGATCGACCATCAACTCAAAATGTCCAACTTAATCTCAGATGATCAGACTGTGGCTACAGCTGTGAAAACAACGTGCTAGTAGGGTAATCACGACTAAGGTCTTATTGTTAACGCGCAAGCTGGAGCCAGTTCAGTTAACAAGCACTTCGTCCATTGTTGTTTTCAGACTCGCCCAAACTCGCCAGAAGCATGGAAAACCTCGTCGATAAGGATCGAGTGATCTTGATGTAGTGCAAAATCATCAGCCGGGTGTGCTAGAGAAGAAAAGCGGGTCAATAAGCTAGAGACAGACCACACGCGCGTGCTGGACTAGGTAATTGAATTCAGCTCCAAAGGCTGGTTACACAGAAACAGCCTCAATGAAACATAGGCACAAAATAAGTCTAGTCAGTAAGTTAGCTGGGATCTAGACCTAGTTCTGTCGCTTAAGTTGATGGGCTATCCACTGAAGCATTCCTATACGAAAGGCGAGCGAATGGCATCACCCCAAAGCAGAAGGTTCCCACGGATCCGGAAGACCCATAATCGCACGGTGTCTCTGGTCGAAGAACTTGGAAAACCCCTGCAACAATCAACCGCGTTATCAAATCGGAGGGCGTTGCTAATCAAGCGAAGACCTCAGACAAAGCAACATAGCTCCGGCTTGCACGCTGTACACAACTAGCTCACCTAAGTCTGGCGAGGCTCCCTCAAGGCCGCTCAAGTCTTGCAAGTCCTTCAAGGTACCTTGCGCACCGTCTAACGCGTCAAGACCCCTCTGGTGCGTCAAGGATGAGTAGTTCCTCTACCTGGTCCTCGGGACTCCTAGCCTATAAGAAAACACTACAAACATCATCCGTGCTTGACAGCCTCGTCATCGAAGGGCTCTTTGGCGGTCGGCTAACCGACTAGCTTTTAATGAAATGTACGGAATTATTCACAACAAATAGTAATTCAAAATCTTGCTCTGGACAATCGACGCGACGCATTTTCCTCCAGTCTCTTTCGTTACACTACAAGTACAGATTTTCCATGGCAAACAATGCATCATTCTTTCCTTCTTGATCGCATCTGTCAATGAAGTCTTCTCCAAAGTAGCCCAAGGTGCTATCCCATTCCTGTATAGTCTCAAAAATGTGCTTCATCAGCATGCGGGGATAGTGTCTGTGTTGACCTCTTTTGTCGTGAGCGTATTGGGAGCAGCTCCCATACTCATAGGAGAAGCCGCCTTGACACGAAAACAGCATCACGTAACCATGAACCATCTCATGGATCAGCATCTCAACAACCTGGCCAATGGTCCACATCCGTGTTGTGTCAATGTCAACGTCGACGACGGGAAGCGAACCGATGCCATTTCCCCGCAGTCCAGTTCGGAAGCTGCTGCATGAGTTTTCGCAATTCTCATTGCCATCTCGGATGTCAACTCGCAGAAAAGACAGCTTGTGACCGGACAGACATCTGTGTTTGTGAGTAAGCCAACCTTGTAAGAAGTACTGATCGACGATCCGCGCCACCTCGAGTATGTGCGTAAAATGTTCTTGTCTTTTACTGTCATAGAGCTCGTGGAGTCCTTCGATCAAGGCGTATTTTAACTTGTCTTGAGCTTCGATTGCGTTGTCTGGGTCTAGGGAGACGCCTTGATGAATGGTCGTCATCACCAATTCTCCGATATAATAGGCGCCGTACTGACCATGCGGCTGAGTCCCAGGACCAAAAACAGGTCTTATGTTATTCATATGGACAGCGCAGGGGCGAAGCACGACGTCTTTCCGGCGAGGTGTGTTATCGTGCCTGTGCATGGCTTCCGTTTGATCGTAGGCAGCAGTGGGCTCAGATGCTTCGGCGTTTTTGAGTGGTTGTAAAGCATCAATTTCTATGGCGAGAACAATTGTTCTTGTTATAGCACACCTGCGTTTCAAAGGCAAATACAGTACTGCAGCTGTTTGGTCGTCGAACTTAAAGACCAGAAACAGAGCCAAGCTTTGTTCTGACTTGACTGGTGACCTACGAAACAATCGAGAAGCTGGTCTGATAAAGAACGCATAAGATGCAGGATAGTTTAGATTCAAAGGTACCTGGACACCCAAAAGTGGCTGGCAACGTTTCTTTCTGGGCTGTCCAGCCATTCGAAGATAGATGACTAAAGAGCCTTCACACAAGACTCCGTGAACAGCGAATCACTGGGTGTGATTCCTCTGGTCTCTGCTGGAGGGCAATAGTCAGAGAACCTGAAACGAATTTAGACTAAAGAGAAATTCATGTTTTCGTGCGTGCAGCCTACAACTTAATGCTTCTGCTTTATTCTATTCACCTCCTCCTGAGATCCCACCCCCACCAACTGAGTATCTTCAACTGACAACCGGGTATAACCAAACCTCACCCTTCTATCCTTCAGCATTCTTGTCAAGTCAATACCATCCATGCGGCCCGCAGCAGGAGAGATATCCATAAACTTGGAATCCCGCACAACCGTCGAGGCATACCCTAGAATTTCTGGCCCGTGAACAAATTGCGTCACCACAGCGCTCATCGTACCTCCCAGCAGCAAAACCACACAAGAAAGTATGTAAAGCGCCATCCATACACTAGAGACATGGAAAACCTCAACCGGCGTTGCGACATCGACAGCAACAGTGACGTTCGGCTCAAAGGACGCCTTGACGTCTACACTCCCGCTGGGAGCATTCGAAAACGCCTGGCTGAGGAACACATAGGAGTTCACCAGCTGCGCCAGGCGGTATCCGAAATCTCTCGGCGGAATGCTCGCCAGCTCCGGCGGTGCTGTAGCGGCAGTCATCGTTGCCGATGACGGGTTCTCGAGGAAGTTCAGCGAGATGTCCGACGTGTAGCTCGAATCGAAATGGTTTGTCGCCTGAGGCAGCTTGCGTGAGACATAGCGGAATACCTGGACGAAGGAGAGCTGCGAGATGTTCTCATCGGCGTGCGGTCTCTGCGAGGGTCTCTGAGCGATGACGCTGCAGTTCTGACGAGCCGTGGGGGAGTCGCGGGAGCAGTGGACACGTGACTCGACATATTTCTGCGTGACGCCGCAGCGCGAGGTGATGTAATCTGGCGGTGCGCGGGAGCTGGTTTGTTCTTTTGCTTGGAAGAGCAGCGTCGTTGGATTCGCAACGACCCCCTTTTCACCCTCGAAAACGTCTGGGCGATTCGAGTCTTCAACATTCAAGCCTCGTTGGGTATACCAATCATAGTCATTCCACAACTCATCAACAAAATTGTCCAGGGCGAGGTTCCATCCCGCCCCGCGATCCTGATTGTTGCTGTCGTTGGAGACGATATTTGTGCCGTTTAGCTTGAGGTTCCATCCCTGCCAGGTGCCGTTCGCGACAGAGTTGCAGCGGCTGGACATGCACAGCGAAGTCTCGTTGAATAGGACTTCCTTGGCGAAGCTAGTACCAGAGCCTGGACTGTAACTGAAGGAAGAGACGCTGATATTTTCACACTCGAGGTGAATGTAGCTCGACTCCAGCGAGAAGGTGGTGTTACCCTCCGCAATATTTGTAACAGGAACACCAACAAGAGACGAAAACTCCCGTTCCGTGTCATTCATCGGAATCGACTGCCAATCCGAGTTGCTGAAATCACCGTAAGAGGATAACGCAGGAACCTTGACATTTCCCCAAACATCCATTGCAGCGCTCTTTACAGCGTCCGGGCTAAGGATAAGAGCGTTGTACATAGCGTTGACGATAGACATGCGGTTGTTGTTATAGGCGGAACTCGTCGGCGAGGCATCCGACCAGGATGCGAACTGGGATTGAGCGTTGGTGTCGAAATAGACCACATCCGCTGGTTGGGTCACGGTCCGGGAACGGGTTTCGAGCATGCGAAGAACAGACTGGCCGCCAAGGGGCGAGAATATCCAGATAAGAACCAGAAAAAGTGCGAGAAGGTTGAGAGCTCGCAGCTGGAAGTGAACGAGGAGTGTACCGCCCACCGTTCGACTTCCCATCAGCTGCTCAAGGACTCCCATTGTTGCGCCCTTTTCGAGTTTCCAGCGTGCGACTTGCGACATCAGACGACCGACGATAGCCGCGAAGATGATTGGGAAGAGAGTTGCGAGCTAAACATCCACTCATCAGCGGCTTCGCTAAGCAAACGTCACGCTTGGGGCAGAGCACTTACGATAGTGATCGCATTCCGATACTGTCTGGCAGGGGCACCATCGATATCCTGCCCGTCAAGCTTCAACACAAGAAACGCGAATGCAAGAAATGCAACAGGGCAGATGACTGCGAAGACATCGGCTAGAATCACAAATGGTTCCTTGTTGGCCCTTCGAAACTCATACGCCGCACCGCCGTCTCGGCCATCGCTCCGATCCAGCACCGCTTCGTATGCAGTGTCTTGGCTGTAGGTTTTCTCTCTCACCGAGGGCTCTCGAACTCCTTGCGTCTTTGCCGGTTCTGTGTTTTCAGAGTCCAGTGTCGTCATCAAATGACTCTGTTCTCGAGGACGGTTCTCTGAATCCATTGTATTGGTGGACAAAAAGCTCATACCGATTGTAGGGAAAAAGAAGTTTGGCGCGATAATAACCACCAGGCGTATCATGCAAGTTGGGCAACCCTTACGGACATTATCTCTAAAAACCACTCCCCACAAAATGAGTTAGGCAACAGAATTCTTTCTAGGAAAACTGTCAGATTATGGGTGATCATGCATGAGAAATCGCGCTAACATCACCAAACCCTTGGCAAAATGGACCCTAAGGATCGGTCTGGGCGTGTAGCTGAACCGCTTCCCATGGACAGATCACACCGTTCTCTGGCTAGGCAACTTGTACCAAACGCGCTTACAGCTAGCTTCAAGGTGGCACCGAGCCAATGATGAAAATCATAGAAGGAAGCATTCTGTTCTATAACTTGATCGCATTATGCTTTTGTGACATTTAAAGTGGCTTCGAAACCTGAAAAGTTTGCCTCGGTGTTTTATCAAAAAAGTCGGTTGATGCGAGTAATTGGATCATACCAAGATGAGCAACCTCAACATCAGCTTTGGTATTCATGCCAAATGTAAAGGACTCGGAACTGGAAGTGTCCAAAGAAATGCATACACCCATAATCGAATTACCTCGAGAAGTTAAAGAGCTCACCCTTACCCATGAATCTATGCCATGTGTTGGTTAAGCTTGATGTATGCATCTGGTGAGCAAGCTTGGAGTAGTCGCCTTTCCCGACCGAAGCTCTCCGCATTCCTGAACGTAGAACTAGCAATGGCAGACTTCAAACACACACACATACACAGTCCTCTTCCTATTCCAACTTCGTGTAATAAGTAAAATTTCGACTAGTTTTTGTTCACTGTTTGTAATTCAAAGTACCTACTGCTATGATTTCCAGCGGCCTTGTTACACGCCACTGTCTCGCTTAGACGCGCTGTACACCAATAAGTCCCAGAAAAAGAGAATCCTTAGCAGCTCCGCAAGTGATACAAATCCACAAACTACCAAAAACCAACGCCAACAACTCCATTGACACGGGAGCGAATCGGTCTGCAGACAATTGCATCTTCTCCGTTCAAGTTCAAACCTCTGTGCACAATCGCGGCTTCAGCTTTACATCGGCTTCGCAGCAAGCCACCAAACACGTTGCCCCTTACTCCGGGACGAGATCCTATCCCCTCTCTTCCACAGCTCGAGCCCAAAGTCCTCGTACGGGTGGATCGCCTCGTCAGTCAGCCCAAACTCGCTTAACTCCGGCGCCCAGCTCTGAATCTGGCACACAACGGCCTTCAGCAGTGCGACGAACGCCAGGCCATGCCCATTGCCATCCGCGTTACGATGCATGACGTCAAAGTCCACCTCACACTGCTCCCGGCGACAAGAGAAGAGCAGCAGATACGCGTGCACCATCTCGTGAACTGCAATCTGGACAAGCTCTTTGAGCGGTAGTTGTGTACTCGTGCCGTCGACATGGTAGCGGACCGTGCTCAGGCGAATGACGATGCTGGGGCCCCCGGGCTTGCTAGTCCGGAGGGGCTGCGTCCAACCCACACGACCCCGCGCTTGTCCGACTTCTAGAAGGACTGGGTGGGAGACGTGGTTGATCTGAGGTGTCGGGAAGAGTAGGCCCAGAAGGCACAGCTCATCGATGGCCTTCATGATAGAGAAGATTGTGCCGGCTGAAACAACATTAGGATTCGTTTCGGCACCTTGATCGGACAAAACGTGGGCGACAGTGTTCCTCAGCGACTTCTCGCATGTAGTCCATTGAACCGGTCCCAAGATGCTTTCAGATAAGGTGATGGCGACGTCGTTGATGTTGCATGACTGTGGTTGGATGAGGGGTTCATTCTGGTGAGCTTTCCGAGAGTGGTGCGGACATTGTTGCGGGAGAAATCTGGCTCGCTTCGCTTCTACCATTTCGCCCTGTCGTGTCATTTCGTGTGTGGAGGAGATTCTAATGTTTCTTCCTTTTAACGGTTATATCGTTGGTGTGATCATTTTGTAAACTCAACTATGTCTCGCGACGGCGCTTGGGTGCATCTGGCACATCTGCCAACTGTCGCAGCGCGAGCACGCTCCCCTCAAAGGGTTCTCAAGAGAGGCGCATGGTTTCGAAACAGAGGCTCGGTCGACTTGAACCTCTTCGTCAGTGACGGTGTGCGATGTAATCAGATTTTGTACGTTTCATAGCGGGGTTTTGCAGCTGCATTACTGTCAACAGCAGCCGCAAAGGCACGCGGGAAAAGCACAGTGACAATGCCACTGCTAGCTTGATGTGAAGAATGAAAGGGTAGTGGGGCTGTCCGCCTAGAAGGCGACCCCGTTGATAGAAGGTCTAGTTAAGGATGAGGTAGAATATGAGAGGGATTACAAGGTGATAGTCCGATATGATGATTCGTCCGCCAGCCTATAATGATGCACCAGATAGACCCCAATGTTGGTGGAAATGCCCGCGGTAATAGATGTAAGAACTCCGTCGCCATGCTTGATATGCTTTTGAAACCCACCCGGCCGCCTCGCCGTAAGCTCAAGACAAAGAAATAAGGAATAACGTGCTATACACAGGTAGGAGATGCGTCTCGACATCCCCTAACGTATGACGGGACAACCGAGTTTGGGGTGTTGCCGTAAGCTAGGGCGACGATTCCCCTCCGGTCGTCGGGACAGGCCCATCGCCCGTCGTATGAGATGGGCCTGTCGTGTGACTCATAATATCGTTCGCGATGGCTCGACACTTGCCTGCTGGGCACATAGTCGTCCGGGCATAAGCGTCGGCCACGTGGCTCGCGGATCTCGCCTTCTTCCAGAGGATCCACTTCTTCGAAATCCCCCTCAGTCGTCGTGGGGATTGTGGAGGTAGGACTGCTGCCCCGACTGACCGGGAAGTACCCACGGTGGTCATTGATGCAATAATCCCATCGGTCTTGGGATCGATATCGAGACCTCTCATAATGTTGGTGGTCGTAGTGTGTATGATGATTGGGGATGAGGTATTCTTGAACCTCGGGAAACACGGCTCTGAACGGCGCGTTCAAGGAGCTCATGTCGTTAGCCGGGAAGCACTCTTCATCCTCCCGAAAGTGATCCAGGTCAGCTTCCATGTTCTGGAGGTGTAAGTTATCGGAACCAGCCCAGAGATCAATGAGCTCTGCGATCCTTCGAAACCCTGCCGTGTGACCGCCGCATTCGCGAGCCTTGACACCGCATTTGATAAAGAGGTAGCTGTGAATGAGCTCATGCAAAAAGGTAGAAATGAGAAGTCGTCGGTTGTAGTTCTTGTTCTTGAGGATTGGGTTGGATAGGACGATGAGGGTCTCAAAGCCTCCCATCTTGGAACGTCGAAGAGCCGTAGTGCCAATGATGTGGTCTTTGTACTGAGCACTAGATGCATGAGACCAGTCCCATGTGACACGCTGCGATAAGCTGTTGTGGAAGAAGATTTCATTTGCGGCAGAAAAGATGCTCTCCAAAGCAGCGTTGTCAATGGAGAACTCGGCATCCCGAGACCGTGGCCGGATGAGAGACCTCAGGATTCTCTCATGCTGAGTGTCCTTCGTACGTCGCCGGCCAAGGTGCAGTCGGGCCTCAACAAGTCTGGCCGCGGCATCATCGTCCAAGAGCCTCAAATCGTCGTCATTTTCGGCGCTGTAGATGTTCGTATCCGAAGAAATGGAGAGGCCGGAGGCGGTTCGCTCCATTTGCGATGAGCTGACATCGGCGTCGGTTGGATCAGGTGATGGTGATGCTTGCTCTCGGATGACCAAGAAAGACAGGTTCTGAACGGGTACCGAACCCCGTGGCGAACGGTTAGGTTGCGCTTCGGAGGGGATGTGCGATATCCGGGCTTTCTTGTGTGGAGGCATGTCGTCGTGTGCGTAGGGATAGTCGTAGAAACCATTCTCATCAGGGTGACCAATCCTCCTTTTGCCACCCACAACATAGAGGTCGGGACTGAAGGCATAGCCCTCGCCCTGGGACAATGGCCTTGCCTCCCCGCCAACCACCCAAAACGCCATTGAACATGCTTGAGATATTGCGAATGGAGGAAGAGGGCGAAGTTGGAGGGAATGGGCAAAGCTCGGAGTGTCGGGGGAAGGATGAGGGATGGCAGGCCGGGGGGCCTCAAGGTGAAATACGGGGGGTCAGTGTTGGTTTGGTGTCATGTGCGCCCGGAAACCGCATGAAGACCGGTGGAGAAGAGTGGCCGGCGCCGGTTGTCCTATGGTTGCGTACGACGGCAACTAAGGAGGAATGGAGCTCGGGAGGACCATGCCAACGAAACGAAACAGGAGGGCCAGTTTCGAGGGTGTACGAAGTGAGGCGAGGAGCAGGTGGTTTCCCCCGTTTTCTGTCGGCCAGTCTGTTCTTTGAAGAGAGATAGCTGCATGGAGAGACCCAGCTCAAGGCAGGACAGCGTTGCATGGCCCGTCTAGGCCCCCTTGGCTTGCTCATCTGCAGAAGGATCCCAACCAGCGGAATAAAAGCAATGTAGTGATTTGGGTGGACGACAGTCAAGCAGCGGACAGGTGGTACTGAGCGGTGAGGAAGGGAGCTAAGACGGATATGCGTGTGCGGCGTTGCGCATCGCAGATTTAGTGCGAGGTCCATCGCTGCCACCCCCCCGACCAGTGCAAGGAACGTGGCGTCTCCAGGCGGATTGGCGTTGAAACTCGACGAACCTACGCTGTGTAAGCTCCAAGTCCCCCAACCTTGCCCGCTCAGACTGGCCGCCATTGCTCGCCTCAAATGTGAGGTGGTGGTAACGCATGCATGTATGTAATAGCATGGCAGACTTTGGATATAGCTACTGACTTGCATATATGTAGACCGTCAGCCCGACAGCCTTCTGGTCCTTCGTCGTCGCCTGTGCCCGGAGGATGGGTATTCGTGGCTGCCAAACATTGAGAATCCGCGAGTCCGCCCCAACTCAATGGTTCGCGGATTCCAACGGGGATCGGGAGAGGGAGTCCAGGTCGAGGCATGCGAGGGGCGGTGGGGGCGCCGCTGAGGGAGGCGAGGGAGGAGTCCGGGACTGGCTGTATTCAACAAAGATCTCTTTTTGGCAAAGGGGCTGGAATTTGGCCGCACATGATTGGCCCTGCATGCCCGGGCTCGGGATCCCATTGGTTGCCTCATCTCCGTGCATCCGCTGCTCCCTCGTCGGCTCTGGTCGCCTCCTTTGATGAGGCTTTCCGATACTCAGGCCTTCAAGAGATTGCCATCCACCGAAGCAACGCCCAGCCTCTCTCTTCTTGCTGACTTACAAAGTTGCCCATCATCCATGACGAGACCCACGGTCCACGGAACATCCTCCGATGCAAGCCCAATCGGAATGGCGAGGCATGAGCGGATGTGACCAGGAAGCTGACTCCTGCACCTCGTCAAGTCGGGCCAGTGTGCCTCAAACAGAAGTCGCTCCACGGCTGCTGCGCCGCGCTGCTATGCCATGCGACGTGTTTGCGATGATGCATCAAGGGTTTCTTGCCATTGTTTGTTGTTGATGCAGCCCAGCGAGACAGCGAGCAATAAAGGCAACCAGTGTCCAGTTCGTTGACAGCGGCATTTATTGCTGCATTGGTAACACTTGGGCACGAAACAATGCTCTCCGCCTTGTCTTCATCAGGGATGGGTCCCGGGCGTCCAGTGCGGCGCTGATCTTCACCGTTTCGGCTCGCGTAGTTTAGGATCTTGCTTGTTCGCCTACCAGTCGAGCCCAAGTCGAACCGAAAGGCGAAGTACTCTGTAATCCCACACATTCTTTCTCTTGTGAGGCCCGCAACACGATAAAGTGCTTGCGCCTGTCATCGTCGTCAGTCCCCCCATTAGGCTCGGACGAGACGAGCACGGACTGCGGGCAGCCCGAAGTTTATCTGCTTGACTCTTCGTCGAGGCTTCGACAAGAATCCATGATTCCAGCTTGCCGACCTCCCCATCCCTTCCCCTTGATATATGTGTGGGGAATTTAGAGTCCGTTGTTACGTGTGGGATGATGCCGCGATGCCGTCCCAACATCGTTTACTTCGATGAGGAGACGTGTTTCGTCTGCTGTAGATCGGCTACGCGCTAGCAGCTCGATTCCTATGATTGATGGACTTGTCGAAGCGGTCCGCCAAGTTGGACCTGATAGACCGAAAGGTTCAACTGTTGATCATAAAGCTGCGGGAGATTGACTGACGATAAGCGTCGGCCGACGAATGACCCGAATGTAAAAATCAGCAGACAGAAAGTGGTGCATGGTATGGAAACAGACGCCGCCGAAGTATTGTTTGAATTCTAAGGGTCTTTGAAAGCACAGGGGCGCTGCGACTGTGGCAGATCCCGGAATAGCTTCATTTCTGCCAAGATGTATGAGAGGGTCGTAGTGTACTATGCACTCGGCTCAGCTATGCCGGCTCACGGAGAGTGAAAGGCGGATCTAGGAAGGTTTGTCACAAAAAAGCAAGAAAAAGAAAGAAAAAACCCGGAGGCAGGGATCCCGGGGCTCAGATTTATCGATAAGATACACCATCTTTCTTATCACCTATCCCCGAAACCAAACTAGCGCTCTTGGGTCTAGATCTCTCGGCTAGCAAGCGGATCATGTGGGTTGCAGGTTGTGCCTGCCTTCCCCGACGACGTCTCACTCCTTCCCTGCAAGGTAGTCTAGATGGCCCGCGTTGCCGGTGTGACGCGACAGGCATTCACATCTCGCGTAAACGTCATCATTGGGAAACTCCATATGGAGCAGGCACGGTATACTCTTAAACATAAGTTACCTTCGGGCAGTGGGTTTCGAGAGAGTAACTAATTACACACAAAGACCAAAGTACCTCTTGTCTCCAAACCAATTCTTAGTATTTATGGGCGGGTTTTCAATCACCCTTTTTTTATAAGTAAATAAGACAATGATTGCAAACACCAGACCTTTTTTCTGCTTCGCTTCTTTCACTTAGGCCTTATTCAACTTATCCTTGTCAACCTCTTTTCACCACTGGCTTTTTTACCAGATAATTGGGGATGAGTCGGTTCAGTTGGTGATTGCAATATCATGTCTACTATGCTAGCCACGAAAGTCAAACTATGCCCTCACATGGTCTGCTGACTGTCCTTCCAGTCGGAATTCAATGTACTCGGTAGTGATACGGTGACGATGACCTTCTTTCCGTGGCTCAGGCGGTCGAGTTGCAGATGGCTGGCATATGGCTAAGGCCATTGTATTATCAAATTTCAATACAGCCCGGAAGTTGTTCCGAGTATGGTTCGTAGTGGGCATTACTAAGAAGTATCAAGCGACATGAGATACAATGCTCAAATGCAGACCAGTACTCACACCAGAGGCATCATAAAGACACCAAATGTTCTGGTGACAATATTCACCTTCTATTTACTCAAGGACGGAAGCTGCAGTGCTATAGTGTAGCGCACGCCGACATGATGAACCGCTCACCAGGGTGTGGGGGTTCAGACTCCGGTCTTCACCTTTGAGCTGGTTAACATCTTGAGCCTAGCACCGCGTCTCTCGGCCACACGACCAGTTCTACACGCGTTATTGCTCCTTCCCCTTTTTTGAGCAGGAATACTGCTGGGAATCTACTGCCTCACAACAACACGGACTCCCTCTGCTGCCGTCGAATTTCTGTTGCTTCTCGCTCTTTTCCTCCACCGCGTCTCGAGATACCTATTTCAGCCGTAACCTTTTTCTTGCACTCTTCACTTTATCCATACAAAGTTCTTTCTCAGAGGCACCCATATTCTTTCTGTTTTCCTCAAGCTTACATTCCAGTCTATTTGAGGAAGCTGATTCAAAATTCTTTCTTGACAAAGCTCACCCTATAGTGCCCGCTTTGCGCACGGCTGAGGGTTCTGAAGAACTTCAAACGCACAGGTATACCGTACAACAGGACCTTGGATGTTGTCGTCAAGATTATGCAAGTTAACTCTTCATAATTGTTTTTTCCTAGAAAGTCCAGCTTGTACCATCAAGGCAAGTGCTCACTGTTCACCTTTGCTCTTGGCGGCCAGGGTTGCTCAAGAATTTCTCACGGTCTTTCGGGGTTTCACCGACTCTTAGTGATCCCGTCACTTCTTTCTTGTGCTTTAGACTGCGGTCTGGATCAAAAAGCCAGCGGACGAGATTCAGCAAAAAATATCATTTGAACGGCAGCCTCGATACCTTCAAATATTCAACACCTCACAGGAGACCCCAGGCACTCAGTTGCACTTTTCTGTCCTTGTCGACCAACAAGACTTGAGGAAGAATTGCTTTTTTTGTGTCAGCACAAGGAGATTCAACTACGGCAAAGATGTCAAGCAACCAGGAAGGAAAAGAGGTAAGGACTCCTTGTCCAGTCCTTTCGTTTAGAGCAACAAAATGACTTTGTTTAGCAGCTTCCCAAGCGGTCTTTTACACCCAACCGTCCTCTTTACGACTCTTTCAACGAGGCTCATCGTAAAATTGCCCCCGCCACTCCCAAAGTCCCACTTGAGGAAGAACTTCACGTTGAGGAACAACTTACCAAAGAGCAAGTCGAAGACATCCTGAACGAGTCCAATCCGCACAAGGAGCTCAAAGAACATGTCGAATCAGGACGGTCGCAGCAGCCTTTTACAGAAAATCAGTCTGACCATGAGAGAAAGTTCACTAACCCGTCTTCTGCCTCTGTCATCGAGTTTCAGACCAAGACAACCGATCAATGTCTACATGCGTCCGTCTCCCCCTGCCAGTCAGATATCAAGACAGCCTTCGTCAACAGCTTGATCTCTTCCATTTACGAAACGGAGAATCGAGCCAATCAGCACAGCCCTACTGGAGATCACTTTCAAGACCAACAAACAGCTGTCGACTACCCTGATGCTTCCTCCTTCTATCCGGAAGATGGTGGTGATTATGTCTTGGCCTCTTCTGACGAAGACTCTGTTCATGGCAAGGTCAAACTCGAGCCCAAATCTTCCCCCGCTCTTGCATCATCCCCCGTTCTTTCTCCCCCGTCGCTTCAGACCCCAAGCTCCCATCCCAAGAGTTGCTTCGGCCCCATCTTGACGATGTCATCAAGAAGAAGTCTACCCCAGACTACCTCGATACTACCCATCTGTCTGGTCAGAACGGAACTCAATACCCAATCTTTATGGACCGCGGTGTTCCCCCCCTCCTGATATCCCCGTGACGCACCCTCTCCCTACCACAGAGCATATTGCCCACCCGGAGTCCCAGTATGATGGAGACATCTCGGAGGTTTCTGAGGGCCAATTCATTGGCCAGGGCAGGGAAAAGAGGTCTGTCAGTCGTCTCAATCCATTTCATGCTTTCTCAGGAACGTCATCCCATGCTTCAGACACCAACGCTCAGTCATCCGAACCTGAGAACAAGAAGGTCTTCTTGCGTCCTCATGCCGAGAAGGAGGTCTCTCGAGCTCTTCACCATGTTACCGGACTCAGCCTGCCCTCTAGCGGTCTCATTGTTCGGCAAGGCCTGACTTCACGTACCTACGATTCACAGCAGTCGCCTTATCGCATGCGCTCCGGTCAACAAAAAGACGACTTTTATCACGCACCAGCCATACAATCCGACTGGAAGATCACTCAATCCGGCATCAAGGTGCCTGTCTCTACGTCATACAATGAAGACGAGATCAACATGCAACCCACTGAACCCTACAACGCCATTGACAACACCCGGATAGCAACTGTGGCATCGGGCGACGCTGAGGATCGCACCGGCCTTGAGGGGGATGAGGACTGGCGAACCGTCACTGATGACCGTGAATTTCCTACAGGCGCTGTTGGTCGTGTTATGACTGGCAGCAGCATTGCCAATGTCTCCGACGCACTCCTGATTCGACAAAAGCACCACACTGGAGCCCCTGCTGGTCGCAAGCCCTCGGCTACCAAGGCCTGGTGGGAAAAAGGCGTCCAGTTACCGTCGGTGCCATCACTTTCTCCTTCTCCTTCCTTCCCTGCACCTCCTGGTCGTGTTCTCCACCAGACACAGCGGCGACAAGAAGGTTGGGAGGAGATTGAACTGGAACCGGTGCCCACCCCCTACAGGGACTTCTCCTGGCCTCGTATCCGTGCTGAACGTGAGCGAGCTCAACAAGCAAAGGAAGCAACGCAGACTGGTAGTAATGCGTATGCCAACCTTCCGTTCCCCTTGGTTGCCCGCGAGGACGCTGCCAGACGTCAAGCTGTCCGCCGTGCCAGCGGTCTTGAGGACCAAACTCTCTCTGGCCGTATTCTCTCGCCTGGCCTGCCTTTGTCCTCTCAAGGTGGCAGCTATGCGCTCCCTCGTCCTGCTGTGCGAAAGGATTCCGCACGCTCAATGTTCTCTCGGATTAAGAACCCGAACTTCGACTGCCGCAACCTGTCAATCCCTGGTAAGTACCCGCTTGTCTTGTCCATAACCTCTGCCCTATATGTCCTCCTACTCCCAAGCTAGACGCCCCTTCCTCTTCCCCTTCAACAACAATCCTTTCCAAATACACAATGTTCGAAATTTCGGCTCGAAATCCTACAATCATAATATCACGTTCGAAACACACCCTCCCTGAAGCTCGAATTTCTTCCTTTGGGCACTTCTCTGGGCCAGCAAGTCACCCCTTCACTTCGCATTTACCACCAAGAAAACCATTGGCTGACTTTTCCCCTCAATTTAGCCCACCAGCAGAATCCCTTTGGGCAGCCTGCCCATGAGTACTTCTCAAACCAGTACTCTGGGCGGGCTCCCACCCCGCAGACGGGGAGGGAGCGGGCCTCGGCCATCGACCAGTCGGTGGGCCGGAGGTCCTCGCCTCACCTCTACTCGACAGAGGTGATGGCGAGGTACCGCGCCTTTCAAGCTGTCCGCCAAGCCGGCGGCTGGGGCACCGACTCCGAGCTCGCCGACATGGCCGCGACCATCAGAGACGTCCCGCTCTCCGAGATGGCGGCTCGCCGCCAGAAGAAGTTTTACCATGCGATCATGGCGACCACCGGCCTCCTTCCCTTCGTGGGATTCGCCATCCTCGCCTTCTCGGCGGACAAGTTGCTTGCGGGCCTCACCCGCGGAGAGTGCTCTGGCCTCTCCTTTCAACAAAGGCGCAACTTGCGCATCATGCTGCTTGTCGGCTGTGGGGTCTGGGTTGCGGCCTTCACGGCGGGCCTGATCTCTTTGCTTGCCCTCCGCAACTGAGCGGCTGGGACCTTGTTTGTTGGATTAGGACGTAAGTTCTAGTCACTCCCTGCTTTCACTAGTAGATTTTAATCCGAATGTCAGTAGACGATGTTACGACTACTATCTGGCGGTTACTGCCTACGGGCATACCCATTTGTTCTCACTGTTCTGTTTGTTCTAATCTGGATTGGTCTGCTGTCCTTGGTGTGGCTTGGGGTGGGGGTTGGGGATGTGGTCTAGTATTAAGAGGCTGCGGCCTCAATTTTTTCGGAGGGAAGCCGTCTCAATGCTCAATGAATTCTGTTTTCGGCCACTATATGTACTTCTTGTCTCTATGTCTGTGATGTACGCATGTGAATACTTCCTCTGTGGCTCGAAGCTCCAGCTATGCTGGCAGCACGCCAGGTGACATACCGAGCAAATACTTTCTGTCACGCCTAGCTTGAGTGGCACTCGCCATCTCAAGGAGTGTTTAAGTACCGGCACACACTCCCGACGGTTGGTACGAGAATCCTTGATCAGGCAGGACGACGTGGTATCGCATAGCTGGGCATGTTCAAGGTTCGAGTCAAGCGGCAAAAATCCAGCAAGGCAACACTACTTTCGGGGCTATAAGACGCGAGTCGTTGCGTCTTAAGTGCATCTCGATCAGCTGTCGTTTACCCCAAGCTCACGAATCAGACTCGCGTTTAAGCTCATCCATATGGAGTGGAATTGAGCATCACTCAAACTTTTCTATGATTGCTAATATGAGAGAAGCTCTGACAGAGATGCCTTCCCGCTCCGTCACAGAGCTTTAGAGCCGATATGTCATTGGCAACATCAAGAAAGGCAAGTGACTGATAGGTGAGCACAAGACTACAAGCAGTAGCACGCGTTATAACACATCGACAACACGGAAACACGTTCGGAGGCACGTATTTGAGAAATCTGCACACATTGAAAGCCAGGCAAATGGCCAAAAATGGGTTGAAATGTGCTCACTGTATTATCGAAGCAACAGCATGGTATCTAAACGCCCCGGCAGTTCCACAGAAAAGGGGCTGCCAGCTCCCTTGGTATCTTGTACACACTTAAGCACGGCGGCGCGTGCTGGGTCCTTTCTTGGGTGTCGACGTGGCCGTGGAAGAGCCGGTCGAAGAAGGAGCAGCGGCGACAGGGACCTTCTGCTTGCCCTTGGCCTTCTTGGACGGCGCGTTCCAGTAGTACGCCATCTGCGACGCGAGCACGGCGTTGAGGAGGAAGCCGGCGATGAAGTTGTACAGAATGAGCTTGTCGTCGACCTCCTGGAGGGTGGTGAAGATGCGGGAGAGGGAGCCGGCGAGGTAGTTGAAGACCTGGAGACCCACTGAGTTAGCGACTGACGTCTCGGGAAAGGTGAGGGAGCAAAAAGACTTACAGCGAAGGCGCTCAGCTGTCCGGTACCACCCTCCTGCCAGATGGCCAGGATCTGCGGGACCTTGCTCGCAACGCTCAACACGCCCGCGCCGGCCTGCAGGTATCCGAGGGTCTGCATATCTACTAGGTTGCCCGTGAACAGCGCTGCGACGGCGGCGGCCAGAGCCGTCACGAACACGGCCGCCAGGCCTGCACGGCCGGTGTAGTTGAGGACCAGGACCGTGATGATGACGTTCTGGCCCATGATGAGCGCCGTCTCGCCGTAGGTGCTGAAGGGGAACTGGTTGCGGTAGTTGTAGGCCAGGGACACAATGTACGAGGCCGTCTCGAGGAGGTACGAGAGCACCGAAATGCCCTCGCCCGACTGGGAGGCCGTGAGCTTGCGGATCTGCGGGAGCTTGACGATGCTCGAGACGCCGACGATGCCGAGGCCGACGCCCTTGGAGAGGCCGAGCTTGATGCAGTCGACATCCTCGACGTTGATGTCCAGGAGAAGGGACTTATAGCAGTGCTCGCCAATGATGGAGACGCCGAGGTCGCGGATCGGGGCCGGGAGGTTGTGGGTTACCGGCTGGAGGGCGGAGCGGACGGCGTCCATGGCTGCTGTGGTGAGGCTTCTGCCGACGGGAGGGGAAACTTGGTGGTAGGTGTGTCGGATGTGTCGCGTATCGCAGACCTTTGCTTTATCACGCCGTCAAAGTGTGGAGGGAGCGCTGCGCCGAGAGTCGGGAGTGGGTGGGGGGTAGAAGGGAAAAATTAGAGACGGCGATTGTTGAGGCTTACTACCACACGACGGACACGTTGACGGAAGGGTTGAGGTCACTATGAACCCTGAGAAATGTAAGCCAGGGGTGGTGAAGTGATCCAGTCGGAGAATATCATGTGGGGAGCTAAGCTGGGCTAGCTGGCCAATCTGCTGTCGGCAAAAAAACCCAGCTACACCACCTCACGTCATCCCGTCCCCGTGCAGTCCTGTCCAGTCCTGTCCGCGCTCAAATGCAAAAGCAACCAGCTTCCAGGAAGAACCCCCAGATATTCTAGTAAGCTCGGTTTAAGGCAGCATTTTGATCCTCTTCGGTTCTCGGTATCCTCTTTCCCATAATCATTGAACGCCCAAAAAAAGACCGCGACGACGCAGAGCCTAGAACCAAGCCAAGTTGTCGAACTGAGCTTCGACAATGGCAATGCAGATCAAGTCGTTGACTTGACCCGAAAACACTCCTTACTTCCTTCCCCTTCCCTTTTGAGAGTTGTTAAAGTTCTTGATCAAGGAACTGCATTTTTCGAGGTTTTCCATCGGCTCCCAGGTGTTGTCCTTTGCGGCATAGCCTTTCCACTTGACCATGTACATCTGATCCTTAGTGATGGGATCGAGGCGGGAGTCGACAATCTTCTCCACTGCATACTCCTCCTCAGTGAACTGCGGAGTGCTTGAATTGCCCTTGCGGGGAGTCTTCTTCGGACGACCAACACCTCGGCCATGGGTGGTAGGGGCCTGCCATTGTGGCTGTCAATTACGAACTCCGCTACGTCGATGACTGGGATATGAATACCTTCTTGGCCGGAGCAGCTTTGGCAGGAGTAGTTTTGGGCACAGGGGCTTTCTCAAGACTATTGCGAGTCGTGACGCGGGCGGCTCGGACTGAGTCTATCAACCCATATTGGTCAGTTTCTACTTGTTGCTTGGCGAGTAGGATCAGGAGACGAGCTGAAGCATCCCGGCGTCGAATTTCGATAGACTTGCCTTTGTCGGTTGTGTTGACCGGGGTAGGAATCTGAGTCTTTCGCGGGCGGCCACGCTTCTTAGGAACTGAGACAGGCTCCGGGGCAAGGTCTTTCTTCACATCATAGTTGCCCTCGTGTAAGTCGGTGCTAGTCCCATTCTGAATCAACTCTCGAGCAGATGGCTGCATATAAGCCACAGGCGCAAGTTCCCGGTTGGGCATAGCCTTGGTGTTCTTACCAATCCTAGTGGTCTTCCGGTAAGTGGGCGAGGGGGACTCTGAAGTACCGTCGTACAAGGCCGACGAGTTCTCGGCCGATGTGGGCACACTCTGCGAAGACTCAACGGCAGCCTCAGGGTTGACAGCCTGTTTGAGCTTTTTGGCGGCTCTGCTTTCCTTCGGGGACGGCCTGCCTTGCGCTTCTTGGGCTCGGTGACGGTAGGTCGTGCACCGGCAGCTGGACTGGCGATTATGTCAGATTTGATCAAGAGTATCTCCTCATCCTTGAGGTCTTCCATGACTGCCTTGTCCTTGCTATTGAGATCTTAGTACCGGTGGATTTTGGATCGATGTGTTGCTAATAACTTACGCGGCATCGCCCGGATTGGCGAGCTCCTCCATTGTCACCTCCTCCTCGCGGCCCTTGAAAACGCGAGGCTCAGCCATGCCGAAGCTTGGTGTTGGCGACAGAGAACTCGAAGGGATGATGGGAGCAACAGAGGGCATAGTGACGCAAGCTGAGGGCTTGGACGAATGGAGAGAAAGACCGAAGCTCTCCAAGCCAGGTCTTCTAGATGAAGGGGGGAAGGAAGAAAAGTCGACGTTGGGTGGTGAGACGTAGCTGGGCAGTACTTTATACTGGTCAGTCGAGTAGGGTCTTCCTAAAATTTGGGCAAGAGCTTCAGTCCAGTGCCTCCTGTCTCGCGTTTCTTTATGGACAAGAAGGGAAGGAACTTGCTGAAAAGTAATAGGCGGATTGTTATCGGGTCATCTCTTCCTCTACTTTGGTGATCAGATGCTCAACATGAGGCAGGTGCGTGGATTATTACGGAAGACCTCACACTTGCCTCACTGGGTCCAAGTGCTACTGGGAAAGCGGAGAAAAGAGGATGGAATAAATGACAATTAGTCTCTGTTATGTTGATGGCTGGGTGCTTTAAAGCCGGCGCACATGTCTGAGAAGCATTCACGGAACAAGCACGAAGAGTATCATGCGGGAAGGGACTTAGAGCCCTCATTTGGACTTCAGTAAAGTGTGTTAGGGAGTCAAAAACATATTCAATGCCGGATGCACGTTTATTTTTTCTCAACTGTGTTTTGAGTCGTTCGAACGCTCCGCTCAGTCATCGACTTCCTCCACTCGTTTGTCTCCAAAGTCGTGAAGCTGCCCGGACCTCGCTGCCATCTCGACTGGGTTTTGAATATCAACAACACCCGTCTTGCGCAATCTGCCACATCGTTAGCATGAGCTCCAATTGAAGGCCGGTCTTGGCTTACCTTTCAAACAGCACGAAAAGCCTCTCTGCCTCTCTCATTTTCTCATCTTCCGTCATTTCCGGGACATCCACATGCTTTTCAGATTCTATAAACTGTCCAGTTATAGGGTTGACTGGCTTCTGAGTTTCGCCACTGCTGAACGCTTCAGATGCATTCGCCGGGATCGGAATGTTTTTCTGGAAGAGGAAACCTGACGCGAAGCCGTAACCAACGTTCTCAACAAACTTGGATGCATCCTCGTCTGACATGTCGAAGAGGAGAGTCGAGATGGCCTCACGCAGATGAGGGGTCAGGGGATTCGTCGAGTTGCGCAACAGCCGCGACGTCAGGGATGTGCCGCGGCCAAGAACCTCTTTCCTATCCTGCTCAGTTGGAAGAAGAGTGCCCCTGATGTACTTCTTGACTTCTTCAGGAGCACCACCATGGACCCGGCGCAGGACGCCAACAAGCGGCGTAGCAAGCTGCTCGAGTTCGTTGTCGGGGTAGGTCTTCAACGCGGGGTCCAAGATCTCGATCAACCGCTCCGCCAACATATTGGGTTCGGCCTTTGGGTAGACAGACGCTTGAATGTCCTTATCCTCCAACTTCAGGTCGAGTAGAGCGTTGACGAGAGCATTGAACGGCGGGTCGAGAGGTTTGTTGGTAGGTACGTCATGCTTCCAAAGCAAGGCGATGATGTGCGGTATGCAGCCCGTGAACGCATCCACCTCAGAAGGGCAGTAATGTGATACGTTGAAAAGCAACTTCAAAGTCTCATTTAGCGCCATGTCCTCCATAGGGTCAATAGGGGCTTTTGGTGGACGGTTTGTCAACAACTTGGCATGCTTGGACAAGCTTTCGGTGATGGTTTCTGCTAGCCGGTGTTTCTGGATCAGTGCCAGCAAGTCAATTTTGGTGCCGTACGTTGTAAGAAAGAGCACTCTCGAAACAAGGAATTCATCGTCGAAGCTGTCGTTTCTCAACTTCTTACAGGCTAGGTCTTCATAGCCGAGATCAACGAATGTTTGCCGGGCCACGGGGTTCAACAGCATCGAGTTGGCCAAAACCCTGAGAGCAGCTCTAGCTGTCGAGTTTGAAGGGCTATTGAACGCGTGTTTCGTGAGGATCTCGATACCCTATGGGTTGTGAGTAATGAATGCCCTCAAAACAGCGAAGAGGACCAACCTCTCGTGTGAAGATTGGATCAGCGTTGGTGGGGTCCCGTCCGTATATCTTGAGTTCTTCAAGTGCAGCATCGCGTTCTACACTAATTCAGCTGCAAGCTCTTGTAAATGCACATGATTCAGAGTGAAGCTTACGACGAGGGAGCAAGTTAGGTTTCTTTAGGTCTTCACCGAGCTTGTCCATCAAGCTTGTGACAGCCTCAAGTTTCGCTGATGAAAAGTGTTAGCGGAAGAGATACGAAACTAGATGGAGCGACGGGGACCTACCTGGGCCGGTGAGGTTGGCCTGCATGGTGAGGGGTTGCGACATGGTGCGGCGAGTGGAACCGAGATTTGGGAGGAGCTTCGGTGAGCCCGGCGAGGAAAGGCTGGGGAAGCTTCTGGATGAAGAGAATCGTCGGTCGACTCTGTGCTCCTTGACGCTTAGCATTCGTTTCAATTTGGATGGCATGCTTGGTAGGGATACTCGGGTGTAGATGAGGCGAGTAGGAGTTTGAATTACCTATGTGTTTGAATTCGACGTGATGATCGCTTGCTTGCAGCGGCGAGAAAGCTTGTAATGGTTCAACGGATGTGATTTGTGGCACTCGACGTCGATTTCAAGTGGTGGCTTGATACCTGACCATGACAATCTCGGCTAGGTTCGGTGGTGCATCAATCACAAGCTGAAGGGTCTCGATTAGGGACGAAACAGAAACGTTGATACCAGGGATTGAACCTTGGGGTTGAATGTATGATGCGTGCGTTTCAGTATTCTCAGCGGGATGATGTCGATGTTCAAGTGAGGTTGAAGGCGCTATGGAAACCCATCTGCTGAGAAAGGGGAATGAACCAGAACATTGGCCACGAGACCCCAGTGTTCGTTCACTCCACTATCGGTCGTTACACCAGAAAGAGGGGCGCCGTGGTGGCTGTCAGGCAGTTAAGCAGGACGGAAGCGCACAGTCCTCTCTCGGCGCCGCAAGCGTCGGTATCGGGCCTGACAAAGCCGTCCTCAAACCTCAAACTAAGGGGGGTCTAAAGCCACAGGTGAGCCGAGCCACAATTGGTACGAGCTTGACTAAGCATTCATTGCCATTCCATGCAGTTGCTGTGCTACGGGCATTTTTACAGGCCATGCAAATTTGGAGATGGAAATTCCACCGCCCCACTCGGGGTCGTTCAGCGGCCCAGCCCCCGGGCAACCAGGCAACGAAACGACGGGGGTACACGACTGGCACGGGCCATTACTTTAAGTGGTTTCGCGCGCTCACCTCGCGTTTTTACGTGCATCGTGGACGTGTTGAACCAAAAGTCGTCAAGCGTCAGCCAATTAACCAACTTGCTCCAACCTGACCTATGACGGGAAGGTCGTGCTACGAAAAGTACTCGCGAACCACGACACTAACCACGACTCCGGCCCCGTCCCCATCCTCATATTCGTACACGGCTTTGCTCTTTCTTCTGTCTCCATACGGAATACCTTACTCTCGTTGACGCTGAAAGGCCCCCTTTCCCATCCTCGTCCTTCCTTTTGCATAGAGTAAGAGAATTGTACATTACGTTTGGTTTCGCGCAGCATCATTCCCTCCGTTTCTGCTGGCAGGAGTCCAACGCACGCATGCGCCAGTCGAGATAGGAGCAGAGCTTGCCGGTGTTCGGTGTTCCCTTACCACGCCCGACGGGAAACCTCGCAGCCATGGGATCTGTCGAAGTCGTGTCGAGCCGACTAGAGTCGTTACCTCCTCGTCCACCGACGCCGCCCCGCGAGGCCAGCCAAGCTGTTGATGCCATCACCGCTCCGAAGCATCTCCTCGTCCTCCCTCCCTCGTCCGACCCTTGTTCCAGCCTCCATACGCCGCCCAGTGCCTATTCACCACTCTCCGGAGCCGGTTCCACGAACCCGAGTGTACGCAGAGCAAGGAAACGTGTGGGCTTCTCTGCAAAGGCCCAATACAACGAGGCACCACATTACCCAGGCGTCAACGCTTCCAGCCGGCGATCACCTCTCTCGGCACCATCGTCGACCCAGCCCAAACCCGTCAAGGGCATTCTCAAGCAGACCTCTTCGCCGAGCCCCCTCAGCACCAGTGTCAAGGCAGATGCCCTGACGACCTCGGCTAACATCTCCGACATGCTGGAATCAACGGTGAAGCAGCTCGCCGGAGCCGACAGAGACTCGAAGCGAGATGCCTATTCAACTCTGGTCATGACGCTGAAGACGTCCAATAATCTCCCAGACCGCATTGCTCTTCAAGCCAAGATGGGGCTGTTTGTCCAGTTCATTCAGCGCGACATAACCTCCAAGAATCCTGCCACGGGCGGACCAGACGCGCCTCTCGTCAACAACGCCCTCTCCCTCCTCGCTACCTTTCTGCATTTTCCTGCCATTGCCTCGACGATACCCAGCGATTTCGGCGTTTTCTTCATCGACCACTGCATCCGATCCTTCGAGGACTCGACTACACCGAAAGATGTTGCTCGACACCTGATGCACGCTGTCGCTACACAGGACTTTTCTCCCAAAGTCATGACTTCTGATCGTGTTCGGCGTCTAGTCGCCGCCCTGCGCAACATCGAAGACAACCTCAAGGGAAAGAGCATAGTAATGTCTCGAATCCTGATCTACAAGCGCTTGGTTCAACAGTCGAGACAGCTAATGGTGCTTCACTCGGATTGGCTGAACGATCTTTTCACGGATATGTTGAGCAGGGTTAAAGAGCTGCGATCTGCCGCGATATCTCTCGGTTTTGAGGCTGTCTACACTTTTGGAAAGGAGAAATCTCTTTCACGCAAGGTGATGGAACTCTTCGATACATCCATTGAAGAGATGAAGTTTGCAGAGTACTATCACCAGCAACTTCGTTCCATGGCCAAGGATAAGGATGACAAGCAGTTGACTGCCTCTGTTCCTAAGATTTGGAGCGTCATAATCCTTTTCTTGCGTTGCCCACTCGACCGGTGGCAGTTCTTCAACCAGTGGCTGCAACTGATTCAAATGGGCTTCAACAACAACGACCATCCCCAGACCAAGCAAGAGGCAAACTTTGCCTGGAACCGTTTTGTCTGGTCCATGCACACCGAGGGGCAGTCTTTCGTCAAGCTGCTACCCACGCTGTACCAACCTCTAGGCAGCCAACTCAAATCGAAATATACTAGTAAGCACATCCGAGAGGTCGTTTTCGGAAGCGTCTGCAACCTCTTATACTACACCTTTAAGCCTGGCACGAGTACAGCCCTTCTTGATAGCTACTGGGATGCCTGTGTCAAGCCCATCACAGAGGCCCCAGAACACAAGCAAGGAATCCCGATGCAACCGACGAGCACATGCGGCAGGCAGCCTCGATCCTGACCGGCCTTTTCGACTCGACCACACCACGGCTATGGAGGGAAGAGCGCATTAGAGAGACGTCTCTTTCCCGACCACATGAGCTGCCGGCTATTGACCCCAAGTGGCTTCGGCGCAACTCTCCTCGTGTGTTTCAGGTTATTGAGCCCATCATGGACAGACACTTCCTGGAACTTTCGGACAAGAATAGCCAAATCCATCGCTTATGGCGGACATTGGTCGGAGCGATGGTTTCAGCGGCATCCAAGGAAATTAAGGTCTCTGTTGACACGACTGCCTTCATATCACAAATGTGTGGTCTTTTACTCAAGCATTGGGAGACTGGTCTTGCCGAGATGGAAGACTCAGGCCCCGAGACAGCAGCACGATTCTTGGCCAGTGCTCGGGAGATTATTACGGTCACTGTGGAGGCTCTTGGTCCTCTGCCTTTCACCGAAAAGAGGATCTCTCTTGGACGGCTTCACACTTTTACGCCTGTCTCGACTCCCTCTCATAAGCCCATGAAGAATACAGGCGATGCTCGGACACCACTTCAACATCTTGCTGGCTTGGTCTCGAGGCTACCTCCAGGCATCGCTGACAACGAGGAGTTTGTCGATTTTTATCGGACTGTTTTTGACCCATTTTTCGCGCCAAAGTCAACGAAATCTCGGTTTGAGTTGGCACAGGAGATGCTGTCAGTGACACCCATCTGGTCCTCTCCGGTTACTCATTCTCCGTACGCACCATGGGTCATCGCAGCAGAGTGTTTGGCTACTACCTTTAGTTCGTCACAGAGCAGCGCGCAAACCACCAGCTCCACTGGCGAGCCTGTTCTTGGCCACGAGTATCGCACAGTTGTGCGCCTTTTGGAGCGCGGATGGAAGGAAGCACCCAATCTTCCCTGGCAACACTGGTGTTCACTCTTTACGCTCTTGTCCAACCGAGCCAGCGAAGAGACTGGCGAAGCTGGCCGAGCCCTGGGAGTTATTGAGCCTCTTGCGAAGATTGTCCGGGAATCTCTTCCTACCGACCGCGCCTCCGTGATATCCGCGAACACTGTCAAGGCTGCATCAGAATTGCTCTCTGTCGCCAACCATCCATTGGATAGGCAGGCCGTGGAAGCAGCTCGACGCCGGCTTTGGGGTACGGCTGTTGCAGGGCCCAGATCATCCTCTTTCGACCCGTTCGATAACCTGTACAAACTGACCAACAACCTCCTGGAACGCCTCTACGAGGCCAGTGAGCGCGGCAGCCTAAATGAGTCGGCCACTCCATTTCTCAAGGAATGTTGCGGGTTTCTGTCTCGTTGTAACCCCGAGCTTGCCCCAAGAACTGTGTCAAACTTGGAGAGTGGCCTTGTCATGTGGATCCGGGATTCGCAGGGTATCCTGAAGGCTCGTCAGAGCCCTGCTGCGTCTGAAGCTGTAAGTTTCTCGGTCGAATACAAAAGGTCTTTTGGTAACCGTGAACAGCTCAAGTTCCTCTGGGATATTGTCGGGAAAATCATTCTGCCTGACACTACGTTAGCAGAAATTCAACTCGAAGCGTTTGAGGAACTCTTCTGTGCTGCCTTCGAAAGCAAGCACCGGCATCTTGTCAACTCCATTGCCCAGACATGGAACCGCATCTACGAGAACGCGGAGAGCATTCAGTACCCTCAACATCTCAAGACCGTTTTGCTTGCTATTCAACCGGTCGTCGACATTGTTCTACCCGGCCTGGAACCTACTCACGCGGCACCCACGGAACAGAACCATTCCTTCGTTGAGTCTCAGGACGACATAGAGATGCTCACATTATCTTCGACACGATCGTCACGGAATAGGCCTCAGCCATCTCTCTCAACTAGCCGTTCTTCCCCTCTCAGCTCAATCAAGCCGCCGTTATCCGCAAGGAAGAAGCTGGACAGCACTCCTAGGAGAACTCGAAGCAGAGGCAGACGCAGTGCTGCGACTGCTCGTTTGAGGCACGATGACTCGCAGATTCAATTTGCCCCCATCGAAAAGTCGCCCCTGAACCCAACAGTCAACCCCGAGTCTCAAGTGCTCACTGAACGCCAGAAGGAGATTAGGGAGAGGCAAAAAGACACTGCGGCATTGTATCCGGAGATGCGCTCTAGCCCCCAGGCGCATCCGCAGGAAAACACATCTGTCGAGCCTGAGTCTGCCGTTCCTGACAATGGTCCGGAGACACCCAAAGACGTCACGCCAAAGCGTAACGCAAGATATGAGGATTTTGTTAGCTCTACCCCGACACCTCGACGAGGCCAAGCTTTGGCTATGGCGGAAAACGATCAGGATATGACGGACCCGCCGTCCTCGCCCCCAGAGCCTCGGCCGTTCCCATTGTTACCTCAAATCAAGTCCCGAACTAGCAGCCGGAGTGAGCTTGACGACTGGCAGTTTAGTTCATCGCCGGTTTCTGGTTCGCCGTCCCCGGAAATGGCAGTAGCGACCGATGAACCTACCGAGCTTCATCTGGCAAACGGCAATGATTCTCGGCGTCAATCTGGAGAAGCCAGCCCAGATCTGTCAGCAGTCGATGATTCGTTCCAAGTCGTGCCCTCTAGTGCCGTTGAGGAACCGGAGCTGCCACCTCCTGCTTTCGAACCTATCAAGGAGACAATGCAGTCTCAGCATTCTGAGCAGGCGACAACCGAGTCTGCTGCAGAACCGCAACCTGACAATACCCCATCGACTCCCAAAAACACTCGGGTAATCAACATGGAAGAGCCAAGGTCCGGCAACGAGGTGTTTGTCGACGCACCCTCCAGCCCCCAGCCCACTGTTCTCACCAGATCCGCGACTCGTGCTGCGGCTAACAAGGATCGCTCTTTCGACATGAGCGATGGGGATGAGCACAGCATGTTGAGGCTTGTTGTTGAGTTAGACCGTAGAAAGTGCGAGCTCCCGATCAACGACTACCCTGCCATCTCGCCCCCCAAACCTTCCAAGAGTCCCAGAAGCGCCAAGAAGAGGGAGGAGAAGCCCGCTGTCCTTGATTGCATCACCGTCCGTGGCGAGGATGACGACGAAGAGGAAGACGAGGATGAGCCTGCAGAGCTTGCTCTTTCGCAGCCCCTGACGCGGTCGCGCAAGAGCAAGTCTCACTCACCCGGGAGACCTTCGACTCCCGTGACCAGGTCGGCCGCGTCCTCTCCGGATAAATCAGCCAAGAAGCGGAAGAGAGGCGGTTCATCCAAGTATGAAACTCGTCGCAAGAAGAGAAAGTCCGTCGACGAGGCCGACGAAGAGACTGACGAGATGGAGCCCTCCCAGCTCACCATGTCACCTGTCCTCGGCGAAGAGGCGACTCGCGAGAGCCACGGCTCGTCCATCCACGATACCCCGTCCAAGCGCTCCATCGGTTCTAGAAGCGAGGATTTGGAGGCCGAGGTCCACTCGCAGCTGGTTCATGAGCAGCAAGAGGCGGACTACCGCGAGAGCCAGTCCTTTGAGGAACCAGAGCTGGAGCCGTCTTCGACACAGGCACCCCCGGCGGTTGAAGACTCAATGGACGTTGACATCGCCGATGCTACCGATGCTATCGTCGCGCAGTCCGAGTCTCATGACCCAGCCAACACCAAGGGTGTGAGCATGATCGACTCCTTGAGCGGCGTTCTCACTCATCTTCGTTCCGCGGCGCTATCGCGCGAGGAGGTGTACAAAATGGAGGACATTCTAATGGACATCAAGAGAGAGCTCTTCGCAGCCGAGGCCCGAGGACGAGCCTGAGGTCACGAACTGTCGGCTCAACACCAACCAACCACACCAAACACCACCACCATTTTGTTATAATTCACGTCTTTTCTTTTTTGTCAAAGTCCTCATGAGGACATGTGGATACTCTTCGCCCTACGTACATGTTTTGATGACGACGAGAGGTGCCTGGAACCTCTCCGCATTATTGGCGCAGCTCTTTGGTTACGAGGTCGATGAGATTGAGAGGAGGAATGGCAAACATTACGCTTTTTCTGTTCTTATACGAAGAAAAACAACAACCCGGGGTTTAGGAATTCTCGGCATGAAACCAATTGTTATAGCATGGAGGGGAAGATGTCATAGGTCCCCCATCGTCATGTATTAGATTGTCGCGATCATCGCATCTGGAGGTCCATTGCCGCCCCAGGACAATGACCAAAGAAGGAAGAATAATGGATCAACATGACCCTTTACCACATCCGCCCACTTCACAAGCTCCTCTGGTGAACATGCGCGTGCCGTTTCATCGTGATTTTTATTCCAAAAAGGGATAGTTTCCGGGCTTGCTTTCCCTTTGCGCGCCTGCTTGTTCGTGATAACATTGGGACCCCACATGTTTCGGCCGTCTAAACATCCCCTTCTAGCTGACTCGAGATTGGACCCGTAGGGGTTGTGAAATGTCTCCGGGATTTTCACATCATGGCTTCTTTTCGACCAAGTACCTCGACCGTAGAGATCTTCATACGTCCTCCCCCAACCAATGGGCTCTCCTCCCACATGGCGCCCTCACATCCTCCCCTGATCCCCTCGCCTCAATTCACCGTAATGACCTGCGCGCCCTCGAACGCGTCACCAGGCTCGAGCTTCTGCCAGCCCTTGACGGCGCCGGGCTCAACGCAGAGCATGTTCTTGTAGCCGTCGTCCGGGGAGAAGTCGCCGATGCTGGCTGCCTTGTCGGCCCAGGGGTTCCAGACGACGACGTTGTCGAGGTTGTCGCGGACGACCGAGTAGACGGGCTTGCCGTCCTCGAGAACGACGACAGGGGCCTTGGGACCGGCGGTGGGCGTGTAGATGCGGTCCGTCTCGGAGGTGATGGCGACGTCGCCGGATTGGGTCTTGGCGGCGCCGGCGTCGACCTTGTCGGTGTAGGGGGCGCCGTCGAGGCCCTGGACTGTGACTTTTGTGATGTCCTGCAAAGGGGCGATTAGCATGCTAGAGTTTATGGAGAGGAGGTAGGATGGGAAGGACGTACATTGACGCGCAGGTAGGTGTGCATCAGGACCTGGCAATCAAACGCCTCCTCGCCCTCGTTCGTAATGACCATGGCGGTGGACAGCGTTTCGCGGTCGAGCGAGACGCTGTAGATGGCGCCGAACTTATACCCCCACTTAGCCTTTGTCTCTTCGTCGAGGTTGGCCGATGACAGGCCGAAGTCGAGCTTGACGGAGGACTCGGAGCCGGCGGACCCTTCGCTCGTGGACTTGCCCAGGAACTCCCAGCGCGAGCTGCGGGCGAAGCCGTGTTGGGAGAGCGAGGCGGTGGGCGGGTGGGCGTCGGAGGGGGGCCGAAGACGGGGAAGACGAGGGGGATGCCGCCGCGGACGGGGCGGGAGCCGTCGAGGGCGGTGGAGGAGGAGAGCCAGAGGCGGTCGGCGCCCGAGGCGGACTTCCAGGAGAGCACGGTGGCGCCGTGGAGGAGGACCTCGACGGACTCGCCGGTAGGCAAGGTCGCCGAGACGCGCGAGTTGCCGTGGGTTATGGAGACGGTGGCCTGGGGCGGCAGACCGGGCGTGGTGGCCAGGGCAGTGGGTTTGTTGGGCCGGTCGACCATGGTTGCTGGCTTGCCTGTTTGCTTTTGCTGTGATGGGAAGAGGCTGTCTGAAGTGTTAGGATGGGACGATGTTTCGGTAGGAGTTTCTGTGAGCGCGGGGTAAGAGGCGCGCAGTGAAGTGGACTGACGAGGGCGGGATACGCTGTGGGCGGGAACGAAGGCTTTGTGACGAAAGCGGCCGAGATTGGAAGAGGTGAGGTTGTATAGAGACTGGGGAGAGGAGAAAAGAAGGAGGATTGGGCGTTTGGAAAGGTTGGGAGGTTTCGATGTAAGGTAGCAGCAGCAGTAGCTGTCGGATACAATGGCAACGGGGCGGATGCACGGGCGAAAAGTCCAGCGCCAGGGGTGGGGAGGATCGGTCGTGTGTAAGCAGAGGTCAAGTCAAGCAGGATCTGCGAAGGCCACGGGAAAAAGCAACCCAAGGTTTTCTTACGTCGGGGTGTGAAGTCGGTCTGCGTCTTTGTTGGCGTCGAGAGATGGCGGGGCGGAAGGGGGAGCGACGAGAGAGGGGGAAGCTGTTGGTGACGGGTGAGGGGGAGGGGCAGCCCTGTCTAGCGTGTCGAAGGAGCTGCCTAGTAGTGTATTGTAAGGGAGGCATGCTTGTGTGAGGCGCGCCCCGTTTGCTAAGGTTCCCCGTCCCTTCTCCACCTTGTCATGGTCGGACGTCAGACACTCAGGAGCTCTGGCAAAAAAAAGCTGCGACCACTGGTATGTGGGCATGTAAGGCGGTACTATGTTTGTAGAGCTGCGGCACAGTTGAAGAAGACGTTGACCATTTGCAAATTCGAGAAAAGGGACAAGTGCCACAGATTCTTGCCATGGCCATTTCCATTTTTTTTTCTCCCTAGCGACGGGCCTCTCTTTATTCAATCACTCACTTTAAATCCATTTTCGAGTCCTCTGGCTCGATTTCTCTTTTGGTCATTGGGAAAAGGCCATCACTATACTATTCCTGACGGATTAATGCCCCCGTTAATCGCGCCCGTCACTCTGAAACGAGCTTCATCCCTCGACCAGCTCCCCGAACAAGACTGACCCCCCTGTCTCCCAAACTGCCTCGGTAAGCGGAAGAACAATCTCCTGGGCTAGCTAGATCATCCACAAAGCGTGTGAACGGGGAACCAACCTTCAGGGGGTTCGGCTCCTAGTGGCGAAGCTGTTTCTCTCTTGGGGCTCGTGAAAGAAGATCCTGTTTTCTGAGAAGCAAGAAGGGGAGAGAAAAAAAAAAGCTCAGGCCCACTTCCAAGGAGATGATCCAAGGGGAGGGAGGCTTCTCTCGCCCAAAACGTGGCAGGAGAAACTTGCATGAAGCAGTCCAGGCTAGGTGCACGACGATCAAGCCCCATTCTGTTTGTGGAGATGGGCCCGAGTTGGTCGCATCAGGGGCCCGATGGATTGGGTTTCTAACCTTCGCGTGCATGTTGCTAAACATGCAACGATGCCACCTCATCAGTCATCGACTCATTGTGACGGGGAAAGGTTGACCACCAGAAATCACCAGAGCATCGGCCACAAAAATACAATGGTAACCCTTTATGTCTATGAACAACCCAAATGAGCAGAAAACCCATATCACGCCTATTCCAGCTTGAACCCGATGCTGTCCCGGTCATCCCTCACTACGCGACCCCATTCTAGCAGCAGTCTGAACAGGTAAATCTCCATGTCCTCCTTCCGGAGCGCCTTGCCTGCCCACCGTGCCCCCTGTGTCGCAATCCACTCGGCGTCCTCCCACCGCGCCTCAAATTCCACCTCGCGCCCGTTGACCTTGCCGCGGCCCTTGAGCCCGACAAAGTACGCCACCGTGCTGTGCAGCCCCTGGAACCGCGTGTCGATGGGAACGAAATGCAGCCACGGAATCAGCCGCTCCGAGTACCACTCCCCAAACACCGACGACAGGAATGGCACGCTGCCCGGTGACCGGATCGTCCGCAGTACCCCTGGCGGCGGCGCCGTGTCCTCGTCCAGCAGCAACACGTACCGGTTCTCAAGCGGATCACCCGATGCCGGCTTCTGGCCCAGCTCCGCCTTGACCGCGTCGCATCCAGGGCCGCCCTCGCACGCGTACTCCGAAATGCCGACATCGAGCGGGAGTACGGTGTTGGCCTCCCGCGCATCGACCGTCTCATAGCTGTACCAGTTGCCCTGCGCCGGTGCGCCGAGCATCATTGTGATATCGTCCCCGGCCGTCGCGTTATTGACGAGGTGAACCAGCCGGTGCTTGTGATTACCGCGCAGCGCCTCATCGCTGATAGGCTTGTCGCCGACCTTGCCGCGCCAGTACACGCTGTCCTTCCGCTGCCGGAAGTCCTTGGTCACCTCGGGACCCTCGTCGGCGGCCAGCGGCATGAGGGGTATGAGAATGTCGTTGAAGCCGTCCGCCTTGTACCTGCTGAAGACGGGCAGCAGCTCCTGAAAAGGGGCGATTGGCGGCGCCGACGTGTGGAAGCTGTGAAGCCGAGTGAGGTCTTGCTGGTCACACAGACTTTTAGATTGGGGGTAGCGTCTCAGGAACTGCTCGTCGGAATGCAGCTTGGCGCATGAAGTGCAGAAATCGCGGACGTTCCAGTGTAGGCCTGACCTGCCTGGGCTGTCTACCGGGCACACGGCGGCTTCCAACTCCCGCCATGCCTTGGTGGACGCAAACATGTCTTCTTTCCTGTGAGGTATGACAACGGACGAGCCTCTGACAACCTGAGGTTCTGTGTTCGACTTGTCTCCAGCGTCTTGCTTCTCTAGAGTCTGCCCCTCGGCGGCCCCCTCGGATTGAGGAGTATCACCAGCACTGCCCACCGCTGGATCCTCAGCTGAGCGCGACGACAAGTGTTTGAACTTCTTCCTCATCCCTGCAACGTCTATTTTGCGAAGATCGTACCATGGGGTCAATACCCTTGGCTGGTTGCTCAGGTTGATGGGCAACTTCATGTCGGAAAGATGCTCCACAAACTCTTGGATCATGGTGATGAGTTCGTTGAGCACCTTCTTGTTCTCATCGTCGCCTTCGTAGTTGTGTGATACTTGCTTGTTCTCGATCGTGACGACCGCGATGTGCGGCTCCTTCACAATCCTCTCATTATAAGCTTGTCGAATCGCTTCCGGCTTGACGCCCCAGAAGGGAAACATGTCACTCTCCATCTGCTCAAAGTGGTCTGTGATGACCGTCTTGCGCGCCTTGGCAAAATCGAACCACTTGTCGAAGTTGGGGGGCGGATCTCTGCCGTAATGTCGTTCATGATACACGCCGACAGCGGTGCGAATGTTGTCGCTGGTCATGGCATGCCGGAGCCACCGGTCCGATTCCACTCTGGTGTCATAGATGATTCTGTTGAGGGGATGGTATTTCTCTGTGGTCGATTTGACCAGACCGGTAATAGTCATCCCAATGAACGTCGCCAGTAGAATGACGAGGAGAAACACCCTTGGGATGAAGAGAATGGAGCGGACGTTTGTGCTGTACAGAAACAGGCTGTAGCCCGCAGTCAAAAGGTAAAGTGGCCCGATGGCGACAACTTTTGACTGCATCTGCCAAGTCCCAATGCGACCGATGTTGTGGAAAGTCGCCGTCATACCACAGATGAAAGTGATGACACTCACAGGAGTAACAGGACTGGTCTCGCAGATGAGGATTCCTAGAGAAATTACAAGAACGGCAAAGGCAAAGCTGTCGATGAAGACATCGAAGATGTATAACGAGTCGATCCCACCAATAGAAGCCGGATAGCCCTCGCTGGTGGAGATGATCGGGGAGATGAGGATCTGAAAGACCTTGATGAAGACTCCCGAGAGGAGCAGGATAGAAGCCAACGTTCTGAGACGAACCTTTGTTGTCTTCGTCCACGCCAGGATGCGCCAAAACAGCGAGATGATGACGGCGTCCAAGAACAGTCCGGCAAGTTGAAAGGCCAGGGTTGACATCCGACTGTCCGAGAGAGACGAGCAGAAGAAAGTCGATATGGGTTCCTGTGAGACGGCGACGAAGGTGCCGTAGCAGACAAGAAAAGTGCTCCCCAGCGCGAGGGACCCTGAGCCGTTAGCCCAAACCGCAAGATCGTCGAGAGGGGTTGCCCAGGGGTCTTCTTCTGGAGGTGGCGGGCGGGCTTTTTGGTAGTAGAGAACGTGGTATAAAACCAAGTATATGCACAGAAAGGACTGCGGTTGTCAGCCAGCCTGTTCTCTGGTCGAGGAGGTTCAAAGGGGGGGGGGCTGCGGCTTACCTGGATTCCCGGCATGGAGCACTGGAGCTGTGAAGTCACTCGGTGAAAAACCTCGACGCGGAGGAAGATGCAAAATATCAAAAGGGGCGCGAAGTAGCGCCGTGGTCTAGCTGGAATAACCTGCTCGATGGCTCTCTTGGAGTCGGACCCACGCTCATCTGGGATACAGTTAACATAAGTTGGATGTTTGAAGGGGCATAAATCAAACTCACCAAAACGACCATCAGCGCCAGGCAGCCATGCCGCGATATAGCTCGAAAGCCATGTCAGACCTCCTGATACAAGCAGTATCAAGACAGACGACAGACGGGGGTATACTAGAAACCGATTGCGTCAGTCAACAACTTCACACATGGCCGCAGCGGGCAATTCCCAGCAAAGTGCTACATACCGATCAGAGAATGGTTCTCAAAATTGGACGAAATCCATAAGAAAGAACCGACAGCACTTTGGATCGGTTAGTCAGGTGTCGTTGACTGGATGGTGTTTAACGAAATGGAAACGGGGATTAGAGCTTCATACCAAAGCGCCGTCATATGTACATGCGCATCGCGCGCCATTGAGAGAGGAAAACCCGCCAACCTGGGTAGGTCTTGGCGATTAAAACGCAGCCACGGGTGGAATCACGAGTTCATCCGAAACAAACAAATAGTCGCACTTCAATCAGTAAGCCATGAATTTTCTGTTCAGTTATTCTCTCCCAGTTGATGGAAAACCTGATGAACTTGGAACGTGGTTAGGCAAGAGTAATAGCCCACAGGGGCTTGCCAACAAGCACTCGGTTCTTACATAATCCAATTAAACCGCCCCTTACTGAGACGCGTCCCACCCCGTAATTCCTCCCTGCACTGCCCCCCTGAACCGCGTCAAGCTCCTTTTCACAGTCCTCCACCCGACGATCCGTACCCCGAGCTGTCCGTCCGCCCCGGCACCGAAGGCTTCATAGTGGGCTGACATCACCTCTGGCCTCCCGAAACAGGCCTCAAATCCTCATCGTCCGGACACCACACCTCCCCGCCGAACCACGCTCCCTCTCCGCGATTTCGACAACCCCAATGGCGCAACAACAATGGCCGGCCTCAACGAATCCCCTTCGCCCTTCCTCAAACGCCTTGCCGTGCCTGGCGTGTGCCTGTTAATCGCCTTCCTTGCCTACACTTCCCAGCTCCTCTTCTACGTTGCCGATGACTCCCTCGCACCCGGCCGCCTCTCTCGCTCCCAGACCTATACCTTCAACATCCTACTTCTTTGCCTTTGGTACACCTACTACAAGTCCTGCACCGTCGACCCGGGCCGCTATGCCTTCCGCGACGCCGTCATCGAGGTCCCCGAGCCGGACGAGCACGGCCTCCTGCGCCGCTGGTGCAGGAAGTGCGCCGCACCCAAACCTCCGCGCGCGCATCACTGCCGGCATTGCGCGCGCTGCATACCACGTAAGACCAATGCTTTCGAATACCCGGCCGTGACTGTTTTGCTGACGAACCGCTCCCAGGCATGGACCACCACTGCCCATGGACGGCAAACTGCGTATCCCTCACCACCTTCCCGCACTTCCTCCGCTTCCTCTTCTACACGAACGTATCCCTCTGGTACCTCGGCCGCCTTCTCTACCTGCGCTTCGCCGCCATCTGGGAGAACCGCATGCTCCCCTCCTACCTCGGCCCCTCCCTCCCCGTCCTCGTGCACTTGACGATCCTCTCCCTGGTCTGCTTCTTTACCTCTTTCGCCCTGGGGATTCTCTTCTTTTCCACCGTCCGCAGCTGGGTCCTGAACGAGACCATGATCGAGGGCTGGGAGCTCGACCGCCACGCCGCCGTGTGCGACCGTCGAGACCGCCTGGACGGGAGTGCGGGGGAGTTCTGGTCCATCACGGGCGCCGACGGGAAGAAGGTGCGGTTTGGCAAGGTGGAGTTTCCTTATGACATTGGGATCTATGCGAACCTGGCTCAGGCCATGGGCACCTCGAACCCACTGATGTGGGTGTTACCATTCGCGGGGAACCCAGATATAAGTAAAGATGGGAGGGGCGTGGGCTGGGAGTGGCCGGAGAACGGCCTGAACCATAAAGAAGGCATGTGGCCGCCGCCAGACCCGAATAAAGTGCGTCATTCTGCGCAGGGCGGCTGGCCTGCCGCGCGGGATGCGGAGAGTATACGGGTGCCGCGGTACGGAAGCAAAGAAGAGGAGCTAGAGGCGTTTAAGACGCGGCAGGAGGCGGATCTGCGGCGGTGGCAGGGTCAGCGGTCACAGTTGATGGCGGAGTTGGAGGAGGTGGATGACTACGACCTCATAGATGACGACTCTGAGGACGGGTATGAGCAGGGCGCGGATGGAGAACCCGGATGGACGAACGCTGATGGTGAGCGGTTGCAAGATTTCGGAGTCGATGAGGACGAGGACATGACTGACGAGGCCGACGACGATGTACCACTTGCTGAACTACTGCGCCGGAGAAAAGTCCTGCAAAAGGATGGGGAGGACTAAAATGGACGGACGATAGATGCATAAGAGAGCGTGTAACGGGGAAATCTCTTTTTTTTTGGGTCATCTCCCAGGTTTCTATACTAATCATCGCCTGAAACCAACAACAGGGGCATCCAAAGAGGGCTTTCCGCAGGCCATGAATCCCCTTGACTCCCGAATCTATCAAGCAAAAGGTGCACACAAGACAGGACGAAACCCTCCCTTCCATCCGAGGTTGCCCTGATCCTGTATGCAGAGAGAACTCAAAACAAGTTGTTGGTCGTGAAATGCTGGTCTCTCTAGACGCAATTCACAATCCACATTCCCGCCTCCACCATCGGTCCAAAGAGCAATCGTGTCGTGCAATCATGAAGCATCATTCCAGGTTCTAGATCTATCGACCCAACCTCATCCCTGACCTTCCACACGCGTCGCGATTACCAATCGTCATCGTCGTCCTTCTTCTGCATCGCGTTCTTACGAGCGAGAAGAGCGTCCGCCAAACTGTTGCCCAAGCTGGGAGTCGGGGTATTGCTGCGGCTGTTGTCGGATCCGCTAGCACCATTCAGGCTCAAGCCCGAATCGCGCGGCTGAGCGACAGCAGGCTTGCGGCCGGCAGCAGGTCGCTTCACCGGCGGCTGAGGGGGAGTAGGCTTGCCACGGGCAGCTGCTCCGTTCGCCGAAGGGGGAGGGGGAGGAGGGCGAGGAGCCACGACGGGAGCAGAAGCTTGTTCCTCGACGTAGGCAGCAGGAACCCAGGCTTGGCTGCCGCCGTTCTTCCCGAGCCACCAACCTATCACATACAAGATTAGCTTCCATCTGCGATCTGTAGGACAGACATAGAGTGCGCTTACCGTTGTTTTCCTTCTGGACGATCTCGATCATGTCGCCAGCTCTGACCGTCAACTCGTTCTCCTTCTGGCCTGCAAAATCGTACAGGACCTTTGCCATGATCTTATTTTTCGCCGGAGGCGCAGCGGGAGGCGGAGGGGGCGGCATCCTGGTAGCTGCCGAGGTTGCCGCTTGCGGTTTCGTGTGTGTAGGAATTGATGTTGCAACGGCGGCAGCTTGTTGTTGTTGACGCCCGAAAGGACCAGTCTTGGCCGAGCTGGCTGCAGCAGGAGGTTGAGGAGTAATAGAAGGTCCGGTCCTCGTAGTGGAGGCGGCAGGTCGAGGCTGAGGTGTCCGGTTGGTGTTTGTCATCCGAGATGGTCTACCGTTGGGACCACCGGGCTTGATCAGTTTGCCACGGGTGATAGGACGAGCAGCAACCGGCTTGCCCTTTGGTGTAGGCTTGGAAACAGATGAAGGGGGCTCGCCCGGCTGAGTGTGCACAGCTCCGCTCTTGTAGTAGTCGGCGGGCTGCTGGGAGTCTTTGAGGACCTTGACTGTCTGCATCTTGCCGGGCTTCTTTGCATACTCGATCACTTCAGCGATCTTAAGGGTAAAGCCACCGGGCATGACACGTTGCATCTGTGTGAACATCTCGGTCTTCAAAACACAGTTCAACAAAGGATCGGCCTCCTGGGGCGATCCCACACCGAGAGAAAACCAATCGTCGCGGGCCGTTGAAGCTCCAATGAACTTGATGGCGCCCAAAGGCATCGAGCGTTCGACCGAGATCTGAGGCTGGCCGTTGACCAGCATCTGGGCAACAATGTAGAATTTACTACTGGTAACAACGAGAATGCGGGGACTGGGCTTGCTGGACCTGCCAAACTTGGCTTCGAGGATCTCTCCACGGCAGGAGAAGACAACCTTCTCGTTGTTCGAGATGCCGATGGCGTTTCTAATCTGGGAACCGGGACCCATTGACGCGTTGATGCCGAGATAGTCGCCCAAGAATCTTCGAGAACCGAGCAAGCTGTATCTCCTTCTCTCCTTGCGGTTCTGAAGGACTCTGTGGCCTTGGTCGCGCAGCTGCAGGTACTCGGCACCAGTCCTCTTCTTACGCCAGAAACGCTGGATACGAGTAGCAGACTCAGCTCTGTAGGCCAGGTATGCTCGCCACATGCGCTGGATACGCGTGGCCATGTTATGCCAGTATCGATCTCTCATATGCTCAAGAGCAAAAAGGGTTTCGGGAGACTTGATAAAGGCCTTTGTCGTACCCATCTGCCATTCCTCCTTGGGGATGCTGGTGTCCTTGAGAATCTGCTTGACGGCATCCTGGAACGATCCCTGCCAAGTGTACTCACCAGCGTACGACGTCGCAGGCGATAGCAGGAAGAACCGATCCACAAACTTCTCGAATGTCTGACGGTAGGCAAACCCAGCACGACGAATACGGACGTTCTCCTGGAGACCGAGGTATTTGACCTGATGTAGTACATTGGGGACATTGTATTCAGAAGGCGACTTGTTCTCGTTGGGCTTGATAGTTCGGATGTAAGAAGGCTGGCACTTCATCAAAGTTTCTACCAGCGCATTCGCAGAAGCTCTGATACGATCACCGGCAGAAGGAGGCTGTTTGCGGTTGTCCTGGTCGACCTGGTTAGGGAACAATGTGTGGACAAAGCGGTTGTTGCTACCGGAGAACAGGTTTAGCAAGCCCTTCAGGAGCAAGTCCTTGTTCTTGTCCGTAATTCCGTCGACTGTGTAAGACACATCACCGGCATAGTGCTTGATGATGAAGCTGCCTTGACGGGGAGTCAGGTGGGGGTTGGACATGCCATTGATGCTCTGCATGAACGTTCGGTCAGAAGCGGCGGGGTCTGCGTGGGCCGTCTTGGTGGCATCCTTCATGGCAGAGAAAACACCTGGAGGTCGAACCGACTCGATGAGATCGCACACAATCTTGTTATCGAAGTACTTAATAGGTGTCCACTGAATCTGTTCACGCGCGTACTCGTCCTGCTCAGCCTTCAGCGTGAGCTGAATAAAGATTTGCTGCAGCTTCTCGTTGACGTAGTTGATGCAAAGCTGCTCGAAACTGTTCTTCTCGAAGATCTCAAATCCGTAGATGTCGAGAATACCAATGTTGGTGCTCGTCGCCTGCCTCGCCTTGAGAGACTTGTTGACACGCTCAACGATCCAGTCGAACAGGTTGCTGTAGATGGCTTTGGCCAGGGCGTCTCGTGTCGCAACAGCCTGAGCTGGGTTCGTGGGGGACTCGATGACCTCTCCATTCCGCGGGGTAAGGATACGGATGGTAATGGCCTTGATGAGCTGCTCGGGCGTCACCTCCAGGAGGTATGCCAAGAAGTCTACGACCGACTGGTCGCTGACAGCTGCGTAGCCATCGTCGCCTTCATGGAACTGAATGTTACCCGCCCACAGGATCGCAGACAGCATGCGGAATATCTCGTCTTGTTCTCCCTGGCTAAGGCCAATAATCTTCATAGCCTCGAGCGTATCGTTGAATTCCGCCAAATCGTCGATTCCGTCGACCTCGAGGCACTTAGACTTGCTAGTGTAGAGGTACGTCTCGGGTGTCTGGATTCCGAACTGCTGCCGGTAGGTCTGAGAGGCTCCCTTGGTGAATTGGTAAAAGATGTGGAAGTTTCGCTCGTTGGTGATCTGGCCGACGACGCGGGTCTTCTCGAGGAGGTAGTTGGTGATGTCGGCACCAACGGGTTCGCCCTGCGCATTGAAGTGAATCTGCAGATACTTGCCGAAACGAGACGAGTTGTTATTTCTCAAGGTCTTTGCGTTGCCGAAGGACTCCAGTAAAGGATTGGTAGCCAGCACCATGTCCTTGATCTGCTTGATGTCGCCCGTTTCTCCTCCTGAAACGTTGGCGATGTATTGCATGATCCGCTTGGCGGCCTCCGTCTTGCCAGCACCCGACTCTCCGGAAATGATGACACACTGGTTATCTTGATACGCCTTCATGTTGTAGTACGCAGATTCGGCAATAGCGAACACGTGCGGGGGCATTTCGAGGCGGTTTTTGCCCTTGTAGCTCTCGAGGACCTGGTCGGTGTAGATGCCCAGATCCCGAAAGGGGTTGACTGACACCAGCACATGGCCGATGTAGGTGTAGATCTCCTGGCCTTCGAATCGCTTCTTGAGGTTTTCGTTGATGGCTTCGTTGGACACCTTACTGAGCAACGTAAGATCCGAAACACCGATCTCCTTCTTCTTGGTAACCTCGTAGGTGGCCTTCTTGGGCTTGCCGCCGCCCGCTGCGCCGGACGGGCCGGCAGGACCCGTCTTCGCGGATTTGTCCTTGGGACGTCGTGAGATACCCTATTGAAAAGCATACGCGCATCGGTCAGTCCTGTGCTCTCGTGGTCGGTGGCCGGGGGATTTTGGAGTCGCTGCAGCCGGATTGGAGTGGTGCGCGCGCGCGGGGCATGAAGCGTCTCACCATGCTGGGCAGTTCTCAATGGAGGGAATGCCGGTATCTCTTGTTGGTTTGCGCAAGCAAGCTTGACAGGTTATTTGCCCGCTGGTGGTGAATGAGCAAAGATTGCGGGTTTTCTCCCCTCGGCTTGTTGCTGAGTGAGAGACTGGAAAGAGCGCGCACCGAAGGTGACGTTGCGGTGCGGACGGAGGGATTACGCAGGTGTAGTGTGGCTGGTTCTTGCCCGAGATCCAAATCCAAGCGTTGGCCGACTGTCCCTCCCGCCGGTGCCTGACGACAACTCCCAGTCTGTCCTCGAGGGGGGGCTTGAGGGGCTCAGTCGGCCAATCGCAAGCGTCTCAGTGGCCCAGCACAGCCTCAACCCGGAGAATCGGTGGCGCCAGATTCCGCGTAATGCTCAGTAGTGCTTTAGCGCCGTTTAAGCGAATCTCCACTCTTCACATCTTTCCCCTGTCCATCCCGCAGAAGAGCGGGAGACTTTCTTGGAACCTTCTGCCAAAAAAAGGATTCTCCGACCCTGTCGTCCCTGTTCTGAATAACGGCTCTGAGGTCATAGCTTTCCCTACCTCTAAGGCTATTGGTTGAGATGGGTTGTCGTGTGTGCATGCCATGCCAAAGACAAACCCCTCGTCTCTGCCCAACTTGCAGTCTCATGTGCGCATGAGCTCAATTTAAGGTCTGGACATGGTTCGTCCCAGACGGTGCTTATTGCGTGTTGTAATGTTTCACGCTGAGAGTTGCTTGCCGCCGTCACTTGGTCGACTACCTCCTTCTGGAACAGCTCTGCTGCCTGCGCCGATGTCGGCATATCTTGTTCAATATTGACCGACAATACAGAGTAGTTTTGCATAGTCAACCTATTGGCTGCTACCCAAGGTAGTACGCTCTTTATCCACTGTCACTCACGTGGCACCCTTAGTGCGGACCGTCCGGAAAACTTGGCTGGACGTGGTCTATTCTGCACTAGGTCATTCATCGTAGAGCCCCCTATGGCTCATTTGGCCTGTATTCCCGCTTACTCAATTTACCTGGCTGCGCTATGAGATGGATGTTCTTTGCTCTGGCCGCATCGTACAGTCCTCACATTATCCCATTAAACCCAAGCCCAGACCCCTCACGAAACGGACATCGTTCGCTTGTCGTTCAAGAGCAAGCCTCATTCTCTCGCCATACTCTTTCTCTGCCTCTTCTACCTTCGCATCTTCTTCCGACTTGGGTGCCGGCTCCTCAAAGTCATCTGCAGTGAACCCAGGCTTGCCAGAGAAACTGACTAGACCAAGCTTTTCACCCGTCCAGAACAGAATGTCGTCGTCGTTTACGTTGTCCAGTCCGTTCCGTGTTTGTGTTGACAATATTTTCCGTGCAAGATCGTCTGAACCAGGCATTGACGCAAAAAGAGAGGGACGTTCCGAAACCTCGCTGTGGCCAATCTTGTGCCGCCTCACTTCGGTGAAGCCGTCGCGCTCGAACCACTTTAAAAGCCCGGAGCCGTCCGAGAACACAATGCGAGTACCTTGGTTCGCGACCGAGAGGATTTTGGACTGCGAAGACGTCTGCCGATTCTTCATTGTGGAGTTCTGCATGAGATCCGCAGACGAGTCTCCCGGGCGCGGGCAAAGTCCGTACAACTCCAGTGAGCCCTTGGTGTTATATTCACCCCCAGCAATCAGAGTACGGCCGCCTTCTCTCATCTTGGACGCCATAACTTGCTCGGCGGACAGGTCACTCCTCCGACGCGTTTCGCTATCAAGCGTAGAGAAAGGATACGGAAGCGCCGCGAGGCTGGCCAGCCGAGCGCCCGAGTGGATGGAGCCTATGATGGAGGGGAACGTGCGTCTGTCATAGTGGAGGATATTGGAAAAGCGCCCTGCCACGTAGATGTCGTCCGAGAAAGAGTACTCGTCGCATGGTTTGGGCAGGTGTAAGATGCTTAATGGCGTTGGTTGTGACAAAGGTGCGTATGGCGGCAGCGGATCGTCGAAGATGTTCCTTGACCTCAGTGCGGAAAGCCCACTTCCCGTATCCATTGCCAACACATCGATCCGATCGACTATCTCACTCGGCGACCTTACCCGCGCTCTATAGTCGTATAAATGAATTCCCAATGAAGTTCCCACGGTTAGCGGTAGACCTGGGGCGGCCGAAGACAACGCCGTAATGGACCATTCGAATGATTGCTCGCTGACGACCTGCAGATGGTTCAGATCCACTTCTAAAAGATGGCCCTGGACTGCAACAAAGGCCTTGTCAGCGAAGCTGTCGACGCTGATGCACTCTGATACACCGGAGTCGATCTTGCGTGACCTCCCCATGGTTTGGGGTCCGTCAAGGTAGAGAATCCCTGCCGGACTCGTCGCAACCATCGCGCCTTTCCGACCTCTAGTACCCTTCACGTCCCACAAGCACACGGACCCGTCGTCTAACGGTGATACAGCCAGCAACTCGTTGCTTTCTCGATTCGGGCTGTAGAGGGCCATTCCCCGGACATCCAGCGTATCTTCCTCGTTCCCGTCTCGGATCTTGGGCTGCTGCAGCCAGCTCGTTGTGACAGGCGCATAGCGCTGTATGTACTCGTTGTACCAAAAGACTGGCTCTGTCGGAAACGAGGGATCCCAATTCGCCATGTCCTTGTATCGCTGCAACTCACTCTGCTCTCTCGTTTCGTCCTCATCGTAGAAGTGCGGGGACGGTTCTGCATCACCATGCTCCTGGCTTAACTGCACGGCAGCGCTAAGGAGAGGCTCGTCAATAACGTCTTCGTCGATGATACGGGTCAGGCGCCGGCGCCGTTGGATCGACTCTAAGAAAGGTGACTCGTCGAATGTTCTTGACCGCCAGTGGTTGTTGTCGAGAGAAATCTTTTGGAGTTTTCGGCATACGAGTTGTAGGCCGGGGAAGTCGTAAGGCTCTAAAACTGAGGGGCACCAGGCTGTCAGCTGGAAATCTGGGGCGCGCTGTCTGCTAAAGGAACCTACTCACAGGAAAGAATGCGAAGAAGAATCTCGTCCGGCAGATCGTCCAGCTTCTTCGTAGGGGCCGGTGACACCATTGTGGGAGAGTTTTGGAGAGTGCTCTCGCGGACGCTCACTCGGTGATTTTGCTTCTGGCCGGGCTTCCGGGGGAGGTAAAGTAGAGGGGAGTCGCGGACGATATCCATGGAGAAGAGGGTCAAAGGGTGATCCTATCGTTATCGTTATCGGGCATTGCCAGTGCCCTAGCCTATCCAGGATTAGTGCAGATCCGGGGGTGGACCAGACAGAAACGCCTGGACTCAGGTAGGTGGGCTGCTGGCCTGTCAAAGCTCCAGTTGTTTGAGCTTTTCCCGGTCCTCGCCTTAATTGCATGCTGCAATTGCAAGCTTGTGTTGACTCCTGAATACCCACAGTCGGTCCTTGTCAACTCCTGATATGTTGCTAAAAGCTGCGGCGAACTCAGCACATGCCAGTCGTTGGATTGCAGCAGTGAGCAGTTGACTTCTGAAACGCAGTACAGCCACGTCCCCCGTATTACAGTTGTCGGACAGGACCAAACGCGCGCGCACCAACACCGCTTGACACTCAAAGCCGGTGTAACGGGGTTGGGCAGCTGCCGATGCCGCAGTCGCGGTCGATCTCTAGGTCTGGAAAACACCGTACCAGCGTTGGGTTGCCCCTCATTATCATGGCTTTGCTGGTATACTGAGCATTGTGAGTGTGCGCATCCAACAGACATTCTGTTGACAGGTTATCATTGCAAGAACTGTAGCCAAGCCTCCACAAACCAACTACCGTCTCTTATGTGTCATGAATCATTGCGTAAACTAGTATCGGAAACCCAACATCTGGTGAGGCAATACAAGAGTCGCGATTGCTTCAGAATTACACTCCCCTATTGCGCCTTTTCCATTCGTATCACCCTTGCGTTCACAGTCTTCGCTCTTGCTAAGTACCGACCAGCCGATTCCCTTGTCATCTCTCTTGGTGCTTCGGAAGGCCACGATGATGAAGAGCAAAAATAACCAGAGAGAGGAAGCAAAGGGAACGTGCAAAATTATGTATCATGTCTAGCTCACCTTGCTCACATTATTCATCAAGACCCGGTGAGCTCGCGTGGCTTAACGGTCAAGTAGTTGGTTCGGTCTATCGGAATGGCATGATGGTCCAGCTCCGTATGCAGTGGTACGGGACGTGATACGGTTGTCATCGTATCAAATGTAATTGGTTTCTTGCAATTCGAATCAACGGCGGTCATGTGATGGGGAAAGGAAGCTATTTAAGGCGATTATTGTCACAATAGGTAACACAATTGTTTGATTAACTATATAAAACGGATATTGAGATATGTTGAATATCATAGCAAACACCTACATTCGTTACAACTCACATCAAGCATTCTCCTATTATATGTAAAGCGCCGCCAGCAAAAAATGATCACGGTCAATCCTATCACAAACGATGAAGGTAGGCGAATGATACGACTTGCCGCCTGGGCTGCACAAAGGCTCTATTAAATTCAAACTCTACTGCGTTCCAATCGACGTCTTCGTTCATCATTCGCCTAGTCCCCTCCTCCCATGTGCTCCAAGTACAAAGTCCAACTCGCATGCAAGGGCCATCGAGCCATTCTCTACTGTCTCCAGCTTGCTCTGTTGAGACTGCTGCGGGACACAGTAGTATACCAACGCTCCTTGGAACGTGTCCCAGCGTAGGATGAATAGATCCATCCACATCTCCCAGATGGAAGATCCACAAGCCGCATAGATTCAAAGGCAAGTTGGCACTTTGAAGGAACAGCCAACGAAACCCAGGTATATCGAGCTGATATGAGTAGCTGCCCAGCTTCAATTGCTTCTTCGCGAAGCCCGTATCTGTAATGATTTGTATACAACTGACACAATGTTCCACAGTCTTTGATGCAAGAGTTCCTTTCTCGGAGAAGTGCCTGTTTAATCTCATCTTGCACAGCCAATGCGTTAGCCAGACGGCAGACTCAACCGGATGCTTTCATGACCCCAGGGTCCTGAGAATTGAATTTGTATCGAAAAGAGTAGTTCGAGGTGGTTCTCAGGTGGGTCGGTACGAAAGAGTTCTCTGTGATGCGCCAGCTCGTGAACTTTTCGCGCTTTTGCGTGTGAACAAAAAGCTGTTATAGACTTATAGTATAGGGTTCTTGGATACAATTGCGAGAGCAAATTATTGAACAAGTTCCGCTAGTGATGGGTTATCCTGGGGGCGAATGGCTTTGCCCACGCGTAAATCGTACGTCTGCATAATGCCATAGATGCGATCCACTGTCTTGAGGTTTTTCTCGACCGCGCTATGCTGCAGGGTATGTTCGGATTTGACGCTGGCAAATTGTACATGCCTGAGCGGATGAGTAGTGACAGCATGTGATTGATCTTGATTTTCATATCCACTTCCCAGTCTTTGAGAGTGTTGCCGGTTACTTCATGGTACTCAATGCCTCGTTGCATGTTGGAGAGGTCCAAGTAAATATTATTGCAGACATTGACAAACATGGACAAATGAGCCCGATACTCTGTGCTGTCATCTGCTGTGGTCCATGTACAAGGCCAGCCCTCCGAACTCAGAAGCAGAGCGTCGTTGCGTAACACGGCCTCCTGTAGAGTCCAGAGGGATAAAAACCAGGGATCCTGTAGTACTGCATGGAGCCCAGCGTCGACTCTCGGGTTGTATTAGCTGGAAATATGGCTTGTGCTAAAGCAACATTGCTCATGGAGGAGGTAACATCAGTCAAAGATGGAAGAAAGAGGGTAACCGAGATATTGGGAGGGTTTTAGAGAACGCTCATGTCAGTGAATGTCTCCAAAGCACTCATGCAACATGAAATACTGGCAATTGATCTTTGACGGAGGTGTTGGTTCCGCCGACAATGGATATTGTTTTCAAAAATAACGAAGTTTATATGTAGATCCGGTATTCTTTAGTTTAGTTGTCGTATCAGACATGATATGGAAACTCAGATAACGTTTACAATACTTTCCCATCGACCTTGGTAGGTGGAGGCAGAGGAGTTCCCTCAACATGAAACTCCCGATGTTGTTCAAATAGTGTTTTCCAAAAACAGACAGAGTCAGATCCTCCAGCAATACACCATGTAGCAAGACCAGATCTTGATAGAGAGCTATCGCATAAATGCGTCACCGCCCATAGCTCAATTCCTTCATTATTTCCAGCACGTTTTTGACGTTTTTCGTGAGCAAATCTGACTTTCCATTTTCGTCTTCCTGCGCAAGAGCGCAGTTGATACTGCCTGAGATGATACGTGTCCCTGGCTTGTCGTCGGATGTCACGGCTATGCCAACCAAGAACATCGTTACACTGCCGTCTTCATTGACTGTCCACGTGGCCACAGCTTCGTGGTCGTGTCTATCGATGTAGGTATGCTTATACGAGCCCGAAACGTTGTAGAACCAACCCTTCGATCTCGAAACCGGAAGCATGTACACAGGTAGTAGAGATCCCTGACTGCCCTTGGGAACTTCCAGTTGTTGACACCGTTGTGACGGTTCCTGCGCTGGGCATTCATAGCATCCGTGTCATATGCATTCGGATTTTTGAAGGGTGCTTCGATGGGTTCTTCCAGCCAGTTGTGCTTTTGGGTGTCCCTAGACTAAGTGCGCGAGTATAATTCAATCTCGGGACAGAGAACACACTCTTGCAGGGTCCACAATGAGGAAAACCAGATGCCCGGCTCGCTTGATGTCGCGTCATCAAAGTCAGCTTGGTCGTCCGCCCCCGTGAGGGCCTTTCTCGTTAATACTTCCATAGGGACCTCGGCCGCCTTGGTCACTTCGAAAGTTCTTTCTCTGATTGCATTCGTGCTGCGGGTTAACGTGAGTAATTGGGACCAAATGCTCATCCAATCCAAGGCTGCCAACACACCATCCCTTGAATCGACATCATTGATCCAAGCGATGCAATGGCTTGAGCCTCTGAATATGGACGCCTGGTTTGCAATCTCCAATTGGGCTCTCTTGCTTTTGTCCTGCGGTATGCAAAAGAGATCAAACCATATGTAACGGTAACCTAGTCGCCAAAGCTGCTCCGGAAGATCTCTTAATTACATTGTATCGCGTGTTTTCAGGGACGAGCCATGGCACTCCAGAAACGCTCGTATCGGTTCTTGCTCGCCAACGTTCCCAAGTATGACTGATGCATACATATTCGGGGCACTCTGGGAGGTCTTCCACGGTCACTGTTCGCTGGTTTTTATTGTCTCAAAGATGGTATGGCCTGATGCGAGCCTGGGCTGATGTTGTGTCCTGGTGGTCCGCGTCGTTTTGCACTACTCTAGGATATGGCCTTTGGCCATCAGCCGGAGAGGGTTTTGGATGAAGTACTGCGTACGAGAGCTTCTGGACTGTGACAAGACAAGATGATCAATATCTCGAAGACTGGAGTGTGAAGAGTTTGAGTTGGCAGAGGAAGGGTTCCCATAATTGCGGATGGAATTCCAAGAGGACCAGTCTGAATAGGTGCGAATGGTAGAGACATGTGTCGGTTTTTACCATGTTAGCGACGCGATGAATATTGTCGCTTGCGGCAGGGTCCGATATTGTCTTGACGGGCCTTCGACCTTCCAAGTATGTAATGGTAGCGCTCAAGAGGTCTTTATCGCACCAATCCGCTCTCCGCCAGGATTCAAGTAGATGTAACGACCGCCTTTGAACGCGCAACAAGGTATTGCGAAACTCGGGATCATCTCGAACCATTCGCTGCATTTCCTCCGCAGTCGTCGAGCAAAGCCCACTGGATCTCCGGTGAGCGTCGTAATCTGGCCCGCCATTATACCTCGCTAGTTGAACCCAAAGTGGTCATATTGGCCTTAAACGCCTGTCGACAGGCTTGAAGTAAAACTCTATCGTATCCAAATATGATTGTCGCTCTTTCTCGAGGGTATCCTGCCATCCCGAACGTGGTGCATTTTCAGTCTGACGCCTCTTTTCCACTTCATCATAGACAGCCCAGCAAGGGTTCATTAAGTATTCTCACTTGGGTGAAAAGATATAAGCTACGCGAAAATTATTGTCGGTCTTTTCGCTAAACCTCTCTTTGTGCCACTCTGTGAGTTCTACAGTGACCCTCGCATCCACCGACTTCATTCTTGTTGCCTAGGCATGGTCAGCAGCTTTCTTTACGAAGCCTTTTCTGCGCCGTAGAATATTGTATGCGTGTTCGCAACTCAAACGCATACCCACTTTTGTTGTTGTCGGCAGGGGACTTCCGAAGTTATCAGGGCCGACCATGTTAAACTTTTGCCCACAAGAGAAATTGGACCTGCACTATAATCCGACAAAGCCGCACCCGTTGTTGTCGTAATGCTTGAAGCAAGAGAGTTGGAAATCGGTATTCTCGGGCTTCAGCGCGCCCCGAAGTCCCATTCGACATAATTGTGGGTGAACACATGCACGTGAGATCAGCTTCGCGAATCATCTTTCGACAACATATTGCTTCCTGGGGATGAAGAGAGCGAGTGCCTGTGCCTCCACAAAAAGGGCCACATATGGTTTACAACATTTTCCAATATCAAACTGAGATGGCCTGCTTTCCTTCAGGTACAGTGCAGCGTCATTCCTTCTACCCTCTCTGGCAAACATTCGATTTAACGTGCTCTTGTCGCCTTTGGCAACATACCACCTATTTATTTGTAGCACTGTGAAACACAAGAGACCACGCGTTTCTGCTCCAGAAATGAACATGATTCCGGCTTGTTCTCGTACTTCAGACTTGATCCCTTCAAATCCCTTTCACACCCGCCCTTTTGCCTTGCGCCGTATGTGTGTCTTCGACCGCGACTGCCACTGTCACCCTAAGGGCCTCCGGAGTCTTCTCTGCAATCATCGAGCTGCTCAACCTCGGCGGCACCGGATTCGAGTTTTACATCGACAGAGGTATGAATGATGTGAACGTCCTTTTCTTTCGATGTCTATGCGCGGATGTCAAGCCTTATCCCAGAAAGGGCTTGTTGAAAGAACCTTGAGTCGCAATCACGGGCGTATCCGGAAAATCCAATATCATGATCAGCTTCCTGAAAGTGGATGTTCAGTTATTCCCGAGACGTTACTTTTTCGCAGGGCCAGCCTTAGAGTCCAAGTGACGCATACGTCAATTGACAAGTGACTTGGATGATAACCAACTAATATCGAACGGGAACGGCAGCAATATTATTTGCATGGAAGGACCGCCATACCGGTTGAGAAGGGTTGAACCGGTAATTGAAAATTGTATATTTGAGTTTGTTGAGTCGTGCTACACGAGTTGCGAAGGGCATGTGTTCAATAAGTGTTGACAGGGGTAAGGCCTGAATACTGGAATATGGATCAACTCTCAAGTCAAATCTCCACACTAGGCTTCACGATGATTAGCTACTCGAGAACAAACCCCACATGAAGCAACAACGTTCATTTCCAACATGTTGTGACTGCGGGTATCGGCGTCCGTAGACAAACCCAAAGTAAATGAAGACATTTCCAGAATTGCAGCCTCACGTTAGAACATGACGACGGTGGACCTTCCGCATGTACCGCTTTCGGCCGGTATGACTAGGTGACTTTTATTTAATCACGGTCACCTCTTCCTGGTGTTGATTCAAGCTCTCTTTTCTAACCAACCAACCAACCAACCAACTTTGTCACTCTTTTCCAACATTGGTCCATCACTCTTTCAACTTCAGTTTTCAAATCTATACTCTTTCTACAAGTTAGCAGTTATAATTACATACACAAACGCCAAAATGCAGATTTCTATCTTCACCGTCCTTGCTGCCGCGGCCAGCTTCGCTGCTGCTCTTCCTGTATGTCAACAGCAGTCCTCTTGCATGTTCCAGACACAACTAACAACCGCCTGCAGACTGGTACTACTGCTGCTAATGCTACTACCACCACTGCCGCATCTCCCTCCGCCACTTGCGGCAAGCTTGGTGACTTCCACAAGACCACCGTCAAGGCTGGCCAGACTCTGACCACCATCGCCGAGCGCTACCACTCCGGCATCTGCGACATCGTTTCGCTGAACAAGCTCGCGAACCCTAACGTCATCTACCCGGGCCAGTTGCTCTTGGTCCCGGTCAACGTTTGCAAGCCCGACAACACCTCTTGCATCACCCCCACGGGCTCCGCTACTTGTGTCACCGGTGGCCCGGCCACCTACACCATCAAGTCCGGCGATACCTTCTATGTTGTTGCTCAGAGCCTCGGCATCACCACCGACGCTCTCACCGGTGCCAACCCTGGCGTCGTCCCCGAGAGCCTTCAGGTCGGCCAGGTTATCAACGTTCCTGTCTGCAAATAAGCTACGAGCTCTCGCGAAATTTACGGACTACATTTTCGATCCCGTGTAGTTCTGAGCAGTGGCATCCGATCAAGTTACACCACCAGAAGGCAGGCAACCATAGAGCATTAGTTTAAAAATAATACAGACATCTGCATCGCTCGCTGGTACCTTTGTCGTCCCCCCGCTTGAACCTACGAGCAGTAGATCACGGTCTAAAACCTCTTGGGTCTCTGACATGCTCATGCGACGACCCCTAAAGGCATTCGGCGGAAACTGTAACAATAGGTGAAGACCAAAGATGCAGACAAAACGGCGCTGGATCGGAAGAATGAGGGAAGGCCAACCGATTTCCCCTAGTCACTTCTCAAATATCCCAGGTGGCCATCTTTAGGGCACAAGCCTTGACAAATGTCCTTCAATCAACAAACTCTTGAAAACCAAGGGGTTCAACAAATTCCTAGATCGATCGTCTACATGTACCCTCAAGCCAGATCCGTTGTATCACGGGTGAAACATGACACCCATTTACTACTTGACAGCCGTAATTAGGTCATGAGCAATACACATCGTGTTGTTATGTGCATCAAAGATCGTAGGAAACAGTCCGAGTCAAGCCCTTGAAGCCTCTGGAACTTTTTCGGTTAAAGTTTTTCTCTTCCAGGATTCTCGGCAATCGGCTGCTTTGTAAGTGTATCTAATGATACAGACCTGTGGGCAAAAAAACAGTCGGCTGATGTATGACGAGTCATGAGGTTTATAGGTCTCCGAGTGAAATAGGGTTCTTACAGAGTTTCTCTGCAGACCTTTTTAGATTCTGCCATATGCGTGCTAATTGAACGGTTAGGGGGTTGTTTAACATTCACGGGGTATACACATAATCTGGACCTAAGCAGCGGCTCAGTTTATCTAGATATTTCGTAGCGGTCTGAATAGTAGCGCAAAGTATACGCGTTGAGAATCTGCATGTTGTAGAACGGTCACATCTCAGAAGCATGGCCGTCAAGACGCCCTCAAGAGATCTGAAGGGGAGAGGAGCGAAGACATGTCGAAAGGCGGAATTATACGTCTGGTTGTCCAAGGCCGGGAAGCAACAAACATCGGGTTGAGGCCTGCGCAGAACTTACCATTTCATGCTCGTGCAATGCACAACAATACTGAGACTGAGGATTCTCGGTTTCATCCCTCCTCCTCCGTACATCACGCCTCTGACGCACCAGCTTGTCGCCGGGAGGGGTACAGCTTCAGAAGTTCAGATGCGGAGAAATCGGAATGCATGAATAGGGACCGAGCCGACATCTGTAAGAGAGAGACTTGAGGCCCCAAGACAACTGTTCATGTCAGAGCGCAACGTTGTACGGCGCTCTCTGCGACCCGTGCTGCATGCAGATATAGCCTCTGAAAGACGAGGAAAATCTTGCATGGTTTTGGACCAGGCTTTCAAAACCATCACACAGCTCCAGTTCCTCGTGACGGAGAACCGTACAAGGGCCCGTTTCCAGGATAATGTCTGATACTCTCGATTCGTGACAGTAAGCTTCTTCTGCAAGAGCCCAGGCGGCCGGCTCAGTGGTGCGACGTGATTAAGACAGGAGTGCTAAAGGATCAGCGTGGACAGAGACGTCTAGAGCCTTGTAACCCTTTCAGAAGCCCCCTTTGTCGATCCGAGAAGGCGTGGAGGCCAGATGTTCGGATCGTAAACTCGATTTGAAGCAGTGCAGTTCGAGAAAGAGGCCATGGACTGGTTCCGCCGGGTAACATAGCGAGGTTCGAACTCCATGCCGGCAACTTCCACTGTCGGTAAAATGCCCCTTGCTAGGTTACGAGTAGTAAACTAGCGTGGCGCTTGGCGTGAAATGTGGAGACAAGTTGGGGATCCTTGAAGAGGCTTACTGACTTGAGTCTGTGTCAGCGACGATCATGCAGGTGGGTAGGGTTGGTGCTTCATGCGGGCATGAAAGCCGTTTTGAGTGCGGAGACCCGTGCTAATGTTTAGCGGTGCCCGTTTCACCAGGATTCGGCATTGCGGTGTCAGACTCGGAGCGATGGCGCCGCAGCAATACAGAGGAGCCGACGGTTGCAGTGTGTGTGCGCCCTAGGCGAAGCTGTCGCAGGTTCCAATCCAAGCTGGGGGTTGTGTTCGGGCGAGGCTGGCTGATAGCGTGCGTCACTATTGGGTCGCAGAGGGTCTCGTAGACACAAGACAGCGCTGACGGGCCTGGGGGTTCGGAGTGCCGATGATACTGGAGGCGGAACAAGTCGAACTGGGGCGAGTCAACCCGAGTATGAAGGATAGGTGTCGGGGTCCGTCTGCATTGGGTGTGTGGAAGAGTCGAGCTGGACAAGGCGCCAAGCTCCGAAACGAAGTAGGGCGGTTGCCAATGCAGAGAGTGTCCTGGCAGTCGTGTGGGTGGCCAGAAGGGAGCGAGAACGAGGCAAGACTTCAGCCTCGCTGGGAAGAAGACGTCGAGCCAAGAGAAAGATGGGCTGATGGATGGGAAGAAGAGGGTGAGATGCTTGATCTCTTTAAGCTTGAACTGGGGAGCGAAAATACGGTTGATTTGGTAGAGTGAATAAGATGAATCAAAGACAGGTGATCTGTAAACAATATCGTACGAGTCTGACGTGGAAGCACGCATGGATGGTCTGATGGAAGGCTTCTTTGCTGGGTGGTGTGGACGACTGACACGTCGAGCAAAGGGGGCAGACATGGAGAGAGAGCGCGCCTCAAGGTGGAGGACGTTGTGCCATTGGACCAGAGCGATCCAATGGCTTAGAGTTTCCGTGCGTGCCATCGGAGCAGCCAGCCATCTGACAGAAGAGGCCAGGTGGGAACAGGGGAAGAGGGACGAGGGACGAGGGAGAACGCCTGTCATGCGAACCTTGCTCGGGCGACAGGTGGGTTGATGGATCGAGTTGGCTGACAGGCGTCGAGTTTGAACTGGGTTGCGCGTGTTAGGCTAGCGTGGGATGCTCTCCAGCTACGTAGTGAGGTAGAGTCGATGGCACGGCGACATGACAAGGGATGTGGACGTGCGCAAGGGCTGGAGCCAGAGTCTCAAGGTTTGATGGACGGGTTGACAAAGCCGCGAAGGGTGTCGAAGGTTTCATGACGGAGGATAAGGTGTGGATGAAGGAAGGGGTTCAAGACCGAAGTGCTGGGATGACAAAGTTGATGCTTGACGGATGGCGCACGGACCAAAGCATGCAAAATGTGATAACGAGGGACGGCTGTGGAGAGGGGGCCCCCAAGCATCAGAGTGGAGGAATGCAGCACCCTCAACGCATGTGTAACTCGAGGCCCCTGCCGTCAATCCTAAAAGGGACTAGCGCGTCTACGGGGCTACCCCCGTGGCCCTTGCCGGATTCCCGCCAGTCCCTCATTCTTAATTTTTTCTCTCCGTGGCTTTCCCGACGATATCTTCCTTGGTAGGGGGGATGATTGACCGGCACGCACGATAACGGGGAAGACGCGTGACGCGTTTTGAACGGAGAGAGGGAAGGGTTCCCCCAGATGATGGAGGAGAAAAGGTCAGATTTCCGAACAACAGACGGTCGAAGACGGTCGAGAATGTCGATGGGCACAAACCTTAGTCTGTACAGGGCCGTGAATCACTGGGGACGCCCCCATGGACGATGCTTTCTCGTGAGCGACTGACGGACCATGTCCGTGTGGCCAAGAGCCTCCCGTCGTTGTGTAGCCGAGTCGCAGTCTGCAGAACAACACATATCTCGACCTTTTTCTTCTTCTTCTCGTCTTGCTTGGCCCCCCCCGTCGTCACCGGACCTTGTAATCGATAGCACATTGTTCTTCTCCTTCCTGCCCCGCTGCTAGGCACTTGCCGGGCATCTGGGCACCCGGAAGAGCTCGTCATCAGGGGTCGCGCAGGTCGTAGAATTACACCGATAGCGCATCACCGTGCAGCAGCGCATCTCGGTAGCAGAGTCCCATGGCCATGGCCAGAATAGAATAAACCACAGGTGGCTATTGCTGCTGGGGCTACCACCAGCGAATGGCGCGTCACCAGCTTGCAGCCACAGCGTCTTCCCGTGCTGCATGCCTCACCTTCTGGGCCATTTCTCTCACCCCCATCGACCGTTAAGCGCCCAGCACCATGGGCCCGGCCGAAACGGGTCTAGCGACCGTGATCCAAAATTAATTCCAGCCAGTCAGCGGCCGCCATTCCTTCCTTTCCACGACTCCCGTCACCTCCTCACCCGTCCACTTTGAGATCCGTTCGTCTAGGCGGGCGGCAAGAGAGCAAAAATACATGGGCGAATCTGACCGACTGACCATTGACCGTCGTCGCCCGACACGACGCTGCTGGGAAGAATTGGACAACAACCTGCCCACCGCAACCTCACACCTGCAGGCCATGCAATACTCACGGCCATGGCGGAGACCAAGCGGATGCGGATGCGCGGATATGAGAACCTCGACTCGTCGTCCCGATTGATCGTTTCCCTTTCTTTCCCTTTGTTTTCCCAATTCCTGCTTTTCCCCCTCCTCTCCCTCTTCCCAACAGCGTGGTACCCTATCCATATCCGGTCTTACACTTTTGTGTTGGTTCCAACACGCAGCGACTGAACACCATCCATCCCAATTAATTACGCTTTTACAAGAGGAAAGGGAAAAAGTAAAATAAGACCCTTGTTCATCGCATCGCATCCACCGCATAGCGCATCGAGCCGCATTTTCAAAAGCGGCATAGCAGCAGAAGCACAGATAGGAGAGAGAGAGAGAGCGAGAGAGGGAAAAAAGCGGACACAACAGCCACTCCCCTGTTGCAACCGAAACGTCAGAATAGCCTCGGAGCCCCCTCGTCAAAGCGCCTCTAACAGAAGTCGTCTCAACTCTGCCCACCACCTGTCGCACCTGGCCCTGCCGTCCGATCTGTATCGCCTCTCGGATCGGACTGATACAGCTCCTTCCAACTGCGAAACCCCTCCAGCGTCTGATCTACCAATTCGTCCAGTACATCACCAAGAAACCCACCCCCCTGCACTGGCCCGTCCGCCGTCCAGTTCGCCCCCGCCAGTAACTCTGTTGTTTTTCCCGCCTTGCTCTCTTTCCCATCCACCCATCCAGCAGGCCGACGAACAGCACCCTGCTCAATAGCCGTTTACGAGGTTTCATGGGACACCTGACATCCGAAAAGTTGGCTCCGACATCATCATTCACCCCTCCATTCCGCATCGCACGGCACCACCAGCAAGCCTCCTCCACCACCACTCTTCATCGCCGGATTCAAGTCTATCCAGCCCTCAGCGACAGGCCTCCCCCTTCATCCTGGTCCCCCTTCAAGAACCGATTCTCGTCCTGTACCATCCTTGTCTAGCGAGCCTCAGGCCCGACAAGTCGAAGAAGCCCACCGCCGTCAGTGCCGCTCGGCCTTGACCTCAGCCGTCATCCGGATCGTCTCTTTATGACTTTCCCCCCACCCGCTTCAAGATTCATCTCGTCTTCCTACACCTCTTCTCCTTCACCCTCATTTTTCTCTTCTTCTTCTTCGTTGTTTCTCGGCTAGGTCGAAGAGTCAAAAGTCAATCCTCGAGCCCTCGCGACCAACGAGATTCCTTTCTTTCCTTCGCTGCTGGCTCAGATCATTCTTTATTTAAGCTATCCAAATCCGTTTGGTTGGTATCTTTTTCCTCCGTGTTCACTTGCTATTCTTCATCGAGTGCGCCACTTCGGGTATTTTAAGAGACGTTTTTAATACGGGGATCGAGAAGGAAAGAGACTGGGGAAAAGAAAGACATTGGCACCGCGACATTGTGGTAGACTGGGTTTGCTGGAATTCATCGTATCGCTCTCGCCCGACGCCCCTCCCGAGCCGCGACCCTATTCGCCAACTCGTCAATACTGTCGCAGGTCGACACCCTAATACGCCAACACAAAGGAGGAGCATCCAACCCAAATCAAGATGTCGGGTGATCTCAGCTTTGGGGTCTTGGTACGGAAGCAGTTTACTCCTTCCAAGCTGCTCTTCCACTTCCTCTTCTGGACCTTCCACTGGGGCATTTTCGCCTATGGATGGTAAGCTTTCCTGCCTGGTCTGAACTATCACCTTAGCTGCATACTGACTCCCTTTCAAGGTGGAAGCAAGCCGCGGACGCGAGATTGGCGGGCCTGAACACCCTACAGTACTCCGTCTGGATTTCAAGAGGTGCCGGTTTGGTTCTCAGCGTCGACGGAATGCTCATTCTGCTTCCGGTCTGCCGAACGGTCATGCGATGGATCCGACCCAAGCTCCGCTTCCTACCCCTCGACGAGAACCTTTGGCTTCACAGGCAGCTTGCGTACTCGCTGCTCATGTTCACCATTCTGCACACCTCTGCTCATTACATCAAGTAAACCCCCCGACCCGCCACAAGCTCGCAGATGCTAACACGCACAGCTTCTTCAACGTCGAGGCAACGCAGATTCGCCCGGTAACGGCCATCCAGATTCACTACGCCCAGGCTGGTGGTATCACCGGCCACACGATGTTGCTGTGCATGCTTCTGATGTACACGACCGCACATGCCCGCATTCGCCAGCAATCCTTTGAGACTTTCTGGTACACTCACCACCTTTTCATCCCCTTCTTCTTGGGACTGTACACCCACACCACCGGCTGCTTCGTGCGTGACACTGCTCTGCCGTTCTCCCCGTTCGCCGGAAAGGACTACTGGGACCACTGCATCGGTTACCTTGGTTGGAGGTGGGAGCTCTGGACCGGTGCTTTCTACCTCATGGAGCGTACCTACCGTGAGGTTCGCGCCCGTCGCCGTACCAAGATTACCCGTGTCGTTCGCCACCCCTATGGTCAGTTTGCCATCTCGCAGTTCGTTCTTGCTGTGATACTAACTCATTTTCAGACGTCGTCGAGCTTCAGTTCAACAAGCCGTCGTTCAAGTACAAGGCCGGCCAGTGGCTCTTCCTTCAGGTTCCTTCGATCTCCAACTACCAATGGCACCCGTTCACCATCACCTCTTGCCCATTCGATCCCTACGTCTCCGTTCACGTCCGCCAGGTCGGTGACTTTACTCGGGCTCTCGGTGACGCTGTTGGTGCCGGATCTGCCCAGGCCAAGCTCTACGATGGCGTCGACCCCATGGGAATGTACGAGGTCGCTCTCCAGAACGGCCAGCAAATGCCCGATCTCCGCATCGACGGACCGTACGGAGCCCCCGCCGAAGACGTCTTCGAGAACGAAATTGCCGTGCTGATCGGTACCGGTATCGGTGTCACCCCTTGGGCCTCGATTCTCAAGAACATCTGGCACTTGCGCAACAGCCCGAACCCGCCTAGCCGTCTTCGTCGTGTCGAGTTCATCTGGGTTTGCAAGGACACCGGCTCGTTTGAATGGTTCCAAACCCTGCTCTCCTCTCTAGAGGAGCAGTCTAACGAGGCCGCCCGTGTTCCTGGCGGCTCGGGTGTTGAGTTCTTGAAGATCCACACTTACCTCACCCAGAAGCTGGACATGGACACGACACAGAACATTGTGCTCAACTCGGTTGGTTCCGACCACGACCCCCTCACCGAGCTCAAGTCCCGTACAAACTTCGGCCGACCCAACTTCTCCAAGCTCTTCAGCACTATGCGCGACGGCATTCTGGACAGAACATACCTCAACGGCTTGGAAGGCAGCATGCGCACAACTGTCGGTGTCTACTTCTGCGGTCCTTCTGCTGCTGGTAAGTCCCAAACCCCCCAAGATGCACGAACATTTGCTAACAGGCCTCTCAGCTCGCGATATCAAGACGGCTTGCAAGGATGCAACCATCCGCGAAGTAAACTTCCGATTCTGGAAGGAGCACTTCTAAACGGGAATATGCCCATTTTCACACAAACCAAAAGCACAAAAAACAAGCAACTTCAGCGACATTGTTGGGCTCTGTACATGTAGGAGGAAATTATGCCGGGAAACGATACCTACAGATGTCGGAAGCTTCCCAGCAACGAGAAATTGGGGAAGACGCCCCGAGGGACGCCGGCTGCATGGCGGCAAGCGGAACGGCGTTGGCTGGAATGCATTAAGACACCCCTTCTCAGCGATGTTCATCATCTTACATCTTTTGCCGCCACCCACGCCTACATTCTATTGTTTGTTACCCGTCATGGGGCGTGGATGGTTGGCGGTCAGTGTTCTCTCACATATATAAGGCCCATTATATAACATTTTTCAAGTACAGCAAATGGTTCATTCCTGTCTTAACTGTTCCTGTATTGTTTAACGGGAGAAGTCGCAGAATATCGACCCAGTTGAATAGGGCCATGTCACACAACTTCATCTAATATGCTCAAGTCTCAGTACGAACCGCTGTCAAATGCTGACGTGAACACCTTGCTTTCACCGGATGTCAGCGGCCCGCTGTGCTGACTTGATCCGTCAAGACAGGGGATGCCGGTTGAGGCGATGTAGTGCATAAAGTCGCAGGGAATAGGCGGTATGATGTTTTGTCTTCTGGCGGTTGCCAAAGGCCTTCCGCCCATGCGGTCTAGCCGGCGGGATGAAGTCGACGCTGCCCCGGTCTCCTGTCCCGCAGCTGCCGGGGCTGCTGCCGTGTGGTTGGGCCAGAAGCCTGGGCCCCACTTGGCCACAAGACCCCACTGCCGTGATTTGAAAACGTGCCTGTACAGTATCCCAAGAGCCCTACGGTGGCCTTTGCGGAGAGTGAGCCAGCCTGAGTAGGGAGAGGAGGGACTTGGCTCTGACGATCAAGTGGAGAAGGGGGTTGATGCCGTGGTGGTCGGTGCTGGCGATTGCTGGTTGCGTGGTTCTGGGTGCCGTCGCATTCCAAACCGTTGGCGTTTTGGGTCCGTTGAAAGGGTCCCGTGGCATGGCTTGTGCTGGCTGGGGGCGGCTACACGATCTGCCGGTCGGAGTGGTTCGGTCAGTGCTGGCAAGCCATTCGGGGGGGGGGAGCCTCTCTGCTTGCTGGATGGCAACCGATGGATAAGAGGATTGAGGGATCAGCACATAGTTGAACGGTCACGGTTGGTTGATGGTATGATTGCGCCATGATGGGAGCCGACACGGAACGGCGGGGGGCGTTAGGGAAGACATCCCGGTGGGGGGCTACGAGCAAGCGCAGTACACGAAGTAAACAGGTGGAGAGGGTCTGGTTTGACGTGCCCAAGGCAGGCAAAAGAGCGGCGGTCCAGTGACGAATGAGGCGGTCTCGGGTCGGCTGCGCGGTGGAGGGCGACGAACATGACGTCTCTGTTTGCGGTTTCGCGTCCAAGTCGGCGCTTCGGATATCTCCCGAGGTTTGTTTATACTGGGTGAGTGCCTGGTGCCCTTGCGGACACGGACAATGCGTTGCTGAAGAACAAAACTCCCCGATTATCTTGCGTTCCCTCCCCGTTTCTGAGCAGAATTATTTTTTATTTTTCGAGGGGTGAGCAGATTGTTGGAAACTCGACGGGTTCGGGCCCATCGTCTGACGCGTCGCCTTGGGGGTGTCACTTTTTTTTCTTTCTTCGCCTTCCTGTCGTTCGTCTTCACCTTGGGACGGTCGAAAATAGGTGCATAGCTGCCCTGTGCGACGCTGAGCTATTTCTGTTGGCTGGAGAAAGTTTTAGAAAAAGTTCGTCCCAAAGCCCCAAAACGCTTTTAATCTTGTGTTGTATATTGGGTTTGAGGGTTGAGATGAGTTTCATCGCGGATTTTGAGATGGAGTATCTGATGCTAATTTGAAGTCGCACTTGGAAAAGGCGAGATGGCATTCTGATATGAACGTTTATCGATTGATCTTTCCAGAGATGAAGGCAGATGAAGTTGGAAAGTGTTCGGAAAGCGTTGATGATGGCAACTTCGCTAATACGACATATGGTGACCATCTTCATCAAGTACTCAGGCTCAACTTAGAGCTGCTGTGACACAGCCAACTTTACACGTCAGGTGTCATCCATTGAGAGAAGCCATGAGCTGCATGCACAAACGAGTCTTACTATTGTTGTATTAGCAACATGCGCTGAAGTGATGGCGGTCGGGGAAGCTGGCGCGGTTTGCAATGTAGTCTTTGGAGTTACCGACAAATATCTCTTTTCTCCAGATTAGGCGTCCTTTGAGTAATGGCGGGGTTGAAGACACTCAGTAAGGGAAGTAGTGGCTGCCTTTGTCAACCACATTTCACCGTTGTATTCTCGCAAATATTCTTGATACGAACAGGCGACAGGGAAAACAGAGAGGAGATATGGAGGCCATCGGGATGAATGTTTCTTCGATGTGTCTCTTCCAAATACCCCAGTCGCCCTGCTTTGAGGATTCAAGCTACAGTCCCGGCGATTAAGATGAGACATGAACGATGGTTTTAGTCAAAGTTTTGCATAGAGCCCAGATTGCTTGTGTTGCATATGCTACACCTAGAGATCTCGTTAAGACAGAGTACGTGTGCATCTTAACCTAATATGATAGACTCCCTGCTCAAACCTAATCCTTCTACTATCTCTACCCATTCAGTATCCTCAACTAAATTGATTATTCCGCTTCCTACCCTTTCAAATACGCTGAGGCCCTCTTCTGTTACATCCGTTTCTGTCTGTACAACTCCCATAATATGATCACACGTATTGGACACCCACGAGTCAGCTCCATTGATCCATAATAAAGGACAGAATACAGCCTTTACTTTCTCTTCCGACCTTAACATATCGTACATGGCATTAGCATCATCCACAACTATGATGATATCTTCAATCCAATCCAATATACTATTGGGCTTCGTAATATGGAAGGAAAATCGACAGTATGAGTCTTGTTCGTGATAAAAGTCTAGCTCTCCCTCAACGAGAAAGACACTGAGTTGGAGATAGACTGAGGGAATTTGCGTTGCTTCAGAAACGTAACTAATAGAGTTGTTGATGACTTTCTCAACAACTGCTAGAGACGCGTCACTGTTCTCTATATTAATACCCGGAAACGTTTCGTTGAAATGCACCGTCGCATCAACCGACGCCCAACTCCAGGTTGGGGTTCTGAGGGAGGTTTGGGTGCCTCCCTCGTTTCTCTCGAATGAAATTCTTGAGGTCGGGTTTGCAGAACTGACTCCATGCGAGCTGAAGCAGCTTGTGCTCCAAAACAGACTTCTTGTGAGTGTTTTCCGAAAGTGGCCCTTGACATATTCGTCCCCCATAAGGTCTGCCATGTGGTCAGCTATCGCTGAGACTGCAACCAGTTTGTCCCTTTCCGGAAATGATAGAATGCGGCCTGAGTATCTTTGAATCAGGCTATACCATGCAACCAAGAGTAGGTGGGGATCAAAGGTGGATGGCAGTGATTGTCCTCCCACGGAAAATATGGTGTCCTCGGGAAGGTGCGAGGTTCCATGTGGAAGTGACTCGGATGCGTCCGGTAATTGCTTGCACTTCCAAAAAACTTCCCCAATACCAAATCCAACGAAGCGCGAGGGAAGTAGCCTTTCCTGCAAGGCCCATGCACGCGATCCAAGAGGTAGATCGAAGAGTGCGTCTCCATAGTACGTTCTGGATACAACAAAGCCAGTGTGGTAGGGGAATAGATCCTTATCGAAGAAACCTTCTGTGTTGACCTCAAACGGGGCTGCAAACTTCGGACTCGGGCCACAGAAAACGCTCTCATTTGGATTTGTAGGTCGATAGAGAGCGAGGCAAATTGTGCAGTTGGAGTACACATCCTTCATCTTTTTGGACTCGCGTGACCAGTCTTCTAGCTTGTTTTTGCCTTCTTGGATAATGCAAAGGCAATCAATCCAAATATATCGAACTCCCAGGCCTTTTGTGAAATCAATAGCTTCACGAAAGGCAATGGGCAAATCGCTACCATGGATTCCCAATTGCAGACGCTCCATATTTGAATCTGAGAGACGCAGAAATTCATGAGGCTCCGGCCCCCAACAATAGCTTAACGCAGCGTACGAGCCTGTGATAGGTTCTTGATCTGTGATGACGAGTCGAATCTTTGATCCGTACAGGTCAAGGAGTCGCGTAGGATATGAGGTTGGTTCGTCGTGGGTTACGCATTCGTCATGTTCGTGTGAGCAAGTATCCATCCACTTCAGAACAGCTTGAGTACAGTCCAGTAGTGGGAGCTGCCCATTCCTGGCCCCGACATTGGGAAACGAATCGAGATTACGAACAGGATTCGGAATGATGTGATAATCTACTGTAGTCCATGCTTCAGGGTGCTGGACGCGGAATTCAAGATGAATATAGGGCTCTAGTCCCTCCTCTGAATAAACGCAGGTTGCATATGTCAAGTCTGTCGGCGCTCTATTTTCCCGAGTAAACGATAATAAATCATTACAAAAAGTACAGCCATCTGACGCAGACCTGGCGAGAGACGCTATATCGGGTTGATGACTTTGGTAGGTATTCCTCCCTGTCGGTCGTTGAAAAATAGGGATACATGCGTCGCAGAGCATCCTTGCTAACAGTGTGTTCACTTTTTGAGGAAGAGTCGTATTACGTAGATGGAGCCCGTAGCACAGAATTGAATAGGTTGAGGCAAATTAAGAGAGAAGAAGGTGATATGATGCAAAATGGCTAGTCTGAGGGGTAATGTCAGCTTAACAAAAGGCGCGGGGTGATATTGCCAAGGCTTCATCGCTGAAGCCGCTCATTTGTGGAAACTACCTCACCCTGGCTCTCGGTTAACCTCGGAGCTGGGCGGCTCTGTCGTCCGCCCTAGGCCTGCCGATTTACGAGAGGTTCTTCTCCCGAGTTGTGTGCTTCAGCCATACCTAAACGATGTAGTGGCACCAACGACTGTGCGAAAGCTCCTAATTTCCTCTCCCGATAATAAGCAGTGGCAAACAGAATAACTGTTCATAATGTGTGACTCCCATGGGCATAGCCCAATTAAGACCGTGAATAACAACAAACGGGTGCTACTCATTTAGCACCGATTGTACTGATGTGTTTGAGTGATATAATTATTCTTATCAGAGAAGCTGATAGGATTTGCAGTGACAGTCTCTAAAGTTACTGCCAAGTGTCTCTATCTCTTAGTTGGGCGTCCTTTGAAAGTGATAATAGGTTCATCGGTATTAGCGAGGTGAGCAGCGACAAATTCTATCAATATTAATCTCCCATTTATTTCTCGCAAGTGTTCTTGATAAATGTTGGAGATGACAAGACAAACAGAAGCGGAGATGAGGCTCTCGGGATGGGATTTTTTTCAATGTCTTTGTGAGTACGTCAGTCGCTATGCCTTAAGGGCCAAATGCTAATATTCCGGCAATTTCGGCCCTCAGGCATGTGTGAAGTTTCTAGCCAAGATTCTACATAGAGTCGCAGTTGCTCATGTTGCATTCGCCGCACCGATACCGTCTCCAATGGGCGTGAAGTACACTTGGACGAAAACATTACAGGGAGCAACTATGCCGTCAACCATTCAAGTGCCGGACTGTATCGATGATGATTCTGCCAATCAGTCTACCCACCCGTTCAATTTCAGGCATAAGTCAATGATGTCGTACTGCAATATGGGGACCGACCATCTTGTCATCCTGTACAATATAGCAATGTGAGAGTTCATGCGAATTCCTGCCGTTCTTCTCCGGCTTCGCTCATCCCGGATTTGTTGGTTCCAGCGGGTAGAAGCTAGTTCTTCCAAATCAAGACTAAATTTCGACAGTACGGAAGAGAAAGTGTGGAATGGATTCTCTCTTCCTGAGAGAACCCGTGTATACGATCGTATCCGGGTTAAAATTTAGGGTGAACCAAAGATTTATTTTCCGTAATTATCTTCCTAACTACAAGACTTGGCTTTCGTACGCGAGATATATGATCTCGTACGTCCCTGAGTCAGTTCGGCATGAATATACTTTGATCCCCTTAATGGATAACCGAGGGCCGAATATCCAGTTTGTGCCCTTTGCCATGATGTGTGTCCTTGAGTCGTGCATGTCGTACAACCAGCTGGTGCTGTTATTCCAACAGAAAGACTATATGGCAACTTCACACCTCTCTTCCGCGCACAGCTCCCGCAACTGTCCCTCGTGTTCTACCTGCAGTAATCACTCTTTCCACTACCGCCATCTTCACAGTTGCCGCAGTATACATTCCAGCGGATCCATCCGTCACTACCGCAATGGAAGAGAGAATGCCTCTCATACGGGTCTCGGGTAGGAAGCCCGACTCTCTTGAGCTCATTGTCTATCTCGCGCATGTAATTTCCTTTGTTCTGATAGTCAGCATAGCACACAAAGAGTGAGAGGAGAGGAACTTGCCTTTTTTCAGCAAGTTGTAGCCGCAGTACTCAAGACCCTCAGTACAAGCCTTGGCCTCGGCAATGGGTAACAGGACACCTGTCAATGCGAGAAGGATCGTGATGGGCTTCGTCATGATGGTTGTGCTGGCAGGAAGGCTATTGAGAACCGGAAAGTATGGTGGAAATGTTCAAGGGAAGGAGTGTGTTCTAATGAAGCTGCTCTGATGGTTCTGTCTTGCTTCCAACGACTTCTCAAACTTGGGAAGATGCTAAACTTATAGTTCTATGCTCCTTGAAATCGATTGTCTGATTATCTCCAAGTTCCCATGTCAGCGCTCCAAAGATGACAGCCATCAAATGTTGTCTACCCCGATGGCCCTAACTGAGTACCCAACAGAGTTGCCTCTTAGCATGCAGCTTGTGGACCTGTGCTTACTTACTGCGGAGTTCGAGGTCAATCCTGCGACTAATGGTGAGGAACGAAGACGTATGCATCGCCGACTATTGATAGTAGTTATCATCTGCATCCGCCACTTACTGCGGTGCGTTGTTGAGTGCTGATGCGATGTTATCCGCCTAAGTCACTGGTCTTACAGGACTAGGTAGCAACTTGTCGCACAGAGCTATTGAGCCTATACTCTTCCTTTATCTACTCGCAAAATAGATGTACAGAGACGCCTGATCTACATACGATACCTTGAAATGCGCTTCATCAACACTACCGAAAAGAGATCCAAGAGTCTCCATGTCCAATCAACCCTTTTCGGCAAGTGGATGCGGAGCTTGGCTTTGAAGGCTTTTGCAGCCCATTTCCCCCTCCTCGTAGGCGAAGGATACCATGGAACAATGTTTCACTAATCGTAAGAACATGAGCATTTTGTAATAAGCTGCATTCAGCTGGGAAAAAGCGGTCATGTTTACCTGCAGTAAGATGACAACTGGCTAGCATACTTTCGTTGCTAGTTGAACTACATGTCTTGGCATGTCTTGGCATACATATAGGGGAGCGGAGAAAATGTTGTAAACAAACTTAAGAACTGACTTGTGTATGAAGAGACAGAAAAGGTTCGGCAACAGGCGATTAGTCATGGGGATGGGCGCGGCTTGCTTCTTCTTGGACTTCACGATGAGAGCTCGTTGAGCTCATAGCATCGTAAAATGAGCAGACCGGAGCTGGGTTCTGGAACACTAACTTGTAGAGACGCTGTAAGCATAGCTATATCTTATTGGGGGGAAACGCCACGCATATTGCGTGGGGAAGTAAATGATATTTAGTCGTATCCGTTGCAAAAGGCAGCATCGCGGACAAATGCCTCGCATCGGGGAGTCCGGATTGACAGTTGATTGTAAATGTCTCGTTGGCTCCTCACTTATCCACTTAATGCACGGGGCTCACCAAGCACTTGCTGAGCTGGTTGTCTGCATGAGACCTTATTCAAGCCAGCTTTCAAGGCACTTTTTGCCATTAGTTCTATGCAAACCATTTCTTTCGGCTGGGGTGGGCAACGCTAACTTGCGATGGCTATATTGAGGCTCAGCGTTATCCTTCGCACCTATCCCTTGACCCCTCTGTAACAATTTACACACCCGAGCGCTATATGATAGTACGATGGGCCAAAAAAAGAATCAATGAGAATGTGAAAAGGCCTTCCAGCTTCAAAATTTATGTTTTGTAGATTTTGGTAAACGAACGTAATGTTTGAACGCTGCATGTGCAGAATGCAGATAGTAAGCTTATTGCACCTCAAACAGCCCACATTTGCAAATGAGCTGGCCTGGGCTTTTCTTTTGCATAAACTTGCCAAAATGACAGAATGTTGGCACACGTATCCACTTCAGCTGCGGCCACTAACCATGCAGTATAAGCCGGAGAACCCCGTCTGTGTCTTGCATCTCCGCTGGGCTGGCATCAAGCGGTACAGTCGCCAAGATAATTGGTACACGTAAAGAAAAGATGCTGGTAGCCCGTACGAGGGGTTGTTCCTTCACGCCACTAGATTTCAAGTCGCTCCAGCTTCATACTTTATGATGAACCTCTCCTAAAGCAATAGAATTACTAGCGACTATAAGTATATCGCCTTCGCAACCAAAGTTCTGTCACCACCAGGGCCAGTGTCTTAACATTTTCTCAAGTACAAACATCTCATCTACATTTTTCACAACTGTTTCTACACTACCCGCGAATCATATAATAAGATGCCTCCAACTCTAGCCCGGTTTTGCTCACTGCTAGCAACGCTGTTCATGGCGACTGCTGTTCTTGCTGAGACCGGTGTCACCACCCGATACTGGGACTGTTGCAAGCCGTCGTGTGCTTGGCCTGGCAAGGCACAGGTATCGGAAACCGTGCGAACTTGTAACAAGAATGACAACTGGCCAAACCCGCTCAACTCCAACGCGCAGTCGGCCTGCAATGGTGGTGACGCGTATACATGCAGCAACAATGGCCCATGGGCTGTCAACAGTAACCTGGCGTATGGCTTTGCAGCAGCCAAACTTGCTGGGAAATCCGAGCAGAATTGGTGCTGCGCCTGCTACAAGTAAGTTTAAATTGCTCCCAGCGAGCTCAAGCAGTGAAACATGAAAACCTGGAGGGTCGATGGCGATGACATTATCACTTTTTTCCAACTCAGCTAACAGTTTTACTTCCACTAGACTTACCTTCACGTCAACCTCCATTGCCGGGAAGCAGATGATTGTCCAGGTGACCAACACCGGCGGTGAATTGGGAAACAACCACTTCGATCTCGCTATCCCTGGAGGCGGTGTGGGTATGTTCCCACAGGGATGTCAATCGCAGTTCAATGGCGCCTGGATGGGTGACACATATGGCGGCTACCGGAGCAGGAACGATTGTTACAATCTTCCCGCGGGCCAATTCCGCGACGGCTGCTTCTTCCGCTTTGACTGGTTCCAGAACGCTCAGAACCCAACCATCGAGTTCCAAGAGGTGTCTTGCCCGCAAGCTATGATTGACAGGACACACTGCGGCCGCTGGAGTGCTAGGGGCTTAGTCGACCAGAGCCAAGACAGGCTCTCCGAACAGGTAGGAGAAGAGTTGTAGATTGGCCGAAGAACCATTCAGGTCATAGCACTCGGCTCAGTAAGGGACTGGAAACTCCGCCATTGCATTAGGAAAGAGAGTAACAAGAATGAAAAAAGCCATACTTGACAGTATTTGGGAGTTGCATCAGGATCACGGGAAGAAAAAAACCTACGGTAACCATGGCCATCAGGATGAAGCCAGAAGTTCACGACGATGAGCAAAATCTCATTAAGGGCAAGAAAAAGAGTGTGAAGCTGCTGCAAAGTTTGGGGGGATGAGATAAAGGGCGTTGGTTGCTGTCTGCAATTAACAACCTTGAGTTTGCAAAGGATTCCTCTAGTCATTATTGAGGACACTGGAGAGGAAGATACGGACTGATCGGAGAAATCGAAAATTAGTTCATTAGATTACACGCCCGCTGGTTTATGACGTTAGTTACTGCTAGTCGCTGGAAACTTAGAGCAAGACCACTGCCACATAGTTAGTTTTTAATAATATCTCCAAGATAGGCTTGGATGTTTGCTTCCATGCGGTGCCGGAGAGTTTAGAGACACAATGAGCATTGGCGAATGAAAAGCACGAGCTTCATTGTATGTTAACCTCTAAAGGTCTAGCCCACCAGCAGTTTCCGCAACCCCGTTCGGAGTCTCCGCCCCCACCTCGTCCGCCGATTATCAAAGGACAGAAAAATCAAATGACGACAACGACAGAGAGTCAGGCATGTTTAGCCGAGTTGTGCCGCGTTGATATACAGCTAGAGAAATTAGCAAAAGCAGGACCAATAATACGACAGAGACTTTGGGTCGGGTCGATTTGTTTGCCTCGCAAAAGCTCGACTTCTGAGACATGGCCCCCTTGGCTGGGGATACATCACTTCCAAAGGTTAGACTAGAAATTTAGAATGAATTTCTTGTTACGTTAAAACAACCCTGGATATTGCCTGCCTATCGGTCGCAGCAAATTCTGCATGTGTTCATGACAGACCGTTGAAACCCGCCAGAAACTCGCTGGGCAATGAATGGTCGATGCCAGGGAGCAGGGACTCACTCTACAGCCTGTAACTTCTCAACGAGCAGGTCACCGTATGAATATTGCTACTTTTGGCAAACGTCGAGTGGCGGTTTCAGATGGATTGACAGCCATGGAAGGCATGAGAAGTTGAGCTACCAGTGACTCTGAACAGCTTTGATTTGGTTCCAATGGCAGGAATGAATTATGTCCAGGTGCTCCCGAATCATACTGGCATATGGATCACAACACCTCTATGAGCCTCCGATACTCGTATAACACGACACCAAATCATTACGGATGTCACCAGAGTACTAAACATGTGAAGACAAGACCATGATTGCAGGAAGCCTGATTTCGGGCGTCACCCGTTGATCTTGAAGAACATCGGTTCGCTCAATCAACGACTGGATGTGCTACTGGTCTTGTTACTACCGCTACCCGGCAAAGATCACAATCTCGCTAGTGCTACCATCACTCCATTTGATGTAACTCTTGGCGGTCAGAAGTCTTTTACAGATCGCGACTCGAAATATCCCTCTGTTCTGTGCATTGCAGACTAAAAGCGGTTGATGCCCGTTAGAACAACATCTTCCGCCGAAGATATAAACTGCTGGCAATCCTCCTTCAGAATCTTTTCTCCGCTTCTATAATTGCTTCAGTTCGATCCGTCATCACCGTCATTAGTTAACGTTTCCTGGCTTTCCTGGTGTGCATCTCCCTCACAACTCGCCTCCCGCACGCCTACACCTACCTACACAGCTGAGGCCTGTGGTTAGTGACAGCCATGTCAGAAGTCCAGAACCCGCCGCTATGGTTCTACACTGACGAACCCTTGAGCTTCGACTCGGAGAAGCTCGGCCGGGTCAAGCCAACCCTAGCCCCCGCTGACGACACGGGCTACGGCCTGAGTGTAGCTGAGCTAAAGAAGTACTTTGGCATCGACGCCGTACGATTCGGCAAACTCCCCAAGCGCATGATCATACCCGTCCTTCATAGCTGGAACATTGAATACCAGTGGTACCGGACCGAGGGCTACCTCTACCTGGTCGAACCTGTGGAATGAGTGCCGACCGTGTCCCGCGAGAGATCGCACCCTCTTTCGTGGGTCAAGACAACCATCAAAGAGGAGACGGAGACCATAAGCGAGACAAAATTAATGGCCAACGCGTCGGCATCGCTGTTCATCTCGGCAGACGGCTCGTACGCGGGCATCACGGCCTCGGCCAAGGTGTCGAGCGACATCAGTTTCGGCTACAGCGTCGAGTCCTCGCACAGGGAGACGTCCGAGTCCAAGGTGGACGTGGGGAGCACGTTCGTGGCGCAGCTCTTCGTCTTCCCGAACCTCAAGTGCAAGGTCATCAAGCAGCAGCGGATCGTATACACCATTGACGAGCCGATCTGGAAGATGAAGATCCCCGGCGGGGATATGAACTGGGGGCCGCGGCAGATCGCTGTGGGCCGCCTCGACGGCAACTATCCCAGGATCAGTCCCGTCCCGACGAAGGGCAAGGGCCTGGGGGAGATCGCCCAGCTGTGTCCCATCTTCACCTTTGTCGACGGGAGTGAGGACGAGATGAACACACTCATCAGCCGCACGGACTGGGAAAAATGGAGTCTCTACGACTCGTACCCGTGGACGGAGCCAACGAACCAGGCCATCACGGTTGCCGTCCCGGACAATAAATGCACCTTCAGGCCAATGGTGAGGTGGGCCGCCCTGTTGAGACTCTTCCACAGCCCCGGGCATCTGCAACACTGGTTGATTGGCCACAAAGCTGACCAATATCACATTGACAGAACGACGGCTGATGCGAATCTGGGCCAGATTCGTACGCTCCTGAGACATGGCATTATTCTGGAGAGTTCATGCCATCTTACCCTCTTTACTATGAGTCTCTTCACGATGAGTCTCATTGTGTCGGGAAGAACCTCACAGGGCCAAAGACAGTTGTCAGCCAAGACAGTAGCAATTTGTTTCAACTGGAGTGCTGGGAGAGAGAGTCGACAGCTGCCTGACCAATCAGGTCCAATTTCGAGATCAGCTATTCATTCGTTTGCGCACATCTTTGTTACAAATAGAGGCCACTCGCTGCCTTGGCCAGTTAGTCCAATATATTTAGTTGATCCACAAACCCACACGATTGTGGCTGGAGCCGATCTTGAGACCCATACCTTGTGTAGGGACTTGTCAGAATAGACATCTGGGTTGGAAGGATCACTGGATTCTTAAGCCCGCATGTATGCCTTGTACGGACTTTCTCGGCTGACTGAACTCGGCCTCAAAACCAATACAAAACAAACTTTTACTGTTCAGGATCAACCATCATATAGTTCCGATCTGCTTCATGATATCACACGAATTGCTCCAAAGACTCGAACAGTATGCAACGGCCGCAGAAGATTGGCAAAGCCATTCACCGAGATACCACTGGTAGATAACCAACAACAGTCCTCATCATCGCAGTAAAGTCAACACTGCTCCATCTTATGCATCTCAGATCAAGTGGCAGAGATGTTGAGTTGCACTAGTGTGGGTTTGTCCGTGGAGTTTCGTAAGAGCAGGGGGTGTAAGCATTGCAAAGGACGAGGACAACAGCAATCCCCATTGCGCAGAAACGAAGGAGTAAATACTCTCTTTTTTCAAGCAAGCTGAGGACATTGTTCTCAGACACGCATGTGTGCGATAGTAACCGGCACGCACGATTCCGGTCCTCGATGCACTCGCCAAGCCGCCCCAGCCCCAGCCTTGATCAAGTTGGGTACTGGGTGGCTACATCGCCGCAACTTGGGCCTCGGACAAGGGAAGACCCATCGCTTCAAAACTCGAGGATGATTTGCAACGACGTGACGAGAGCAGCAAATGTCAGAATCCCTCAGAATGTGGTGTTGATGGCCTTCACCCTCAACCCGAAGGGCGCGTCAAAGCAAAGTGCCAACCAAGCTCATCTCAACAGGACGCTTACCAAGCGCAGATAATACTCTGCGCTTAACGTGCGATTTACGAAAAAAAAGACAACCAGAAAATGCAGCCAAACTTCAAGGCAATTCACTCGACGTTGCGGAGATGGGACACTCAAGCTGTCGGGTATCACAAGCAACCGAAAGCCTCACCCTTGTGATTGAATGTTGAGAGGGTGGCGTTTGCTCCATGGCAAGCCCAACACAGGTGAAGGAGGCACTACGCGTTGGGCTTGTGGGTAGCTCGGTCATGTGAGTTTGAGCCGCAGACCAACCTAGCAATAGAGTGATTGGCCTTCACCGACCCCGTCGGTACACAAACCCTGTGTGACACTACCACCTCCACATGTACCAAAGAAACGGCGAGCAGCTGTCGAAGAACCCTTCCATTTTACAGCGACTGCCGAGGCTTTGTCTCACGACTTTGAAGTAATGCCTCCGTGGGAAGTGTGTCGGGTGACTGAGGCTGAAAGTCTGGTCCATCGCGTCGTCTAGACGCCGGGCGCCGACCGACCCAGAGGCCGTTCGCGCCCGCGTTGCCGCCCATCGTCACACCTCGCTGAAGCGGCTTCGGTCGGCGGGAGGTTCGCGAACCAGTCCGAAAGCGGCAAAGTGCGATGTCGGAGCTGGCCAATCCAGTTGAACCTACTGCCGGTGGAACCATTGTCTTTCATCCCGCCGTTCCTCCACCGCGCGGGATTTGAGACCTTCCATCCTCTTTCAGGAACCCAAACCTTTAGAAATGGGCAGATGGATGAAGACCTAGCCAGTGAGGGTCTTCGCCCCGTCACCGGCCGCCTCGTCAGTGGCCGGAGGATGCAGACCGAGACGAGCGATGAGCCCGGAAGGGTGGGGTCACTTGGGCTCACCGGGTCCCGACAAGGAGAGATGTGGCATCTGCTGCCTGTACCCGCCACCCTCTTTTTTCTTCCTTCTGTCCCTTCCCGTGTTGTGCAAGGACGGCAGGCGCCACCGATAGACCTGGTTCGGCCAGATGTGAGTGGCATATGCCGCGTTTGTTGTGGTTGGTCGCTCGCCATTTGACGGGTTGGGATGGTGAAATCGAAAGCCTGGAGAGCAGAAGATGCGTATCAAGAGACGTTCAGTAGTCGACTATAATGTTGTTTTCCTGCACACGGCATGCAAGCCGATGGAAGCAGACGGCGCGACGGCTATCTGAAGCGCGAATCCCACCAGTGTGTGCGTGACGTGCATATGCCGCTAATCATAGACACACATTGATGGTGCCAGGTCGCCGACGCGGCAGGAGAGTGTGGAAGGATGAACACAGACGTTCCTTAGAAGTGGAGACGTGCATACTGAACGGTCTCGATGTCGGCCCTTTGTCGAGCGAGGAGTCGACTGGAGTTGCAACGTTGATGCACCCAATCAAGGAGGCATAGCCACGGTGTAACTTGAGAGGGTGGCTGGTCAGTCGGCACAAGATGGCGATACCGCTCGCCCTCGACAGCTAAGCGATGTCAAGAAGCAAGACAAGATGAGCAGGCCGTCTTCATCCGTGATCCTTGTCACGGGCAAGCCAGACATGGGGGCAGCATATTGGGTCTTGGGCAGTTGCATCGCGTATCCGTAAAAGGCGAAATCCATAGCGAGAATGCAGCGAAACGTTGCGAGCTTCATTTTGTTCGAGGGGAAGTGCAGATGCAGCGGGATTGGGAGGCGGATGATGATTCGTGAACCAGGCCAGAAGAAAGAAAGATTCAGTTGCTAGTGTGGGGGGATGAGCGGAGACCTATCGGAAGGAGAGTTGCGGTGAGGCTGGCGGTATATCCCGGTGAGGGCACGGCGCCATTGGCTGAAGGGTGGCCGAGAGGAGAGAGAGAATGAAAGGTTGCAGCACTCTGGTGATTGTATCGTGGGGCGGCAGGGGGACGGTGGTTGTGGCCGGTTCAAAGGCAGCCAGCCTACCACGGAAGCGGATACTGAAGGTGAACAGGTGAGGATTGTGACCGGAGATGGGGAAAGATGTGGGTGCTCCGTTCCAGGTAGAGGGTGACTTGAGGCGTGACTATGAAGAGACTCGGCCCAGGGAGTTGTTGCGCCATGAGGTTAAAAACTGAGCTGGTCCTTGGGTCTCATAGGTAGTCTTGGAGCGTGGAATCGGTCATGTTTGTCTTAGAGCGTTGGGCCGCTGATGTCTGACTTGAAGTGTGGTTGACTACAAGATGAATCACACGATTGGCTACGGCTTATGGGAGGATTGAGTGGTTCCAAACGTTTCCATTGGAAATCGAGAGTTGGCGGGTAGTTGTTGGAGTTGCAGCCCAAAGGTGACAGAGCGACGACTCAACTACCCGATCTCGTTACTCGGTGGGCGGAAGAGCAGGGAGCGGGCGGGCGGGACGAGACTACGAGATGAGGAGGTGCGGCGCAGTGCAGCGCAAAGCGAAGGGGACGGTGGCAGGGACCGGACAGGGTCCACGTGGTGCGCATGACATGTCTTTCTTTGCCAGAGCCATTGGCATTGCATCCGTCGCCGCAGGCGCTCCCATCATCTGTCTCGTCGCGACTTGCCCTGCGAGGACGGGCATGGTGAAGTCGCCCTTGGCTCCGGTCGGGTAGGCAAGAGGCAGATTGTGACGAGGTGCACTGGTTGACTGACTGTGACTGACTAACTGTCTCGGAAAAAGGCACGAACTGAGGTAATGCGGCGTGACGAGGTGAGGTGGTAGACGTGCCGGGCTCAAGAGGTTGAGTTCCCAGTTCACGTCAGTCGCCATCTGGTTCCCGCGCTTCCCCATGGTCAAGCCGCACACATGCCAAGCGTACGGGACATGGCTGAAGTGCCCCTCAGCCGAGACATCGAGATCAAACGTACACACCATCTCTGGTCGGTGAGCGTTGTGGGTTGTTAAAGATCATCGGCCGGGCCGTAGACTTCATCTGACGGGCTGGGCTTTACTGACCATGCCTTGGTGGTTGCTCAGGGAGAGGGAGAGAGGCTAGCGCACCCTGCGAGACTGCCTGCCGGTCCGTCGACATGACGCATTTCCTTTTCCTTTGGACGAAGCGGGCTTCATCGTCTGTCGCCGTGCTCTGCCCCTCTGGCGAAGATACCCGTGTGTGCGCGGGTGTCAGTGTGTGTCCCAGACGGGGACGACGTCGGGTACCCATTCATCCTGCTGGACGCTGTTCACTAGGGTTTGGGAGACGGCTTGTTTGGTTTTGGTTTTGTCGACGGCCGTTGCAGTGTTGGCCCGAACGAGGAGCACGCCCCCATAATTCGCCCTTATTCAAGCATCTCGTCTAGATCTTAAAGTGGATCGTGGGGGGGAAAACGCGCGCTTTGAGGCATAGGAACACACCAATGACAGTGAGGAGATGATGCGGGAGGAAACGAGGCTTCGAACAGAAGGCTCGGAGCAAGGAGCAGCAGCGGTTTGGCGGCAGCAAGAACCGTCGCATTTTCTCTCCTGCTGGTCTTGTCCCTTCTTCTTTTTATCTTTGGTACTTTTCCGCACCTGCCAACCTGAGAATGGAGGAAGTTGCATTGCTCACCGTCGCAGCAAGTCACTCCCCTGCCAAAAGACATGACGATGTACCTTGGATGTGGGCTTGTCATGGGAGAAAAGAGGTGCTCTTTGTCCCCGCCTGGTGCAGCAAACTGTCTATCCGTCTATGGTCATCCCGCACTCACTACCTACCCTCTATCTCTCTCTCACTCTCTCACTCACTCACTCGCCATGTCATGCACTCGCATTTCTACTTTGCTGTGTCCCACATCCCTTCCCCTTCCTTTCACACCTTTTGCAGAATCTGGCGCGTGCGTGCGTGCGCGTGTGGAGGAGAGGAAAGGTCAATCACCCCCTGGACCCCTTCCTAGGGAGCCTTGACATGACATGCCAATGGTGCCCCACGCCTATGCCCTCCCAGGCCAAGGAGCTCTTTTCCCCTCCTTCCCCTCCAAGGATTGGGAAAACTAGAATAAAACGGTGCCGGGCCAAGCGCTCCGCAACGCCTGAGAAGTGAGGTGTCCCATGTATACCTGCCCAGATGCATCGCATGTCATGGCCTGGGGGTATGAGAGCAGGAAGAAGAAAAAGCCGCGGTGCAATGGCAGATGCAGCAAGTGCAGAACAAGTGCAGAGCAGGTGTGGGTGCGGCTTCCTTTCCGAGATGCGGTGCAGCTACCTAGATAGAGTCTCAAGGCCGAGTCCGTGTTTTGGGCATGCGCACGTAACGTGTTCTATTGGCAGTTGACATGCTATTGAGACGAGGTCTCTCGTGGGTGTAAAACACACACACACACACACACACGAGTAGAGAGAACAGGTGAAGTCGGCTGGCCCGTGTCGCGCGACCTTCAACCTCTCACTGATTCGCTCACTCACTTCCTCCGCCCGACCGACTTCTCTCCTCGTCGTTCTGTCGTGTCCTGCCAGGCTTTGGTTTTTTTCTTTTTTTTCTTCCTCTCCAAGCATCATTCCACCTGCTTGCCTTCGAAAAAAAGGCTAGTTGAGATCCGCTCTCATCTTGCATTGAGTTTTTGCAGGGAAGTAAACGATCGCCATGTGTGGGAAAGAAACTCAAGGTGAGGAAAACCTTGTGTCAAGAAGAAAAGACGATTTCGTAAACTGACATGAAGTCATGGGAGGGAAGTGAACAACCACTTCGAAAACCCACGACGCCAAGTCCACTGCCGGCAAAACCGTCTAGAAATCCGGGAGGCCGTCCCGGGTACTGTACTTTGCGGTGGTTCAACTTAGCAGCACCTGGCCAGCATTGACAAGAAGCAACGAGCAGCTAGCTAGCTGCACCTTGGCCTAGATCGGACATCGGGATATCGAAAGAAACAAACGTCCCAACAGCGCCGAAAACATCGGACCAAAATCCCAGACCCAGATCCAGACCCAGACCCGCTCGACAAAAGTCACAACCCTCACTCAGATCCCTTACGTACCGTACTCATTACTCACTCACTCAGCAGCAAAAAGCCCAAGCACCCAACTCTCCAAACCCCAAAATCCACAACACCCACGATCCCTGCCACCGGGTCCTCACCTCTCTTTCACCACACAGAAGCGTCCTTTGACAAGTCGCTTGTACGAGGCCATTTTCGCCCGTTGCTCCAAGCCTCGTTCTATGACATGGGCGGAGATCTGAGAGTGAGAAACGGTAACTCGATCGTCTCGAACTAGCAGACACCATCAACCCAGCTTGGCACGATCTTCCCGTCTTGACTGTCTCGCTTTCCTCGGCCGAGACCACCACGCACACACACGCACACCCCAACCCTCGTCTTCCTCTCCGTCTTTTCCCCCCGTCCATCTCAGTGTGACATCCCGGGCCGGCCTGGACTGATCGGTACCTTGCCCAAAGGTACCCCCCTTCCTCACCTTTCAAGTCTCCTCTCTTTCACACGCACACGGGCACACACCCACCGACACCACACACGGCTTTGAGAGGTACCCGTCCCGCCAGAGTAAGCGACCACCACCACACCACCGCCCACCCGACCTTATTCACCACCACCACCACCACCGCTACCCATTTACCGTCCACGACAACCCAGTAAGGTACCTACAGTACTCAAGCAACCATACCGGGGGGCCTGGTCTGTGCTTTTTCTTCCCTCTTTCCCTCTCCGGTGCTCGGTGCACGTACCCTTAAATCTTGACCGACCTACCTTATTTTTTATTCGTGCACCTTCGGCCTCGGCCCTCATCCTCCCACCTTCACACACCTCGAATTGGGACGGTCCTCCACCGAAAACCAAATACCTCGTCACTTGTCCTTCTTTTTTATTCATCCTCGACCGTCTCTGCGGTGTTTCTACCCGGCCTCCGGGTCTCAATTGCTCTCCCTCGAACTCGGCGCATTCTGTGTTTGGCTGCTCCCCGCCGGAAGGGACCCGTTTCTTTTACCCCTCACTTTTCTCTGCTCGCACGCTCGCGTCGGTGAATCTCGGTGGGGCTCTTCTCACACAATCTGCTCCGACGTCAAAGAAAACGCGCGCAACAGCCACTCGGCGCAAAAGTGTCAAGACAGAGAGAGTTGGAGAGAAAGAGAGGGAGAAAGTCACAGGGTTCTTCCCTCGCCACACCTCCTCTTCTCGCCATCTTTTCTTTTTGCCACACACACACACACACACACACACACACACCGCTTTCACACCGAGGATGGGTCGAGGGTAGTTGCTGCTGTGACAAAGGGATTCAGACAACGCACTTGCAAGCATGCATCCGGCTCCGAGTCTGTTAGAGGCACCTCCGAAGAACGGCAGCGAGGAGTCTGGCAACAGACCCCAAACTGGCTCGCCTTCAATGTCGCAACATGAGCTGCCTCAGTCTCAGCACTCTCCAGTCCAGCAGCACGTGCAGCCACCATTGCAACAGCAGCAACAAGAGCAGCAGCAACAACAACAGCAGCAGCAGCAGCAGCAGCAGCAGATCACACCTCAGCAGCGCCAGTCCTCGCAGCAACCTCCTCCCACCCCCGGCCAGTCGGCTTCTCCTCCCCTGAGAAAGGACACCAATTCGTCCATCTCAACTCAGGCAACTGCGGCCTCCGCAGCCACCAATATGTCTGCGGACACAAGCAACACATCGTACAGTGCCGACACCTCTCCTAACTTAACATCCATATTCCATGTCAAGGATGGCTCCGACGTCTCTAACCGGGTCCGCGCGAGCAGGAGGCGAACCGGTCCTTTGTCCCAGCAACAGAGAGAGAAAGCCGCGCTCATCAGGAAGCTCGGCGCCTGCAACGACTGTCGTCGTAGGAGAGTTGCAGTATGTTTCCTCGAACCCCAGCTCAACCGTGTCTCCCAAAGTGCTCACCCCTGCTGACTGTTTTGCCTCCGTCAAGTGCCATCCCAGCCATCACAACATGACCTGGGAGGATGCCGTTAGGAAATATCATAGGTCTCATAGTCCAACGATCCAGGACATCGCCCCGTCCATGTCGGCGCAGCGCCCGCTCAGCCCTGCCCCTGTCATGAACAATGTGAAGCAAATGTACTCGCAGGACCCCCAGGAGATGGACATAGACTCTCCAACACCTCCGGGACAGCATCGACTGAGCGAATCCCGCATTCGCACGCCACTCCCGACCGGCCCCAGGCTCGACAAGCCGCCAATGTTGCCGGGCATCGAGAGCCTCAAGTCGGACCTGCAGACCAACGTCTCGAGGATCCTGTCCACGCCCAGCCGCAGCCGCTACTCCAGCGCACAGGTCCTGCTGTTGTACTGGCAAGATGACCCTGACTTTAGCGTCGGAAGTTCTGTCAAGGAGCTGGGAGAGGTCTTTGACCAGTATTACCGGTATACGTTTTCCATCACCACGATCCCGTCTGCCTCGGAGGCCTGCAAGAGCCCGTGGAGGTGGCTTTCGCGGAAAATCACCGACTTTGTGGAGGACCGCGACCAGCGGGACGTCTTGAAGATTGTCTACTACAATGGCCACTCGTATCTAGACGGCAACCGGGAAATGGTGCTTGCTAGGTGAGTTTTTTTGCTGCCGGGGTGGTTCGCGCCTGGACACTGACTGATCTTCCCCTAGCTCCAAGGACAAGGACAGGGCCGAGACGATCAGGTGGAGCGGTATCCAGCAGGTATTGGAGGAGGCGTGCTCGGATACGCTTATCATCATGGACGCCGCCTTCTTCCCGTCTTCGAAGATGCACCGCCAGCAGGGCGTCTTGGAACTGGTTGCCGCTGCCGTATCCGAGGAACACTTCGACGCCCTGGACCGCTGCACCTTTACAAAAGTGCTCACCGAACACCTCAAAACGCGCGCCTCACAACGCTTCACGAGCCCCTTCTCCGCTGCAGAGCTTCACTCGAAGCTGCTTTCCAACTACCCGTCCCTCGTACAGGACAGAAATCCTGAAAAGGAAACGATCACGAGCTTCCCCTCGCCGTTGCACATGCAAATGTCTGGAAACGCTCGACTGCCCTCGATCCTCCTCGCCCCGCTCAACATCGGCCCCTTGAGGACAAGCTTGCCATTCAGCACCGAGGGCCAGCAGCTCGTCCTGTCCTTCCGGATAGGCGATGAGCCCATCGATATCGACAACTGGACCGAGTGGCTGAGAATGATGCCTGAGGGGGTCAAGGATGTGAGGGTCGACGGGCCTTTCCGGCCGTCGAGATAGCCTGTGGCCGGCTTCGAACAGCCGCCATCTTATACGTTTTATCAGTTTTCGTGGGCTCTTTGGATATGGCAACATTCTCCGACAATGGGCACACCATCAGAGACAACGAGGCAACAGAACATGACGGGGCCATGAGTATCCCGCCATCGAGGTTGCAGTTGCTACACCCGCTCTCTCCTCTGATACTCTTGTCTTTCTCCCCTCAATCTCCTCGCTTCCTTACACAAATCACCCCTATTCTCTCGCCAGCCTTTGTCGGGCTGGCCTTATTCATGCGTTAATGACTTATTTTCACGACACAATTGCATCATTCATCCCTCTCGTCAGGCTTGGGGGAGGGCGAAAGGTCGGAGTTGGAGAGTCAAGCCACAAATCCATATACAGTCTACACTCAACAGACACAACCGGCATTCTTCCCCGTCTTTTGGTTGGCTTTGGGATGTTGACATACGTCTCGGCACTACTAGCGAGGGTGTGTTTTCAGCGCGGAAATCATGGAAAGGGAGGCAGGCAAATGGCCAATGGGACCTTTCCCCCATGGGGCAATGCATGCACCGCGGGCAGCAAAGCCAGTGCGGATGCCTTTTTTTGTCAATTTTTGAAAGAGTTCTTTGCATTAGTGGATATCCCAAACTCGCTTTTTTGCAAGACTACTCCCCGAGGAAGCTCTCTTCCTCTCTCTCTCTCTCTCTCTCCGTCATGAAATAATTCGTCATCCAAATGCTGACGACCCCTTTGCCATCCCAGTGTCCTGTTTTCCTACTCTTAAGGAGTGAAAGTGCAAGAAAAAAAAAGTCCCCTGGACCACATGTCCGTGATATGTACAAAAGGCCGTTACGAGTACGCACTTCATTCAAGGCTGCTGCTCACTGGGTTCAGAGGGCAAGTGCCATGGCCACAACCGCACTCGTGACACTTGCCACCACACTTACGGCCATCCTCGCCGCGGGGCTGTTGGTCTCGATGTTGCCAATGGCGAACGGGGGATTGTACTCGACGTCGCGCGTGTCGAGCGTACCGTTCCAGCAGTACCGCTGGAAGCAGCTGGTGCACGCCTCGGGCACGGTCTCGCGCGTGCGGTCCATGCTGCGCGAGAGGACGGCGCAGGCGACGCAGATGGGCCACTGCGCGTCGAGGGTGGCGTTGCCCTGGGTGGCCGAGTCGTAGCCGTTCTGGATGATTGCGTCGCGCTGGCTGAGCTCGTAGCTGGGCACAAAGGTGGACACGTTGGAGTGGGTGACGTAGGGCGCGTTGGGGAGGTAGACGACGAGGGGCGGCACGCGCTGGTTGCCCGAGAGGGTGAAGTTGGAGGCGTTGCAGCCGAAGAAGGCCGGGCGGCGGTTGAGGCCGAGGTTAATGAAGGTGTTGGCGTCGGGGACGGGCGGGAAGAGGGTGCCGTTGGCGATGGGCTCGGCGACGCGGTCGTAGGTGGCGCGGAGGGCGGTGCCGTTGGGCCAGTTGTAGTTGGTGTCGGCGGAGGAGTCGACGGCGAAGATGACGTCGACGGCGCGGCGCGGCTGGATCAGGGGGTGGAGGGGGATGTTCTGGAGGTCCTCGCCGCCGTCGACGAGGGAGAGCTCGGTCTGGTTGGCGTTGACGTTGGTGCTCGGGTTCCAGCCGAAGAAGGGGTTCGGCACGTACTGCGCGATGTCGTTGTTGTCCTGGTCGATGGCGTTGAGGATGCTCGTCAGGGCGCTCTGGATGAAGTCGGGGAGGCCGGCCGAGGAGATGTTTTGGAGCATGAACTGGTTGAAGAGGGAGGATGAGGTGCCCATGACGAAGCCGGCTTGGTCGAAGCCGCGGACGCAGGAGCCATTGTCGGGGACGCGGCCGGCGGTGAAGTTGGAGGCGAGATAGCGAAGGGGTGCGAAGCCAAAGGCCGTGTTGTCCCAGGTGCCGAGCTCGAAGGGGTTGAACTCGTAGACGGTGGCGTTGAGCGAGATGATGCGTTCGCCGGGGGCGCGGCCGTCGGCGACCAGAATGGGGAACGGCTGCGCGCCGGACTGGAAGTCGGACGACTCGGCGATGGAAGAGAAGGTGTAGGCCGGGCCGCCGTCGGTGGCGTTGACGAGCTGGTACGAGAGTGCGCGGCCCCAGTAGTCCGTGATGGACACCTCGAAGCCCTTGTCCTTGGCGTCCACCTGGTGGGCGACGTCCGTCCAGTACTCGGCCGTGTTGAGGATGGAGATGCCAGACTCCCGGGGGCCGGAGAAGATGGAGCGGTCAAACTTCCAGACGGCGGAGCCCTCGGAGCCGCGCTGCAGGTCGACCACGGAGGAGAAGTTGTTGGTGTAGATGGAGCCGACGAGCCAGCCGCCGCCGGAGAGGCCAGCGAGGTAGGTGGCTGACTGGAGTAGGCCGCCGATGCCGCCGGCGGACGTCGAGTTGGGCGTGCGGCTATCGGCGGCCGCCAGGAAGCCGGCGCCATTCATGAGGGCACGATAACCGCCTCCCGATACGGCGAGGGCGATATTGGGCAGCTGAGACGACGAGGCGCTGACGCGGTCAATGTAGGCGCCGGCGTCGAAGTTGGGGATGTTGACGCGGGTGAGGAACTCGCGCATAGGTTCGACCGTGGCGTTGCGCCGGCGGGGGAGCCATGCCGTCTCGTTTGGCGACAAGGCCGATGCGGAGCGGATTGTGGGACGGGCCGCCGGGCAGTCGACGATCGCCGGAGCGTAGCCTCCCGAGGGGAGTCGGGGAGGGCGCGGGGGTCCAGGGCCTCCATTACGAGACCAGCCGCCATTGGCTTCACGGGATCGACCGCCCACACCGGGGCGATCGCGGCAGCCACTGCCAGCAGGGATGGGGGTAACATTGTGCGTCAGGCTGCCTTTGTGGGCTTTGATCCGGGACGGTAAGAAAAGTCGTAGGGGTATCTTATGAGAATTGAGAGGCAGAAACAAAATTGGGGAGATATCAACAGGTGGGATTGGGTACGAAAGATATAAGGACAACCAAGGGCCCTCGACAGGATGAGAGGTTCGGAAAAGACGGCAGAGAGACAGCGACGGAGGATGTCACTAGTAATAATAGAATCGCGCGATTGTCGACCCTGTGGGCATTGTGCAGCGGCTGTGCGGCGACTCGACGGGGATTGAGAGGCTTCGGCTTTCTTACGGGCCCGTCGCGCTAAAGAAGGTTTACACACTGGCGTCGGCAGGGTATGACGTCGAATTGGGGGTTTGAAGTGCGTGTGCGAGCGCGGTCCCCTTCCTGTCAAGGACGTCGTTGTCTTTGCTTTTCCCGAGAGTCCCTTGCTGGCCGATGCTTGTCGGGTGCTGACTGGGGAACGATGCGATTCGATGGACGGGGCTCCTGTGCTGTGCTGTCGGGTGGGTGTGTGGTGTGCGGTGTGAGTTGTCAAATGAGCAGAAGCTGGGATGAGATGAGTTTGGGCTTAAGTGAGAGACGCCTCCCGCGTGGCGTGCTGTGCGAGGGAGGCAAGTTATAAAAGGCTTGGGAGGTTAGTAGATGCTTGAATTGACGAGAGGGCAGAGTGTAAGAATAGAAAGCCTTCTCGACGGCAGGGAATCAGCGAACAATTGAATGCGAACAATTGTATGTCGGTGTAGCCCGTCCAAAATCTCATGCAGAGGTGATCTCTGACCTCACCCTGTGGACGGTGAAGTTTCAAATGCGGGCTGGCGACTGAGAGGGAGATGAAAGGCTCGTATGACCTAAGCTCGGCGTTTCTGCGGTTCTGGGCAGCTGAACGCGGGACGAATGGGTACGCGGAAATTGTGGCTTTGGAACGAATAGGAGCGTCTGGATCGCCCGGCTTGGCTAGTGATGGTGGGAGGTTGGGATCCAAAGGGTCTTGGTAACACTCTTGTGCCCAAACGGGGAATACTGGAGGAACGGCGGCCTCTTTCTTCGGGGGGTGAGGGGTGGCTACGTGGAGTCCGTAAGGAGTACGCGGGTTCCGAAGACGAAAGAGGGCCGACGGGATGATTGTAAACCGATGCGCGGGTGATGATGCAAGGAGACAACAACAACACCAATGACAAGCCTGTAAGAAACCAGAACCAGAGGGGAAAGGGACGACCGCGGGGGGCTCGAGGGTGCGATGAGGCCAAGCGCCGCACTGCTGAGGCGACGGGTTGGGTTCTACTCCTTGCAGTCTCGGGTGCGGCGTTTTATGAGACGGGAACTCGATGTGGCCCTCTTCTGCGCCGCCTGTCGTGTGCCTGTGTCTGTGCATGTGCATGTGCCCGAGTCGTCACTCTCATCTTCGCAACGAAAGGGCTTTCAATGGTTTCCCCTGCCATTGCATGTCTCGCTGGAACCGGGGACAAGGTACGACACGTCGTCCACCGTGCTGAATGCGGTTCATGGCCTGCGACCGTATGCGATACGGCGTTTCCTGCCTTCTGGAGTCCTGATTCCACCCGTAGGTATCATTGTCGCTGAGCGAATGGTTTGCTCAACTCGACGTGACACGTCGAAAAGTGGCAGGCTACCCAGAGAATGGTGCCTGGGATCGATCGGCAGCAACGGAACTGGCGGAGGCTAGTGGCTGGTGCTGGTGTGGTGGGGGTGTTTTGGTGTGGCCTGCGCCATGCTTACACGCTCATTCGATTGCTGACTGCGCTGCTGCGGCGATTCCTGCTGCTCCTAGGACGTGGTTCACATTGGGCTGCTGACCCGCCACCAGCATACACGCCGCGTGCTCACGGGGAAAACGCTTCGGAAAGAATGGAACAGCATACGCGTGTCAGCTTTCTCCTCTAGGTAGCCTCTTCCAACTCGGGCGACTACCCACCATCCAGATGTGAATGGATGCATCTGTACTGGAGTGCTTATGCACTGGTGCTGGTTGAGCCCTCGACTTGCCCTACGGCCTGCATGAGCTTCCCGAGGATCCAATGGCGGGTCGATCCCGCGCGCCAGCCCTCATCGGAGCTTTACAGATTTAGAGCCCATGCCGTCAGACTGCCCGCAGCACAGCGACTGGCAAGTCAAGTGGTGGTGGCGGTGGTAGTGGTGTGTGGGAGAGCGTGCTTGTCTAGGGTATGCCTTGTCGGTAGGGACGTGCAGTCCTCAGCACAAAGTAGGTTACAGATTGAGTGCGGGGAGATGCCCTGTGTTGGTTGAGAGCTTTTGGAGGGCCGACGCAGCAGAAATGGCGGACATGTCAATGTCGATGACATATCGTCGGTCGGAGGTGCTGTTATAAAAGTTCAGTCGTTTCAGCTAGATCCAGAAGAGTCCAGAGGACTTCGCCGCACATTCTCCGCGACCTTCCTGTTGCTGCAGAACCGCAATGACGATGGCATTGTCGTCATGATGAACTGCAGTCCAGTCTTGAGCAATCTATAGCTTGTCTCGTCATGCGATTTCAGGGTTATGTCCTTCTCGTCTTCGGTCGTCAACATCCGTTGCTCATATCCATATTTGGCACAAGATCGAGGTTTACTGCCGCTAGGGACAAGAACAAACAATCGGGAGGCTAGGTTTCAGTGCGTGCTGCGTGTCTCAAAGTCTTGACTAGTCTGGTGCCTTTTGTCAAAGCCTACGAAGGGAGCGACGAGGGCGAACACGGAAGCCGTCCACGAACGGCTTTGATGATGTCGTGTCTGTGTGTTGTGAGACGACCACATTCGCTATCGTCGTGTGGCAGAGAACACTAGATCATAGATTGGGTTACTCGGGGACAATTCAGGGTCGGACAAATGCATCAATCGCAAACGATTCCGTTGTTTATCAACAAGGCTGGTGCTGGCGATCTGTTGTTGGCTAGAAGCAACACCGGCGTGGTGGCTGACCTATTGGACTAGGTACTGCGATGACGTGGTGTTTTGACTGCTTTACCCGAGTGGCTGCAACCTTCGAGAAGGGTTGACTGGCTTGAACTTGTTGTTGAGCGCTGTGAGCAGGGAGCACCCAACGGCTGGCAGATACACCACGCCAGGTGTCAAGGGCGCACCTAACACCACGACGCGGGCAAGGGTTGCAGCGTTCCGAGAGTGGGCCCGTCATGATGTTGACCTGGCAACGGTATTTACGCGAAGCTCCATATCAACAAAACCCTCTGCTCGCTCTTCCCTGGCTTTCGAGCTTCCAGTCCATCACACAGCATCATGTAAATAACCCACAACATACAATCGACAACCTCATTGTACTAACCACTAGCGAAAAAAATCACCACTTCTTCTGCACCATCTTTGTTTCCAACCCCCATTATCACACACAAGATGGAGCCCCAATCGCCCCCTAAGCGCATCACGCGCTCCAGAGCTGCAAAAACCGGCGACACCACGACAAGCACGAGAACAACAAAGATCGTGACTGCTGCTGCCAAGGCCAAGGCTAACCCCACTGCTCCGACGCGATCCACCTCAGCCAAAAGGAAGACCCGAGCCGACGACGTCGAAGATGAAGAACACGACGAACAATCACAACAGCCCGAGACAGCGGCTCGTACCACAAGAGCTACAAGGGGACGTCCGAGGAAGACAACAGAGGACACCGCAGAGCCAGTAGCCTCATCATCAAGCGGTGTGCCCGGCAGGGCCACGCGTGCACGAGCTGCTGCGCGCAAGGTTTCCACCACGGAGCCCGCCGCCCCCAAAGAAGAGCCTGTGAAGCCCACCCGCGGCCGACCCAGAAAGACGGCAACTGAGGACGTTCCCGCCAAGGAAGCGGAACCGGTGAAGAAGACGACGACGACGACGCGCACTCGCGCAGCAGCAGTCACAACAGCAAAGCCCGCCGTCAAGAAGACGGTAACATTCCAAGAACCCGAAAAGGAAAACATCGCTCCTGACGCAAGCAAGAAGACGACCGACAACTCCACAACTGCCACTGGTCTCCGAGCCAGACCGGTGCGAAAGCCCCCCGTTCCCAAGGCTCCTCGATCTACAAAGGCTGCCGCCACTACCACCTCCACTTCGAAGCCTGAGAAGACTCCTCTGAGCCCTAAGAAGGTCACACAGGTGCCCTTGCCTCGCGACTGTTCCGAGGACGAGTTGGCTGGCCCAGACACGCCTCCGAGACCCATGATGAAGAGTCCCACGAAGCCCCCCGCCAGTGCCCTCGGGTCCTCCAAGAAGCTTAACCTGTTGCCCTTCGACAAGGCGGCTGAGACTGAGCATGCCGAAGACGACGAAAACAGCGCCAAGTCGGAGGCACAAGAAGACGAGGTCACGAATTCTCTGGCCTCGCCTGCCAAGAGACTGCCTGCTTCGCCCCACAGAGATACGATGAAGTCTCCAGCTAAGCGCGCCGAGGGTGTCTCACTGTTGAAACCTACTTCTTCCATGAATCCTAGTGCTGAAGGTGGTTCCAACTCGCCCTCGAAGGCCTCTCTGCTTCAGTCTCCCGCCAAGCGCCCGCAGTCTCTCATGAAGCCCTTCACTTTGCCCTCGGCCCACGAGGGAGAGAAGATCTCCAACTTCAAGGCGTCTCTGCTTCAATCACCCGCCAAGCGGCCGCTATCTCCCATCAAGGGTATGAAGCCCTTGGAGGCATCGGGGCAATTGCAATCCCCCGCCACGAAGCCTCTGCTTCTGTCTACACCGACAGCTCTGCGTCCAGTGAAGCGATCGTCTGAGAAGCTCATGGCCGAGGAATTGAACGGCCATGACGAAGAGGGAGACGACGAGCTGGACGAGGTCGCAGAAGCCATGCTCAATGAGTCCATCCACCTAGAAGAGCCCATGCAATTCCCTGGCCGTCTTTCAGCCGTTCTTCCTAGACACGCGGACCCTGTTCTAAAGAAGGATATGCCGGTTTTTGAGGCTGCCAAGGAGCAGGCGAAGCAAGTCGAACAGGCCAACTACTCCCAGCAAACCGAGGCAACTTCAGAGTCTGATGTCTTTACGGACGCCGCCATTGTGGATGCTCCCGATTTCAACGGAGAGCCTATGATGGTTGACGAGGAGTCGTACTTCCAGTCTCAGCCCCAAGACACTACCCAGGCTGCCCCTCAGCTTACCCTCAATGCGCCCAGCGGGCTCTTTGGTCTACGCCAAAAGGATATGGACCCATTCAACAACGTGGACTCTGATTCGGATGACGAGCTTGCCAACAGTCCTCGCGTCTCTGCAGCTCACACCCTGGTTCCCGCGACGCCTACTCCCGCAAACTCCCGCCAAAGCCCTGCCAAGTCGAGAGTCTCCAGCATTGGCTTCACCCCTCTAGCACAGCAGCTCAACGCTTGGTCTGCTGCCAGCCCCGCCAAGACGCCCAGACGGCCTGTCACCCCGGGGCGTCCTGCCGCGACTCCTCGTGCCGAGGACTCTCCCCTTCGAAGCACTTACTTCGAGGATGAGATGACTGTCCGAGCGGACATGGATGCGCAGAATGAAATCGAGGATGCCATTGATGCCGAGATCTCTGCCGCCGCTGACGCAGAGGATCCCGAGTTCGACGACCTCATGGTCACCGACGAAGACATGGCTCTCGCCGCCGAGGCAAATGAGATGTCTCTGATGGAGCCTGGGCAGCTGGACGAGATCGTCAACACTTCCAACAGCTTTGACGACACTCTCTCGGAGGCCAGCCAGGAGTATGGTGATGAGAACGAGATGCCTGTTGATCCTGCCATGTTCAATGGTGATGTTTTTGTGCCGCCAACCACTCCTAACCGAGTTGTTGCGCGCGAGTTCCATACCGTATCCAAGGTCCCCCTCAAGCCCGCAGACGAGTCGACTCCGCGCCCCAAGAAGAAGCGTGCCGCCAGCATATCTCGACTCCCGGTCAGCCGCCCGAGTCTCAACAGAAGCGCGACTGTCATCTCCTACTCGCCTAGCAGGAAGCACAAGGCCGAGGCGGAGCAGGAGCAGGAGAATGAAGAGGAGAACGACGAGAACGAGTCTGAGTTTGCACCCGTCACACCGGCCAAGTCCGATGTCTGGTCGAGTCTCGGAACGCCAGCTCGCACTCCTCGCAGAGACCTCAACCCGGGTCTCCTCCGCGGTGCCGTCGTCTTTGTTGATGTGCACACCACCGAGGGCGCAGACGCCAGTGCATCTTTGTCGAACTCCTCACTCAGATGGGGGCACGATGCGTCAAGACCTGGGCGTGGAATCCCAGCGCTGCAGGTAACTCAGATGCCGCCAAGATCGGCATTACCCATGTTGTATACAAGGATGGCGGCAAGCGTACAATGGAGAAGGTCAGAGAGTCCAACGGTGTGGTGCAGTGCGTTGGTGTCAGCTGGGTCCTTGAGTAAGTGTTCCTCTGCCTCATAAAATGTCATACTAATCAGGCCAACAGCTGCGAACGCGAGAATGAGTGGCTTGACGAGGCACCATACTACATTGACACCTCATTGGTTCCCCGAGGAGGCGCCCGCCGTCGCAAGAGCATGGAGCCCAAGTCTCTGGCCAACCAGAACGGCATGCTCGTTCCGACGCCCGTCAAGGCTGGTCGTGATGCCAAAACGGCGCCGAACACGCCCATGAACCGACGTGACAGCACCGTCTGGATGCACACCCCTTCGGATGAGGCCGAGGATGACGACGATGACTGGCAGGGCCTGATCTCCCCCGTCCCCGCCACGCCCGCACCGGAGGCACTTGCCCGCTATGCTGCCGAGACGCCTTCCGCGTCGACCGAGTACGACTCGTCTCCGACTAAGGCACTGTTGATGCAGACTTGCCCGCCTAAGCCAAACAACTACGCCCAGATGGGCGACGGCATCCTCAACAGGGACAAGGACGAGAGCGTCATGCAGCGCTTGATGGCAGCTCGCAGAAAGAGCTTGCAGTTCGCTCCCAAGATTGGAAGCCCGTTGGCCAAGGCCTGGAAATAGAAACCTGCTTTTATCGTTATTGTACCCGACTGTTAGTTGAGCAGCGTGGACATTTGATTTTGACGGCGTTCACACGGATATGGATACGGATTCGGAAGCTGGATACGGCGTTTAGGTTATTAGATTGGTTGTACATTACACAGAATGCGATCGCAACGTCGCTTGTTGTGAGAAACTTGCATAGAATGGTCACTTGCAGAGCCGTTTTCAAGAGAAATCATGTCCGTTTCTACTGTTGAAGCCCTTCGGACCCTTGTCCATTTCTGGAAAAGGTGACGCATGTTGCCGCGCGTTCTTTTGATTGGACCAACCAACACCCGGGGCAGACTTGACTCAGGTCATTGATTGATAAGGGACTCTGTCGACGCACATGAGACCCAAGCTTTGATACCTCAAACGGCGTGGCGAATATGACTTTTCAGACTTGCCTTTCTTCAACTTTTTTCATGAATTTGCCGTCGCGATGCGTCCAAGCAGGCTGTTGCGGTCGTTGACGAGCTATGTGCTCGCGGCGCAAAGCGTCCTCGCCGATGCCGGTTCGCAGAAGCCCCTCGGGACTTTGCCGGATTCCGAAACGCTGCGATCGGCTAAGGCGGCGCCCGTGTTGAATGGCCTGGCGACTTCGTCGTGGCACGCAGCGAGGCTGAACTACTCGTCGCCGGCGCCGCACCTGTTCGCTTCGACGTACGGGCTACTGCAGCAGTGGAGCAACACTGTGTTCCCGAACGGGCATACGATGGCAGCGGTGGAAATTCCGGCATTCACGTTGCTATATCACGGGAGGATGGATGAGGAGGGGGCGCCGAGCCCCGAGTGGCTTGCTTTTGATATGTGAGTCCTTTGCCGCCTCGCAGTGTTGCAGTCGGGTTGTTTGCGTAGGAGACTATGGTCGTGCTACGCTGTGGACGATAAGAAAGAAGGGGCTATATTCATGCGAGTTGTGGACCGTTTGACGCCTGAGATGGACCCTGGAGTGAGAAAATCGAGCTGACGCGACGGACCAACACAGCGAGATGGCCTACGGCATCATGGGCAGCACGCGCCAGAGCTTCATGCTCACGTACCAGAGTACGCGGCCCGTCAAGGCGCTCTACTTCGACGGCGAGTCCGCCGCGCTCATGGGGCTGGGCCAGCTGGACACGCAGATGCTGCACCTCTACGGCAACGTCTCCGGGCCGAGCAGCAAAGACGGACGCTGGCGCGGCCTGGAGCCCGAGTATGACCGGGCTACGGGGCTCTGCGACTGGTTGCTGGAGAAGAGGTTGAGGGGCGAAGGGTGGGGGATCGAGGGGTAGTGAGGATGAACGCGGGGTTCGAAATGATCTGGTGCGACTTTGGAAGCGGGAGTCTGAGGCTTGTTTCCAGGGGGAACGTTACGGCGCCGCAGACGAGGGAGAAGAAGGAGAGGAGCGGAGGGCAGAGTGACGGCGTCAGGGAGGTTCAGCAAAGGGGTGTGCACGATGGAGAGGTCCCGACGTCGGTATATCCTCTCCCGCCGCAACCGACCCTAACGGACCGCCCTGTGAGCCCGTCCCGCCCGCCGGTGCCGCCCAACTGGCGCGGGATCATGGGTCCCGTTGATCGGGAGCCGTTCCTACAGAGCCAGGGGTGGGGATGGTTCTCGTCCGCGACGTGGCATTACGGATCGAACGGCGCCGGATTGGGGAGGGGGGAGACGAGGGCCCGGGTGCTGGGGTGCGGGGTCACGAGCTGGTACTCGAAGGGCGTCTGGGGTTCCCTCGTCGACGAAGAGAGGAAGAGGTTGAACCTCACCGCGGAAGGGTACTGGGCTGACGCTAAGGATATCGGCAACCGGAGCGTGGCGTTGAGCGAGCTGGGGAGGAGGAGGCGGCTGCATCATCTGGAGGGCGCGACGGCGTCGCAGGCGACCGACATGAGATGGGAGACGGAGCTGATGCTGAGGGATGCCGTTGTTGGCAGCGGCGGGTGTAGCGGGATGGAGTGGGTCGGGACGATGGGCGAGATCGTGCAGCGGACTGCGGGTCACCTGATGGCGCTGGAGCAGGGCGCGAGGTTCGGCGGTGATTGGGGCAACGAGACGGAAGTGAGGGAGTGGTTGTACAGGCTGCGCGGGCAGAGCCACATGTTCCTGGTCTCGTTCCTTGAGTATCCGGACGAAATCGACGCGGGGACGTGGGATTCGACGGGCGAGCTTTTCGGCGAGACGTACTCGCGGTGTCGGTACCGGTACACGAGGCTCCTGGTCGACATGCCGCTGAGTGCGAGAGAGCGGGGTCTGAAGGACGCGGTGGAGGAGGTCATGGGTGGCATCTGCGGGGTGTTGTTGGAGGTCGGTTTTGGCATCGAGGGGGCGTGGTATGATCTCGAGGAAGGGGAGAAGTCTCGACTGGAGGTCAATTGGAAGAGCTGGGCGGACGCGGTGAGGCGGCTGAGGGCCTGGGTGGGATGGGAGGGGGAGTTTATCCGATGTGACAAGGTTTGCGGATGGGATGAGCGATGCTACATTCCCATGTGGCCGATGTTGAGGTCCACGTGGGGCGGCAGAAGGCCGAGACCACCGCCGGAGGACGGTCCGGGGAACGGGACGGAACCCGGGGATGGACGACCGCCGCCGCCACCACCACCGTATAGGGGTCGGGGACCTGGTTATGGAGGAGGAAACCGCACGCGACCCGGACATGGCATGCCGGAGCGGGGCCCGGGTTGGATGGGGAATGAGGACGACCTGTGGGAGCCAAAGTGTGTTAAGTTAGAGGACATTATGCCGAAGCCCGATGGAGACTAACCGTGCGTGTCCGCGGTCACTGCGAAGAATGGAACAAAGTATTCAATTCCCACTTGGCGGGTGTCTAATCGGGAATAGGACCAATATGGACGGCTTGTTTGCAATCGGTTCACAAACGAGAATCCAGACACTATGATTATTATTCTCTAGAGCACCATACACCCAGCCTATGAAACAACAGGAGTTTAGACTCGCCAAATAGGAGAAATTGCGGTTCATGACCATCGAATTGGGTGGGCGAAATTAAGTCTCAATGTTCTGGCTGGCAGTTCCTGCCTTACTTGTCAGTCTTAGCTGGCGATGGGGATTTATAACGTCACACCGCTGGACAGAGAAGGAGCAACTGTGCAGCCATCTGGACACCGCTCTACGGGTTTAACTATGTCATCTAATCTGTGAATTCTTTTCTTAGACTCTCTTGGAGCTAAACTTTGGGGGCCACTTGCAACGTGACGATTATCATCTACACCATTCGGAAGAGTGATAATGGCATCATACTTTGGAAGGTCATGTAAGATTGTTGCATTGAGTTTAGCATTCGGTGCAGCTCAAGGGGGCGCTGGGCTCGGAAACAACTCCCAATCCATACGGTCCTTCAATCCGGTTTTACACCTGAAACTGACCGCAAAGGCAGTTCCGTCTCTGGGTCGACTAACACGCGCATCCATCCACTCGAGCCGCCACATTGTTACCGCAGACCCCAGATGTAGAGGCCATCATGCCCACGGGCGGCGTCCTACTTACAAGCAAAGGATGCAATTCCCCTATTGTCTCCTCATCACCCCTATGTTGCTACAGCCCAGAGCAATCTCCGTCTAGGTCCAGCCGCTTGTTTTGTGCTCGAAGTTTATTATCTCTGCTGAAATCGTCCTTCACGACCTCCATTACGCTTAACAGAACACGTAGACTCTTAGTGCCAACGTCTCATAAGCCTCAACTCGTCTGCCTCCCGAGGTTAAGCTATAAAGTTCGAGGTGTATTATGTCTCTTGATCGACGTTGGCCATTGTTGAGTTGTATGGATTTCTTACTATACTATACCTTACATGGCTTGTTGGATTCGCGAACAGCGTAGGTAGTGTAGCGGTCGTTGATCCTGTGGTCTTGTTTGTAGGTCGGGAATGCGAGTGAAAATGTTCAAACTATGCCACACCCTCTGTTCCTCCTGACACCACGCACCATGAGAAGGTCTGCTACAGCATCCTACTGCTCTTTCAGGCAGTATCGAGTGTGCTCGTCAAAAAGTGAAGAACACGCTTAGTGACATATTACATGCTTCTCTGGCGGTGTCACACGCCACGTCCTTCTGGATATGTCTGAATCGGGATGAAATGACCCACTTTTATCGCAGGCCAACTTGCTGCGCGTATGAGAACGGTCCCGTCATTTGTAGTTCCACAAACATGCCTGTTCACGCAGTCACATCGATTATTCCCGACAGGCTCGGAAGGGCCCGAGTCGGGTGTATTTAAAGTCGCAAAAAGAGGATCATGCAACAATAAGCAAGGTACACTGCAAAATCCAAAAGATATGGAATAAACGAGTCGAGCTCGTAAATTGCATATGTAATAACTCGTAGATAACAAAACAAGGATAGCAGAACACACATGGACTGATAGCAACTGTTGACTGTGTTCCGCTGATATACATTTGAACCTTCAAATTAAATAGTGGGAACTCAAACAGACATATTCGGCCATTTCGACAAATTGGAAACCATGTAGGCCCGAAGCTCCTCAGCCGGCTTGAACATCGTGACTGCACCCATCTATGTAAACGGAAATAGTCTACACGCGAAGGTTTTCAGATTGGCGCCTTTACCTATGTCTTTGTTCATCAATATACCTGAATCACACATACAAACCCAAAGCTCCCATTAGCGGCAGTTTCTGACTAGCCACAATGTTCTTTTTTTGAGCAAATTAATATCGCCCTGGTGGCTGCATCGACCGGCGTTCAGGCTGTTTGTATTACTAGACAACACACTTGTGATTCTAACTCGGCATTCCCTCTTAATTGCGGAGCCGATGAAGAAGTCGGTGGTCATTCCATCCTTTGCTGCGATAGTCCTTGCCTTCCCCGTTGTATACGACGCTACTAATCGCATTTTGAATCCGTATGTTACCGAGTTTCATTCTCGATACTGATAACATATATACTGATTTGTTTCAATTCCATACAGGCTATGTATTATAAATACAGAAGCACGCGGTAGGAACACGGAGGTTGAATTCGGTGGAATGTTGAGAATAATAACGGTAGGGGTACTCCTCTTATCATCACACGCAGTTAGCATACGAGCTATACCTGAAATTCTAGCTCTACGGGATGGAGGTGACACCCATGCGTAATGAACTAGAGAAGCTTCTCGATATTCTCCAATCCGATTGCCACGGGTGTGGGAGACAGTCTGCTTAATATACATACATCAAGGATCTGTATGCCTCAATAGAGCGCAACTAGTCCTCGACACAATCATAGAAACGGTCAATCTATGCAAATTCCCTCTTTAACACCCCTATCCTGCATCTAAGACACAATATTCACGATCAACCGCCCACCAGGAAAAGAGCACAGTATTTATCAATATATTGATTGTATCAATCAATGAAGGGTGGTTGCAGGGCGTGATCTTCCCTATCAACTACTTAGAAAGCTACAATATCAATGGGAATAAGTAAAGAGTATTATCCACGTACTGAGGTTGCTGGTGCTACAACAGTTTGAGCCATCCCAGTACCTAACCGAACAAAGTAAAGCGGTCTGCCGAATGGCCCACCGCCGACTCAAACGCCAAAGCGCTGTTTCCACTTTGAAGCAAATGAAGCCCCCCTGACGATCCTCCATCTCTGTTGCTCACTGTTCCACTGCTCTGGCCCCTAGCCCACCGTTTGCGCAGAACTCGAGTAGCGTGATGGAAATCTTTGCCAACTGATACATCACTCATTTATGTCTTTTGTAATCACAGACGTCATTCTAGCCATGTCTGCATGTGTTGAGATTGACGGAATGGGATGCTCTCGGTATCCCATCGCGTGCCAACTAAGGCCATTTTTGCCGAGACCTGTATTGTCCACTTTAATACCCGGTTCTACTCCGAAACCGTTATTTGGGAGCTATTGATTGGTTTGGGAATTGGGTCAATGAATCCAATTGGCCTATTGCGCCCTTGACAAATTGCATTAGCGAGCATCTAGTTTCGCAGTTTACCTTGGGGAAACAAGTGGATTGTTCCCTGGCATACCGAATCCAAGCCAATCATTCGGTGCAAATTTTTCCGAGCAGCTTTGTCGGCCAGAGCTGAAAGTGGAGACGTTAGAATTGTACAGCGATTAGTGGATGCAAACAGAAGAACTGAGAGAGGTGCCAGAAGACTCTCAACGGTGCCAGACACCGCTCATAGACGCAGCTTGAGATGCATTCGAAAACATAGCCCGGCCTGCTTCTGCACATGGACGGATGTAACGGACAGATCAGTATGACGGCAACAAACGAGACAAGGATGCAACGGATGCCGCCGAAGCCCATGGCTATGCTTAAAGGAACGGGCGGCATGCCCACATCATTTCGCTTCGCCGCCATCGACTGATGTCTATGGCTTTCGAGTTGTAATCAGAAATTTCACAAGTGTTCAGAGTTTTTCGGGTAATAGATGATCCTTGTCGATCGATTCATGGCGATGCACAGGTCGCACTTGTGTGTTTGTTGTCTTTCCGATCGGGCCCCGCGCACCGCAACTTCGTAAATGCGGCATAACACAAACCGCGTGACCGAGGGGTGTTGCCGGATCCCGCGCAACACGGGTATTTAAACGACCAGCAGCTCATCATAGGTGGGGTAATGCGTTCGTTCCCCGCAACTGATGGGTTGTCAATGGCCATCAATAGGAGAACCCCATGCCATGTCTTCGAAAACCTGACCAGCTGGTGGGACGAGATGGACCCCAGGGCAGAGAAGCTTGTTTCGGGTGGCTTCCCTAACAGGGAATGGGCTCATTGTAAATTGACTCACCCCAGGAACATTTCGCCAAAAAAAACCCATTCTCTGCGCTATTTAGTAAACCAGGAAGGTGATTGGCTTCCATCGCTCGGGGCTAGAGTTACGCTCGCTTCCTCGGATCGAGCTGCCCCTGAATTACATGGTGGAAGGAAGTCAGACGCCGAGGGCCCCGCTGTTAATGTAGGACGTTCGAATAAGGATGATCCTTGAGGCCTGGCAGCTTGGTCGTCTGCTCGTATTCCTAACCCGGGCATTCGAAAACGTTCTTGCTAAAGGACACCAAGCTGAGGCTAATTAATGCGGCAGGGGTCCCGACCAGGGTCATGACTGCAGCCTAGTAACAGCTGTATGGGGAACTTCTGACCTTTCATTGCCCACCTGCTACATAGAGTGAGGCAACTTTCCAGCTGTTATTAGTACACTTGCCGCAAAACCGGGCGATATTCAGCCGCTCGTGGCTCCGTCAGCAACACACCAAAACGTTGAAGCAGGCATGCGCCTAGGCGAGAGTGCGGCCTGGCACAGAAGGATGTCGCGACTGGGACCCTACACCTCCCTTTTTAGGTTTTGCAAATTTCCTGATTCCCTCTGCTGTTCTTGTTTTTTTTCTTGTCTTGTTTACCAGCTGGATTCGTCGTAAGAGTAGGCCATGCGAACCGTTCTTACGTCCACTATTTGACTCTTCGTTCTGTCACACCCGACACGCCTCTGCCAACCCCTTTCAGCATGCTCCTTGACTCTCGACGTAGCCACTCATCGCTAGGCCCCGAGAACGGCAATGTGGTTCAAACTACAGCTCCACCGCTACTGTGGACTCGACTGTTGGTGTTTGGCGTGGGCTCACGCTTTACCAACCCTCGATTTATCTTCAGCTTAGCTGCGCTCGCTGTCCTTGGTGCCAAAATTATCCATATCGGCACCCATCTCTCTGCTCTACCAACGGTCCATCTGGTACGATGGGGCTATTCCTTCTTCGCCCAAGACATAATCTTGCTGATTATTCTACGGCTACTTCTTGGAGGATGGCTCTCTTCTGCCCGTGGTGAAGGGTTGCTGCGGCGCATGACACTCTTTACGGGTTGGTCCTTTGTCATCTTCATCATTGGTTTGAACGTTATCAACATTTGCTTTTTTGCGGTGGCCGGCTCGGAGATTCATTGGCAAAACATAGGAGTTGCAGGTGATGCTGCAGGACGCGCTCTTTTGCTGTCGGGCTTGGTCTCCTCTGTACTGGTCACCAGCGCCCTGGTCCTCCTGGCCTGGCCCATGAAGGACATATGGTTCGTCTCCGTGGGTCTGCTAGCAGATATCGTATGCTGGCCTCTCGTGTTTGCAGCGCGTGGTCGCCTCGGCCAGTCCCAAGCTCAGTGGTCCTATACCACAACATACCTCAAGGTCCCGCAGGAAGATGTTGAACATGGCACCAAGGAAGAAGACGATCGAGAACAGCCAAGCTTCAATTTTACTGGAGGCTGGGTGGGTGTCAAGAATTGGCCGTGGATAAGGATGTTTTGGCTCGCAGCGTACGTCTTGGCTGGTGTTGCGCTGCTTGCCCAGATTACCCTATGCATCCTCCGCCCTCACGAGAGCTCTATAACCTACATGTCTTGGACCGCGGCGCTTCTTCCCTTTATTGACTTCAAAAACTCGTCTCCAAGTCTTGAGAAACTCCTCCCCCATTACAACTCTGGAATTAACCGCAATTGGGATAACCGGACTGCACTCAGCGAGCCGATCGCCCTCCCTTGGCTACCAAAGGATTATATTCCCCAAGGCTTCGAAGATTGGTACAACAATAGGACACACTACAATGCGGCGGCTGATCCGCTCAGAATTCCGAACCTGGGCGACGAATTGCTTCCCCAACTAAGGAAGCTCGAGGGGGTACCGATTCGGCATATCGTGACTATCGCGCTTGAAAGCACGAGGAAAGACGTCTTTCCCATCAAAGACGGTGGAATCAACGCAGCACGTCTCAAAGAATCGTGGGATGACGGCAAAATGCCTCAAGATGCACTTGAGCGCCTTAGAACCTTAACACCAGTTGCCAGTTTCTTGACTGGTGATCACGACGACGGATTCGACCACCCAGGCGAGGAAAAGAAGAGCAGAGGCGGCCTGAATTTTAACGATGCATACACCACTGCGACATATACGCTCAAAAGCCTTGTGGGATCCCTCTGTGGCATCACACCTCTAGTTGCCGACTTCAACCTCGAATATCAACACCATATCTACCAACCCTGTTTACCACAAATCTTCGAAGCTCTCAACACTCTCGACAAAAGCAATGCGCCTGGCTTTACCTCATACAAGTGGAAATCGTCATTTATGCAGTCCGTGACGGCAAACTTTGACAACACCGGTCCACTGATGGAGAAAATCGGATTTCCTGCGGACAGTATTATAGACAGCGAATACTTGAGAAGCAAGTCGGCCAAATTTGGCCCGGTTGACCTGAAAAATGTCAACTATTTTGGCATGGAAGAGACGCCTCTCGAAGACTACATCCGGGATCAGTTTAAATCGGCCCAGCAGTCAAACGAGCGAGTGTTTCTCACTCACATCACGAGTACGAGCCACCACCCATATGGACTGCCTGAAGGCGAGAAATACGTGCCCCTAGGGAGGGGTCTGGATGACCTCTCACATTACATCAATGCCATTGGGTATGACGATCGTTGGCTCGGCAAGATACTCAACATGCTAGACGACCTCGACGTGGCGAATGAGACGCTCGTGGTTTTGGTGGGAGACCACGGCCTGTCAATCCCAGAGAATGACATTCTCGCTTCGTATTACAACCCCAACGTAGGGAGTAACCACGTTCCATTGGTCTTCTCTCATCCCAAGCTTCCACCTATCACTATCGACGGTGCCGTCTCATCTCAGCAAATCTTACCCACGGTGCTGGATCTCCTCATCGAGACGGGATCGTTATCAAAGCCTGCTAAACGCGCTGCAAGCGATCTCCTTCACAACTACGAGGGGCAGTCGCTAATTCGGCCTGTGCACAAGGCGCGGCCAGCAACAGCCAACCGAGACACCGAACAGCCATCTTCATCCGCAGACTCGACACCTCTCGAAGTAGCAAATTGGCAATTCACAGTCATCAACCCCGGCCGCGCCATGCTTGGTGTTCGTGACGCGCGCCACAAGTCTTGGAGAATAGTTGTTCCTGTGCTGGACAACGTCGAGTGGCACTTTACAGATATCGCCATGGACCCGCGCGAGGCGGAACCTGTGCTCGGGTTCGAATTTGCCGAGTTCCTCGTGAAGATCGAACAGACCCATGGCAAAGACGCAGCAAGCTGGGCTGAGGAAGCGGCATTTATAGCAAGGTGGTGGGTAGAAGAAAACAACAAGCGATGGCGTTACGGGCCGTATGCATCTTATTAGAAACAAATTTTAAAGTTGATAGATTCAGACATTTCTAGCCACAGTGTTTTGTGTAACCGCCGCCTTCTCCGTTGACATGCGCTAAAAGGAACCTTTACAATATTTACAAATCACAGCCAATCCCGACTTGAAGTAAAATGCTCAGATTAATGGGGAAATAGCGGCTTCTGCATCTGCCTGCCTCAACTAGGGTTCCTGGGCGCGATGGCATTTTAAAAAAAGCTCCTGGATCGGACGCAACTCCAATAGCGACCCGTACCCTTTCATCTCCTGATGAATACTACGGACTTGTAGCTAAGTCGAGGATGACCAGCAATTTACCACCGAGTTTATCTCTCCATTGTCCTTCTCTGCTACAGATTCGGCAGTCGGAAACAGTTGGTAGCGAATGTACTACGCCTAAACATGGGACTCAGCTTGTTTCCGACACTACAATACCATGTTGCAATCAGATGCGTTTTCACAACATTATTTACGACTTTGCTCATCATTTCCGAGTAAGTTGTCTGCCTATGGTAGTGGCTTTCTCATCTTCCTATTATTTTTTTCGTGGAAACGTTGAAATTTTCCTTTGTTTCTGGGTTATTCGTCCTGATTGTAGTACTGGGAATGTAAACCATTAGGTCTTGGACTAGTCCATTTGCTTCGGGTTTCTCGTGACTAGATATTATGAGGTTAGGCTCGTCCTATCTTTGCCTAACCATCCTCCATCAACTCGAACAAAATTCTTAGACACAGAGCGAATTCCTTTGTTGGCCTAATTGTACTCTATTGAAGATTGCCTGTTTTGTTAAATGGGCAACCGAGGGTTAGGGGTGGTCGCTATACCCTTTCCGGTGTGTTTATTTGCACGAGAGCGGAATACGTTCGAGGGCGTGTGACTTACGGAACTCTTCCGGGATTCTTATGGGAGTTTTATCCTACAACCGGAACCCAATCGCCCATTTACACAATTTCGAAAGGCCGCATGTCCTTTCCTACAAAAGAGTCCAGTTCGTACCGGACAAATCCTTCGCCAGCCCATTTCATCACCGTACTCAAAAATAGAAACTCATCTCTGGACACGGGGCGGAGAAGGACAGGCGCACTGGCACCCTGTAGGGAACATACAACATCCCCAACGCGTGGGCCCACGCCTCGTCGCATCACCTTGTCCACTGCCCCTTTATCTGTTGCCAGCACACAACCCCCACGAGCCAGCACATCCCCCCCGATCGATAAGACCATTTGTCCGCTTGGACATACTCGCCAGTCAGCACCGAGAGCAACAAGGCATCTCTTAACGTGTTGTACCCTTCATCCATTCCCTGTATTTTGAAGCCCATGATTATCCACGAGCGGACAACTTCCTCGAGCTGCTGGTCATTGGTTGCAGAGACAGTTTTGAAGAAAGAGTGCAGAGATTTGAGCTGGGCTGTCAGCCATGCTTCGCTACCAGTCTTCTCAGCACACTCCAAAGGGCTCCAGACGTGGGTGCAGCTCTTCAATACTGTCCCATGTACCAGCAACTTGTCGCCGGGTAGGAAGGTAATCCCGGGCCATTGTTCGTGCGATAAGCCCCAAGGATGGTAACGGTAGTCTGGGACCCAAGATGGCACGCCCGTGACGGAGCCATCCAGCCGATCCCACAAGGACAGATCTCCCCACACTTCGAGACAGCACCTCGTGTAGTCCCTGTAAACCTCTTCATAAGGCCGTCCGTAGTCGGGTACAAGATAGTTCGGAAGGTCGTTGACGCCCGCGATTCCAAGTAGCCCGTAGAGCTGGTCGTGTCGCCTGCTGGACTGGAAAGCCCCTTGCGTAGCTCTGAGATACCGGTTCAGGCACCAGCCCACGGTTGCCCGTTCGTTAGAATCACCCAGGCCTTCAGGGGCGTTCTTATACACCTTTCTGAGTCTGAGAAACACATCAACATGATAATGATGCGAGGTGTAGTCGAAGTTGAAGTGAGCGGCCTGTCTCGATCGCTGAGCAAGCTGCCACACTCGGCTCAGAGCCGATAGCTCGAACCAATACGGACCAGCCAGTAATACTGGCTCGTTTTCCCCCAATGCCCTGGTTCATCAGCGTAGTACCGGGTAGGTTAGGCACAATAGCTTGACTTACATTTCCTGAATGATCCAGACGCGGCAGAAGAACGGCCGCACCAGCAGTGTGTACAATATGCCCAGAAAGTCCTTTATCCTTGTTGCGATGATGCCGTAGAGTTTGTTTTTGTACGTTCGATTTCTCTACGGTTCCTCCATAACCGGAGCCTCGATGCTGCAGAGCTTCATCAGGAGTTTTACACTCTCATCCTCGGTCTTCTCGTTTTCTCCGAGCCAGCCGAGGACGCGTTCTGCCCGCCCGTAAATTTCCCCCATTCTTGGGATCTCCCTCTCCTTCTTTTTTTCATTGAGTTGATCGAGACACAAATAGTCGGCCCAGATCCAGAAGCTCTCAAACGTCTTGTCTGCAAAGGATGGAGCCGAGATCGAGTCGGCATTGCTCAACATCTGCCGGAACTGTCGAAGAGCTTCGTAGAGGCCTTCACCCACACAGCTGTCTTGCCCATTGACCACAATCTTGGTATCCTCATACAGGTTGTCCCTGGCGTATGATAGCGCATAATATCGGGGTGATTCTCGCAACGGCCAATGTTGGATATCGCAAGTGATAACGTCATCCCACTGGCCAGAGAAAAGCCTCACCAAACGAATCTCACCCGCTTCCAATGGTTTATAGAAGTCAGTGGGTTTCATACTAGGCTCTGCCGCTGATATTCTCGTGTCGTCTGAAGAGGAAGACATGAAGGGTCTCAGAAGGTCGGCACTCCGAAAGAAACAATACCACTTGACAGTTATGGAGCACTCGGTGCAGCCTGAAAATAGACGAAAAGGTAAGATCAACTCACCTTCGCTAACCTCAAGCAGGCTCCCACGCAGGCCACAATCGCATGTTACAATTGGTTTAGGTACCGCGTGGGTTTATTCAATCATCACATAGGCATCCACGTGGCGAATAGAGAAGCATAGAATCACCCAGTAAGATCATGCAGGTAACCAAAAGAGAATAGAATTATGGAGATAACTATCTGAAATAAAGATGCAAAAATATAACAACACCAGGTATTCGCTGAGTGTCACCAACCCCACTGATGGGGCTGCCTGTGATTTTTGCAACACAGCGTCATCAGGATTATGGGTTACAAAAATGGTAATTGCGGATTACCAATCTCTCGCAGAGGTTTGAGCTGGTAAGATTAAACAAACACATGGGATTGTAACGTCAGTACGAGTACTACCCCTAGTTTATGCCATCTCTGCTTCTTAATCATTTTGGATATAAGCTGAAAGCAATGCAGTTTAAGAGGCAACTAGCCTTATATTTGCGACTTGAAGTACTATGGGATTGTAAAGCGGACAATGCGATACTTTCGCTGGTTCTGTCTCGTCTCAATGAAATTTGTCAGGCCTGACTCTGAATGCTATGTACCCTATCCTTAGCCGTAGAAAGTTCCCATCATGGAGAGAACCTTGACACCCAGTCTCAAGCTCTGAAGAATCGGTTGCGGTTGCGGCAGACCAGGTCATGCTGACCAGTGCAAATGCAGTACTGGTTTTCATTACAGACATTGCGGATTACCCATTTCCCGCCGTCGCATTGGAGCTGTTGCAAATTTCAAACATGGTTAGAGGGAAATCCCATGTGTTTAGATGACAGGACCAAGGTAGATCACTCACGACATCACGAACGCTGCCAGCGCTACAGCAATGCGGTCCGTTCGGACTGTATTCACAGCGGGCCCCGATTGTGCAGTAGGTGCCGGGGCAAACATCAGCGGCAGACACAAGGCTCAACGAAGCCGCGGCGAGGAGTAGGACATTGTTGAAGAAACGCATGGTAGCGCTACGATTTGGTTGTTGTTGAAGTGATACTTGACAAAGAGCTAGAGGAGGATGGTAAGGAGCAGAAAATTCACCACCAGCTGCAGCGATATTGAGCGAGTTTATATATTCAGACATTGAAAACCTCCCTTCTTTTTCTCTTTGCTCGTCTTACCACATACGCATATCGGCCGTATAGTATTGTTCTAGATGGAGGGTTGCACATTGCTTGGTCTCAACATACAATGGCATTTTGATTGGTAGATGTCAAACACATACACAGTCAGACGGTACTGTAAAGAGTGAATGACTTGGTGATCAATACGTACATCTAAGGGTGCAGTGGTGATCAGCATTCGAATCCATCACCACTGGATGCGGCTCCGCGCGCAAGGCTCTACCGCTTATGTGCGCGCCGTCTGACGATGATCCGTGCGATCACCAACACTTTCCCATTGTAGCCATGCAGCCCTTTGACGTTTAGGCCGAGGCAATGCACACCATCTTGAGTTCTTGTCTTAAATTCGCTGACGTGATAGTCAGTGTCCGTCTAGTCCGAGGGGGTTGCATGTGTAGATGTGGAGGCTAATATAGAAGAATCTTACACACTGACAGGGCTATGCTAATGAACATCCGGACATCAACTTTAGTTTTCCCCACTACGTCTACATTTGCATGCGAAGTCCTTTTGTTCTAAGCCAGTAAAATAACCATTCTAGTGGTAAGGATGGGATCCGGAACCCTCTCCGACGCCTCAGCCTGATGGGTATGCTGCGCTGAGGTGGAGACAGGCGAGCTCTGCCTGCCTATTTCCGCCTAACATTACATTGACATAAACACAGCCAACAGTCGCCATCTACTGGATTCATCGTTTGCAATATAGTGGAAGACATTTAGATACCGAAAATTGTAGGTCACTCTTTAGCAAGAGGCTCTTTTAATTGTTAGAAGCCTTTCGGATAGAGCTCTTACATTCACAGAGCTCCTCAAGACGATCATGGGTTAGTGGGGCTACTGGTGCTTTGCTTGAGCTAGTCTTTGTAGCGCTTTCCTAACACAACCTTCAAGGCTTAGTGATTTTGCAAGATATGCTCGGACGGTTATTCCACATCTTGAGTCTACATCAGACGCGCCTATTCAGACCTACAGGGCTCTACATTTATTAATCCGAGTGTCTAACGGTCCAAGGCAAGTGTGTTTGCAACAAGCTATGGCCACTACTGTCAAAGTACGTCAATTGATAGGATAGCCTTGGTGTGGCTATTGGTTCTGTGTGTCTCTCATATAGGAAAATCACCCCATCTGTCGCTCAAACTGCCCCACTTTCGTCTAGGTTAGGCTGCCGCATTGTCCACTTCGAATACAACTAGTATCCTCAGATGAGGATTAGAAGGGAAAGTTATGGATCTCCACCTTGCTGCTGGCCTGATCATGGCCATGCCGTACTGGCCATCGGATTGTCAACATCTTAAGTTCCGCGGTAGGCCTGACCAGGCTTCACCTGTAGGTAACGCGTCGTGTGACCCTGGCCGCGAAGTCCAGCAAGGCTTCATGATAAGTTACATTGCATCTATTAGATATGTGATACTTGGCTTTTTGGCAACTAAATACCTATCGACAGATGGGAAAGGATCAACGCATTCTCACCAGCACTGCGGGGAAGAAGGACTTTTTGAGACCGTAGAGCATGATGGGGACAAGGCTAGCGATGCGGTTGCAATCGTTTGGGTCATGAGAGTGGCCATCGGCAGTTCGGCGAGATGCGGGATAGCGAGCGGCAAACGGCTCCCCTTGATTTCCAGAGAGGGCGCCTCACGATGATGGTATCCACCACAATCAGCCCCAAAGAAGAGCAAAGCCCCTGTAACCACAAGACGAATGGGGTTGAACTAAGTGACCAGATGAAATAATGTTATGAACACGGCCGCCCAATTCGTCGAGGAGGCTTCCCCGCGAGAAAAACGCAAGGATGCCTGCAGTAGTGATGCTGCAGTAATGCTCGGGGTTTTTGTAGTGTGAGCGCGTGATGGTGGGCGTTAGTTGAGTTGGATCGGAGCTGGGGTGAGATTGCCAAGTAGGGGATGCTCGCTAGCAAGTGACACCTTCCGTTTAGGCAGATGACCTGCGAGCGCAAGGCTCATTGATAGCATCAGCGGTCTTGCTGGAGCATGCCATGCATGGTGTCTTGGGCAGTTGCTTACAAGTCGGTCTAGTGGAGTCGGTGCCTGCATGCGAGTCCATCCTCGCACGTCCTCGGGTTTCGGGCACAGCGGCTTTGTCTGTATGACTAGACTGAACTGAATGATCCAACTTGTATGTGATCTACGCTGATATTACTTGCCCAAGCTGGGTGGAGTCATATATACGAAGGCAGCACCAGATGTGAACCCCTCTATACAGCTCAGAGCGAAGAAAAGGAAGGCTTCGGTTGTATTCAGAGAGGGGAAAGGAGGAGATTTTTTCCTGCTGTGCCCTGTTTGTTCTGCTGCTCACTAATGAGTTACGGTAAACACAACCTAGATAGGCCGACACGGGAAGACTGTACGACGGCTTTTTTGCAAGACCTCCACAGTGTAAGAAAAAAAGGACCGTTTGATTCGTTTTGAAACTCGGCCAACTGATAAAACGTCACAATTAGTCTTACGGCATGAGACATGTGAACCATGGAGACCCGACACACTATTGAATACCATATAGAATCCTTGGGAATCTTTGACAAACACCATCTAAGCTTTTTTGTTCCGATGTCTATAAACCCCGCCAACCACCAAATGCCTAGCCTGTTCATGAGCGCAGGTACGCCTTCATCGCCTTGACCGCATCTCCGTCGTTGGCCTTGAGAAGTTCCGTGGCCTTGGGCTTGGTGAGCTCGAGCTCGTCGACCTGGCCGTCTGTCAGCATCACGTGCTCGCATTGATTCCCGTTTCCCTTGCGCGTCGACCGTGTTGTCGTGTATCATTCGGAACGGGCTGTCACTGACCAGCAGCGCAACGTCGGCAGCGTCGACCTTGACGTTCTTGACCTCCTTCTTTGCTGCGGTGGCGCCGCCCAGGCCCTGGATGGCCTTCTGCGCGGCCTCGGCGTCGACCTGTGTGTTGCCAGAGTCGTCACCGCCAGCGTCGAGGCTGGCGAGAGCGGACGCGGCCTTGCGGTCCTCGGCGGACTTGGCGGGCTGGACCTCCTCCTCGACGTCACCGGCAGTGGCGCCCTCGACGACGGCGGGGGGCTGCTTCTCGGACATGGTGTTATGTGTGTGTGTGTGTGTGTGTGATGATGATGATCGTGCTCGGCGGATCGGGTCGGTCGGGGAGTGCAGGGCGTTGCGGGTTTGGGGAGGTCGATCGGTGGTGTAGAGGGGAGCTGTGTTGGAGATGGTTGAGCTCGATGTCGCGCGGTCACAGCTGTGAGGAACAGTGATGGGAATTTGTGGTGGGGCAGGTTAAGGTGGGGGCGGGGAGGGGAGGGGAGGGGAGAGCTGCTCTCCCACCTTGGGAACACCGACACTGACCTGGGTGCATAGCTCTCTACACCGATGGTGAGCGTTCGAGGTAGGTCGGTACGCCTCGGCATAGCGTTGCCCTGGAGGATGACGGGGGTACAACTTTAATTGCCAAGTGCCCTGCTTCTACGGTAGGCAAAATGGCTCCAAGCGACCGACGGATGGTCTGGTTCCTGAATGCTTTTCATAGCGCCATTTCTTCAGTTGTCATTGGTCAATGTCAAGTGCGCGCCGTTGAACCCAGAGGCCCTACTTTTTTTCCCTTCGTCTTCCTCGCATCCGTCTCGTCCCATTCTTCGCATCGGAGTATCCCAATTCGACCACATTGTTTGTCCCTGCACAGACAATTGGATAACTTTGAAGTTGACTCACTGTTGTAGCTCCCACCTTCGCTCTGGTCTACAACTCAATTCAAAAAACTACTTTGACTTTGCTTCGGTTTGTCTCATTTTTAAGTCTTGACGAAGAAGGTCCACACCATCTTCTCATCACCTCTGTCTCCATTGACTCATCCTAGTGACGGTGAGCTAGCACACAACACCACATCATGTCTTCTCCCGCCTGGTCACCCGACTCCTGGCGATCAAAACCCATCAAGCAAGCGCCGGGCTACCCGGATGAAGCCGCGCTCAACAAGTCAGTCAAGGAACTTTCACGCCTTCCGCCCATTGTTCACCCCAAGGAGATTGTTGCATTGAAACAGCATCTCCGCGATGTGGCCCTCGGTGAGGCCTTCCTGCTGCAGGGCGGCGACTGCGCCGAGCTTTTTGACTACTGCGAGCCCAACGCCATCGAGTCGAAAATTAAGTTACTCCTACAGATGAGTCTGGTTCTTGTCTGGGGCGCCGACAAACGCGTTGTGCGCATTGGACGCATGGCCGGTCAGTATGCGAAGCCAAGGTCAAGCCCGACGGAGATTGTCGACGGAGTGGAGCTTCCGTCGTTCCGGGGAGACATCCTCAACGGCTTCCACGTCGACGAGCGCGACATTGACCCCCAGAGACTCGTCAAGTGAGTCGTCACGTCTGAAATGTGCAAAGGTCCGTGGGCTGACCGCTACAGGGCCTACCAATACTCGTCAGCAACTCTCAACTACGTCAGAGCATGCCTCTCGTCAGGCATCGCAGATCTCCACAGGCCGCTTGACTGGGGCCTGGGCCACGTTCGGGACCCCGAGCTGAAGAGAAAGTACTCCGAGGCCGTCCTCTCTCTCACTGACATGCTCCGCTTCCTCCACACGATTGGCGCCGACAGGAGCGACAAGATGGACACGGTCGACCTCTTCACGAGCCACGAGGGTCTGCTCCTCGAGTACGAGCAGCCGCTGACCCGCCTGCTGGAGACGCCGGCGCCGCGCCCCACAACCAATGGCGCCCGAGACGGCAACGGTAGCACCAAGGCCGCCGAGACGAAGAAGGAGTACTACGACACGTCGGCCCATTTCCTGTGGATTGGCGACCGTACGCGACAGATCGACGGCGCCCACGTCGAGTTCTTCCGCGGCATCGCCAACCCCATCGGCATCAAGGTCGGCCCCACCACGCCGACCGACGACCTGCTCGCCCTGCTGCGCACGCTCAACCCGGACTGCGAGCCCGGCAAGATCACGCTCATCACGCGCTACGGCGCCGCCAAGGTGCGCTCGCTGCTGCCGGCGCACATCCGCGCCGTCGAGGACAGCGAGTACAACCGCTGCGTCGTCTGGCAGTGCGACCCCATGCACGGCAACACGCTGTCGACGGGCAGCGGCATCAAGACGCGCCGGTTCCGCGACATCTTTGAGGAGCTGCAGGAGACGCTGCACATCCACAAGGAGCAGGGCAGCTACCTCGGCGGTGTGCACCTGGAGCTCACTGGCGATGCCGTCACGGAGTGTCTGGGCGGCAGCGAGGGTTTGGATGAGGACGACTTGTCGACGAACTACACGAGTTTCTGTGACCCGAGGCTGAACGAGAAGCAGGCGCTCGAATTGGCTTTCCTCATTGCGGACCACTACAGAAACGAGAGACGACCGGTTTTGTGAATAACGGGTTTTGGTAAGGGCATACACGAACGCATACGGGAACATTGGGCAATGATTTGGTTACTAAAAGTAGTCATTGGTAGATGAATTCATCTGACATATCACGTAAAACTCGTCGCTCACTAATGCCAGGCACGCGAGAGCTTCCATGACATAGTCATAGCGTGACCTAGAAGCCAGCCACAGACACCGAGCCTCTTGCATATTCTCATGGGGCACATATAGCAGTTCGGGTTGTCAGAGCAGACTAGGAGATCGTATTTGCTGATGAAACATGCAACCGAACCTGGCAGCCGCTCGATTGCATCTCGGCTCACTCCAATTCACACTGACCGTGGGAGAACGGGTGGGGCGCCTGGCGTGCGTCAACGGCACACCGACGCTCTTACAAGCCCAGCAGGGAAGTTTCAGGCGGATATCAGCGGGCCAGAGATAAGGTGCCAACGCGCCCTTACGCCCTTTGCCCCAGCGGCCGATAAGGTGAGAGCGGGGCTTCCCCGCGACTCCGGCAGCGTCCCCCGTGACCGTGTAAGTACCTACCTCCCTCTCTCCCTCTCATGATAAGTCCCAAGCTCTTGTCTTGCATCTTGCATCTTTCACACCTTCACACTTACAACTCATCTCAATTGACGCTTGTCCTGATGAGTTCGGAATAGCTTCAAGTCCAACATACCCCAACCCCTGTCACTTACACACTGCATGCCAAGATGGTCTACCCATTCGACTATCTCCAACACCGTCGTGACTGGTCTGATGTCCCATGCCCCTCTACCATTGCCCGGATGCATCAAAGTTCACTAACATGAGAACTCAGCCAATTCAAGCAGTCTGAACGTGCGGAGAGGATCCGTCGGCTCACAGCATACCATGGCCCCTTCTCGGCCCAGGATCGTCAGATCCTAGACCGGCCCATCGAGGAGCTCGTGCAGGATGTCCACAAGACGGTGCTGAAGCCAATTGACATTCTCAAGACGTACGGCAAGGTCGCCCTCAAGGCTCACGAGCGCACAAACTGCCTGACTGAGGTCATGATTGCCGACGCCGAGAAGTGGGTCGACGACGGCTCCATCGACATGAAGGGTCCACTGGCCGGTATCCCCGTGAGTCTCAAGGACACCATCGTCGTCGGCGGCTACGACACCACCGTCGGCTTCAGCAGCTTCGTGGGGAACAAGACGCCCGTCGATGGCCCCGTCGTGCGCCTCCTCAAGGACGCCGGCGCCGTGCCGTATGTCAAGACGAACCTGCCCATCACCCTCCTCAGCTTCGAGTCCACCAACGACGTCTGGGGCCGCTGCAAGAACCCGCACAACACGCGGTACTCCCCCGGTGGCTCCACGGGCGGCGAGAGCGCCCTGCTCGCCATGGGCGGCCGCATCGGCATCGGCAGCGACGTCGCCGGCAGCGTGAGGGCGCCGGCACACTTCTCCGGGTGCTACAGCCTGCGGTGCTCGACGGGGCGGTGGCCGAAGCTGGGCTTCTGCACGAGCATGCCGGGGCAGGAGGGCGTGCCGTCCGTCTACAGCCCCATGACGCGGACGCTCGACGACCTGCGGTACTTTACGCGCGCCGTCATTGGCATGCAGCCGTGGAAGTACGACTACAGCGTCCACCCGATGCCGTGGCAGGCCGACACGGAGAAGAGCTGGCTCGAGAAGCCGCGGTTCCGCGTGGGCGTGATGCGCACCGACGGCGTCGTCGACCCGAGCCCGGCGTGCCGGCGCGCGCTGGAGATGGTGGAGAACGCGCTCCGCAAGGAGGGCCACGAGATCGTCGAGGTCAGCCCGCCGTCGCCGTACGAGGGCTTGCAGATCGCGTCGTTGGCGCTCAACGCCGACGGGTGCCAGATGTTTAGCACCTTCTTCCGCACGGGCGAGCGCAACGACCCCGGCGCCGCGCAGATGAAGTTCCTCATGAACCTGGCGAGCCCGCTGCGGTACCTGTACTACCTGTGGGTCAAGTACGTGCGCGGCGACGAGATCTGGGCGGGGCTCGTGAAGGACTGGCGCCCGCAGAGCGCGTTTGAGAACTGGAAGCTGGTGGCGCGCAGGGAGGCCTACCGAGCGAGGTGGTTTAACTGGTGGGACTCGGCGGATGTGGACTTCCTCATCACGCCGCCGAATGCGACGCCTGCCGTGCCGCATGACGGCATGAAGGACGCCGTGAGCAGCTGCGGCTACACGTTCCTCTTCAACCTGGTAAGTTGGTACGTCTTGTTCTTGGAGGTCTTGGGCTAATTGTGTTGCCAGCTTGACTACACTGCTGGTGTCCTTCCGGTGACACACGTGGACAAGGATCTGGACCAGCTGCCCGGCAACTTCAACATCAACAAGCTCAACGGTGTCGCCCGGGGCGCGTATAAGCTGTACGACCCGGAGGACATGCACGGGCTGCCTGTCGGCGTCCAGGTCGTTGGCAGGAGGTTGGAGGAGGAGAAGGTGTTGTCTGTCATGAAGAGGGTCGAGGATGCTCTCGGCGATGACAAGTACAAGCTGTTGGAGATTGACTGAGGTTCGACCCTTGGGATATGAAAGCTGTGTATGGTTTGGGCGGTGTAGCAGCTTTGATAGGCTTGATCCAGACCTTTTGAATGGCAAAAGATTTCACGCCGATTTCTATCACTAATCCACAGCACCAAACGCGCCCTGGAAATGAAACTACCTAGTCTATGTCTTGTTTGCCGGATACAAATGCAATCAGGCCCATTGTAGGTTGGGTCCTCGGTGCCGTGGACCGGTTGGTCGGCAACAATGCGGGGACGACGGTGCGGCCGTTCGAGCAGGTCCGAGATCGGACAGCCGCTGCATCCTTCAACTGCACATCCCACTTAACCTTCAGGACTGCGTGTAAGTCGTTGGGGAATACTCGACAAGTACAAAAGAAGCGGATTTCCCTTTCGATTTGAACCAAATTCATCAAATCATCCTCACAAATATTACACTTGGCAATCTTGTAGCTCAAACAATGGCGGAACAGAAGCAGGATAAGTGGTCATCCGAGGTGCGTTTCCTTATCTGATTTGCCCGGCAGGCGTGTCTTCATCGAGACCAACACAACCCAGGCCTATCAGCACTCCGCCTCATTCGTGCCCAAACTGGCCACGAAGGTAGTGCAATGGCTCGACGTCCAAAAGGACGATGTCATCCTCGACGTTGGCTGCGGTGGTAAGTCGCAACCCGGATCCGCTTATCCGACTTCATCCTTGAGAGACCAGGTTCTTCAATATAGCGGGACGAATATTGACGTATGAGCAGATGGTGTCCTCGACGTTGAATTCGGCAAGGTCCTTGCCCAGGGCAAAGGCTCTCTTCACGGCATCGACGCCTCGCCCGCCATGATCTCTGCCGCAAAGAAGGCTGTCGAGGGCGCGGGACTATCAAACTGCGAGTTCGAGGGTAAGCCAACATCTGTTCGTTCATCTACCGTCACACCTGTTTCGGCTGACACATCCACACCCAGTCCTCGACGCAACCAAAATCAAAACGTCCCAGACCCACGCCCTCCAAACCCCAACCTTTACGAAAGCCTTCTCCAACGCAGCCCTGCACTGGATCCTCCGCCCGCCCGGCTCACACGTCCCCGTCTTCACGTCCATCCGCGACGCCCTCCTCCCGGGTGGCACTCTCGCCCTCGAAATGGGCGGCCTCGGGAACGTCGCCGAGATGCGGACGGCCATCATCATGGCCGTCGCCAGACGCGTGGGCATCCAGAAGGCCGTCGAGGTTGACCCCTGGTTTTTCCCGGACGAGGAGTGGTTGACCAGGGTCCTGGAGGAGGAGGTCGGCGGGTGGAAGGTCGAGAAGGTCGAGCGGGAGTGGAGGCCGACGACGGCGGACAAGGGCGGGGTCGAGGGGTGGGTGAGGTTGATGGGAAAGGAGCTGCTGGACGCGGTGCCGGAGGAAGACGGGCAGAGGGAGGAGACTGTCAGGGAGATTGTGGACGTTCTGAGGCATGTCTGTAAGATTCCCGGGGACGGGGAGATGATTAGCTATGTCAGGCTGAGGTGTTTGGCGAGGAAGCTCTGAAGGGTTTCACTGCGAGGAATGCAGGATGAAGGAGCAATGATTTCTCAATTGTCCTTCTTTGGTCTTGACTTGGGTTTTGTTGCCCCATTGCAGTGTTTTCGGCAAGTATGAGCGCCTTGACATCTTTCTGGTCAGCCGATCGAAGGCCAAGTCATTCAGGGAAGATGAATAGAGGCCGATGATACGCTGGGATACTGGTGCAAACTAGGGTCACCCTTCATGTAAATGTAGGCCAACCCGACTTCGCAGCTAAAACTTTTAAGCTACTTTACGGACGCGATTCTCCGCCTCAGTCACTTCTTGAGGTGCCTGGGTTGTCAAAATTCGGATGTACATGCTGGCCCTTGGTTATACATACGGCCGGACAGACAACCGGGATAGGGGCAGGGGCGGTCAAGTCCGCAAGCTACGTTGTCGACTGAAGTGGACTAATGTGACTGGCTATTCCTCGACCTTCGTCAAACTTGAGAAACTGGCTGCCATGCATAGCGAGATGCCGGGTAACGATACTTGTAGTTAAGTTGCAATGATTCTATTCAAGTTGAAAAGCAGAACCGGAAAGACATTACGGGCTATCTAGTTTGAGAATGAGGGCCTCAGGAACGTACGTTCCTGCGCTATCTACCATCAGGATTGACGACCGGCGTGTATTACAAAGGCTTCGTCGCGAAGCCCAACTGGTTGTTGCCGCCGTGGAAGACGACATACTGCGACTTGAGAAATACGTCGCCGTAAATCGCAAAAGGCAGCGCCGCGGAGCTCTGCAGCCCGCCAAAGCACGTCGTCGACGTCTCGACCGTATCCCCGTCCACGGGCGCAAATATCATAAAGTCGGGGGGGACGACGGCCTGGTATGTGCCGAGGTCGACCGTGAACGAGGGGATCTGGTCCTTGCAGTTGAACACGAAGCCGCCGTTGGTCGAGTCGAACTTGGCGCTGGCGATGCGCTGGTAGTACGCCGAGACGATGGCGTCGGGCAGGAGCATCAGCGTCGTGCCAGTGTCGGCAATAGCCTCGTGCGGCGCCGAGGTCGGCGCGCTGCCGTTGGAACCGATGGCGAAGCCCTGCGCGGTGAACTGCCAGAAGCCGTTGGTCGTGTTGGCGGGGACGAAGTGTATATCCCCGGTGAACTCCGTGGGGTCCAGGAAGCCGAAGTTGTAGTTGCCGGCTACAAGGAGTGTTAGATGAGTTGTTCTGAACGGCATGATACTGGGGTGATGGCTTACCTGCTCCCTTTTTGAGATTCGCCGTGAAAAGCGGCGTCGCGAGGTTGTTCATGGCGTTCTCGAAAAACGTCTTTTGCTTGGCCGGTTTCACGGTGTTGATGGTCCCAAAGGCGAGACCAACCAGTCCGGACTGGTTGGCGTTTCTGGAAAAGGATGCCGAGACCTGGGTTGCTGCTTCGACGGCCTGGTTCTCAACCGTCACGCCGCCAATGGTGACGGTGTCCATGTAGACGTTGCCTTGCGACGAGCTGCCGTCCCCGTAGGAAATGGACCACGAGGCACCCTGCAAGGCCTTGGCGCTGGAGCTGGCGTTGATGTTGTATATGGTCTGTCCTACCACCTCAGTTACTGGTGTCTCGCTGCTGAAAACCCAGAGATCCGACGATCCGGTGTCGAAGTTCAGGTTCAGCGTTTGAGGCGGCGTGCCAATCTGTACGGGACAGAGATACTGGCTGTCGAACTCGGCAGGGATCGCCGCGACCTCTCCTTGATGATTGTGAGCTTGACTGAGACGCAAGCGTATATGAACCCATGAACTACTTACCTTTGGGAGGGGTGTTCGTGCCGTTGCCCTTATTGCCTCCGCCCCCCCTGGCGTCATTGTGCTGTTTCCTTTGCCCTTGCCTCCATGCATCTTCCCCTTACCTCCATTGTGCTTACCACTACCCCTATCCAACAACCCAAGTTCCTCGAGAATCTGGTCGATAAGCGAGAGGAGATTATCTGGGATCTGTTGTCCGAACTTGGAATAGGCTCTGGCCAAAGCGATGGGCCCTCGTCGAGATCCGTAGTAGAAGTCCGGGTTGGGCATCTGTTCGATCCGAAAGGCCGCGCCGCCTAAGGTAGCAATCTCGACTTTCGAAGGCGCCGCATTCACTAGATGGGCCACGAAAGGAGGGAATGCTGCCACTGCAGCCGAGTTGGTGAACCGCATGATCCGTGAGAGAAGGCAATGAATGGCCTGGCGAAGGAATGAAGCCAGGAAGAAAGCTCACGGAGCTCTACGATAACAAGACTGAAGGAAATGTCAAACTTCCGACAGCAAACGGAGGAAACAGGAGGCTTGGAAAAGCGGATGGTCCTGGGGAAATAAGCACACCAAGCTTTCGCCAAGTTGGGTTTCCATTGTGGCTACGCATAGATCGACCCCGAGTGAACCGTTTCGAAATACTTGATTGCTCCGTCGCAAGTCGGATCACCAACCAGACAGCGACGAATCGCAGGAGGGAAAAGGAGATACCGCTTCCTGCAACACGGCAACAAGAACTTCAAATAAGCGCAAGGGGTAGCATCGTTTGACTTTTTTCAGTGGGCATTGGGCGAACCGCTTTCAAGAGAGCCACATCAACAGACGACCTGCGACAGTCGATCATTCATATCCACCTCAAAGGAGACATAACTCTGGACACTGTCCTGTACAGAGAGGCGACCAGCTGGGTTGGCCGTACGCCTGGCTTCCGAAACACTGTAAGTCAGGCATGCGACCCCTGTCCACTAAGGCAGCCACCTCGCGATGCCGAGGTTCCGGAGTCAGTTACGGCGTGTCGGTCCCCGTCCTGTTAGCGGCAGTCGGCAGTATTATAGAGTCAAATCGTAGGCATCGGTTGATGCCGAAGCAGAAATAGAGATTCCCATCATCTGAAGTCTAAGGAAGAGTTGCGATGAAATCGGTCGGGTCGAAGATTGCCCTGCTCTGCCATAAGATAGCGTGAAGTCTAACGGGAAACCCGATTGTGATTGTTCGATAAGGGAAGCTGGTCAGGGGTCGACGGTGTTTATGCGGAGGTGAAACCACCACCGATATTCGATGGTTCATGTGAATGAGCACACCTCTTGTCCCCCAGCCGACTTCCCAGAATAGCACGTGGGCTGTCCATGAATTTGTCACCAGAAAACCCGGCGACTTTGTGCATCCACGGGAAGCGATGGGCGAGCCACAGGACCACTCTCACTCAGCCTCAGGCCCAGAGCTCGCATTTGACGTTGCAACGTTAGTCAGTCTGCACCAGTCAATTTCGTAAACTTGAAATCAACTTTGCCTGATCGGCTCAATAGCCGGATATGTTGAAGAGACGTCGTCGGATTTGAGATCAGGAACAAGCGAGGGATAGTGCCGTCGCTTGGCGAAGTCGATCGCTGCAGGTTAATCTTTCCAACATGCCGCTGCCTTGATTTTTGGACCGAATCCTACTGCTAGGCCTGGCCCGTCTTGCCATGTATTGGCCTTTCCTCGTCAAGTTCTTGGTAGAACAACCAATACCGTGCCGTCGGAATTTTATTGATTCAGGGTTCGAAGAATGAAGGGTTGGTGTTCGTGGGTAAGGTGAGCTGGAATTGTCAGCGCAATGAATCAATTCCCGACAGTGCACTGAAGATGGAAAGTCAGAGACTAAGATGGGCTTCTGCTTCTAGAATGCCGTGAATTAGTCATCGCCTGCCCCGCCACCCCGCCAGCAACCGACACTGCCAGGTTTGCCAAGACCCTCCAGGTCAGTGACATTCCAAGCCTCACCGCCCGATTAAACGTCCTATTCCCGAAAGGCATCAGGCCCTCTTACGCGTCTTCGTGCGTGTCGTTCACTGCTTGCTTACGATGTGACTGTCTTTCTGTTCCTTTTTTTCTTTCGTTCATCTATTCTCTTGAACCTTACGTTTTCTCTTCGATACCCCGTCATTCGTAACTAAGTTCTGCATTCCCTTCTGCTCCTTTTTCCGGCGATATCGGGCCTTGCCCATCACATCTTTCGCTGACGACGACCTATCACGACGCCAAGATGCCGGAGCAAGACGCCCTCATTCTGACGTTCTCCCATTTGGCGGACTTTCCGCGCGCAAGCGATGCGCTTCATATGCTGAAGAAGGTGGCTTCTCTGGTCAAGCCCATCATGCGAGTGCGAGGCTGGAAGGTGCGAGAGCTTGCCGAGTTCTACCCGGATCAAGCAAATCTCCTTGGTTAGTTTAGCATTGTCGACTCTCGTGACTGAGCGCTAACCACCGTTCAGGTCTTAACATCAACAGGGGCCAAAGGATTCTGGTCCGGCTACGGTACCCCGGGGACCGATCGCTCTTCCTGCCTATAGAACAGGTAGTCGACACGATGCTTCACGAGCTTTCCCATATCGTTTTCGGACCGCATGATGGCAACTTCCATGCACTCTGGAACCAACTACGAGACGAACACGAGTCACTCATACGCAAGGGATACACAGGCGAAGGCTTCTTGTCAGAAGGTCACCGGCTGGGAGGTGGCCGGATACCCATGCACGAGGCTCGCCGCCTTGCTCGGACAGCCGCTGAAAAGCGCAAGTCGTTGACAGCTGGTTCAGGACAGAGGCTCGGCGGTTCTGGTCCCAGTATCGGCTCAGACATCCGGCGGACGATTGTTGGTGCCATCGAACGCAGGAACAACACACTGCAGGGATGCGGCAACACCAACCACAACGATCGGGAAATCCAGCAGATTTCCGAGACGGCCACTAGAAACGGCTTCCGCACCCAAGCTGAAGAAGATGCCGCCAACGAAGCTGCCATCGCGCAGGCGCTCTGGGAGCTCGTCCAAGAGGAGGAACGTCAGCGCTACGGTGGCTACTACATCCCGCCAAGCGCACAGAACCCTACCGGCAATGGTGGCGGTTCAGTCGTAGGAGATTTCGGATCCAGAAGTAGCAGTGTTCCTCCTCCGATCCCGGGACCGGCAACAAGGCCCCCACCGGTGCCCAGTCCCCGGACTCGACCGCCGGCTGTTTCTGCGCCGGCGTCCCAGTCGGCTCCGCAACGGGGTTGGACATGTAGGGTCTGCACTCTTCACAATCCCGCAACGTTCCTCTGCTGTGACGCGTGCGGCACAGAACGCGGCCAAGATCCTCAGCGTCAGGTGTGGACACCAAATGCAGAGAAGCGCGAACGTCAGCGGGCATCAGTAGCCCCAATGGCGAGAAGCTCAACGAGCCCAGAGACAATCGACCTGACGAGCAGTCCGCCAAGGTCGAACAGCACTGGCAGGGTAAATGGCAGTGTCCGTCATCTCCCAGCTCCAGGTGTACAAAAACCGGCAACTTGGCAATGCTCATATTGCGGAACGGTCATGGAACGACAATGGTGGACATGTTCGACATGTGGGGTGATGAAGGACAATTCACGCTGAAAGAGCGGGGATGCCGGAAGAAGCAAATGCTGGACGAACCCGGGAGAAAGGGGTCCCTTCTCTGGATCCTTCAGGGTCCAAATGACGACATGACCGACGATACCCTTGCAAATTCGAGGGGATACAGTCCACGCTGCATCACGTCGTCTGTTGGTACGTAGGGGCAAGAAACGTAGGGCTGTGCCGCGACTTCGAGACGAAAATGACATAAGGATCGGGCGGCTCGAGAGGAGACGCAGCTCGTTGTGACCTAGTGCAATGCTGACAAGACCAAACCATTGAAATAATACGAGTCATTGTGTGGATGACATGAGTGGCATGCACCAAGCACATGCATGTCAAACAAAGCGGCGCGCCATCGCACGGAAGTTTCGAGTGGTACAGGTTCTCTCCCTTAAGCCACTGTGCGTGTCCGAGAGGTTGGCGCCTGGCGGATTTTAGACGCTGTTCTGACAGATGGACGGCACACCGACACGCATCGGACCTTGCTTATGGCATCATGACGTAGCCGCTTGCCTGGCCGACACGCTTGGGCGGGCAGAGCCCGTACTGGACGGAGTGTTGGCCCAACCAAGGTGATTGGTCTCCAGTCAGTAGCCCAGGGTCAGATGATCTGCGTTACGCTATGGAGCTCTGGTGGCACTGAAGGCGCGCCGATATGGAGAGAACCACCAGGGCCCTGGTCAGGTCTGTGGCCATCCCGGTCTAGGCGTCTTGGAGTGCCTGCAGGCTAGACCGGTTGAGGTGGCAGATCTACGATCAATGGAGTGGCCGTGAGGTCTAGACGCAGGGTAAGTTTGTCACCAAACCACGCCAGTCGCGAAAGGTCAGAGCCATTCCTTGCGTTTATCTGAATCCAGCGTAGTAGCAAGACTTTCCAGGTGTTGAGAGCTTGTGAGTGGATAAGAAACGCTGCAAAAACTCACCGAAGGAAGATCTGTGTCGCAGTCATGCGCCCCGGAGGGGCCAAGCGAAGCGGTCACGGCCTCGGGTATGCAATTAAGCGAAAACCAGTGCGTCCAGGATGCCCGGCGTGTCCATACTACGTTGGGGAATCGACGAGGACAAGTAGAGGCAACACACGCCAAACTGACGGGATCACCCAGACACGCGACGTTTGTGAGGGGCGATTGAGGTTGCGTGTGACGGACACTGGTTCATCATTGTGTTCTCATGGACTCAAACTGTTGCGGCAGATACCTACGTAGAATGATGGGATCCCGCGGTGTAGGGCGGCTGAGGCCCGGTAATCGCCCGTCTCTGAATGGAGAGAGCAACTCGCGACAAGGGTGGCACGGCCAAGACAAAGCCTACATAGCACAGGCTCGCTACCAAGTTCTGCTGCCTCCCCCGGAGTTCGAGACACGGACGTCGTGGCCCCCAGGTCAGAGACGGTTTCCATCAGTGATCGACGCCTGTCAGTGTCGGGATCCGGTGAGAGATACCCACGGAGGGAGATTGCTCAAGCTTTATCAATTTTATTTCGTCGTTATCTCTCGCTGGGTTAGCGTCCGCTCAGAGGGGCCTCTCTCTCCAACCGCGCACTGCAGAGGCCAGAGCTCTTTGGCGCGGTTCTGTCACTTTCTCAGCCCCCGACAAAGAAAGGTACAGAATCATACTGGACAATGATAAGAGGCTGAGACCCCCCTCGAAGAACACAAACCAAACAACTGGCAGCCAAGGTTGAAATTTTTTTTTTGACGGTTGGGGATGCCGATTAGACAAAGCTGACGGTCCCAGCCAGGGCACGAGGATCTTAGCAGGACAAAGAAATGATCAGCAAGGTGTCGCTTAGGGAAAGGAAAATGTCCCGGGTGTTGACCGGGATGCAGGTAGCCGCCTGTTGGTGTACTTTATACGCTGTCAGGGTCGTCGGCCTGCAACTCTACAGCAGTTTGAGCGGTATGGCGCGCTCATCTTTGCTCGAGTTGGACAGGACGCCCGCTTTCTTCCCAACTGGTCCGAGTGGTTTCCCATCCGGAGAATCCCATTGCCCATTTCCTGAGGTTCGCCTCGCCGACTAGGATCCTCTTCTGCCGTCATCACCGTCGTCACGCAGCAGCAAGGCAAAGAGTTAGCCGACCCACAGAGGAGCCTGGTCGCATGGCCGAGTTTGGGCAGCACGGCAGCACAAAAAAAAACCAAAAAACCACGAGGGAGTCCAACGTCCATGGCCGTATACGTCGAGGCGAGGCCGGTAACGGAGCGCTGTAAACGAGGCGATGCTGAACATACGAGGAGGTACACGAGCCCCGCCGGATCTCCCATTCCAACTCCTGGGTTCGTTCGGGCTCGGGAACTGGCGGATTTCACTTGATTCTGCTCATTTTGCAGGTGTCTTGTGGGATGTTTTACGGGTGGGCCAACACCATGGGAGCGGCTTCTATGCACCCAGAAGGGATACGCCGTCGAGATTTACCATTGAGTTGCAGGGGAGGCGAGGCGGCTTAGTGCATGAGGTGAGTTGTACGTCCGTCACACAACAAGGGGCTGCGCTCAGGAGAGGGGCAGACTCCACTGCAGCAAACTGCAGCATCTCGGACACTTTGCAGGCGGAACGGCCGGCAGGAGGGGTCGTTCGCTGGCAGGATAGTGGTACAGCAGCACGACCAGGCACTCCCAAACGACCTAAGCCTCGATGGGGAAAAAACGAGAGAGAGAGAGGGAGGGAGAAGGTTGGGGACATGGGACCCGAGGAGCTTTGGGCTGTTTGCTTGCAAGGCGAAAAGGAGGGACCCCGATTTGGAGAGGGAGAAGTTGAAACCGGGAAGCAAGCCGGCGCGGGCGGCGTCTGGTGTCCTGAGCTCGCGTCGAGACCATGGAAGCCCCTCGCCGAGGAGGCGCTGAAAGTTGGCATGTCGGGGCAGTCGATGGAGGAGAGCGGGCACGGCATGACGAAGGCTGTGGGCAGAAAAACCACCAGTGTGCGTCGAGGAGCTTTTTGCGACGGGGACACTCCTTGACCGGACGTGATCCGGGCACTCGGCCGCCACGGCGTGCTGGGGCGCGGGCGCAGGCGCGGACACGAATTTCCAGCGGTCAGGGTCAGCTACGGCCCACCGAAGCACAGGTGGGTAGGGCGTCATGGGGTGGGCTACACAGGGCGCGACACTCCACTGGCAGACCGCTCAAGGCGGTCCACGGGAAGGGGGCAGAGGGGAGCGCATGGCAAGCATTCATTGCTGCGGTGTGCCAGGTGAGGGGAAGAGACCCTCGGTGACGAACGGGAGGGCACTGCACTGCAGAGGACAGTCCGTAGAGGCGAGGAGAGGAGAGGAGAGGGAAAAAGGAAGGCCTCAGAGGAGGAGAAGAGTGTGACTGACAGGACAGGACAGGGATGGCTGGGTAGGTATCCAGGTACGTACCTAATATAGGTAGGTAGGTACTGTGTAGGTTAGATAGCTAGAGTGGTGGGGTGGGGCACGGGGCGTGGGTACGTACCGTTTCGATCTGATCGACGTCTTTCACCAATTCGATGGTCTTCTGCACTCGACTTGTGCATCCCGTCACCCACTTTCCCATGGCGACAGCCCGGGAATGCGTCCTGGAGCCAATGCGGCCCTGCGCCCTCGGATACAAGGATACCCTACGACAGAAAGGTAGGTGTACTCCCGTACCTGACATGATATGCAGGAAAAGAAGACACACCACACACTATGGTGGGTGTACACTGTACAGCACTACCGTACATAGGTACGATGGGGAGGAGGGGGGCGTACGTTTCCCGCGACCGCATTGTTTGGCCACTGAAGATCCCCTCTGGAATGCCTGGAGTGGCATCGACGGAAGAGCTCTGAACGCCGCTCGTTGTCGCCTCGTTGTCGCCTCCCCCGCCCGTCGGTACCGTACTCTTTCGTCCACCGACAGCGAGGGAGGCGAGGGCCAAACGGCCACCAAGCAGCGAGCATTGTTTGGTTGATGCGCGGAAGTTGCAGAGGCGGGAGATGAAGAGCAGAAGAACAGTAGAACACAGATCGTGCCTACGTAGAGAGTACCTACGTAGAGGGCTCGACAGGGCCCGGCGTGTTTGCCTCCAGGTTCGGCCCTCCTTTCTCCTCTCTTCCCTTGTTCCTTGTCCTGCCATGAACCAGAGCCACGAGTCCAGTCCGGTTCTGGCCCATTGTTCCACCCTCTTCCACCGCCGCCAAATCCCACAGAAGTACACTACCTTGCTCACTCGTTCCCAGCTCCCCAAGCCGTGCGTGTCGTGCCGCCGTCCATCCTTCCATCCACCAGGGCAACCCCCCCCCCCCCCCCCCCCCCCCCCCCCCCCCCAGACTTTGCATGGGTTCGACCACTCTCTCCTGCATCCTGATGCTTGATCACCGTCGACAGGGGTGGCGGAGGGAAGGACCTTTACTTGAACAAAGTTTGGACTATGACGGACCCATCCCTCGCCTTGGAGAATCTGTCTCTCTGTCTGCCAGTGCTATCCCATAGGTAGTACCGGTAGGCAATTAACGGATACCGCTTTCTCTGTGCTTCGAATCCCGTTTTTCCCCATCTTCCCTCAACCTCGTCCCCACGGTCCGATCTCGAATCGCACAGCCTATCTTGGTCTTGAGTTTTTTCTTCTTTTTTCTGTCTTTCTTTCGCCCTTCTTCCTTTTGTCAATCGTGAGAGCCTGGTCCCCTCTTCTGTTTCTCCCCATCTCAAACCCGTCCTACCATCTAGCTAGCTTTGTTTCATTCACCACTGTGCTGCTCCCCCCTCCCCCCCCGAGAGAGAGAGAGAGAGAGAGAGCCAAGACCAAGGGTGCATACGACTGCTGCAGACTACTGCACACTGGCGTCTGAAGCTTGACGAGCGGCAGTCGTCTTTGTCGACCTCCTCCCGCTGCGCCATCGCATCTCACCTGCTTTTCTGCAGCTGCATCCCCTTCTGCTTCTGCCGCTTCCGCTTTTCATCGTTTCCTCCCCGTCTCCACCAGCGTTCTAGCCCCCCCTCCTCCTCTTCCTCCTCATCACCTTCTTCCCTGGTTGTCGCGCTATCATCTTAGACCTCCCACCACACCACTTCCGGACACCAACCCGCCATCCGACCACTTCAGTTTCTCAGTCTAGATACTCGCCCACCTGGACGAGACGACGAGACACCGACACGGACACGGACGCACACATCTCCTTAGTAAGCCGCTACTACCACTACTGACTCTTGTACCTTTACCTCCTCCTCCCTCGTCCCGTCGGCCGCCTTTTTCCCTCGACGCCGCCGTTTGCAGTTGCACCCAAAACTTGTTCGAGAACCCCCCCCCCCCTCCGCAGCGCCTCAGTCTCATCCTCCTTCGCCTTGTCCGCTGCTGGATGGGTTTCTTGCGGCTGCTTGCGCCTCCCCTTGCCAACCCTCGCCAGTTCCAGCCGCCGTTATCACTTCCGCCATTGCTAATTCCTTTATCCAAACCAAGTCGGGAGGCTTGTCAAGTAGCTGATCGGAAGAGGGCGCCTACGCAAACCTCGATCCCCAGTGCCAACCTGCGCCTAGGCCGCACACAATTAGAGCACATTCCCAGCGAGCATCCATCCGGAGACCGGCCTAGAATCCGGCAGTCCAGACCGCACCCCCAAGCCCACCCACACAAACACACGTACAGACACAAACAAGGCGCCGCGCCATGCTCTGTTCTGCCTTCTGCTCCCCCACGATCCTCTAGCAACCCGCTGTTGCCACCGCCGCCGCTGCTTCCTCCGCCTTCCAACCTTGCTCGCCTCGCCCACCCGCTCTGTCCAACTCGTCCGGCTCCTGGGGATCTGACCTGGTTGCAATACTCGCCTGCCGCGTCGAAACCTCCCCTACTCACATCTTTGACCAGCTCGCTTGTACACTGACGAGGTTCACTTGCGAGCCGCAGCTTCCCATGCGCGAGCGAATGCCGACATGCCACCCCCCGAACCTCTCATTACCAGCAGCCATGCCCACGGCAACAGTCCCCTAGCCGCCCCTCTCAAAACCGCCATTCTGGTAGAGGAACCTACCAAGCCGGCTTCGCGCCCTTCTACTGGAGACAGCGGTTTCAACTTCGACACAATATCGCAACCCGATGCCGGTTCGCTGCGCAGCGATGGCGCCCCGAGCACGACCAGCAGCGGTCGCTTCTTCCGCGACAACTTCAACCTGGCAGCCGGCGACGGCAAGCGCTCACAATCGGCAAGCCCGTTCCGTATATCGATGCCTTACATCACCCCGGGTCAGCTCGCATTCTCCGCCATGCAATATCTGCCCGTCCCGTTGTTGGTCCTGAACAACCTCAAAACCGTAGTGCTTGCGAACGAAGCGATGGGCAGGATGCTTGGCATGACCAACGACGCACTCGAAGACAACTCCTACGTGGCCGAGAGGTTGAGAGGGCAATCACTGTCCCAAGTGGGCATTGACATGATCCAGGAAGGACGCCCGGTATGGGTCGGATGGGAAGCGTTCTTGGACTCCCTCGTACTGGAAATGGGTGCGAGACAGGCATCGAAAGACGCCGGCGACATGTTCGCTCAAGGCCAAGGCGGAGAAGCGACACCAACACCCAATTCTCTGGCCCCACCGTTGCCGGACGCGCAGTCGAGCCCGTCGATGGTCAAGGACGCCGTGGTCGACGTGATTATTTCCCGGAAAGAGCTTGGCAAGCCCGGATACGATCCTCGGAGAAAGACTGGTGCATCGGAACACCAGGTTTACGCCAAGATGATTGTGACGATCTGGGAGATTGAGGATCACCAGGTCTACTTCACGTTGACATTCACGAGCTCCCAATCGCCGACGTCATCGCTCGTGTCAAACCGCAAGGCTGTGGCGAAATCCAACATTCTGGAGCAAGCGGACCGCAAAACGATTTCGAATTCGAACCCGCCCTCCGTCAGCTCCAGCCACGACTCGAGTTCGCCGTCTTTCCGTGTAAGCCCTAGTGCGGTTTCGCTGTCGTCGAGCCCATTCCCTCCCATGGGGCCGCCTTCAACGGCAGCACACGCGAGCACGCCTTCGATTTTGCAAAAAATGATTCTCATGAAGGACGCCTTACTCGACAACACGACAATGCCGATTCTTGCCATGTGGAAGGACGGCAGCGTGACGTTTCCCAACCGGGCCGCCCGCATCCTCCTGCGCCAAGAAAGCGACTTGGAAAAGTCTTCGGACGGCTTCGACTTACTGCCCGGCTGGACTATCTACGACGGGGACTTCACAAGGGAGCTGGACGTTGGCGAGTATCCCATTTCCATCCTGCTGCGAACGGAGACGCCCTTCAGCAACATGCGCGTGGGCATGATCGATCACAACGGCAAGAGGAGAGTTTACGATGCCCTAGGAGAAGCGATTCGTGATGATAGCACAGGCGAATTCCTGGCCGGAGTTGTCACCTTCCGAGATGTCACCAAGATGACGGAAGAGATCACCGAGATAAAGGAGCGCGACGAGGAGCGTTTCAAGCTGATTTGCGACACCATGCCGCAATTAGTATGGACCACGAGACCAGACGGCTACCACGACTTTTTCAATACCCGTTGGTACACGTATACGGGCCTAACGCCCGAAGAATCATTAGGCCTCGGATGGAAGCATCCATTTCACCCGGACGATATGCCCGAAACCACCAAGAGATGGTTCCATTCGCTGGCAACCGGCGACCCCTACGTGACCGAGTATCGGTGCCGCAGCAAGACTGGCGAATGGCGGTGGATGTTAGGAAGAGCTCTACCGCTAAGGAACAAGGAGACTGGCGAAATCGAGAAGTGGTTTGGAACCTGCACGGATGTAAACGAAGGCATTGAGGCCAAGCTCGCGGCCCGAAGCACCAGGCAACAGCTCCTGAGCGTTCTTGCGCACTCGCAAGTCACGATATTCACTGTCGACACCAAGCTCAAGCTCACAATGTTGGAGGGTGCTCTTATCTGGGACAGCAACGGAGAAGACAGTACGTCTTATCATTCGAGCTGGTTCATTGGGCAGGACATGTATGAAGTCTTCAACCGCCTCAATCCTCAGCTCAAGTCCGGAGAGCGGCCCAAGTTTCTGCGACCCGTCGAAGACATCTTGGCGGGTGGAAAGACGGAAGAAGTGGCAGAACACGGCATGGATGGCCGATGGTACCGCACGAGGTTTTTGCCGATCCTCGGCAAGAAGGCCAAAGAAGGCATCGTGACGAACGAGACTTGCATCGAAGGCGTAATCGGTGTCATTATGGACGTCAGTGAGCTCAAGGAGAAGGCTGAGGATCTTGAGGAAGAGTCCCGCGAGAAGAAGCAAGCAATGGCCAATGAGGCGGCTGCCAAGGAGGCCAACAGACTGAAGAGTCAATTCCTTGCCAACGTGAGTGATGGTCTTCAAGGTTCAAAGAAGGGTATACGCTGACAGTCCCATAGATGTCTCACGAGATTCGGACGCCCATTACTGGTGTGATCGGCATGGCCGAGTTGCTGCGGGACATGGAGCTTGACGACGAGCAAACCGAGTATGTGGAGAACATTCAGCGGTCGGCCAACGCCCTCTTAACCGTCATCAACGACATTCTCGACTTCTCAAAGGTTGAGTCGGGACGCCTTGACATCGAGGAAGTTCAATTTTCACTATCCGTCATCGTGACAGACGTGAAGAAGATGCTGAGTTTTGCTGCCGAGCGGAAGAATCTCGACTTCCGTTCCGATATATCTGGGGAGGTCGAGAACGATTTGGTCGTTATTGGAGACCCCGGTCGCGTACGCCAGATCATCACAAACCTCCTGACTAACAGCATCAAGTTCACAAACCAGGGCTATGTCAAATTCTCAGTCCAGAAGGAAAAGGAAACGTCAGACAGCATAGTGGTCAAGTTCATCGTTGAGGATAGCGGCATTGGCATTGAGGAAGAGGTCCGCAAGAAGCTTTTCCAGCCGTTCAGTCAAGGAGACGCATCCACAGCGAGAAAGTTTGGCGGCACTGGCTTGGGCTTGACGATATGCAAGAACCTTTTGGAGCTCATGCACGGTGACATGACGTTGGAATCGACACTGGGCAATGGAACCGTCGCAACGTTCTGGGTCCCGTTCAGCAAGCCTCAACAACAACGCGGCGGCCCCCTGGTGGAGATTGATTCCATCCCTGACAGGCTCCAGTCCGAAATGAGTGTGTCCTGCAACAGCTCAGAATTTGAGCAACTGCTAAGTACACCCCCAGCCTCCGGCGACTCGTCGCAATTCCTTTCGGACAAAAACAAATCGCCTGTTCGACGACTATCCGTACGAACCCCACCAGCTTCGGAAGAAGAGATGTTGCCACGTTCTGAACGCGCCAAGATCCGTGTCCTGGTTGTCGAGGATAAGTGAGTTCCTCTCAGTACGGCATTCGTGTCTCTTGTTGCTGACCCCCCTCCCAGTGCCATTAACCAGCAGATTGCCACCAAGACAATCATGAAACTGGGCTTTACTGTAACAGCAGCTTGGAACGGGAAAGATGCTCTCGAGTATATGGCGGCAGCCCAGCAAGGCAGGCACCCCAAGCCGGACATCATCCTCATGGATGTTCAGATGCCCGTTATCGATGGCTACAAGTGTACGCATCTACTGCGCCACCATGTGCCGTACAAGGCCTACGTACAAGACGTACCCATTGTGGCGATGACAGCCTCGGCGATCCAGGGCGACAAAGAGAAGTGCACCAGGGCGGGCATGGATGACTACCTTGCCAAGCCGGTCAAGAGCAAGACGTTGGAAAGGATGTTGGTTCGATGGAGCTTGGTCAAGAGGCCACAAACACCAGCACTGAAGGTCTCGGACGGCTCCATATCGGATTGCTCAGACACATCCGAGCATTGCAGCAACGCGGACATTCCTGGCATCGCGCACGACCAGCCGGATTCGCCATCGCCCCCAGATTCGACGCAAGCTGCCGCAGCTTCAAGCCGGCAACGAGGCGAGAGCCGGGAGCCAGACAGGGAGAGCCGGGGTGATCCGGTGACGCCTCGGCCTCTTACCAGGAACAACTCTTACGAGCCGTCACCATATGATCCTCCGACCGCAGGAGACCCCATCAAGCCGATTCGACGCTCCGAGACGGATGAGCTCGCTTTGCAGGTACAGCAAGGGAAGCTCATGGACGCGGCTGGGGACAAGAAGCTCCCGCGGCGAGGAGAGTCGTTCCAGACAGTAGTCGCGGGCGATTCCTTGACGGAAGAAAACGTTGAGAAACTGGAAAAGGAGGAACATAATCGAAGGTCATAGACGCGAGGAGATCGAACAGCATCCTACCTTTTGATGTCTATCAAGGACAGTCAGTATTACAGCGAGGCGCAAAGGTGAAGGGTCTCTTTTAATGTCTTTTATCAAAGCAACAAGACTGTACATACGCCCGGAGGAAATAAGGGAACTGGGACTGGAGCGCGGCAGGTCATGTTGCATTCTGGCACTTCGATCGGCGTTTCATCAGGCGGCGGGCTTGAAATTCCCGAAAAAAAAAACGGATCGAATCTGGAAGCAAAACGGAACGGCCCCATCACTTTCCATGGATTCGGGTTGCTTTTTTAAATTTTCCTTTCCTTTTTACCTTCGCAAAGGGGGAGATGATAACGATTTGGGGTTATACACATTTGGAACCGGCATAGAAAGGAAGGGTGGGGGTGGGTCTCATGGCACTGGGCGTTTTCAAACATACATCTTGGTAGTGCGTGCCAGGACAGGCTTGCTTTGCAGCGACGAGGTTCTGCTTCCTGTTGCTCACGAGCTCAGGCGTACTCAATTGATGATGGTAATTTTTTACACTCGCGCTTGTGTCATGGATGTGTTTGCAAGGTATTCCATAAAGTGCTGGATGACTCCGTTTTCGCCAAGGGTGGGGGTGAAGCCAGATAGATTCAATGCCTGAAAAAGCCTATGAATATTTGTCTAATACATGTCTACATATCGGCGTTTTGGAGTACAAACTGGTAATTCAGGTTGGCAAAAACATGGGCAACCGGTTTGCACAGGTAGCCCGCACAACTTATAAGGCTTTCACTTGCAGCGCAGCCACGTTACTACATGAGACTTGTGAAATTCAAGAAAAATAACATTAAAACAAATTGAGCTCTACACGGTACATTGTGTCATTTTTCAGAGTTTATGGTATTCATATGCTGTCCTGTTCCTGAACAGAGGTCTTCCCGATATTAGGATTTTCTTAGTGCCCAGTGCTAAAGTGTCCGGGGGGAGGGGGGGTTGCAAACCGGGTGATGGGATTTGAGAAGGCCAAACAGCTACGACATGAATTTGAGGGGTTAAATGCGGCTGAAAGATGCTGTCAAGGCGCCGATGTGTTGTGGTTAAATGACTGGATTACCCTTGTTGCATACTTGCTGGTGTCTTCTTGACTTGTGCTGTTATCCTGCCATGAAGAGCCATTTAAGTTGTCAGATCCGTCCCAACTATGCGTCCGGCATCCTAGGCGGCTGTACCCACTTTGGCTAGCAAACGGATGCACGTACGTACCCTTCGCCTAGATAAAACTTTCCCACCATACCATAAAGAGGAGAAATCAAGTATGGCGACTTTACGAGACTAGACTAACCTCATAGCCCACGGCGGTGTATCACCACTGAGTTCAGTATGCGACGCGGTATAACATCACACTCAACATGAACAGGGTTTCTGTAACCATAACCACCCTAGGCGTAAGCAGCCTCTAGTGCGAAAAAGCACGTGGTGTAAGCAATGGATTAGATCCGGGAATATGATTGGTTCCTTCACCAAGCTGACGGCGTTCATCCAAATCGCACTTTCGTGACTCGCTGGCCAAGAAAGAACGTCAACATTAGACTCGCAAGCAATATTCCAGTTCAAGATATACGCTAGCCAGGTTTGTCAATACAGCATGTTGTCAGCCTCGGCGGATAACGCCACTGCCAGCCGCTTGGCTCTGTATGCCGTTGGAGCGGCGGTCCTGGCTGCTCCGCTGGCATACCACGCGTTCCATTGCGACATTGATGGCTTATCGTCGCGTGTTCGGCGCCTCGTCCGACCTCCACCGCGTTATATCCATGAGCCGCTCGCCAAGGGGCAGTTCAGGCTACTTCATCTCCTTGCTGGGAAGGAGGAGGACGACGAGGTCCATGTAAGGCTTACTGCCGAGTCCATCGACACAGCCGTCCAGTACCACGCCATCTCTTACACCTGGGGCGTTGATGGGGAGACGGCGTCCATTTTCTGCGAGGGAAAGCACATACGGATCACCAAGAGCTTGTTCGATGCTCTCAAACGATGGCGCCGAGCCGACGAGGAAATTGTCCTGTGGGCAGACTCGATATGTATCGACCAGCAAAACACGTTGGAGAAGACGAACCAGATCATGCTCATGGCGGAAATCTACTCGAGGGCGGAATCCGTCTTTATCTGGCTCGGTAACGACGATGCGCACCTCGAGGGGATCGAGGATCTGATCAAGGCTGCGTTAGAGATCATCCCCGAGGTCGTGGACGACCCCAGGAAGAACAGGGAAAACGCAGCGTTGGCCGACATACGCATGGAAACAGACGAAGTACAGGATCTGAACTGGGGCGCGCTGAGGTCACTGCTGAGCCACACGTGGTTCGAGCGCAAGTGGGTATACCAAGAAGCGGTCCTCAACGACAAGACCTGGTTCTATTGCGGAAAGTTCGAGCTGCCCTTTGAACCCGTGGCGGAGCTCGCCTTACGAATGACAACGTATGGTGTCCAGCCTGTACCCCAGGATGGGTCGGTCAATGACACCCACTTGTCCTACTTGCTCGTACGCATATATAACCTCTCCATGATGCGCGCGAGCCAGTTTTTCCGCGGCAAGCGACCGTTCACGCTGCTAGATACCGTCAAGGGTTCGAGAGGGTTCCGGTGCACCGATCCGCGAGATCACATCATGGGGATCCTGGGGCACGCGACGGACGTCGAAAAAGACAGCATCATTTCCCAGGAGAACATGTACTCGCTGTCGGTCCAGGAGTGTTACCTGCGCTTCGCCAAAGCACAGCTTCTGGAAAAGCGTGATTTCGGCGTTTTGTCGCTGGCACCGCAAAAGTTCGTCAGCGACTCTGCGTATCCATGGTACTACCGCCCGTACGTCCAATGGCAGAACAGACGGCTGCCGAACCTCCCGTCCTGGGTGCCCGACCTACGGCACCAGGAGATTGACACTCTGCCAACCTACTCCGTCCGGTATGGGAACTTCTCGGCCGGCGGGACGCAAGCGGGGGAGGTGGAAATCATCGACGACAAGATCTTCAAGTGCAGAGGGTTGGTTGTCGACGCGGTCGAAGAAGAGGGCGTCTTCTGGTTCGACCTGCCGCTTCTGCGGGCGCCCAAACGCGTCCCGCCGCCGATGGACAAGAAGGGCCCCTCCTTCATCAGGCACAAACTGAGGCACCTCAGCTTCTACAGGGCGTGCGTGCGGTTGGCGTCCGGCTCGGAAAACGTCAAAGACATGTCCCCGGAGCGGCTCGTGGCGCTCTGGAAAACGCTGACGTGCGAGAGGGGCCAGCTGAGCGACCGGATCGAAATTGACCTCTCAGAAAGCTTCAAAGACTTGGTCTCTGGGCTGGAAACGTGGCTCCACTCGAAGGACCCCGAGGAGGCAAAGAGGGCGTGGGCGTCGTTTGTGGCTTCGGGACAGGTCCATATGAGCGTCATCGGTCACGCGATGCCACGAAGGATTTCCCGCACGAGGGGGGACAGGCTCTGCGCGATACCGAGGGATGCGAGGGTAGGCGATGTGGTCTGCGTTCTGCTCGGGTCCGAGGTGCCCTTTGTCATCCGGCCCACGAGGCAGGGCATGTACGAGCTGATAGGAGAGGCGTATGTCAGTGGCATAATGGATGGCGAGGCTCTCTCCGCTGGCATGTATGACGAAGTGTATGTACTTTTGGAATGATAGTGCTTCCGATCGAGGGACTCCTTCAGTTATAAACTATGCCACATTTTTGTAAAAGAATCAATGAATCTGGGGTTTGAGTTCAGCGCGCAGTTGCACCAGCGACAGCATTTTTGAAGAGATGCCATGTATAATGAGCTGCGGGTGACTTTTATAGATGAAGATTTGGAAAATTCAAAGATACAGCATAATACCATGAAGATGGTTGCCTTCAAGATAATTAAGCAACCCTCAAACCCCCTCTCGTGAGCAACCGCCGTTGACCATGTCTCTCATTTGGTAATTTATAGAAATGAAAGACTGAAAACGAGCCCACAAGACTTAACATCGACAGGAGAAACGCCAGCTCGTCGTGTCGTGGAGTTGACTCCGTGTGTGCTCAGCGTACCCCGATCGTTCTCTCAGTACTCGCCAGTCTTGTTCGCGTAGTCAACCTCAGCCGGACCCCACATAACTATCACACTCCGGGAACATCGACTCCAACCCGCGCGTGGGAACATTTGCGCGGATCGATCCAGATCATCACCTAAGGTTTAAAGGACCGGATGGGATGAGATTAGGCAATGCCGGAGTCGATCTCCTCCTCCGGAGTGTGGGGGTTCCCTGTCGACAACGGGGGGCGTCTAAGTGAGTTCGGCAGTGTGGGATTGATGGACCTGGGCTGGGGTATTTTGGGAGGGTCGCCCGGGCTGAGGTTGTCGGAAAGTTTGAGTTTCAGGGGACATGGGAGTCGCTGGTTAGTGGATGGGCCGCGTCAGATGGGACGGGCCGACATGGGGCTTGATACTTTCCGACATGTCCCAGAACGCAGATCGCATTGTGTAGTTAGGATTCCGTCTTCAGGGAGTTGAAGCGATGGAGTGAAAACTAAAGCAGAGGATTTGTGCGTTACCTAAAGAAGCATGGAAATTGTTGGACGAGAGGATTATTGAGTTTATCCACTGTCGCGGCTAGTAGACTTTGTTCCTTTGGTTGAACATTGAAGCTTGAAAGACCAGAAACCTGCAAGGGCAAGAAGATAAACAACACATGGTTTCACAAGTTAATGTATCCTAGATGTAATATCGACATTATGTGGACCCTCTTGCTTATGTAGTACGTTGCCGCTTTTGCTCAGGCCAGATCCAGGACTGTTCAGGCTCGGAGGAGGTTCAATTCACTTTGACTTGCCCTGCTTAGCCCAAGTTCGCCATGTGCTCACCGTTGCTCAAACCCGTTCTGGCTCAGTCACAAAATATTCAACCAAGCATCGAGAGGGCATCAGAGAGCCAAAGTCTCGGGAGATTCATAAATTTCTCATCTTTCAACTTCCTACCTCTTCCTAACCATCCACTCGAGCCCTCTACACCATGAACTACTAACACAAGAAAGGCGATTCCGAGAGTACTAATCCTATGGACCCGATTAAGGCGACGGTCCTTTACGGTCCTTACAGTCTATCCGAAGTCAATTTGCGACTGGTAACACTCCAGTATTCAGCAGTCTTTATACCAACTCCGAACTAAAGTATGAGATATTGATGGAGTATTTGGTGAGTAATTGTAATGACCGAAAGCTAAGTATGGATTTGCAGACCTAAACTACCTTGTGAATACGGAGGTTGGGTCCGTCGAAGATAAAGGCCGATGAATTGTTGTACAAGATCCGACAGACGCTTAACTGAGGCAACATTAGATAAAAATCTCAACAGGCTAGCTTTTAGGTCTGTGCAAGTGACGTGTTACAGAACAGGCGCGCCCAGCCCGTACATAAAATCTCAGCGTTCGGTGTCGGTCGATAAGAGACTAATCTCTGAACCAGCAATGAACCGAGAGACTGAAAAACAAAGAGACTTCATGGTGTAAGAGTGAACTGGTTTACGTACTGATCAGTGATCAAGTTCACTAGGCTGTCTCAGTTTCCCGGGTCTGACTTTTGGAGACCTCCGCTATACACTAAGACGTACTGAGAGCTCTTCGCTCTTGATTCTCGCACAAGGATCCGAATTCAGCATCTCCACCAACAATCGATTGCCCTTATCGCCAACAGTGCTTCTCAACTCCTCGATCTCGTTCAACCAAGCCACCATCTCCGACTTCACATCCTCATCTTCAAAAACGTGCGGTAGAATCCAATCTCCGGCAGGCAGTGGAACATGTCCGAAGCAAAACAACATCGTCACACCAAGACTCCAGATATCGCCTGCAAAGTCTTTGCACTTCTGGAAGAACTCTGGAGGTGCATATGGCGGTGTTCCAGAGGGCGTCCATCCATTCAGAGGTAATGTTGAGGGGTTGATGAGAGCGGCTCCAAAGTCGATGAGCACCGCTCGTGGTTGCGGAACAGGGGCAAAGATAATGTTATCAGGTTTAACGTCATCGTGGACAATGTACTTGGAGTGGATGAATGCTAGGGCTTCGGCCGTTTGCTTCCAGATGACATTGCTTTCTGACGAGGACAGGGTGGAGTTGTTGGCAGAGTTGATGTACATGTTTAGACTGCGACCGGGTTCATAGCGGAGAGTAATTGTGAGATTTTCGGGGTCTGATGTGAGGATGTGGGTGATATTTTCCTGAATATGTGTTGGATAAGCCTCGTATTTAGTACATGTAGCGTGGGAACTTTTTTACTGAGACTTACATGAGAGCCAGTCAAGTTCAGGGCATCGGTTTCATTGCGCCAACGTTGAAGGGTTCGGGGATTGTCGCGATGATTGAACCTCTTGATAACAGCGATCGAATTGTTCCAAATGCAAGTTACTACCACTGAGTGATATGTCTCTGCGATGAGCTCGGAGAAAGCTGACGTCGTTTCACTCGATTCAGAAACAATGGGACCTCTGTGTTGGTTCTCCATGGCTGGTTTGACGGCAGGTTCAAATGACCCCAGTGACTATTGGCTTTGTTCAGGTGAGGGGGGATGTCACGAAGCCACTCGGCTAAACAGAGCTGATTCTTCCAGGTCTCTGAACAACTTCCGAGAAGACGAGCTGTGGCAGATGAACAGGATTGTGCATTTGTATTTGATAAGAAGCGAACCCGGCTCCTTGTTTAAGCTGGCGTTCCAGCTTCGGTACCTAAGCGGCTCCAACGCGCCGGAAGGATCCAATTACTTTTGGGTGAGTCATGCCGGTAGGTAAGATCCTATCCTGCATAGTGTCCATAGGTACCCGGGCCGATGTGGGGCGTTAGCGTTCCAGGGAGACCAGTGCCTCTAGTTATCAAAGCCCACAACTTAGGTTCGCGATGATGCATCGAGTATAGACGACCCAGCGGACTTGTATATTGATCATGGAAATCATGGCGAGGTGTCTGGCCTCCCATGAATCTACCCCAGAATCATATGGATATCGTGACGATGTCTCATCAAGTTGTAAGCCTGGAACTAGGCGGTCTCAGAGCAAGCTGGCAAAGTAATATGGTGTGCTCCCTAACTATTTTGTTCCAGTATCCAATGGATCACAACTACTGTAGTCTTTTTCGATAGACTATTGGGCCCGCCCACCAGATTTATGAGAAGACTGACTTGAGTGGGATTGTTCACGAATTAATATCGAGGTAGAACTGCAGTATCAGCGAAATGTTGACGTGCGTGTGTGGACTACCATCCGTAGCTCTGAGAGCCATGAGGCGGATAGAGAGAACCTAAATAACAATCAAGCATGAGCCAAAGACCGAGCTGCTGTGATGGCACTTTCTTGTGGGTTTTTTTTTTTAAAGGTATGGATCGCCAATCTTTCTCAAGTTATCCGCTTAGCTGGCGCAGCAATAGGAAGGAGGTACAGTAAGCTGGAGGGAATGGAGGTTCTGGCAGGAGGCACACTGGCATGGGCAGAATCTCTGTATGTTTGCGCCCGAATGCGACGAAGAAATCGTTTCCTACAGCTCCTTACGGCTTAAACACCTGCGGAACACATCTTAATGGCGCTGCACGTCCAGCGACGGTCACAGAATAGCATGCGTATCTAGGTCGTCCAACTTGGCGGGCATGAGCTAAGCCGTGATGACTTCGTCGGTGCCTCCTCGACGCGAAATGAACAAAAGTCTGAGGGCCATCACGAGATCAGGTTTAGATTCCTCTACCCCAGACTGCGGACTTCGCGGGGATCTCGGGTAACAGCCGCCGAGTGGAACGCTGGAACATTGCCCCGAAAATTGCATTAGGCGCTGGCACGGAGTGCTATCTTTGGAAATACCGAACAGAGACAGGTCTTTGACGGTGTGTAACAAGACGAGATTCTCTTACCGAGAGCCCCTGATCCCCAGACCGATTGATGACACTGTTTCTCGTCCGTTAACCAAGACCATCCTGGACTTCTTGTCTTGACGTCGTTTGCATTGTTGTTTCTTTTTGCACAGCGGTCTGGGTTCCCATTTTTACTTGTGCCGCACCATCTCACCAGACCAGGTTGGGACTGTTTCGTCACGTGCAGCTTGCAGGCCTGACGATCGCCATCCACCTTCCTTGCTAGGGTACCTTACTCAGCTTCGAATCCGAGTCGCCTTCCGCCTCTCACATCTCCTCGCTCAACCAATTCACGTCGTCAATTCACTCGCTCGCGCTCCTTTTCTTGCTTCCTGATACCGGTTGACCTGTGCTGGATAATTGTCGTCGAATTCCTCTCATTTTCCTGCACACGGATTGAGATCTAAACCACCTCAGCTTCCCCCCTCTGACGACATACACAATGCTCGGCTGGTGAGCTTCATCTCGGCCCTAATGTCACCAAGGGTGCGTCCGCTAAAACATCAATTCCAGGTATCAGGCAAGACTCGCGGCTCGTCCGCTGCTCACTCAGAGCATCACCACCGCTGTCCTTTTCGCGACTGGCGACATCACCGCCCAGCAGCTCGTCGACAAGCGAGGCCTTGAGAAGCATGACCTTGGCCGCACCGCCCGCATGTTCCTCTACGGTGGCGGTATGTGCCACGAACCTCATTGCTGTCAATTACGACTCCCAATCGCCCTAGGTACTGACTTTCTATAGCCATTTTCGGCCCCATTGCCACCAATTGGTTCAAGTTCCTTCAGCACAATATCGTTCTCAAGAACAAGAACGCTGAGATCCTTGCTCGTGTTGCTGTCGACCAGGGCGTCTTCGCCCCCGTCATGATCGGCGTCTTTCTGTCCTCCATGGCCACACTTGAGGGCGGCTCGGTCCAGGAGAAGCTTGACAAGAACTACAAGACGGCACTCACCTCCAACTACATGCTTTGGCCCTTCGTGCAGATGGTCAACTTTAAGCTCATTCCTCTTCACCATCGTCTCCTCTTCGTCAACGTAATCAGCATCGGCTGGAACTCTTATCTTAGCTTCTTAAACAGTCAGTAACACCTTTGATTGGGCGTTCGCTTAGCTGCAGACGGGCAGACAAGGGGTGGGAATACCCATCTGAAGAGCAGGAAGAGAGATAGCGAGTTTATGTTTCGTTCAATATGGATCTTGTATTTTGAGGCTTCGGATTTGGGGGCATTAGAACCGGGATAGACTGGGTTTAGTGGACACAGATGGCTAGGGGCAGAGCCAGCGGGAATATACCGCACCTTTCTTTTCTGCATAAGCTGAACTGGCTGCGTCCTCGATATACATTTTGAGCAAATGCTTTCCGATGTCTTTTCATCGTCATTGACCGTTGGTGACAACGTTGCAATGGTCCAGACTGCCAGAAGAGTTTGGAATCCCCAATAGCAGCCAAACTCAACCTCGAACCGACGATATCCGTTGTTAATTTCGAGTATGCCCTAGCAATTACGACTTGAAGCGACGGCATCGAACAAGATGGTGCTGATAACACTGATCGTCCGGACCACGAGAGAAGACACGCAGCTGGGCCATGTTTGATCTTTTATAGGCATTATGCCATCTTTTAAGCGATGCTGTTGATTGATGGCCTTGGCGAGGGAATGCAGCGGTCCAGCGCCGGCCCAGCTCCATAAGGCCAATGTGCTCGGAGGCGGGGGAAGGTGAGGAGAAGCCCCGAGCAACCGGCGATGACAGCCCGCAACTTTCCTTCATCATCACCTAGGAACATCTCACAGCACAACAAGTCTGCCGAGGCACTGAAGCGAGACTCGATCTAGCTCTCCATCAAGACAATCAAGTGGGCACATCCGTTGTAGTGCCCCGCGTTCCTTATCTCAAGTCGGACTACTTACTTCAGCAGCACCGTTCGCACCCAACTATCCCCTCACAGACCCCACCTCAGGCCGGGATCCTTCCGTGACGGAGTCGGCCGCTGCAACGTTGCAAGCCAACTTGACGCGGACCTGAGAACTGGAGGATTCCTGCCACGAGAGCAGAGCGAGGAGCAACCTCTTGCAACACGCAAGTCTCAATTTCATCTCAACACAAGTCATCACAACGACTATATAATATGACGGCTTCCGATCTTCTCGACCGTCTCAACAGAGATGGCTTCGTGGTCATTCCTTCGATTCTCACGGAGGAACAACTCACGAAGCTCCGGGACGCCACTCAACAAGCCACAGCGCTGGCCCGAGCCGGCAAATGGCCAAATGTCCGGACCCTTCCGAAACAGTTTCCTCCGTGGCCGGTTGCCACTCCCGAAGCACCCCCTGAAGGTATCTGGGGAGTGCAGAGCATGATGCACCCAGATATGCCCAATAGCAACGTCTTCATCCAGACTTACTTCTCGGATGCCGTTATCGAGCCTACAAAGCAGCTGCTGCAATGCACCGACAATGATCTTGTTATGGAACTGTTCAACCTGCTTGTCCGGCCGGACCACGACTTCGAGCTCCGATGGCACAGAGACGACATTGCGGCGACAGCTGCTGCAGACGAGGAGCTGGATCGCCTGAACAAGCCGGCATACTCGGCGCAATGGAACTTGGCTCTTTACGATGACAATAGTCTCATTGTCGTTCCGGGTTCGCACACCAGAGCCAGAACAGACATCGAGCGCAACGCGGATCCATACGAGAAGGAGATCCCGAACCAACTATTCGTCGAGTTGAAGGCGGGCGACATAGTCTTCTATAACAACAATATCCTCCACCGTGGCGCCTACATAGCCAGCAAGGAGCGCATGACATTGCATGGAAGCGCCGGTCATGTCAAGGGCAGCACCCTCCGGGCACGCAACGTCCTTCAACACGGGCTCAAGGGCTGGGTGGACAAGGTCGATTTGAGTACACTAGGTGAGAAGGAGAGGGCGAGGGCAGAGAACATGCGGAGAATGCTTGTTAAGATGGGACAGGAAGCGGGGGAGGTGGGATACTCTCTGGAGGGGTAGATAAGATATGGATATTTTTACGAAGCCAACCTGGTCGTGCTGGCCAGGCTAATATGAGAAATGCGGGAGTTTCCAAGGACAAGAGGCTGGGAGTTGTTACCGATCGGCGGTGTGTCACAACCGAGCGGTGAATTGCGCGAGTCTTGGTCATGTGCTGCCGGCGCTTAGCTGGGTGCCCCGTGACAAAGCGACTTAAGACACTTTCGATTCCACGATGATAAAGAAGCGTTTTCGGCCTCCAGGGTTTCTGGAACGCCAAACAACGTCATTCTTCTGGAATTAATAGTTCGACTGACACTTCTGGACGTGAACGTTGTTTCATCTCAAGTCCCTCATCCATCTCAAAGCCTGGGGAAAGCGTGGAAGTGGCCTGTGCGCAGCGGATGCCTAAGTAACGAGGTGTCAGTTGACCCGTGAGCTTTTCCCGTTCGCGCGGCCAAATCCGGGTTTGCCAACCATCAACCGACTCTGTCGGCAACACCAGCGTCAACCTCAACCACCTCCAAACCCCTTCGAAACCGCCCCGACTCCTCGAACTCTGCACCTGGCGACAATGTTGCCCTCATCGGTGCGGCGCGTGGTCGCCTCGGCGCCACAGTCTCCTCTCGTCGCCTCCCTCAGCACCTCCGCTCCGAGAGCGGCTACGGCGACCATCACCCTTCAGCAGAGACCTGGCGGCCACCAGCGACGATGGTCCTCTTCAAGCCCGTCCAGTCCGAACAACAACGGCTCCAAGGACATGCCCGGTCAGGGCCAGTCCGTCCACGCCTCGACATCGTCCAACTCGAGCAACAGCAAGTCGAACGGCGAGAAGCGGAAACGGAAGAGCAAGGATAGCGCCGAGAGGGAGGCTGCGCAGAAGCTGCCCAGCGTGCCCAGCACACAACACCTGTCTCAAGAGGGTATGGTATCACCAAGGAGCTACTGCGCGAGGGAAACGCTAACAAGAGACGTGCAGCCCTGGGGTTGTCGACCTTTTTCTCGCTCCATCGACCGATATCCGTGACCCACAGCATGCCCAAGTCCGTGACCGAAGAAGCCTTTGCCGCAATCTTCAAGCCCCGAAACAAGGCGAACAAGGTCACCGACGTCATCTCAACACTATCGAGGACGACCGACGATCTCGAGGGCGCCATGGCCAAGATGACCATTGCCAGCCAGGAGGCGGATGCATCAGGCGAGCCGGTTCAGAAGATCGACCTCAAGCACCCCGACGGCAGCGAGTCGAGCGTCTACGTTCAGCTCAACGCCATGGCCGGGCAGTTCATCCCCTTCCGCCCCCCTCCCGCGCCGGAAGCCATGGGCGCCGCCGATGCCCATGCCGAGTCCGCCATCGAGGATGTCCTTGACGAGGCCCCCCAACACCGCGTCTACAAGGCCATGTTCACGATCGAGGAGACGACCGACGCCGACGGCCAGGTTCAGGTCCTCGCCCACAGCCCCAAGATTATGCAGGACGAGGTCCCCCGATCGTTCCTCGAGCGCATGGCCCTGCGCCAGATGAGGTTCGACGAGGCGCAAGGCCACGACACCATGCAGGCGATCAGCGTCAAGCGCCAACGCAAGCTGAAGATGAAGAAGAAGAAGTACAAGAAGCTGATGAAGCGCACGCGCAACCTGCGCCGCAAGCTGGATAGAATATAAGTTGGGTGTGGCTGTATATACAAGCCCGCGGTTTTTCTCACTTTCTTCTCGAGCATATTTGGGCAGTCGGGTTCTCTCATGATTGGTGTTGGGCCAGGCATTACTGATGGTTTCATATCTTTTTCTTTGGCCAGTTCTTGGGCTTCATAGAGAGAAGAGAGAGACAGCTTTGCATCAGATAGCAATCATCCAACTGTTTGCATCCGGAGCCATCACTCATGACTGTGCCGCAAACCCCAGAGAGAGACTTGAAACCCGGGCGGTGCGAAAGAGAAAGAGAGATCCTGTACAACACTAGAGTGTATTACTAGTTCCATGAGGAAGGACGGAAGGAATTATTCTAAGTCTTTTGAGATTGTCCTTGGAAGCCGCTTTTGTCTTGAGCGAATAGTCCCTGTGATTTTTTTGGTGATCGCCCAAGGGCGTGGCGACAAGTGAGCCGTGGGGTGGCCATAGCTGAAAAGTTCCTGCACCCCACCAAGGTTCAGCGGCCTTTGGGCTCACCGCTCGGCAGAAAATGTTCTCTCCGCCAAATTTTTGGATTTCCTCGAGTCTGCCTCGATTGTAAGTTTGCGCCGACCTCAGCAAGCCCGTACCCGCCAACTTCTGCTACCCCCCGCCACCTGCGAGCTCTTTCCAAGATGTCGCGCAAGGCAGTGTATGTCACATTTCCAAATATCACATGCGATTGAATTCAAAACCTGACATTCCGGTACAGAGACCAGCGGATCCCGAACCTCATTTACAACGGCTTGCAGGAGAAGAAGCGAAGCTTCTTCGTAGTCGTTGGAGACCATGCCAAGGATGTTATCGTCAACCTCCACTACTTGATGTCACAGCGAGACATCAAGCAGAACAAGTCTGTCTTGTGGGCATACAAGAACAAGCTCCTTGGCTTCACCAGGTACGAAACGCTCTCCAGATGCACTTACACAGGACCTCGAGCTGACAGCTATGCCCCGCCAGTCACCGCAAGAAGCGCGAGAACAAGATCAAGAAAGAGATCAAGCGCGGCACCCGCGAAGCCAACGAGTCCGACCCCTTCGAGCTCTTCGTGTCCCTCCACAACATCCGATATGTCTACTACAAGGAGACCGAGAAGGTGCTCGGAAACACCTTTGGCATGTGCATCCTGCAAGACTTCGAGGCCATGACGCCGAACATCCTCGCCAGAACGATCGAGACGGTCGAGGGTGGCGGTTTGGTTGTCCTTCTTCTCAAGGGTATGACCAGCTTGAAGCAGCTGTACACCATGTCCATGGACATCCACTCGAGATACCGGACGGAGGCGCACGACGATGTTGTCGCCCGTTTCAACGAGCGCTTCATTCTCTCCCTTGGAAGCTGCGAATCTTGTCTCGTCATTGACGATGAGATGAACGTCCTGCCCATTTCGGGTGGCAAGAACGTCAAGGGACTGCCGCCGGCCGACAAGGACATCGCCAAGACCGAGACCCAGCAGGAATTGGAGGACATGAAGGAGGCCCTACAAGATACCCAACCAGTCGGCTCCCTGGTTACCCTTGCGAAGACGGTCGACCAGGCCAAGGCGCTGCTGACCTTTGTGGACGCCATCGCCGAGAAGACTTTGAGGAGCACGGTGACCTTGACGGCCGCCAGAGGACGCGGAAAGTCCGCGGCCATGGGTGTGGCTGTTGCGGCTGCCGTGGCGCACGGTTACAGCAACATCTTCATCACCTCTCCCTCGCCCGAGAACTTGAAGACCCTCTTCGAGTTTGTCTTCAAGGGTTTCGATGCGCTCGGCTACGCGGATCACGCCGACTACTCGATCATCCAGTCCACGAACCCCGACTTCAACAAGGCTATCGTCAGAGTCAACATCCACCGGGCGCATCGCCAGACGATCCAGTACATTAGGCCTCAGGATGCCCACGTTCTCGGTCAGGCAGAGCTGGTCGTCATCGATGAGGCCGCTGCTATCCCCTTGCCCCTGGTTCGCAAGCTGATGGGCCCTTACCTGGTCTTCATGGCTTCCACGATCAACGGTTACGAGGGTACTGGACGTTCGCTGTCATTGAAGCTGATTAAGCAGCTGAGAGAGCAGTCAAGACCCGGAGCGAAGACGAACACCGACACAGAGGTTGCTGATCGCACCACGGGCAAGACTGCCAAGGACCAGGGCTCAAGCCACCAAGCCAGCCGCTCTCTTCGCGAGATCACTCTGTCCGAGCCCATCAGATACGCCCAGGGCGACGCCGTTGAAAAGTGGTTGAACAAGCTCTTGTGCCTGGATGCCACTCTCCCCAAGGCCAAGGCTAGCAGCCAGGGCTGCCCCGACCCATCCCAGTGTGAGTTGCTCAAGGTCAACCGCGATACTCTCTTCTCGTTCCACCCTATCCCCGAGAAGTTCCTGCAGCAGATGGTGGCCCTTTACGTCGCCAGTCACTACAAGAACTCTCCCGACGACCTCCAACTGATGAGTGACGCGCCCGCGCACGAGCTCTACGTGCTTATTGCGCCGACATCAGACGGAAAGCTTCCCGAGCCTCTATGTGTTATCCAGGTCGCCTTGGAAGGTAAGATCAGTAGACAGAGCGTCATCAACAGCTTGAGCAGAGGACAACGGCCCTCTGGTGACTTGATCCCGTGGCTCGTGAGCCAGCAGTACCAGGATGACGAGTTTGCCTCCCTGTCTGGTGCTCGCGTTGTGAGGATAGCCACGAACCCGGAGTACGTGTCCATGGGATACGGTACCAAGGCTCTGCAGCTGCTCACCGACTTCTACGAGCAAAAGTTCACCAACCTGTCCGAGGATGCCGACCTCACTATGGAGGAGACGCTACCGAGGGTGACGGATGCGGAGCTGGCCAACACTTCTCTGCTCGCAGACGACGTCCACATTAGAGATATCAAGAAGCTGCCGCCGCTGTTTGCCAGGTTCTCCGAGATCAGACCCGCTGCATTGGACTACGTCGGTGTCAGCTACGGTTTGACGCAGCAGCTCCACAAATTCTGGAAGCGGGCCTCGTTCGCTCCAGTCTACCTTAGGCAAACCGCCAACGACTTGACGGGCGAGCACACATGCGTTATGCTCCGGCCTCTGGAGAACACCGCAGACCAGTCGTGGCTCGGTGCGTTTTCCAGAGATTTCCAGCGTCGCTTCCAGTCGCTACTGTCCTACCAGTTTAGAGAGTTCCAGTCGGTTGTGGCGCTCAGCATCGACGAGTCCGCCAACGCGGGCGCTAAGCTCGATGGCACTGAGCCTACGGCTCTGACGAAGGCCGAGCTCGACAGACTCCTTACGCCTTTCGATCTGAAGCGTCTTGAGTCTTACGCCAACAACATGCTGGACTACCACGTCATCCTTGATCTCGTTCCCACCCTTGCTAGCCTGTACTTCACTGGCAAGCTCAAGTCCGACATCAAGTTGACGGGTGTGCAGCAGGCTATCCTGTTGGCCATTGGTCTGCAAAGAAAGGATATGGACGTCATCTCCCAAGAGCTGTCTCTCCCATCGTCGCAACTCTTGGCCATGTTCATCAAGATTCTGCGCAAGATCACTGCTCACTTCGGCAGCTTGGTCAACGCTGCCGTCGAAGCCGAGATGCCCAAGGCCGATGCCATTGGTGTTAGCCGGGAGAACGCGTCGGGTGCCCACGATGACGAGGTTGTGGACAAGAGGTTCGCTCCCCTTGAGACCTCTCTCGAGGACGAGCTTGAAGAGGGAGGTGATGAGGCTCTGGCCAAGCTGCGTAAGAAGCAGCGTGAGCTCATCGACTCCCTTCCTCTCGACCAGTAAGTTATTAAATCCCACAGCTTTTAGACGGTTCCAAGCTAACAGTTGCCAGATACGAGGTTGATGGTGATGCCCCGCGTGGGCAGAGGCTGAGCAGGCCGTCAAGGAGGGCAAGTCCGGCGTCGTTAGCATCAAGACAAGCAAGTCGAAGCGCAAGGCCGGACCGACGGCAGCGGAGATCTACGACGAGGCCCTTGGGGAGAAGAAGTCTCACAAGAAGGCCAAGAAGTCCAAGAAGGACAGGGACTGAAGAGTTACATGAGGCGGCGGTGTGGTATAAACAAAAGTGTAAAAGCGTTCCTACTGAGAGAAGGGTAAAACGGGTATTTCTCCCAACATTATTGGGGCGCCTCTGTACGGAGTTGGCTCGGCATTTTTTTATCAAATTCAAGAGGGTTATTGTTTCCAGTTGGCAGGAATGAATGCCGTTGCCGTCTGAAGAAGCGTCAGGATTCTCATGGATCTAGTGAATATGATGACTGGTGACTAGGCTGGGGAAGTAGTTTCCCAACGGGGGAGGGACGAAGGTGAGTTGGCAGACGCGTGCCTTCCCTTGCACCTTCCTTTCCAATTTCAACATGGCAACGATCTCTCTTTCCTTCGTCCGTCGAAACACTACGCCACTCGAGTTTCGTTGAAACGTACGTGATCGCCTCGGAGGTTTCTATCAAACATACCAGTGGAAAGCCTCCTTTATCTTGAATCCGACACCAAGCTCATGATTGTGTTCCTCTTCCCGCCACAACGAGGACGTTAAGATATTAACATTACAGCGTCCCTCGCGATTCGATACAACTGCCAAAATCTCGAGTTACCCACGAACTCTTGGTGCCGCTCGCGACACCACGAATGTGTACCGAAACCATCGCCCTCTGCGAAAGCTGCGGCTTCCACAGGCACATGCACTACCACCGCTGTATGGCCTGGCTATGGACCTACCGCCAGATCAAATGGGGATTCACCACCCCGCTCGACTCAATCCCAAAAGCCAAGAACTGCCCATTTCTTGACGGCGAGGTCAAACTAGAGATAGAGCCCGGCCGATGTCCCGATGCACTGTGCCCCGGCCACAAGCTCAAGGCAGAGATGGACGAGGTGTCGACTGACATAAGAACGGACGCCGATAAGATTGAGGAGCAGCGAATCAAGCTAGGCTTAAAGAAGAGGACGAGACCACAGGGGTTCCAGGATCCTTTGGAGGTCGGTCGGCCGCATCAGCGGAAGATTCCAGTTGTTATTTTGGATGGGCATCCCAACGATGTCTCTGGAAGGAGTCAAGGGAAGCAGAGAGTTTGGGAGGATCAGGCACAGTACGAAATGCTCACTCCGGAACAGGAACATGCTGGGGGAATTGCGATTCCATTACACTCACCCGCCGCTGAGGCACCAGTTTTCAGACAAAGGAAATTCAATGGGCCGATGATGCTGCCGCACTGAGACGAAGACTGCAAACCTACGAAAAGAATGCGCCGACTTCCGGGGCATGAGATTATGAATAAACGAGAGACGGCTCCAGGCATACCAGGAGTCCTACTATCGACGCCAAACAAATTGAGGGCGTTGATATCAAGCGCCAATCAAGTGTTCTACTGCTTAGTACAATGCTTACTGATTTACTGCATTGTGCTTCGGAGAGAGTGAGGCTCAGCTGGAGTTGTGAAGTTGCTTCTGATTGTTGTTCCTGTAAGACAGGTCCATCCTCCACCTTCCGTGCGATTGACCAATCAAAGCCGGTCCGTCGGAACCGTTCGATCGCCTTCATCGAAAATGTTTCTCCCTATAGCGCAGCCAACCGGCAGGGTCTAGTCAGCCAGCCCATGCTCCAGCGCCATTTAAGCCTGTTTTCGACGCCCGTCCCCATGAAGAGCCAATCTCGGCAGTGGGGAACATCCCCTGTAGACAGCCAATACCATATTCCCCACAGCGCTCAGGTCCTCCACTGAGAGCTGGAGGGATCATGCACGTCGCCTCCGCGACCTGGGGTGACATTTCTTAACTTTCCCCTTCGACCCGTTCGTCCCTTGTAAACATCGTCCCATCTCCTCTCCTCTCCTTACCCTCAATCGCGATACATTCATTTACTGCGGACGAAAGCCCGAGTCGTCAATCGACCTCTCCACGACGAGAGACGCTTCTGGTTCGAGAATCACCATACGCTAGTTTACTCTAGGCTATTTAACCTTAATCCCTTCGTTGCCAAGCCCCAACGCATCGCGAATTCGATTTCTCTCCGTCGTCACGATGCACACGCTCAACTTCGCCGCTTCGGCCGTCCTCCTCTTTCGGGGCGTCGCTGCCGTCCCCGCGCCGACGCTCGTTGCTCGTGCTGATGTCCTCGCTCCCACGGCGGCCTGGGTCAGCGTCAACGACAAGGGTGTCCCGACAACCATCACCCCCGTGCCGACCACCATCTCCGGCACCCCGACCTTCGCGTCGGCGGCGCCCAACGCATTGACGGGAAGCGTCTTCACCATGACCGATTTCCGCCTTGTTCAGGTCACCACGAGCACCGGCAGCCCGCCGTTGGCTACCGCCGACAACAAGAACGGTGCTGGAGCTTTCGCCCCCTGCAGAAACACAAAAGGAGACTTTTCACCCTTTTGTGACCCTGTCAAGGACAGTCAGCTCTACGTCGATGGGACCTACTACGGTATGCGACTCTCTTGGCCTTGTACATGAGGAAACGCAAATACTGACCTTCTCTAGTGACCTGGGACCCCACCGTGCTCATCCAGGGCAACAAGACCAACGTCCACGTCAAGATCCAGGGCAAGGATGTCAACGGCACCACGGTCGGCGACATTGTCCTCAACGCAGATACGGACAAGACCAACCCGGCCGCGTACGGCTACTACGCCTGGAATGTCAACGGCAACCTCATTCCCTCTGGTCAGGACAACGCCACTATTGAGCTTCTCATGTCGTACACCATCGACAACGTCGCGCAGAAGGATATCACCGGCCCCCGCGTCCTCGTTCTCAAGCGCCCGCAGTACCATCCCCAGCCCGCTAGGCTGCCCAAGGGCGCCGAGCTGTATATCGCCCTACCCACCGTCTTCGGCTTCATCATCATCGCCGTCATCGGCGGCTGTCTCTGGAACCGCCGCACTCGCCAGATTGGCATCGGAAACATAATGAGCCGCTCACGCCACGGGTACGGCGTCGGCAAGTCGCGCGCGCAGCGCCTGGGCGCCCGCGTGCGCCAGAGCGTTTTCCACGGTCGCAAGGACCGCGGCATCCAGCTCAAGGAGCACGAGTTGGGCCCCGGCGGCGGGTACGTGTACCGCGACGAGCCTCTCCCTAGCCAGCAGCCTGCTGGTCGTCCCAGGAGAGACAGCGATTCGCTTGGCAGCTTGGCAGGCAGCCCGACGTCCACTCACTTTCAGGACCACGATGTTCAGGGTGGTAACGCCTTCCGGGAGGAGCTGAGGAGACAGGAGAGGGAGAGGTATTAGACGGAGAGGCGTCGCGGCCCAACGCGCGATTGCAAGAAAGGAATCCATGATATTGCTCAGAAGAACACTATGGAGCATAAGGAGAAGGTGTGTCACGATATTCTGGACGACGCCAGCTCCAGAGACGACAATTGGAGCTCGTCTATACGTAATATGTAACAATAATGAACTCATGAAGAAGCCAGTTGCTAGCGCTGATGATGACTGACGATCTGGGCCAATCATCAAGGGCAGATTATCATGTGGAAACAAAGCTGCAACCCAGTGTCGGTAGCACAGATCAGCTTGCCTGTCGAGTACGTCTGTCACTTCTCGTCCGTGGCATGCGGATGTGTATTTGATGCTGAGCACTCAGGATCCGCTAAACAGCTCCAAGCACGATCACAGCAGAGCTATATGCATCTTGCCCATGGGGTAGATTAACCCTGCGGACTGCTTTGTTTCCATAGAGATTCCGCTGCCTTGGCGGTCTTTATACTGTTTCGAAAAGACTGGCGAGGGATGAGTCCTGTCGGGTATAGAAGTGTGTGTTCTATCGTGTCTAAGAGAAGATGGAAAAGGGCAGGACAGTATCAGACCTGGTGACATCACATTTTATATACAGCGATTGCTTAGTAACTGATCCACAGACGAAAATGACTTTCTGGGTCGTTTGACCGTCTTGTTGGACTCTTCTTGATGAAACTGATATATGCCACTGATAACATGCACCAGCCCCCACTTCCCGTCCTCAGTATTCTGCTACAATTACTCGTCTAGAGATCAGTTCAATTGCAACTGGGGATTCTTGTTTCAACTGTGTAAGTAAAGTGTTCCTCACCGTCCTGAAACAGGTGAAAGGGGGCTTTCCTGTGGCGCACCGTATCTTTTGTAGTATCATTGTTGGTGTATTGCTTGAGGATCTTCAGCTGAGGATTGCGTAACGCTGCGTTATCAGAAGACAGGGCATCTGCTCTTGTGATTGTCTCACATTCGTGTCCTTACAGAATATGTCTCATTCGGGGTCAGCCTGAAAGTTAAAAGTTGGACCGTCCTTAGTCTCAGGCAAACCGGTGAGCGGGTAATCTCTCTTTGATATATCACTTTGCCTTCATCAATGTCCAATACGCCTGGATGCAGCGACGAGGTCTTCACCAGCCTAAGCCTACCCTAGCAAAACTTCATTGACGTCAGTCCTGCGGTATTCCAAATACTGCGGACCCTTATGCGATTGATAAGATCCAGCGGCATGAGAACCCTTGTAGACTCGTGGCCGGTTCCCGACACCGGACTGTGTAGATGGGCTGTCGTTGCTCGGAGCACCGAGTTGCGTCACTCGGGCGAGCCTCGGCAAGTGGAGACCCATTCTTGGCCACCAACGGACCGGGACTCGGTGCTTAGATAAGCCAGCCAGTACGGCCAAACGGCTGTCCGATCACGCATGGGTAGGCGGGCTGCAAGCGTGGGCACCCTGAATCGCGCGGCTGCCCGAAAAATTTCAGGAATTCTGGAATCCACCACGGAAGCCCAGCAACAGCGTGTTAGCATCAGCAGATCCCGGCACCATTAGAAATCCAATCGCAGAGGCGTTGCTTGCCCACTTTCGAGTCAACCGCCGTCCACTGAGAAGCCGTCCCTGGCACGCCTGGCCCTTTGTAGCACATCATCCATCCCGTTCACGGTCCCCGGGTCTACCGTTGACGACAGCAGCTCCGCGAGCTCCTAGGCCTTGATTGGAAGCAGAACCCGCAAGCCCATCACCGTCGCCGCCCTCCTCCTGCGTTTCGCACTGCGTTGCCCCTCCACCCCTCACACGCCCCCCTAGGTGGCCGACCCCCCCTTCCGATACATATAATCTCTCTTTTTCTGATACCCCGCCATCATAGAGGATAGTGCGTGTTCCAAACGCGCATATCACCGCCAAACTGTTCTCCTCAACCTTTAGACGAACATTTCTTCGCTCCAGTGCGACAGGACTTTCTTTTGCCGCAGCCACCACCTCCCTCAAGAAGAACACCGCAAATCCTGCCGAATTAAAGACTAGTGCCCGCAACATGCATAGCAAGGTTGTCAGTATGTTATGCCACTTCCATGCCGTCTCCTGCTGCCGATCTCCGCTGCGGTCGAGCTATGATGGCCTCACCTTGCAATGCGCCCTTACTGACATGGTCACGCAGTCATTGGCTCTGGGCCTGCTGCCCACACCGCCGCCGTCTACCTGGCGCGTGCTGAGCTGAAGCGTAAGCCTCCCCTTATCCTTCGACCATCCTGATTCGAGATAGCCAACTGACCATCTCGGTTCCAGCCGTCCTCTACGAGGGTTTCATGGCCAACGGCATCGCCGCCGGCGGCCAGCTCACCACCACGACCGATGTCGAGAACTTCCCCGGTTTCCCCAAGGGTATCATGGGAGGCGAGCTCATGGAGAACATGAAGGCTCAGTCCGCTCGCTTCGGCACCGAGATCATCACCGACACCGTCTCCAAGCTCGACCTCTCCTCCCGCCCCTTCAAGTACTCGACCGAGTTCTCCCCCGACGAAACCCACACCGCCGATGCCATCATCCTGGCCACCGGTGCCTCTGCCAAGCGTCTCAACCTGCCTGGCGAAGAGAAGTACTGGCAGAACGGTGTCTCTGCCTGCGCCGTGTGCGATGGTGCCGTCCCTATCTTCCGCAACAAGCACCTCGTCGTCATTGGCGGTGGTGACTCCGCTGCCGAGGAGGCCTTGTACCTTACCAAGTATGGTAGCCACGTCACCGTCCTCGTCCGTCGCGATGTCCTTCGTGCGTCCCAGATCATGGCCAAGCGCCTGCTCGGCAACGAGAAGGTTACCGTGCGGTGGAACTCCGTTGGTAAGGAGATCAAGGGCGGTGACGATGGCCTCATGAGCCACCTCGTCGTCCAGGACACCGTCACCGGCAAGGAGGAGACGCTCGAGGCCAACGGTCTCTTCTACGCCATCGGCCACGAGCCCGCGACATCTCTTGTCAAGGGTCAGCTCGAGACCGACTCTGAGGGCTACGTCGTCACCCAGCCCGGTACCCCCCTGACCAACATTGAGGGTGTCTTCGCTGCCGGTGACGTCCAGGACAAGAGGTACAGACAGGCCATCACCAGCGCCGGCACCGGTTGCATGGCCGCCATGGACGCGGAGAAGTACATTGCCGAGCTCGAGGACGGCGACCCCAAGGACCCCAACAACAACCCCCAGTGACTAGATCATCACCTTTAAGCTGCGATGGATTTGGAGCTGCTTAATGATATAGAAGGCCCTCTAGACTAGACGTGTGGGAAGAAAAATAGACTTTTGAATTCAAGCGTAAAGACGGGGTATTTTCCCAATGCTCGGAATCAGGTCCGAGCTACACCGAGGCAGATCTCGGAGATATATCGTGATGGCCGCCCATACTACTTATGCCCGGGCTTTCCCGGATCTAGGGTTGCTTTCCCTTGGTTGATTGCTGTAAGCAAACCGTCAGTGTTGGGGGCGCAATTTATTATTTGAAGAGCCGCTGTTCCCTGGGCTTAAATCCCAATGCCATGCTGTCCCAACTTTTCCAGAAATGAGAGCTCTGATTTCCCAGGCTCCCCTTTGACATTGCAGCATCGCATTCCCCCCTCCCTCCACCTCTCAGGATCCTTCTAGTCCAAAACATCTGGTGTACTTCCAATCTTGACCCCCACATGAAGCTTGAAGCATCATACCGAATGGGTAAAAGCCAGGCACGCCAGGCCCGAAATGCATAGCCAGCTGCCAGCGCATGCTTTTTTTGCCTCGCTCGGCCCACGAGACGCTTTCCGTGGTCGTACCGTTGCGCTGCCCCGTCGTCTCCGTCCGATCTTTGAGTTCAATCAAGACTCTTCAACCGCCCAATGGCGGGGTAACGACGCGTTTCAAAAACAGACACATCGCAGTGATCAGCCCATGTGCGCTTGAAGGTTTCCCTTGTACTTAAGCTCCCCGTTTCCATCTCCACTTTGAGTCAAATGTGAAGCTCTCGTGCTCTCTCTCTCTCTCCTCATCCTTCAATGACTTGATCCAATCCGCGCTATTCCAAAAACCGGACAGTAGGGAATATCCACCCCAGACCGACGATATGCCAAGCACCAACACCTACACGTACAAGAGCTCTGGAACCAACAACCAGGTATGTAAACCCCCCCCCGACCTCCGCTAAAGCAAGCTTCGTCCCCTCGGAGAACTATCGTGGGACCGTAGAAACTTACTTACTGTGGGAAAAGGGTAACCACTACTGCGCCCGCGACTACGGCAGCAGCTCATCGAATTCCAACTCGTACCACTACTCCAATAGGTGAGTCTCATCCTCAACTCCCCTTGTTCATTGTCATCATTGAGCGAAATGAGGCTGATGGGCTTCACGGGCAGGAACGGGTCGTTTTATTACTCCAATCCGAACGGCAGCACGTACTCCAACAACGGCAACGGCGGATCGACCTATACCTCGGCCAGTGGGTACCGGACGTGCTCCGGGTACGGCAAAAAGTAAGTTGCCTGAAAGCTTCGCCGGCCGGATAGACCATCATGGAGGGCAACGCATATGATAGGCTTCGCAGTCGATTGATCGGGCTAACGTTGCATATCAAGTGTTGGCATGAAATAAACGCCCAAACCATGCGACGACGGCCGATCAGGCGAATGCGATTATGTGGGCGACATCGAGCGATGGCTTCAACTCGGCTGGCACCTTGTGATGCATTGAATGCAACTGGGATACGTGTAGCAAGTCGCAATCATGATACTTGATTTCTGTTCATGCTGTGTGCTGGAGATGAGGGCCAAGTGAGACAGATGCAGTCGGTATTTCCTGAAGTCCAACTGACTCGGTCCCTGATGCGTGGGACCCTGAGAATGAGGGGTCTCGGCAACTCTAGCACTTGCATGCACTGTTGCTCAACACTCAACCTTGCTATTGATTTTGGGTAAAAAGCCAAGAAACACACTCTGAGACTGAACGATACTGGTGGTCAGAGGATGTTATGGTTTACGTGTGCTTCTCCTCGAGCAATGAGTACATCTCAGCCAAAGCCAACACTGCGATCTTCCTCAGACCTACGAGGGTACCCCTTGTCCCGTTCACGAGAGTGTCGGTTTGCCGGACATGGGTGCATGCCAACGCTTTTAGCTTATCTCTCAAGACTACATGTCAAAGAAGCAACTTGCCTACATGCTTGCTTTCTCGCCTGCTTCTTCCCGCAGCAAACTTGCTTGTGATTGTCCACACTGACCAACAAGCTGCTTTTATTCTCACAACGCGCAGCTAGATATGCCTTGAGTTCAAACCTCGGCTGGCGCGGATGACGCGTAGCTTCCCGTCTGTCTCATGAGCCCCGCATGGGCAATCAATTGGTGATGCGGGGAATGGAAGGACGAGATACCTGGCGAGTGTTTCTATAATACCTATATAAGCTCTCACTTATCCTCCAAATACCTTCATCTTACTCCCGTCCTGTTTCCCTTATTGCCTCATCACCAAGACTCTTTTCCAGACAAAAAACCACCTCAAACCCCAAGACAGTCAGCAAACACTCACGATGCCCAGCGGTCAGGGATACGAGTACAAGAGCTCTGGCACCAACAGCCAGGTATGATCGCCTTGAGTCTTCAGAATCCTGCGCACGCGACGGAATGACTGACGGGACACAGGGCAACCACTACTGCGCCCGTGACTACGGCAGCAGCGCTTCCAACTCCAACTCGTACCACTATTCTAACACGTAAGTCTTTCTTGGCAAAAGAAAACCTCGCCATCTGACGTCTCCGCCTTACCTGCTGGTTGCTTCGGTTCATGCGCAAGTAACTGATACTTGGTATCGCAGCGATGGGTCCTACTACTACTCCAACCCCAACGGCAGTACCTACTACAACAATGGCTCCGGCAGCTCGACTTACACTTCCTCCGGCGGCGACAAGTCTTCTTCGGGCTACGGCTCCGGCAGCTCCGGCAAGAAGTGAGCCTTCCGCGTGGTGGTCATCCTGGTAACACACAGGACGGGTTCGGAGTTTGGGATGGGATTTTCGATGACATGGGATCGGGATGACTTTGAGTGAAAGACTGAGAAACAGTCGGGTCATAGAGAAACGACGATGACATGAACTGATTTGTCCTTGCTAAGCATACAATTTTGTGATGGGACTCGGACGCATCCATTTGATCTGTTGGCTATTCGCCCTGATCCCAATGCAGATCTCAACCTCGCTTCTTGTTCACCACGAAAAACGGGCAATGCTGGCCTCAAACCAAAGTTTGCAAGATGTGGCAAGCCTCGTGGGTATACAAAGGGCCAAATAAGGAGCTAGCTTCCATATTTTGTTTCCGACCTTGGTAAGGTGAATACAGGGAATTATCGAAGTGTAGTGAGACTTGACGGGGAGATGGCAACATTGTCTGATCACCGAAGGACAGCGTCAACTTGAAAAGCGACAATATCAACATAGCGGTCCTATCTCAGTACTAAAACGCCAAACCCGGCTACAACCAGTCTCAATTCCACTCAACAGCTATTCAAACAGAGCTTCGTCAGCTAGCGACCTAGCTTCGTCATAGGAGGGCCTTTCCTATAGCGCTTTGATTGTACTCGGAATCAACATACTAGTCACCTCGACAATAGCAACGCCCGTGGCCCCTTTGACACTTCCTTCGACATACAGTCTCTGCTCGCCATTGTGTTGACAGGCCTCCGCCAGACAGTACCAGTCTAATCATGGTCATGCAAGGCTCCCGGCACAGTTTTTGAACACTGACGAGAGGATAGGAGGGTGTTGACTATAGATCTAATGTCCATGTGGACAATTGAAATCTTTTGAAACAAGGGCCATTCTCTGACCGGTTTTTCGCTATCTACCCGCAACCCATTGGTATGCCGACGCTACAAATCAGGCAACCCAGAGATAACAACGGCGCTGATGAAATCCTTGGGATGCCCCTGCGTGTCCATCTTGCCGGTCCCGTTCTTCAGATAACAGTACTCCCCAGGGAGCTTGATCATGGCGACAGATCGGCAATACCCTCCACTTGCAACATTGCCTTGGGCAAGATTGTTGTTGTACTCTTGGTTATACGCCGCACACAAATCCATGCACTCTCTGAAAGTTGGGACGTATACCTTGAAGATGTCGTAGAGCTCTGGGTTTCCGTACGCGGCGCCTGAGGGGTAATTGACTTCGCAGAGTTGCTGGAAGGACTGGGCTGAGCCAGAGCCAACCTTCATTGAGTTTCCGTTGCCGTTAGTGGGCGTGTATGTGGTCTGGTTGATGTTGGGACAGCCGTCGTCGGTTGGGGCGGAGCGGACGCCGGTGGGTACCGAACGGGATGTGGATGATGTTGCGGTTGATTGGGAGGAACTGGAGCCGGAGCTTACCCCAGACGCTGTGGGTACTGGCTGGGATTCAGCTGTGACCGTGATTACCGATGGCGAAGCGCTGCAAATCCAAGTTAGTGAACACATTGGGATTTTCAATCATGAGACTTGGAAGGCTTGTTGCTTACGTCGATGAACTGTTGGCTTTCTGTGCTGCCAAACCCCCTGCAACACCTCCGGCGATTCCTCCAACTAGAATCACGACGAGTGCGATAACGAGGCACCAGAAAAAGGGTACGGTAAGGCCAAGAATTCGTCGTCTTTCCAATGGAGTAGAGGGGGAAACGGGGTATGCGTGGCTTGAGGTCCACACTGACTTCTCCCTGGGACTTTGCATCTCGCTGGGATCGTACGGGATCGGCGCGGTTGAGAATCGATCTGGAGCTGCCTCAAGGCCTGACTGGCCTGACTGTTCCCACTGACCCTCGCTCTGGGTATGTATGTGGTCGGCCATCCTGCTGTCTCGTGTAACTATAGGTGAGGAAATGGGTGCCGGTATGAATAGGGACCAACACTTAACCTAAGATGAAACAATGCGCTGGTGGTGATCATTTACAAACTTGCAGTGCGCCGAAATTACTTGATTGGAAAGAGGAAATGGAGGTTAAAAAAAGAAAAATAAAGCAGGATGCTATGAATATGCTCGAGAACGGTTGCCACACGCGTGTAATCAGTATCTTTCGCATGCGGAAGTATTAGGTCGGTGAAAAACAATTTGGGTAGGATATGCTATAAAACTTGTTTCGACCTTGATCCAACGGGTCAGATCGGGCAGGTTTTGTGACTTTTGCCTGATAAGGAACCGGGCGCGTAGTGGAAAGCAACGCTGGTTGCGATTTCAAGACACACCATCGAGCGACACATATTATTCAGGGGCCAAGGTTCAGCCAAAAAACCCGTGCTTAGGGTATTAGGGGTGCTCCTTCATTCCTCCCATACGTTGTTTCTTAGCACCAAGGCAAAGGCAAGGCTGGAAGGGGCTTTATGGAACAATGTCGAACACTCAAATCTAACCTGAGATGGCAAATATGCGCTAAGACTGCCCTCTTTGACATGATGATACACTTGGCTGACTAAAGTATAGTTGTGCAAGCTGGTTTCCTTAGTATAGTAAAAAAATCAACTTTTTAGGCTAGAGGACTTTTTGTTAGCTTTGCTAGCTTCTTCCTTCGGGCCACTGGCACAATTTCCTCATATTTGCAAGTTTAATCATATGTATAACAAACGAGTTTTGACCCATACTGAGGACGTTTACCAGAACGTGTCTTACTAACACAGTTTTCCCAACCCGGTATCAAAACCAGGTCTTCCTACTTGAAAAGCAATTTCATTCTTTAGGTCCTAGATGCTGTTTTCGAATTTCCAGTCATGGCTGAGTAGTCCAAATAAGTGATAGCGCCGAATCTGTCTTGTATTTGCCGTCCCTGTATTCACACAGGATATGGTAAGCCGTATGATCAATGACTTGTCAAGTAAGTATATGTGCTGCTGATCTGGCCTTGCGCGGCTTCGACATTTTATCTTTACTGACGTTCGAGAGACTATTAACAGGGTTTAAACCCCAGTGTGGCAAGTTGGGATGCTGTGTTGTTCACTTCGGTGAACCAAGAGTCAGTCCACTGCGGTCAGCGACGAGGAAGGGGACATGAACAACGGCGTCCGTTCAAGGACGTCGTTCGAGAGCTTTACCCAAAAAAGTCCATCTCCACTCTGTACACGGCCTTCTTCCTGTCAACCCCCTCCAACGGTACATCAATAGTCTTAGATCTACTATTCTTCTTCTCCTAGGTACCGCCGTTGTATGTTACCCTGATGATAGATTGCCCTCTTTATATCATGATAACACCCAAGTGATAGGTTCAAAAAACTGATGCAGTTTATCGACATCGGCGACGGTTAGACCATTGATTCTCCCATTCACAGTGTTTTCGCAGCCAGGGATGGTCTTGGCCGCTGCACTGAATACCCAAAACGAAGGCATGGGTTCGGTACTTACTGTATCTACTCTGTTTCAGCAGGCCAGCACTTGGCTTGTTGGACAAGGGGTGTGTAGCGGTATTGTAGCCGCGCTTACTCACAAGAAAAAAGTCTGGACGCGCATGTACTTTCGCTCACTAGTTTTGCGCCAGCCTGTTCCGTTTTGCATATACTACTCTTAGGCTTCAGGTACTTAACATAGCTGAAGGGAGCAACTTTACCTTGTCACATCTCGACTGACGGAAGCAAACTTCTGTCTCATACTTCCTTCTTCGTAAGCTGTTTCTGCACGTCGACTGTTTTGCGCAATCTGTGATTTGAAGAACAAACTCCAATCAAGAATTTGGACAAAGGTGAATAACATGTAAGTCGGCCCAAGCTGCTGGCGCTGTAAATGATCAAGTATACACAGTATATGTATTCTACTGTCGGTTTCCAGGCTTCTGAGCGGCGGACCTTCAACGTTGTCGGGTTCGATGCTGTTCTCGACATTTCGACGCCCTCTCGGAGATAGTCTCAGCCCTTTGCACGGTTATCTCCAAAGGGGAAGCAAGGATATTGGCATACTCGCATAGTTCGACATTCATGTGCTCCTTGATCAGCCACTCTTGGGGAATTCACAGACATCTCGTTGATTCCTATACGGGATTATATCTATATATATGCTTCCGCCTTTCCCGCCTACTTCATCCCTTCGTTGTTCGTTTTGCGCATTAGTGCGTCGCAGCGCTCTTCCCCAATCAAAACCAACATCTGGACTGCGTGCTGCAGCGTAGGGCGCCTTCAAGAAAGTTCGTGTCTGCCGTTGTGATTTTCGGGCAGCTCGGGCGGCACTGTGTGGCTTTGAATCTCAACGGGCGCGTATGCCGTTCGTTCGGACTTCGCCCACGGCGCTGCCGGGCTATTGCCATCATATACTTGCGCCGATAACGTCGCTCTTGTCTTCTTCTTCTCGCGCAGGAGCAAGACCGTGAGCAGCCCGACTGCAAGAGCCAGCGGAGCACCGACGCCCACGCCGATGCCAGCTGCCGCGCCCGTTGAGATACCGCTGCTGGCCGCCGCCGTTGATGAACATGTCGCAACGCTGCCTCCGCTGGTGATTCCTACAGTACTACCGCTCGTGGTCGCTGTTGTTGTTGCGGTTGCAGTCGCAACGTCACCGAGGTCCGATTGCAAGTACTTGTTTAGCAACATCACTCCTGCGGGCACTCCGAAGGTGTAGTTTGCGCAATTGCTCGAAGTTTGGCACGCATACTTGCTGTCACCACATAAAGCAATGCCGGCGTGGGCGCCGTAAACTGCGAAGCAAAATGTCAGCCATCATGCTCACCAGCCGCCAAGATCAAGACGCAAATTGATCGAAGGGAGGTTCCGTTACCTCCGCCCACAATATCATCTTTGTCACAATACTTTGGGCAACCACTTGTTGTCCAATTCTCATCTGTACAGGCGCCACGGTAGAAACTCAACTCGGTCTTCGAGAAGCAGAGACCGTTGCTCATGCAATAGTGGTTCGCAAAACAGCACGACGCGGCTGTAGTGCCGCCGGCGACAGGGCATGCCACTGTTGAAGTCGCTTTTACGCCGTTGGGCCAGTAGCATGTCTGGCCGGACGCTAACGCGGCCAGCGGGACGGTTGCGAGAAGCCAGCGCGGCGGGTGCATTATTGGTGTTGCGTCTTGTTGACGATGGTTCGGACGGCGAAGAATGGACGAGATTGCGCCGAGCCACACAAAAGAGGCGGTGATTATTAAATGCAGAGGAGCCGGTTCGCTTGCTAATAAGCCTGTTGCACTCATCTTGCTTACCCTGGCGGCCCCCAAGCTTCCAAGACCTCATTCTCACATTGCACCAAGCGATTTGCGGGGATATTGCATGTGAGGGATTCTCATCCCTGACCATTTGCTTAGCCCTTGGCGAATCATACCGCAAGACATTTGACTGGACAAGTTTCGAGCATTAGCTGCGCCTCCTGAAATAACCTTACAAGGCAAATCGAGGTCCAGCTGTTCTGCATGCTGTTCCTGCAAGTCTCCATTTTCAATAAGCACTGGGGCGCTAATTGAGTGGCCTGCTGGAAACGCCGGCTTGCTTCCTCCACCGCCCCAAACATACAATCGAAACAGGGGTGGTGGCTTCGCTGCCTTACCTGGAGTTGCGATCGTTATCGGATCTTTAATTTCGCCTTGGTTAAGCGAATCAGCCTGCATGTATGTTCAGGCTAGCGAATATGGCAAGCGGATGGGGAATGGCTCAGAAGCCTAACGGATAAGCCTCAAATCATGAATGGTCTTCTCCATCAACCGAAAAGGTCCGTCGGTCTTTGTTCAATTCATTGCTTTACTATTTACACAGCTTTCTTTCCCTTAACTGACTTCCATTCCATGAAGCAAGCCGCAATAGCCGATATGCCAGCCAGGGGAACCGCTGCCGTGAACGCTACCCGGAGAGCCTCGTCATACACGGTAAGCAGCGTTGGAAGCGCGCTGGCTGGGACCGTAGTACGGAAAGTTGTCGCTCCAACCTCGAGAACCGCACGAATGTCGACGCCCGGAACCATGTTTTGCGCCGAAGCCTGCAAGAGATGATTCTGGAACAGAGTGTTTCCGACGGAGATGAAGATGGCACCTCCCAAAGACTGCGATGCCACAACGGCCGCGGTTCCGATGGAGATCTCGTCAGGGGGGAGGATGGCTTGGACGGCAGTGAAGCCTTGCTGAATCGACATGCCAAAACCCGCCGATACGAGAATCTCGAATCCAATCCACTGCGCCGTCGAGGTATCCTGTGACAGTAGCCGGAAGACACCACACCCAGCTGTTGCAATCATGCCTCCAACCACAGCCGGCGGCACAAAGTAGCCGACAACGGAGACGAAGATGCCCGAGAGAAGGGAGAAGAACGCGTTCGTGGCAACGTACGGGATCATGTCTATACCCGACGAGATGGCGGTCTCACCTTTGATGGCCTGAAACCAAATTGGCAGGAAGTAGGAGTGTATCAGCAACGCCCCGTACGTGGTGAACGCGGCGACGCATGATGCGGCTACTGTTCTCTGCTTTATGATGGCCGGCGGTATCAAGGCACCATCCTGCTTCCACCACTGCCACGCTGCGAAAACCGCTGCCGTCGCGCCGGCACCGGAAAGGAGCCCGATGACCCTGGCGCTCGACCAAGCCTCGCCCTGCGTGGTGAACTCGAGCGCCAGGAATAGCATGACGCAGGCGCCTAGCAGAAATATATTGCCAACAAGGTCGAGATCTAGGAACCTGTCGAAGAAGCTCTGCTCGTGGCGCGATTGCCGCTTAGGGTGGAAGAACAACAGAAAAACTGCGATGGTGACAGCTCCAATTGGAAGATTCATGTAAAAACACCATCGCCATGTCTGATGAAGAGTCAGACCAGGAACCCATGACGATATTTTGGTTACTACTCACGACTAAATCTGTAAAGACACCTCCAAGTAGAGGACCGACCGTGGCTCCGAAGCCAAACCTGAAGAACATGTGTGTCAACAAGTGCTAAAATGACCTTTTTTTTTGTTTTTGTTTTGTTTTGCAAAACACTTACATTAGACCGACGATAGCGGTATAGATTGGACGCAGCCGCAAGGGTACCGCTGTCGCCACAACGACGAAGCTGCCAGTCAGAATGCCAGCGCTTCCAAATCCAGCTACGGCGCGGCCTACAATGAGTGTGACTGAATTTGGGGCAATGCCGCAGATGAGCGATCCAACGAGGAACATGAACATGGCCAACATGTACGACCACTTGACAGAGAAGAGCATAAAGACTCTGCCAAAGACGGGTTGGAAAGCGCAGGCTGTGAGCAGATAAGCTGAGCCATACCAGCCAATATCCGCCGTTGACTGGAATTCGGATGTGATATAGGGAATGGCCTGTACTCGTTAGTTTCCCGTCCTCTGCTTATATCAGAATTTGTGGACGCGCTTACAGTCGTAAGAATAGTCCGGTCAACTGATATCAAGAAGACCACAAGACAGATGCCTAGCAGGAGGAACGCGAGCGGCCAACCCTCTATCCATTCTACTTTCTCATCTGCCGTTTGAGCCAACTCGGAATCTCGTTTCTCTGTCCTTTGCTTCTCTAGGTGCAGTACCTGCCGCCGGTAATCCGAGCCGTCATCCTCCTCATCAATGTCTGGTTCAAACGGCCTCGTAAAGCGGCTGATTCGCACGCCGGCCTTCCCCGGGTGTCTCTGCTCCGTGACAGGAGTGATACGCTGTTCTGTGTTTGGCGGTGCTCCTGTGGACAAAGAGCCTTTGAGCGACGGGTTGCTCGCGAGATGCCGCAATGGCGTGGCGAAAATGGATGATATGATGGACGCGGTCTCGGAATGTGGCTCCGAGAATGCGCCTTTTTCCACTGCGCTGTGGAACGTTTGCACATCTGACACGGTTCGAGAGGGAACTTTTTTAACAGATAGGGGGAAGGCGCGCTGGGTGCCCGAAGGCGAGACTGGACTCGTGCGCGGGAACAGGGACAGAGAGGCTGGGCGTTGTTGATAGAAGTTGCGCTGAGATTCTGTAGGCGATTGTGGACCGTGGCCTGGTGTGACTGAGGACCTGATGGATCCGCGGCGGTGGTGGCCGCAGTGAGAGCAGCGGGAGGTTGCAGAAGAGGCCCTGCTCCTCTGCTGGGGGGTTCCATCTGTCACTAGCTCCTTACACTGTAATTCTTTGCACTCGGCAGCTGCATCTTCCGCGGCATACTGTCTTGAGAGTTGGGCCTTTTCTTCCCAGGCTTCGGTCAGCGATGCCGGGAGAATGCCGTCCCCATCATCGTCGTCTTCCTCAGAATAGGACGAGGAGTGGTTTTTGTCGTCAGGATCTGGCGAAGCGGCCGTCCTCTCGTCCGAGTCGGAGTTGAAAATTGAGATCCGAGATCTTTCTTCGCCGAGAAAGTCGGATGATGCCCTGTCTTCGAGGGACGGTCGTTGCGGAGTCTCTCCGATCCTGTGTGTGGTGGTCTCGCTGCCGCTTTCTGGCTTCTCGGACTTCTTATTGTCTGCCATGCCAGGCCAGAAGTCAAAGCATTTGACTTCTGTGGGTATATTTGGATCTCAAGAGGCTGAAAATGTCTGTGTGTCAATGGGGAAATGACAGGCCGGGCTAAAGGTGCGGTTCAACCTGGTAAATAAGTTCGGGATGCCTGGTGGCTTTCCCCTCTAGATTCAAGGAAACAATCCGAAACACCCAGATCACCTTTCACCCATTGCTATATCTAATGGTTTCAAGCAATTCACCGGCGTTAAGTCAACGTGGCGTCCGAAGTCGACTCCAGCCTAAAAAACGGTGTCATCATTCAAGCAGCGAAGCAGTCTTACTCCGTCCCACGCGATCGTCGTCCAAGGACTTCTTACGTCTTACAAGACTGAATGCCAGATCTAAAACCACCGGGGCCGACTAGGTGGAAGACGGCGTTGGTCTCTATCGCAAGGACTAAAAAGAGTAAGGGTCTGTTGATTGGCTGTAAATGAGAGACAGAGGGCGACATGGCCAGCCGGGCGTCATTGCGCCGACTAGAAGCATGCTTGCTAGTCCTAACAAGGAGTAAAGCCGCCGGTTCGGGCTTGGCCGAGCAGCTGTCAGCTGCGGGGATGTGGAGTTGATGTCATTGAGCTGAACCTGGTATCTGAGAACGGGACAAAGAGACAAAGGACGATAAAGGCATGCGCTAGGGAATGGTGAGGGGAGGTATGGCGGGAACGAGTGTCGCCCAGGACCGGCGCCAGGTCCGCGGAACGGGGGTTCGGTCTGTGGGAGAGTTGGGGTGAGACTCCAAGACCGATTGCTCGGTATCTTAGGTGGGGGGTTTAGAGACATTGCACCACGAAGGATATGAGACATGTATTGTTCACATTGGGGGTAACTGTCACTGGGGACATTAGGGATGTGAGACAAGTGAAAATTTACTAACTGCTTGGGTGTTCTTAATTAATCGATTTAGACTTGACCAAACTCTCGGCTAAAGATGTCCCGACCAGAACATTGCTGAGGACAAAATCTACTCTACAAATACCATTTCCTCTTTAGGCCAACCAGTTGTAGTAGTGTGAGAACCACGCCGGCGACTCCTGTCCCATCCGTGTGTCTGCCGAGCACCTCGCCCTCACCACCGTGGAACTCGGCTTCAAGCGCAAGCTGGTTCTCTTTGGTCAGCATCGACGCAAGCTTCATACCGCACTGGCGATGCTCCTCGAAGTCCCGTATCTCATTGTCGGTCTCTTCGTCCGATTCAACAGACGGAGCGTCGTCATTGGGCACAAGACAGGCCATGCGGAGCATGTCCGCCGGAGATGCGGTCTTGCGGCCCGACTTAAACACGCAACGGCTCAGGGCCGTCGCGTATAAATCTCTTTCCGCGTTGAACGACTTGGAGCCTCCTCGCAGCCCCTGGTCAGGATACAGGCTGCTCGTGCCCGGGTTGCCGGCGCCCTTGCGAACGAAGTGCGTGGCGATGTAAAACCACTTGTCGTCCCAGGACAGAATGCGGGTCCACATGTCGAAGGAGCTTCCTGGGTGGATCTCGCGACGGAAAGAACACGAAACCGCACCCAGTGCAAGGCCGAAGAGGGGAGCGCCGGCTCCGGTGTAGGCTCCTGAACCACCGCGCATGTGCTCTATGGCTGGGGCGAAGAGGGTTGACATGAGGTGGGCGCGGGCGATGTCTGCATCAGCGAAGTAGGATGAGTTTGTCTTGTGGAGGTTAAAATCCATTTCTGCAAGGTCGGCTGAGGAGGAAGTGATCATAGGTTGGAAAACCATTGAGGGACGAGGCCGTACTTGTGGCCGGAGGGTCCTGATTGTGAAGCGGAAGGCATTGAGGACGCGGAGGTGCCAGATGAAGGGGAAGGACTTGCGGTTGAGAGCGCTGAAGAAAATGAGAATAAGAATGAAGATTGGGTATGGCCTGAGCAGAGTAGCGAAGTTTGCAGGATCTAGATATGATGTGTGGGAGGCGAACGAGAGGCCATGGGTTGTTTCGTGGTTTGTCCCAAATTTGGGGGATCCAGTTGGGGTGACGGTCCCGTTCAAGCTGCTAAACCAGAGTACATCCGACATGGTCTTGGGAGGAGCTGAATAAGATAGGAGATTGCAGAGTGAGTGCTCAACGTGAGTTGCTCGCCTCGTTTGCCTCAAACCGTGAAGATATACGTCTGGGCACCGCGTCAACAGTGATGTCCTCTCGAAAAACACCAACCCCTGAGCTGCATAAAACCACTCACCATCGGCAACTACTGGGCGATCCTGTCTTAATTCAGGTAGTATCACGATGAAGATGAAGCATTTGTGACGACATTGACTATACGAAAAGGCCTTTGGCGTTCTTACCTGATGATATACTGCGAACGTAGATACCGGCTCGTTGACCTCCGTGCAGTAGCCCAACACCACAGACTCCAGAGGATGGGTGATCGACGCTGTGGTAATTTCGGATTATTGATTATTCTCCATCCACGATCCGATTCGAACCCCTTCAGCCTGAGGGCGTCTGAGCCTAAGCGTCGGTCAACTTGGCGTACGACATGGCTTATCTCTCACGCTACGTCATAAGCTTCAGTCTTGTATTCCAGCTGCAAACTAGAGCGTCTACTTCATGCCGTTCTTCTGGGAGTGTTCAGGAGCCAGCATCAGCTGGGACATATCCATTGGGGCTTCTAGAGCTATGTCTGGTCTCCGTTTGAAGGACTTGTTGCGTCGAAGAGTAATGACCTGTTCGGCTATTTTGGAGCCGATGAGGAACATGTCTCATGCCAAAGAGGCCCTAAAGAATCTCGCCTGCAAACTGCTGATGCCGCTAAACGGTGAATGTTAAAGTACCAGTCTAGAGGCGCAGATCTATTCGACAAAGCAGGATCGTGGTGATCTCGCAGGTCCATCCGGGCACTTGCAGTCAGGTCTCCGGAAGGAGGCAGCAGTTTACAGGGTATCTTATTGACTGCATCGGATGTACGTCTCCCAAGAAAGATAAGTGGTCTAGCTCCGCGGCGGAAAACGCACTTTCCGCCGATAAGAACAGGGCGGAGAGGGCTGATCCGAATGCCACTGGTGTCACGAAAACGTCGCCGTCGCCAACGTCTCGGAACTCGCGTCGCGCATTTGCAATAGAGTCTCGATCGACTCCTTTTAGTTTATGAAGTTCAAGGAATTTAGCTAGCGAATAAAGGAACAGGCTTGTCCTCGATCCGTTTCCTTAGGTGCTGTTGATCCTCGCGCGAACCACCCGTTGCCGGAGCATAGTCCGGCGCCTTATCGAGAAAAACTAGTTCCAGCGTGCCAAGTGTGGGCTTGTGTACACCGTCGAGGGGAAACATCGCCCATTTTGGCATGTGATCGCTTATGCTGTCTCGGATAATGCCCAGCAACAAGTGCTTGTAGACGATGGAGATTGGCAGCTGTTCTCGGTTCCAGGACCATGGATTTATTGCAAAGACATTTTGCAGCGCCAAAATAGAACGGTAACCCGATCGGCAACGTCTTTGGTTACCCGAGATAGAACCATTCACGCCATAGAAACTTGATGGAGCTTCGCAAGACATGAACATGGAGAAGCTGGGAAAGGCGCTGAGCGAGAAAAGGGAGGAAAGAGAAAATCCCCCAAAATACCCCAGTTAGCAAGGTCCGTCAACTATAGCACTAGTACCATCTGGGCTAGCGCGATCTTACTGCGATATCCCGTGCGTTTCCCGTCCCTCCTCCAATCGGGAATGCGGTGCTAGGATGCGGCTCCACTGAGACCCGTAACGCTAATTCTGTCGACCAGCCTCACTCTCTGTAAGACTTCGGATGACTTCCCCCTCACTTCCAGGCATGGCATTTCATTTTAGCATCAATATCTGAGTTTAACTTAATTGATTAGATGTCTCTTCTTCTACGCGTGTACTTGCTTTCTAATCTGAAAGTAACTGTGCCTCAGTTTCGGCCCAAAGTCGTCCGCATTAAACCCCATTGCTCCTTTGGCTCAATGCCGCTCGCCGAATGCCACCAACGTCACCAACCGCCTGTAAAGATCTCCAAAGCTAGGTTCACTAGACCATGATGGCCTGCATCGCTTTAATGGCTGGTTTGTGATTTCGTCCCTTCACAGAGTGTCCCTTCACGTCTCAAGCTCAGCCGTGACGCCATTAGCTGCCGCTGCCGCAAGAGAGCTCTTCTCGCTGGAGACAGCTAGCTTGGACTTCTGCGCAGCCCTACGGCCCGCCTTCTTGTAAGTGGAGATGTAGAACATGATGAAGAGGACCAGGTACGACGTCAGGATGGCGCCGCCAGTCACTGCGGCAAAAAACTCGCCGCCACATCGGCCAACGTGGGGTAGGATCTCCTTGAAGTAGGTGTCCGCGAAGACATCGTAAAAGCCAAAGTAGACGAAGCCTGGGCGCGAATGAAAGTTAGTCCCGGTATCCATTCCATACTTTGAAAGAAGTCCAACGTACCAAGATCAAGCACAAACTGAGCGATCTGCAAACGGGTAATCCACTGCTTCCACCACACCTTGATACCCCGCGCGGTCTGGAAGTAGTACCAGTACATCACAACATGGACGGTCAAGTTGAGCGTGATGGGTACCCAGGAGAGAGGAGTGCCTCCAATCAGCTGAGAGAAGCAGAGAAGCGCCGTCGCGGGATGGTGGTAGCAGTGCAAAAAGGTGAGAGGCTTCTTCTTGACCATCAGGAAGACGGTATCGATGAGCTCGTAATATTTGGTAAGATAGTTGATCTATTCATCGTTGTAAGCTCTTGTTTTCTTAAACCTCAACTTGTTTACTCACGTAGTACAGAAGAACGAGCGGCTGCGTCCAGCCGGAGGCCCCGCAGATGTTCTCGTAAAGGCCGCCGCGCCACAGGCTCGGGACAAGCTGCTCGATAAACAGCACCAGCAAGGCACCACTCAGCAAAGAAAGGAAGAGGTTGTGTATCTTGAAAAGCGTGTTCAGCTCCATTGGCTTCCGGTTGCGCATCACCTCACGGCCACCAAAGATGACCACCAGGTACAACACCACCATGGCCATGGCTCCGCTGAAAGTTGAGAACGGTGTGCGGCCTTGAACGAACTCGAAGTCCTTGGCTGGGTATCCCATGACTGAGGTGAATATTTTGTCGAAGGTCTTCCATGGTGACAACGCCGATGCGGGGGTTTCTCTCCCCACAGTCAAGGGGGAGTTGGTGTTGTTGGAAGTGAAGTTGTCGTAGAACATCTCTGAGGTGCGAAGTGTGTGCGGAGGAAAGACTTTGTCAGAAAGGGCAGATGATTGATGCAGATGCTGATGTGGATTGATGCAGATTAAAGGTACCAGGATTTTACGAAGGGTCAGGCTCATTATATGCTCCAAGCTGAAGCATCTCGATGCCTGTTTCAGAGCGCAACTCAATTGCTTACAGTATCGCCCGATGACGGCATCCTTTGCTGCCCAGCAGTTCCTTAGGGCGAACAAGTGAGAGCCGCAACTCTAGTTCAGGATCGTCGCAACAATCAGTCAGTTCTTGCGGCTTTCGAACGACTGTCGTTTCCATCGCTTCTTTTGGAAATTCCATATTCACGAACGTTACCGGTAAGGAGATGTGGGTCGAGCCGGACATCTCATACGATCATGCCTTAGCATACAGAGTACGTAGGTGGACCTCCAACGGCCCCCTCGGGGTTTTACTTACAGACTAACGTCCCACGGACATCTCTTTAAGCGAGCGACAATCCTTTCTCTTCCTTCCCGCAACGTTTGTTGTACGGCCCTCAGGGCTCAACAGCTGTCGATGGATCGGCGGCGCCGGTTCTTCCGATATCTGTGCGCCGGGAAAATAACGCCGTTTGCCAGGCGAGGCTGCGCTAGCAACAATCGGTACCGACAGCCGAATGCCATGCCTCATTGTGCAATCATCTATCTTATCCCTATCAGCTATACCAAAAAGTATCTTCGTTGAAAGCGAAAGCCGTTTCACCCACTAACCACCAAGTCAATCGTGATGTAAGTCATCAAAGCCGAGTCAAGACGTCACTCCAGAGCAAAGGCTGAGCATGGAGGTTTCCAGTGTCCGTATGTCTCCTTACGGAAGTGTTGTTTCCGAAATCGACCTCCGGACAGCACGCCCAGAGACGGTGTGCGACCTAGTATCTAGCTTACCGTTTTTGTGAGATTGGCTGCTTTCATTCCGAGTGGATCTCGATTATATTCATCTCGTCTCCTAAGACGTACCCTTGGAAACGCTTCCAGCGAAGACATGGCATCAACATTCCCGAGCGGGATATGTCACTTCCTGCTTGGCAGTCAGATCTAACGTAGAGATCTACACCACGGACTCATCTTCGTCGATCTCCTGAATCAGGCCGCCGAAATGGTTTTTGTCATCGAGTCTCGAGGGGCTCTTTAGGGTCATTGACTGACATCATCGTGTATGCTCCTTTCTCAAGCAGGGAGCTGCCAGTAATCAGCCGAATCTGAGGATTACGGAAATCTACACTCTTGGATGTATAAAGCTCAAGTCTATTACACCGTCGATCTGAGCCACTCCGAACACCATCGCTGAGCACTCTTCAGAAAGTAACGGCGATCTCCCAGCTTCCTTACAATCACAAGTCTCCTTTCCATATCACAATCTACACACTCTTCCGTCTCATATTCGCTTCTATTTCACGTCTTTTCCCTCATCTCGCTTCTCTCTCAACACCATTACACTTCAAACCTCGATTCGCTTTCACAATGCATAAAATCTCTTTCGGGCCAGTGATGGCTGTAACGACAATGGCATCTTTTTTAACTGCTCGTTTTCTGGACCGCAGCTTACTCCAAACAGTCGGCATCGCCTGGGCAATTGTCGTCCCCCTTTATGTTGTCGTCTGGCAATGCTACATTTTCCCCTTCTATGTCTCTGAGATGCGACATGTCCCTACAGTTGCGGGCTTCCCACTATGGGGCCAATTCTTCGACATTATTTCACACGAGGTCGGCGAACCTCAGCGCAAGTGGCACGAACAGTACGGTCCCATCATCCGCTACTTCTTTCCCTTTGGTGCTGAGCGCTTGTCCATCGCCGAAGACGAGGCCCTCAAGCAGATGACGGTCAAGAATCCGTACAACTACCCCAAGCCTGTTCGCGCAAAGCTTTGGATGGTCCGAATTCTTGGTGAAGGCGTCCTCCTTGCCGAGGGACACGAACATGTCCACCAACGCAAAGCCCTCGCCCCTGGCTTCTCTATTCAGTCCATCCGTGCGCTGACGCCCATCTTTTGGGAGAAGTCACTCCTCCTAGCGAACTGCTGGCGGAAAGAGATGCATGCTGATGGTGTGTCGACGAAATCTTTCGAGGCTCTTGACTGGCTCAATCGTACCACGCTTGACATTATCGGCAAGGCCGGCTTTGGCTACGACGTCAACTCCCTTGAGAATCCCGATGCACCCTTGCGCGAGGCTTACCGTCTCTGCTTCTCCTTCGACATCGTCTCCCGCATACTCATCGGGCTTCAAGCTTTCAGCCCCATCTTCAATCACCTGCCCTCCAAGGTCAACCGCGATCTCATGCAGTCACGCTCTATCATACTTAGTAAGGCGACCGAGATTATCAAAGAGAAGCAAGAAGAGGCGGCCAACAACACCGGCGGCAAAGACATCCTTGCCCTCATCGCACGTGACAACAAGAAACTTAAGGAGGCTGGCGAGGCGGGGCTGTCTTTCGAGACAATGCGCGACCAGGTCATGACTTTCCTCGGCGCGGGACACGATACCACCGCTACGGGGGTCGCCTGGACTCTGCATTTGCTCTCCAAGAATCCTGTCGTCCAGTCGCGCCTGCGCGAGGAGATCAAAGACCACATGCCCTTCCTCCTGGACAAGAACACGCGCTTCGACGCGAACCTCATCGCAGCCGCTGACGCTGACAAGCTCCCTTATCTTGACAATGTCTGCCGTGAGGCCCTGCGCTTCATCCCACCCATCCCCATGACGGTGCGGCAATCCGTCAACGATGACATCCTGGGGGGTACAAGGTCCCTGCAGGAACCGTGGTCTACGTCCTTGCCAACGCCATCAACCGACTGCCCATGTACTGGGGCGACAGTGCCGATGAGTTTGACCCGGACCGCTGGGATGATCTGCCGGCGACGGCAACGCCTAATGCGTTCATGACTTTCTTGCAGGGCCCGCGTGGGTGTATCGGACGCAAGTTTGCAGAGACGGAGATGAAGATTTTGTTGTGCTGTTTGTTGAGTATGTATGAGTTCCAGCGAGACTTTGAGACGCTTGATCCCGAAGATTGGAAGATGTGGAGGCTTGTGCTGAGACCTAGGGATGGCGTTACTTTGAGGGTGACCGCCATCTGATAGTCATCGAGAGTGAAAATTGGTTTTCTATCTTGATTTAGACAGAATTGCTACAAAATTAATTCTTACCCTCGAACTATCCCCAGCCAGCAATATTTTTTTGACTACTTTCTTAGCTGGCTATACTCTATGTATTGTAACGTTTTGTAATATGTTTTCTACATCCTTAAGTTCATGCATACAGGACTTTGAGTCTTGGTCGCCGCCGTGAAACCGGAGCAAGCTGGCGTGAACAAGCAGATGTTTCATGTTGAACTGGGTGTTCTCAGAGTGTATTAAGTCAGTTTGCGGACTATAAGTGTTCCTATGTATCTTCCGCTCTTATTCTTCTGTCCAGTGGCTTTTTGTCGGATTAGTAGCCAAAGCTAATACGATGAATGGCCCAAAGACGAGGATCAGGGACAGTAAGAACACGTCGGTGGGTTTCGACTATGAATGGTCCTCAATATGGCTTTCTGATCCTTAAGATTGAACCTTCAATTGTTACCCTATTGATAAACGGTTAGTGAGATCATCATTATTATAGAATGATGACATCTCTATTTTGAAGACTCTTTAAGAGCAACACCTTAGTTGTCAACGGTGTATGTTTTCATTGAGTGTTGTCTAATTACCTTCCGTGAACATTCTGTTTTGCTGTGAAATACGATGACTTGCGACGTAATGTTGACCCCAGATTCCTTTGGAGTATTGCTCTTGATTCCAAATATCCATCTGTCGACAGACGTGAGACATATCGGAGCCTGTGAGATAAGAACAACCACAATTTTAGTCTGTCGTTAAAGTCTCCGGCTACCCGTTTATCAGTCTTGGCTCTTGCTCTGACCAAAACTTAGACATGAAGATCTTAGACGGTTTGGATAAGACCAGCGACAGCACGGGATGCAAAGCAGAGTATTCATGCTTCTGATCTACGAAGGAAACTGCTACGATACGTCCCTGGTTGTCTCGGTGCTTCGGAAACATGATTACACGTGTCAGACTAAAAGTAAGTCAGTGCTGTTTTCGAAATGCATACGTACAGCAAATGCCGTTTTGGGGTGTTCACAAAGCAGACCTCATTGTTGACAAATACCTTACTCATACTAAAGTAATTTCAATGTTTACACCAACAATAAGTGCCTTACGAAAACGTCTAACTACTCTTGATAAGTGGTTGACAACAAGTCCCAAATGGCTCTCTTGGTTCTCAGTGTTACTATCGCTGCTGTTAAACATCGGCATCCGAAGCCCGCCAACTGGCAAACAGAACACCAGTGCCGCGAGCCTGGCCTTCTCTGGAAGCAGAACATCTCATTTTCTTGGTTGACTTGAATGAACAGGGCACTAACAGGATAGGAAGTCTCAGCTGCAGTTGGCCTGAGTCCAGTGTCTTGCCGTTTGCAGCTTGCGGCTCTTTTGACTTACTTCTATCGACACAATATGAGCGTACTCTAGCGATCGATGAGAAGATGTTTACTGATCGTTTCAGTCCTAGAAATCAGAACATTGAGAGTACCAGTAGATTGATTGTGGAAGGCTACTTTGGGTCTCTTGGCAACTCTCAACCGAATCATCAAAACACGACTAACGTCATGCGATTGTGTGATAATAGCAACAGAGTCCTGCTTCCACGCTCTGCATGTTCCATTATTCCAATTGAGGCAACTGCCGGCTCGTTGTTAATTACCGGGTCTGGCAGGCTCCCAACGACCCACTCAACGCCGGGATCCGCACCCAGGCGGAGATATGGTAAACATCCAGACCAGGGCACAACTGAGACTCCGCAGCTCACCCACAACTTTAGAAAATCAACAAAAAAGCTCCGAGCCATTGAATGGCTACTGTTAACTCCTCGACGGGGAATTGAACCCCGGTCCCCTGCGAATCGTGTTTAATGACAAGCAGATATCCTCACCACTAGACTATCGGGGAATTGGTGGATGTGTGCATCCAGTGATAGTTGGTTGTGAGACGTGACCGCAAATGCTACCATATACTAAACGTGCCTCTTTTCTTACCACCAATAGCTTGCCTATGAATTCGAAAATCTCAAGACGTGGTTCAAGAAACTTTCGATCTTCATTTATCAGAGTGAGTGCCTTGGGGGAAAGACATCAATACACAAGCGGCGATGTTAGAATCTGTCGATTAGCAACAACACAACAACTTTTGACACACAATAACATAATTCCGCTTCTTTATCTTTTTAGAAGTTGAAGTTTCCGCTTTTTAGCAAGAGTTTTGACTTTGAATTTCGTTTCCATCAACTGTTTTGGGATAAGCTTGCTCTGGAGCCAGACAAGTTGTGACTTTTGTGTTAAACACGGTGTGGTATTGCAGACTAGCAGAGAAATACCAACGCCCCGAAGCTCAGTCTCTCCTACACTGTACCAGCTCATGAGCTCCCCTCCCTCTTATTCACAGTAACCGGGTTACAATTCGCTATCCCAACACATTTCAACAATCCATCAAGGCTAACATCAGGGCTGACAATCGGCGCGACATTGATCAGTGAGCCGTCTCCGCTAGATCCCGTCTGCTGCGGCGGTGCCTGTTGTTGCTGGCCCGATGGGGTCGGGCTTTGATTACCATTGTTCACCGTGACTGGGTTGCAGGCGGCAACACCCACGCATTCAGCCAAAGGACTGAGCACGTCGATCTTGGGATTGACTTCAGGTAAAATATTGATGAGGCGTGGAGAGATTGGTAGGGCGGACGCCGGTGCCAAGAAGAGTGTTATGAATTCAAGACGCATCTTAAGATTGTATAAAAAACAAGACTTTGATGGGACAAAATACGAGACACCGGAAGACAGGAGAGACAGATGATGAGATTGAAAGGAAGCCTGCATGCGTGATTTACAATGCGCCTCGTAGGGATCATTTTTAGAATTGAGTATCCGACTTATAAGTGTCAACCCTAGCTTGTCGGCCTCCTATACCATAGTAGTCCCAGAATGGAGCGACATGACGCAACACGGTAAGAAGCGCCGTCTTGGAGCACAACAACAAAGCAGCCACATCTTTCGGATCTTCGTCATGTGTAATAACGGCCGTTCCAAGTAAATCCTTTGGCCCCCCGACTTGCTCCGAGACCCAGCTGCACATGAAAGCCGATGAAGCGGCTTTACGCCTCGCTGTCATCACGCCAAGCAACGAAGTAGCCGCAGAGCTAGCGGCTCTTGGAATCTAAGACAGACACCAATCCCAGGAAACCTTTGGCCGCCGAGGTAATGCGGCACCTAGCGTATCCGAGGTCCCAATAGTTGTTGGACGGCGTCGCGTTGTGGCAGATCGTGGCGCCGGTAATTATGCACTAGACTCCCTTCGCTAAAACAGCTCGATTGACCCCCAAACCTCTCGTGAGGAACTTAGCTTTGGAAAGACTTTCAGGTCGTTTTCTGACCCTTTTTGTTTTTCTCGGAGTCAACTCCGTCCCCTTAATAGTGTTGCCATAGTTGTGCGGAAAGGGAAGTCTTGCAAGGAACTTGGGAGAGATTAACTCTCCACCAAGTCCAACTGACTTAAATTGTTATGACCTGATGGCGACCTTGCAGTGGCTGCAGGTGATCATTCTTTCTGTAACTTGGTCCCCGGAGTGTTTTTGAGGCAAACCACGAATATAAGTGAGCTCCAGAAAGCCTAAACTCCACATACTTCGGAAGAGAAAACAAAGAAGTCGGACACACCGACGCACATTAGCGGGCATACAAGAACTTCGACTAAGTCGGGTACTTGGGTTATTCTGATATGAGGATGAGACAGCGAAAAGGAATGAATCTGTCGATATAGGAAAGAAATTAGATAAAGGTTCGCATAACTAAAAACAGAGGTTAAATCCTTAGACTATTGCGCGCGATGCCTCACTTCAACTTGAAGACATTGATAATGCCGTCTATGACGCATCAGACAAAGCATATGATCAATACCGCAACAATGCTATTCGTGCTAGAGATTTCACCATCTACAGACACAAGAAACGCCTCGGTAACCAGCGAGCTCTAGCCTACGTGTGTCTGCCTCCAAATGTTAGGAGCACATCTTAACCGCAGTTCTACATCGTCCACAATGCCCGGGCGCGAGCAAAGATACAAGAGATTCGCAGCCGGCGTCATGGAAAGTTTCTTACTCAACTGCGGCACTGTCTACCTGCCTGTTCTACCCTTGCTCGTCTACAACCATTCGTCATGTGCGGCCCAGAGAACACCATGGCGACCTATCGGAGCACCGAGTGTGACAAGCGTATTCATGCGTTAGTGCTCCTCCACTTGGCAAAAAATCTTGAAAATGACCTCACTTCTAGAGGAGATATGGTAGTAACATTGCGACAACATCTGGTTAGTGACCCCACAAATTGAACGAGCAAGGTGGACGTCTGGCTGGTATTGTTCAAAGTCACTCTCGACGACTCACGCAGTTTTCGTGCGCGCAGTCAATCAGCATTTCATCTGCGCCGGAGGTCGATGAAGCTGATGCATGTAGGTACCTCGAAGCGCGTACTCCAAAGCCGTCAAAGGCTTCACTGATGAGCGGGGCTCTATCGCCAGGTTCTGTTGGCTCCTCGGTCTACACTTCGAAGAGCAATGCAAGGCAGTTTTGTGCTTCGACAACGCGTTTGTGGACGTGAGTAGCTACTAAATCGAGAAGATGGAGCCTTGGGAGCCCGAAATTCCTGGCCGAAAGACACTGTGGCTTGCCCGATTGGCTGCTACCCATCTCGCAACCCAGTTCACGTGGTCTCAAAAGCTCATCGACAAGGCCAACCGTGATACCAATGAGCGAGCTCGTTACCTTGCACGATAGCAATCTGCAGCAGGGCGTAGGCATCAAAAAGCCAGCGGTAACGGTGCCTATGAGCAAGCAGGTGCCAATTTCCGTCCACGCCGTTCTGCAGCGCGAGGATCTTTGAGATACCGACGCCGACATATGGCGGTCTGCGAGGTAACAGTCGCCGAAGCCGGGGTCAGGGTTCAAACTCTTCAGTGCTAGTTGAAGGAGGTGTCCTGGGTGTGAGTATTTCCCTTCCCGAACATATTGAGTATCTCGAGGACTGTATGTAGAACCATAACGAGTGTCGAGGTGGCGTATGTGTTGTTTCGGTTCTACTACCAGTATGATGCCATCAAGAACGCCAAACAGGGGCAAAACAGGCTGAAGCTGCATACTGTCTTTGACGACCGGAACTGCAGCGACGTGTATTGGACGGACGGGAGGGGAGATCGCGAAGAGGGTGCCAGGAAGCAAGCCTTAGAAGACTAGAGACAGGCCGCGTGAAGTGTATTAGATGACAAGGCCAATGACCAAGCAACACGCGATGCATCAGACGCCTTGATTCCCTTGCACTGCCACAAGATTCCGTCCGTTATGCAGCAAGATCTCGGCTGGGAGCGAGCTTCTACCCAAACCCATGCCCCTGGAGTATCAAAAGCCAGCTCGCAGGTGACCTGTGGGCGATCTAGAAAGGTCTCGGCCAAACTCTCTCGCTCGGGCTAGAACATGTCGTCAGCACCGGAAGAACCCCCATTCTGAGACAGTACTCTGATGTCAAACCTGCCGAGGGAGAAGTGTAAGGTTGAGGCATTGATAGGTGCGATCAGCCACAGATGCGCTCCACCGACAGGGGTCCCCGAGCACCCTGCCCGCCCGCATAATCCAACTCTGACGTCACCCGCCGCGAGCTCACCTTTGAGTGTGCTCCCTCATCGTCCATAAGAAGGCACTAGCCACCATCGACTTACACGTCTCATCCACACATCGCATCCTCAAGATACCTCAGAAACCCAAAAGTTTTCTGAAAAAACAAATACTAAACAGTTGAAAAAACTTCTCTACCCAAGAACCAAACAACCTTCTACAAAGACCACCATCATGCCTATCGGAAACAACGACCAGAACAGCGGCGTCACTGGCGGAGCCAAGTTCGTCACCTCTGCCCTCGGAAACACCGTTGGAGGAATCACCAAGACCGTCGGTAACGTCACCAACGCCGCGACCACGGGTCTCGGCGACACCATCACGAGCGCCACCGGCTCGGCCGGTCGCCCCGTCGGCGACGGCATCACCAACCTGGGCCAGGGCCTCGGAGGCGCCCTTAACCAGGTCGGCAAGGGCGTCGAGGACGCTGGACAGTGGAAGCGATCCTAAATATGCGTTGGGGATAATGTACAATGAACAACCACGGGAAAGGGACGTGGTAACGAGGCACGACTGGGAATGCCGAGTTCGGAGGTTCTCTATTTGTGTTATTAGCAGCGTTATTGCCAACGGCTCAGAATGAAATGACAACTACAATGATTTGCTCTCATACTAGTTGCTTTAGTTGTGAAATCTGGATTTCCCTACAATGTTGTTGATCAACAGATTAGATTTGCACAGACACGAATTACACTGGTAAAGTTGCAGTTTCCTTGAGGGATGGTATAGGTATAACAAGTGTTTCCTTTTATGTATCATCTACTTTTCTATCCTTGTGCGCCGCCATGATGATGCATGTGTGTAGTGTACGTAAGATTACAGGTATGTGACAGTGTTGGTACATTTGATAATGGAGATGAGATGGACGTCTCGTTACATCAATCCTTCTTGCGGAACTGCAAGTTATACGTCTCGAGTTGTTCCTTCGTCATCTTCCCAGGGCCTCCGGCGAACTCATCCACGCCGTTGTTGTTCTTCGGGAATGCAATGACGTCCCGGACGGACGACGAGCCGCTCAAGACAGCAACGAAGCGGTCGAAACCGATGGCAAAGCCCGCGTGTGGCGGGCACCCGGCACGCAGCGCCTTGAGCAGGTGCGAAAACTCCTTGATCTTGTCCTGGCTCATCTTCAAGATGTCGCGGAAGATGAACTCCTGTATCTCGGCAATATGAATACGTCGGCTGCCGCCGCCGAGCTCGACGCCGTTGAGGACGAGGTCGTAGTGGTCGGCCTTCGCCCTCAGCGGGTCCTTGAAGAGGAGCTCAAAGTCCTCTTCGGAGTGCGGGGCCGTGAAGGGGTGGTGGGTGGCCGAGAAGCCTGATGCCCCGCCTTGCCCGACGTCGCCCTCCTCTTCCGGAGTGAACATGGGGAAGTCGGTGACCCAGAGGAACTTGAAGCTGTCGTCCCTGTCCAGTAGGCCGGCTTCCACAGCAGCGTGATACAGCGCAATTCTCGTGTCGCCGAGCTTGGTCGAGCCACCTTGCTGAGGCTGGTTCTTACGAGCCTGGAATAAGACGATGTCGCCGTTGTTCAGCGACGAGAAGCCAGAGTCCTCAGGGAGAGAACCGAGGATGCTGTCCAACCCCTCCGGTCCCAGAGCTGAGAAGCCGTTGAGCGGTTTGCTGCTGTCAAACACCAAAGCTGTGGGTGCGCCGTCAGGGTTCTGGGACAGCACCTTCGGGAGTTTTTCCATGAAGTCGATCACAAACTTCCACACGTCTCGTCTGTCAACGTCTTCATGTGGGCTGATCTTCCAGACCTCAACGATCGGTGCCTCAAGGTCAGTAATCATGCTGATAAAGTCCTTGTTAAGGTGCTCGTCAACCCGGCATATCTGGGTACTGTTAGCGGAGGATGGTACATTTGCGGGTGGATGGGACTGACTCTGTTGGGAATGCGCAGGTCCGGCTTGTCCGATCCGTAGAGGTCCATGCAGTCAGTATACTTCATCCTCAGGAAGGGCGTCGAGATCGTGGGGTATTCTTGGTAGATGGGTGCTTTGGCGTTGTCCTCGGCGCTTTCTTGGACGCTTTGCTTCCAGTCCTATCTGAATCAGACCCGGCATCACAAGCCCTATAAGTGTGGAAACCATACCTGCAATGATGCTTTCCTGACAGGCGCGAACGACTCTTCGCCGACCTCCATGACGTATTGTTCTCTCAAAGCATCCCATGCACGGCCAACGACGTACTCGACGTCCTCCATGATGGTTTTGCCCGTCGCAAAGGACTTTTCCATATCCAGCTGAACGATCGACGGTTAGCAATGAGACTTGAAAGGGAGTCCGAAGTGAATACCTGAGTGAACTCGGGCTGGCGGTCCGCGCGGTGGTCCTCATCGCGGAAGCATCGCGCAAACTGGTAGTAACCTCCCATGCCAGATGCCATCAGAACCTGCTTGTACTGCTGGGGACTCTGTGGCAGAGCATAGGCGTATCTTGGTCGTCTCGTGGGAACAATAAACTCTCTGGCGCCCTCCGAGGTGGACTTGAACAGGATCGGCGTCTCAACATCCATGAACTCTCGGTCCACCATCGCCTGTCCCATAGTGGACTTGAGCTGGGCGCGGAAGCGGAGTCTTTCTCTCAGTTTCTCGTGGAACCGCAGCTGCAAGTGGCGTTGTTCGGGAGGGAAGACCGTATCGGGACCAATAATGATGTCCTTGGGAAAAGGATTCAGATATTGTATCGACTCCATGTCCATCTCGAATCGTGTGGCACCCGATGCCTCCGTCACAACACCCTTGGCCAGAACCGCGCTGAAGGGGCGAATCTTGCCCAGAAGAGCCGCGTTCTCGCCTTTTGCGCAGACCTGTCCGATTCGTTCTCCGTTGCGCTCCAAATGGGCAAAGGCTAGGTTCTTGCCGACCTTTCTCGTTCGACCGATGTGTCCGCTGACAACAATTTGGCTACCGGGTTTGCTCCATGTTTCGGGAGAGGACATTTGAGGGAAGGCGACTGTTTGGAAATCGTCAGCAGGATGCTTCCAAGTCAACTTGCCATCCTTGAACTTGCTCACAGCACTCCTTGAATTCTCCCGACAGTTGTGTATGCCTTGTATCATCTTGGGCGTTCTTCGATTGTGTTGTTGACAAGCAACGAGCTTGGAAGCTCGACGACAGTGATTCGCTGCATTTTTGCTGTGGTAGTAGAACGCCGCCTCGACTGAGAGACTGCGACTGCAGCATCCGGGGGTGCAGGGCAGCCAAAGCTCTACTGCGACAACATTGGCGAAGCATTTGGAGCGTCAGACAGAGTCGAGTTTGGATCAGTTCGGTGCGCGGGAGCTCTGTTTCGAATATGTTGTATATAGCGCCGGGATGCGCAACTTCAAAGGGATCAATGGCGCGGATTGCAGTCGTTGTGGTCGACCTGGGATCGCGTGTGAATTTGTGACATTTGAAGCTATCGCAGCTCAGCCCACTGCAACGAAACCCTGCAATGATTTCGGAGTCAATGCGATAGAGGTGGATTGCTGCAGTGCGCCGCAGCTGGGCTGGCACCGCTGGTTGGCGCTTGCACCTGAGGCAGCAGGTAGGCCCCAGTCCCCACCAAAAAAAGTGATTAGCGCGGGGCAGATCTCCCGTATAAAAGTCTTGCAGCGAGCTACTAAAAATTTCTTTCTTTTCCTCTTTATGATTCTTCCATTTCAAAAAAGTGTATGTTTGGTCTCCCCCACGCCCCCGTGGCAATCTGCGCGAAAGCGAGAAGCTAACAAAACGATTTTCTAGGTGATGATAGCCACGTGGATAATATGATGCAGCCGCCTCCGTCTGAGGCATCCAAGCTCTCCCCTTCGGGCGGCTTCAGGGCGAAGGTGCCAAGGGCGGAGGAGGCCATGAAATAGGCGTTCGACACGACCTTGTTACAGCATCGGACGCGATGAAAGGCAACTCTGATTTTTCACGAAATGGAAGATTTCTGGGGTTCTGGGGGGCAGTCTGCAACACACAAACACTCGTCATCAAGTGAGTCGAGGGGTTCGTGTTCATAATACTATTACACAATGGTGCAGCTGTGGTCGGATACGTTGATACGTTTTTCCTGACACAGCACCGACCAGAGAGCGCGAAGGGCTGCAGTCAAATACTTCTGACGTTTGTCCGACGCGTCGACAGCCCAATTGCAACTATTGGAGGTGCGTGGTGGAATACGCAGGGTCTATTTAAGACCGAGGCCGTCCGTAACATGGATGGCACCGGTCTGGAATACATGTACAGTAAATTGTTTGATCATGTCGATGTATGCATATCGACGGGGATGGCGCCCTGAGCGGGCAGCTTGCCTATTTCTAGACTTCAAATAAGAATCAATCAGACACGATGATGGGATCAAACGCAGGGTCCGAGAACCGAAGGCAGTGCAGCTGCTACGCGCGACATGTGAATGGGGATGATTCAGCAAACCTCATGTTCCCCAAGTGTTTCAATCATCTTGGTGCTGTTTGGTGGGCTAAGTGTCTGTCATGTTGCTGAGCACAAGACAGACAAGGAACCAACAGCGTGCAACATGAGTCTCAATGTCGTCTGTTTGGCCAACGAATGCTGATTAGTGTGTGGCTCTCATCTTTTTCGGATGAGCGGCCGTGATGAATGGTCACCCATGAGGCAGCGACAGCAATGACAGCAGGGACAGGATAGGAAACTATGCATCTCCCGGCTCACCACCTGCTCCCCACACACACCTAGCGAGATCGTTGGAGGACCCTGGCTCGTTGGAGCTGCCAATGTTTGTCCGTGTCATGGAGTGTAGGATGGGCCATTGCAATGGAACATTCGTTGGAGACATGCACCTCGCGGCTGCACCTGTGCCAGTGCCTGTGCCCACCGCGCCAGCCCTGAGCCTCAAGCGTTCGGGGTCGCGTCCTGCGGCCCACCTCGTACACGGAAACAGGCGCTAGATTCGAATGAGCATCGCCTTCAGTGTGTGTTGGAGAATCTCTTCAGCGGCGGGCGGTTTGTTGTCGCAGACTCGCTGTCGCAATCGCATAACGCCGGGGCCACTTTTTGGTGGGAGGTGCTGCTGCTACCTTATAGTGATGGCGTGCCGGATTTCCAGCCCGCCGGCACCTTGAACCCGCAACGCAAGGTCCCCAATTGCTGTGGCCGGCCGGCCAAACCGTGAGCACGTACCGTTCACCTGCGCTTGGCACCTGCTGGACCAGGAACTGCGACGTGTGGATTGCGCGTTTGTGATTGCATAGCGCCTTGGGCTTGTCAACGATGCCTGCTGGAGCCAGGAAGGGGAGGAAGACAGAGACTGAGCGAGGAAGAGGTGGGACTGCGCGCGGGAAAGAAACACCTGGGCCACCCACACACCCACACCCACACCAGTAGCACCCTCGGTCGGCACCCATTACCACCACCACCAAGCCCACCACTCCCTCCCGCAGACAGCATAGCAACGGGGTCGCCTCACCTTACGTAGGCTCAGCCCAGCCCAAGCCCGACCAGCCGACCTCTCCAAATCAAGCCCGTGGCCCGTCCTCCTCCTCCACTCAATCCCACCACTCCCCAACCAGCGTGGCCAACGTCAACGCTGACGCCAGTCCGTCCTTCATTTCCCGCCTACCCAACGAAGCAAGTCAGGCCTACATCGCGATAACGATATCCCAATCCGTATCCTTAATCGAAATCAACATTGCATTGCGACCGATTCGACGCCCTGTCATGGCCCTAGCCCCCAACTCCGGATCCGAATCATCTCTCCTGCATTGAAGCTTGTCGGGGCCCAATTTCGCCGAGTTGAGGGTTTCCCTGGCCTGCAACCTGCCGTCGCACCCCGTCACCGATACATCTCCACCTCGCTGTCGCCCACGACCCGAATCGCGCACCTCGCGTAGGCTGTGACCTCGTTTTGCGTCAACTCTGTCGACGGAACCAGCTCGATCGCGATACTCCATCGAGGCCCGTGACGGCCAGTCTCTTCGACCGCTTTTGTGAGACTTTCGTCCGAACCGCCGACGCCAACTGGCTTTCCCTCTGTCGCCAGGCTCACCGACTGCCACGAGATCCTCACCTCCACAGACTGCTTCGTCGAACACCTGGCAACATGTCGAGCTCCTTTGAGAAATCGGTTAAGGGGGCCACCAAGATTAAGGTCTGTTGCAGGATGGCGCTGGTTTAGCCAGCGTATCGGTGTGTCTCTCCCGGCCGTGTTGCTGACTTGCATCTCCAAGGCCGCGCCGCCCAAGACGAAGTACATCGAACACATTCTCGTCGCGACACACGCCGGCGAAGCTGGCGTGGCCGAGGTCTTTCGCGCCCTGCAGTTCCGCCTCCGAGACTCGACATGGACCGTCGTCTTCAAGAGCTTGATTACCGTCCACCTTATGATCCGTGAAGGCTCCCCCGACGTCACACTCTCCTTTCTGTCGAGGCACCCAAACACGATTGCCATCAGCAGCTTCACGGATGGTTCGTTCTAGTTCCCCGCCCAAAGGCCAGTCTTCCCGCGCATACGCTGCGATGCTGACGCCGTGTTATAGCCCAGACCCAAGGTCGGAACATCCGGCATTACGCCAACTACCTCAGCTCAAGATCTAAGGCCTACCGCGAAACAAAGTGCGACTGGGTCCGAACCAAGGAATCGAGGTTGGAGAAGCTCTCAGTGGACAAGGGCCTCCTCAGAGAGACGGAAATCCTCCAGTCTCAGATTTCGGCTCTGTTGAAGTGCGATGTAAGTTTGGGTCTTTTGCAGCTGAGCGCGACTGCTGCTAACCCTAGCCAGGTGCTTGAAGGCGAAGTCGAGAACGAGATCACGGTTACTGTTTTCAGGCTGCTTGTGCTGGACCTCCTGGCTCTCTTCCAGGCTCTGAACCAGGGGATGATTAACATTCTTGGTAGGTCGACGACGCGGCTTTTCTCGCGACGATGGCTAACATCTACAGGCACCTTTTTCGAAATGTCCAAGGTCGACGCCGAGAGGGCCATGGCAATCTACCGCACCTTCACAAAGCAGACGGATTTCGTTGTACAGTACCTCAGCGTTGCGCGACAGTACGAGCACCAAACGAGGGTCGAGGTCCCCAAGCTGAAGCACGCACCGGTGAACTTGGGTCGACAGCTGGAGGAGTACTTACAGGACCCGGACTTCGAAGTCAACCGGAGACAGTATATCGCTGAACAACAAGCTAAGAAGAGTGGGAAAGGGGGTGTCTCTAAACCGTCCAGCAGCGCGTTCGACTCGAAGCCGGCGCCCGCAGCCAACAACCCTTTCCCGAGCACCAACGGCTTGTCGCAACCGAAAACCGAAACCGCCAAGGGTCCTGCGCCGGACTTGATTGACTTCTTCGAGTCCATTGAACAGAACCAGACGACGATGGCTCCAAACGCTCAGCAACATCAGGAGCAGCAGCAAATGCCAATGCAGACTGGGTTCGCGTCCAATAGTCCGTTCCAGCCGCAACCTACCGGTTTTCAGCAGAATGGCTTTGCACCACAGCAAACCGGCTTTGTGCCTCAACAGACCGGCTTTGGGACCAACCCATACCAGCCGCAGAGCACAAATCCATTCGGCCAGCCGCAACAGCAGCAGCCGCAGCAACAACAAGCGCCACAGCCGCTACAGCCCAGCTTTACCGGAGCTGGATTCGGCGGCTTTACGCCTCAGCCCAGCTTTCAGCCAGGCACGCTCGGCTCAATACCTCAAGACTCGGTGGCAAGCTTCCCAACGGGTAACACGGGCATGCTGAGCCCCCAGGCCGGACAACAAACCACCAATCCTTTCCGGGCATCCATGTTGATGGCCCAGCAGACTGGCATGTCTACTAATACCGCCTTTTCCAACCCGACCAGTCCCAACCTGCAGAGGCAGTCGACGAACCCCTTCGCCAGATCATCACCACAGGCGCAGCAGCCTTTCTCTCCCGCTTCTAGTAACTCGCCCTTCCAGTCACAGCCGCAGCAGCTTCCGACGATCGCTCCATTGCAACCCATGATGACGGGTACTAATCCCTTTGCGAAAAACTTCACCGGCATTCAGTCACAACAGCAACGGCCCGCTACTAGTTCTGGGGCTCTTGCCCCGCAGCCGACAGGGACCACAAACCCCTTTCGTCAGGGTGCATTTGTTAACCACCAAACCGGTATGGGTTGGCAACATAATCAGCAGCCCATTGGCGGCGGTCTGGACAATGTCGAAACGGTACCCGTCTTCCCACGGCCCATCCAGCAGAGTCCGTGGCAGACGTAATAGTATAGGCCCCCAACCACACGGGCTAACTGTTCCGAATACACCACACCTATCCATCAAGGCAACTTATCTCAATATTTTGAATCAAAGCGTGGCGTTCACCAGGGTTTTGCTTGTAAACTTGAACTATGCGGAGACGGCGAGGGGTTGTCACGAACACAAGAAAAAGGCTCCACGACTCGATGGTGGGACTGGTTTAGGCCGGCGATCGTCAAAGCAAGAGTTTTAAAAATGTATTATCTAGTGAGCATACTTAAAGATGTAATTCTTGCATGGTGGGATTCGGTTCCCGCACAACCATTCCTGGTGACTAGCTGAAGGGCGAAGGGCGATTTCGCCTTTCCTGTTGTCGTCTAGATGTTGATTTCCCATCGCAATCCCATTGCCCAAAGTAACTCCAAACGCCTTCGCTATGCAACCCGTTTTACTCAAAGTCAAAACAGTACGACGGCAGTCGGACACCTAGAAGACGTCGTCCACGTCCATCCTCTGCGTGGTTTGGCCCGTACTTGCCACCTGCGCGGCCTCGGTAGTGGCCACCCTCTCGGGGCCCTTCTCGTCCTCGATAAACACAGCCAATCCGGAAAAGGCCTCGAACATGGCCCGGTTGAGATACTCGTCGGCACTGTAGCCACCCACGACGATGTCGTCCTTCTTCCTCGCCTCGTCGACCCAGTGGTTGCGGTACTCCTCCGGCGGCCCCATCTTGTACCTCTCCATGTCGAGCTTGAGCCCGCCAAAGGGGTCGTACGGCTTGTTCTCCTCCACCACGCGCTTCTTCTGCTGCTTGAGGCCGCGGATAGACAGCCCTGGCGCCGTGGTGGCCTCTGACAGGGACCCGACGGCGGAGTTGAGGCGGTTCTGCCCGCGCTTCTTGAGCAGCACGCGGTTCAGCGTCTGCTTCGCCTCGCCGGCGTCGCTGCTCGCCAGGCCGTTGAGCATCTCCTCCCGCATCCGCTGTTCCTTTTGCTTCTCCGCCGCATCCTCCTGCATCGCTTCCATGCGCCGCAGCCTGGCCTCCTCCTTCTCCGCCTCGAAGCGCGCCACGCGCTCGGCCTCGGACTCCTTCGCCAGCCGCCGGTTGCGCTCGATCTCGGCCTTGTGCGCCTGCTCCCACTCGATGAGCTTCGCCTCGGCCGCCTTCTTCTCCGCGTCGGTGCCGGAGATGAGGTCAAAGGTGAGCGTCTCGACCCATTCGAGGTACTCGTTGTAGTCGTCCAGGGTCTCGAAGTCGTCCTCGACCTTGTTGAGCACGGCGGCGACGCGCCGGCGGATGTCGACCTCGCGCTCGACGGTGAGGTCGCCAAAGTAGGCCGACTTGAAGCCCTTTTTGCGCAGCGTCTTGTGGCATCCGGCGTAGGGGCACTGGTTGGGCCCGTCGGAGAAGATGCGGGCGACGCAGTTTGCGCACATGGGGTGGTAGCACTCTGGGTTGATGAGGAACTCGAGGTCCTTGTTAAGGTAGCGCATGGTCTTGCAGACGGGGCAGATGTCGTTTGTCGACGTGGGCGCCGCGGTGGCGGTGTTGGAGGCGCGGCGGGTTGCCATGGCGTGCGGTGGTTCGTGTTGTCGCGGTGGAAAGGCGGACGGGTTTCGGGGATGATTGGGGGCGATGTTGATCAGGGCGGCATTGGAGGAGGGGATAGTTTGGTGTAAGAGGCGTTTCTGCTTTCGACGGGGTCGAGAGACAGAGCTCTTGCTTCCTTGTATGAAGAGGGTTGATGATTCTGAGAATACTGCGTGAAGCTAAGGTTCTGGAGGTAGACGTGCAAGGCTGATGGGAGGTTTATTAAGCGAAGCTGATTGGCTGGAGCTCTCGAATCAAATGCAGGGGAGGGGCAGGGGTCTTTGCAGCTACCCCTCCAAGAATTCCGTCAGCCTTCTGTGCTTGCTGCTTCTGCTGCTTTCGACCACACCCAACGTCTTAGCAATCCAGAATCATGGCCGACAACGACAAGCCTGGTGCGTGTACTCCTGAAGTCTCCTGGAGACAGAGAGCGCGATCAGATGTGCTTCTGGATAAGCGCTAACCTTATGCTCATATAGAACTCACCCCCGCCGAGGAGGCCGCCGCCCGCGCCAAGGAGGCGGAGGAGCAGAATGCGCTCCCGTACAAGTGGCAGCAGACCATTTCCGACGTCGACATCACCTTTAGCGTCCCCGGAAACTATAAGAGCAGAGACCTTGTCATCGATCTGAAGAAGACCAAGATCTCGGCCGGCGTCAAGGGACAGGAGCCCATCATCACCGTCAGTTGCCCCCTTCCACTTCCAGCCCGACCGTCACTTGACGGGCAACGGTGCTCCTCATTTTCGCAGAGCAATCAGTATATAGGCACGCAAGGCTGACGCAAGACACAGGGCGACCTCTCCCACCCCATCATCGTCGACGACTCGACCTGGACCCTGACCTCGGCCTCGGACGGCACCAAGACGGTTGAGATCCACCTCGACAAGGTCAACAAGATGGAATGGTGGGCGCACGTCGTGACCACGGCGCCCAAGATCGACGTCTCCAAAATCACCCCGGACACGAGCAAGCTGTCGGACCTCGACGGAGAGACCCGCGGCATGGTTGAGAAGATGATGTGGGACCAGCGCCAGAAGGAGCAGGGGCTGCCCACCTCGGACGAGCAGAAGAAGTTTGACATCCTCAAGAAGTTCCAGGCCGAGCACCCCGAGATGGACTTTAGCAACGCCAAGATCAGCTAGATGGCTCGCCGTGCATGAAAATTGAAAGAGATACCAAGCGGAATCCGTTTTCCCCACTGATACGCATGCAAGATTCACAAAAAGGCGGGTATCCATTTTAACTTTGACGGTCATCTTGTATTGTGTTATATCATCTAATTACTCTGTAATGAGTGGAAATGTCAGGGGTGAAACGAATCGCCGAAACCACGGGACGAGCATAAGCTGAGGGTTATGGCGTCAGAGAGCCCATGTGAGAACCATTGCTCTTGGATCCGCTAGTAATGGTGAAGCAGATTGAAAGCTGCAGCCCATCAATTGTCAGATTAAGAAGCGGTCCGTATTGCCAACACGACCAGAGCCGAGCCTAGAGCCAAGCCGAGAGCACAGCGACAGCCCAAAGCCGTCTTCACCAGAGGAACGCTGTGTGATTAGCAAACAATAGCAAAGTTTGAGAAGCAAGGCACGCCAGGATCCATGGACTACAGAATCGCTGACCAAAAGACCCAACATGAGGTCTATCAATCCATTTTCTATCCGCTCTATCCACCCTTTCACGTCCAGATGGATGGCGTTGCAGGAACAGATCAGGACGGGCAGTAGGTTGCCACTCGGACTCAACTGATGCGAATCACTTCGCCAGAGAACTATGATGTTTTATTAGCCACAAAATCTCCTCGATAGATTGGAAACAAGAGAGTACAATGGGCAACGAGATCAGAAATTAGAACCATATCCACACAGAATGATTGAGATAGGGATAACTGTATAATAAAATTGTCTTGGTCATCACTTCGAAGGGGAGGGCATAGGAAAAAGAGCATCGTCTTACCTAGCATAGTACGTCAAGAGGGTTGCGGTTCAAAGAAGGCGCATTGTGTTTTTGATGCTAACGTATTTTATGAAAACTGAAACAGGAATTAGCCGGGCTTCTTGACACAAATGTCAAAAAAATTGAGCAGTGAGTCCAAAATCAGAAATTAGAACCATATCCACATAGTAGGATTGAGATAGGGATAACTGTATAATAAATTGTCTTGGTCATCAGGTTGGAAGGGGAGGGCGAAAGTGAAAGAATTAGGTCACATACCTGATGCTTTCGAGGTCCGGCCAGTTACTGCTTGGAAAGTCGAGCAGCCTTGAACTTGCTGATTCGCTGACCGCCATCAGCTTCGTCCAAGGGCCGGACCACCGACGTGTCTTCTTGCAGAAAGCCGCCTTGCTTCTGAATGAAGTTCCGTCGTTGACGGTGGTATTCGTCAGCAAGATCTTGGTCGATGAACTCGTCATCGTAGGCATCTTCGTCATGAGGCTTGGTCGCCTTCTCAACGACCGCATCCGCCAGCGTCTTTCCCTCAGGACCAGTCGGGGCTGTCGGCCTGTCCTGGTCAAGGAATCGCGAGGGGACGTCGCGCGGACCCATCGGGACGAACTCGTCATCGACGACAGTTGGTGCGGCCTTCTGCTTCTTGAAACGAGACGCCTTCCGGCTGGAATTGACTCCTGTCTGCTTCGCGGGACCAGTTCGCTCGACAATGTCGCTCAGAGGTTCCACGAAGGGCTCAGGTGCAGGCTGCGGCGCAACCGGTGCTGGAATCGTTGCTGGAACCTCTGTATCGGGGGCAATGTCCAGGCTCTGAGAAAAGCGAACGCTCTTCTTGCTGTCATCCGCCTCGGTTGGCGAAGATGTGCGTAGAATCGATGAAGTGGGAGCAGGCGATGGCTTGGCAGACTCCACCGCCTTGCCCTTGTCGCCGTGGCTCACAACAATGCGACCGATGCCTTGCTGGTCGTCGTCTGACTCATCCGCCTCTGCTTCGACCTTTTCAGTGAAGCGAGACTTGACTCCCAGCCGCTTCTCGAGCTCCAACATCCGCTGATGGTATCCCTCGTCGAGTACGCTGGTCTTGGACCGTCCATATTTGTCCTCTTCGTCGTCCTCGTCCAGGTCAGAGTACTCATACTCCCAGTCGTCATCATCATCGCCGGAACCTTCTTCAAGGTTGAGCTCAGCCACCACTGCTCCGACTTCTTCCATGCCGTACTTGAGCATCTCCCGACGGAGAAAAGCGTCTTCCTCGGACTCGCCCTCGGGTATGACAGGCGGTTGGCGGCTGAGCTCTTCCTGGCTCTTGGCGGTTTGCATGATCTCTTCGACGCGCTGGGCAGTCCTTGACACCTGCGGCTCCGTCGGTGGTTTGGTGTCCTCGGCGAAAGACACAGACTTCTTGACAGCAACGGTATTGTCCGCCTTGGCCTCGACCTCTGCCTCTTTTGTAGCCGTAGCCTGCTCGGCAGGCGCCACAGGCGCCTCAGCGGTGGGCGCATCTGTAACATCCTCGACAATAGCGTCGGTCTTTTCGGTTTCCCGAGACTTCCCGGCGGGGATGTCCTTGACGCCTGCTTTTTCCAAGATCTCTTTGAGCTGGGCGCTCGAGTCGCCAGGTCGCTGCAAACGACTGGAGACGACGTTGCCCTCCTCGTCAAGCTCCTCGATAATCTCCGTTATAGGCAGGCCATCCTCATCCCGGACGTCTGGGTTGCTGACAACGCTGGCAGCCGCGTGTTTCTGTTCGGCGGACTCAAGCTGCTTTTCTAGTGTCTCAATGTTCTTGGACACATAGTCGATACGACGCGACAGCAGGTTGACAATCTGCTCGGCTGGCTTGAGGTCGATGCGGCCGAATAGGTCGTTGATCTCCTTCTTGTCGACGACCTCGCCCTCAAAGTCTCTGCGAATGCGCGCAAGGTCCTCTCGACTGGCAGGCTGAGGGACAGACTCAATCTCCTCTTTCAAGGATTCATACTCTGCATCCCATTTTTGCCAGTGCTGCAAAGCCTTTTGCAGCTTGGCAATGCTGTCCTCTAATTGCAAACGATGCCTTTCGAGGTCAAGAAAGCTGTCTCTGACTGCTGCCATGGTGAAGAAAGGGAATGAAGTTGGGAAAAGGGGACGGGGGAGCAGAGAGGTAGTGAAGGAAAAAAATTCCTTGGGTGGAAGGTAGGGATTCGAAGCTCCAAGAAAAATTAGGTAATCTTTTTTCACGGCGGATCGACCGGTATTACGTAAGTGACGTCAAGCAGTCAACTCGGTTCACCGTTCTCACCGAGACACTTGCAACGACCTCTTCGTCTTTCGACACATTTCAAAGGGCAGACCTTGCTCAAAAGCCCTAACACAATACTAAATCGGACTTGATATAATGTAGAACACACTATCAGGGACTTCATTTCCATCCTTGTTCTAAGTCGTTGTAGCTTTGCAGAGAGGTGCGGCAGCTTACCTGCTAAAATGCAAATTTGTACCTCAATTAGAAGATGCCTCTTCTAAACCATTAGAAGAGCTCTTTGTATGCCTGGATTCTAGCGGTGAAAACTTTTTCGTTCTGTTCCATATCTGAGGTGTGTTTTGATTGCAAGAATTCGTGCCACCTTGAATAGAAATAATGCAACGCAAAGATTAAAGAGCAAGAAAAGTTGCTGTAAGAGATAAACGGAGTTTGACGGGCTCAGCTAGGTGTGGGATGAGCGGTGTTCGATCATCAGTGCCCACTCTCAGTGGCTGAATGGCGCCAGACGGTTGTCCTGGAAATTCAACCCCATTCTTCTGTCTGCATTACCTCGCCTGAACACTGCCAGTGAACTCTAAGGCTACTGCCTCCAATCATGAATCAAAATCCGAACATATACACTTCACTCATTTGTACAATCATTGAGCAGGCGGCGACAGTATGTTGACTTTGCTGAATTGGCACTGTTCGTTAATTGAGTGTCTATTGTTGGTCTATTCGTCTTGTAGAATTTATGCCCATCTGATTGGACTGATAACATGACGCATGACATGAGAAGCGATGCAGACTGGCAATCAAAGCCCAAAACTTTACCCCCGACCTTCGTTCTCTTTCATATCCACATTCTCTCCGAGGTTTTCTGCCGTAGGCATGCCTGTTTGTGGATTTATCATTCTGCTCGACTGGTTGGCTAGAAATCGGCTGTTAAGGAAGCTTGCGTTGCCTGTCTGTTAGAGAACCGGGGCCACATCTGGGGCCATAGATCCGAGGGTCGATAACAGGGCTGTACCTGATTCCAAGCCAGGAATGGAAAGACTCGTCAAAGGCATGCCTGGTTCCCACAACGCCTTCAATGGCCTTTGGAAGAATAGGCAAGTCGATCCGGTCCAGTGTACTCCAGCAACGAAAGGGAGCCCTAGAGCTGGCGGTGTCCACCAGTATAGCCCCAGCTGTGGATTGTGATTGATCTGACATATGCCGATATACATCGATTCCACGTCCCTAATAAGCCCATAGAACTCGGTGATGATCTTCGGTAGGTACAACGACAATTGTTCTGTTTGTGGGAAGGACCGCCGGCACCATTGATTGAGACGTGCGATCTCGCCATGGGTAAGAAGCATCACTACCTTCGGACAGTTTTGAAACAATGTTGTGAATGAGAATTTACTGGTCCCTTCGAGGGCTGATTGATTGATCCAGTGGCAGAGGAATGTCTCAGGGTTGTGTGGCTGTGTGATTGTTGCAAAGAGGGTTGCCGCAGAATTTCCACTCAGTGTTATACCCGGCGGGCAGGCCAGGAAGACGAAATGCTTTGGTACTTCGCTCATTGTGAATGGTTCTGGAGCTTTTCGTGACTGTCCGATATCTCTAGACGGTAGAATAGCTGTATTATTTGGGGCAATTATAATGCGGATGAGATTTTCAGCACCAAGGGCTTTATTTCTATGTGGTCATGGAGACTTCAACTCAGATCTGGTCCTTGATTTTTGCTCTACCTTTGCTGTCTTCGCAGCGTTACTTCTAGAGCGTACCTTGGGGTGCGAAAACCCAATCCAATCCAATCTTCGACGTATGATATCTCAAGGAGACGTTTATTTCAAAAGTTAATTATTTTGGAGTCCCAGCGCCTTGGGTTTGGCCTCCATGGTAGCGTCTGTGGTTCTGTTGAAGAAGCTACCAAGGAAACGAAGAACCATCATGAGTGTTTATAGCACCAGTTTTGTCTGGCTGCGTAGTGATCTTTGACAACGACCACAACACCATTAATCCAAAATGTAATACAAATACCATAAAACGGTCCTTTGAACTGCGATGGTAAGAAGGTTGTTGCGATGCACCGTTTATAACTAAGCTTGTAAGCAGGACTGAAGTTGCAAACCAATAATGTAGTGTAGGAATAATCCTCCCTGTGAACCCATGCAATCGGGATTTGTAGAAACACGGGTAATCAGCTCTTTCGGGAAGAAAGAAGCAAGCCGAGTTCACCAGCAGCTCTCACTTCACCTCCAGACTGTGCGTTAGTTAGTGTATCATGCTGCAAGTATATGGAGCTCCACGAGGGCAGTTCTAGCGACTATTTCCTGGAAAATAACCAACTACACATCCCCAATCCAAGTATGAGGTCTTGACAAACAATTGACTTACACGCGCTCGGGCCTTTCTTCGGGGGATCGACGACCCCATGGGACGACGTAGAGCCGCGCCGGCTGCGAAACTCCGCAAGACTCCGCATCGATTCCCCCAAACCTCTGTGCCATTTCGTCACCACCCTCCCTTGCGTTAGCACCTTGCTCTCATAGCTTGCATCAGTCACATTCGCCGTAAAGTTCGCAGAAATTCTTAGCCTTACCGCCTACAGTAATTTACCCCAGAGGAGAGGACGAATTCATCCCCAGAGGAGAGTTTAGCCATTCTCCGTCTTTGCCCTCAGGACTACTCTCCCTGTCTGCATTAGCCTGTGCGGGGAAGCGTAGCTACACCGCAGTCCGGCCGCCCGTCCTCACAATGATGATGAGCTTTTTCTTCCAGTAAGAGAAACGAAGCAGGTATTCGTTGGTAATTCGATTATTACAATCATACTACCTTACTCCGACGAAGATGACGCCAAACGATTGGGTCAATTGGGGAGGATGGAAGGGTATAAGAGGGGATGATGCGACGGCGTTCTGGACGACCTCGATCTGGTGGATTGCCGCACTCATCGCCCTCTCGCAGTGTATCTGGATGCTGTATTCTCGCCGAACGGCAAAGCAACCATTCGAGAAAGGACAGAAGCAGCAAAGCATGGTCACACGCGGACCCCTTCTCCTGTCGGCAGTCGCCATCATGGCGCTCTGCACGATGGCGAGAGTCGCGGATCTGGGACAACCGCTTGTACGCCAGTACCTGGCCTCAACCACAATCGACAGCAGCATCTCTCAGTTCACAGTTCCCGCATCGGCAGATGAGGGAGCTCCTCTCATCCCTAACGTCAAGGACCCCGAGGCAATTGACCCCCAAAGTGTCTGTCCGGGATACACTGCTTCAAACGTGCAGACGACTTCACATGGATTCACTGCCGAACTTGACCTTGCCGGTTCAGCTTGCAATCTGTATGGAAACGATGTCGAGGCTTTGTCACTCATTGTCGAGTACCTGGCAACGGACCGCCTCCATGTCCAGGTTCTGCCGCGATACATCGGCACCGATAATTCCACCTGGTTCATCCTCCCTGAAGAGCTCGTCCCGAAGCCCGCTGCAGACGGTGAGGGGTCAGATGGTGACTTGGAGTTCAAGTGGGCGAACGAGCCGACATTTGGATTCAATGTCTCGAGGAAGAGCACAGGTGACGTCTTGTTCACAACTGCTGGGACAAAGCTGGTGTTTGAAGATCAGTTTTTCGAGATTGCTTCTCCGCTTCCCGAGAACTACAACCTATACGGACTTGGCGAGGTTATCCATGGCTTTAAGCTCAACAACAACCTTACCCGTAAGTGCAAATATCTAGCTGATGGATTTCGTCTCGTCTCACTCTGCTAGGAACCATTTATGCCGCTGATGTAGGAGATCCGATTGATGGAAACATCTACGGTTCCCATCCTGTCTATCTCGACACGCGCTATTACCAAGTGGATGCCGATTCCAAGGAGACCGTCTACGTTGCAAATGCTACCGACAAGAACGCAGAGTACACATCGTACACCCATGGCGTCTTCATGCGCAACGCTCACGCACAGGAGATCTTGCTGCGGGAATCCAATATCACCTGGAGAGGCCTCGGCGGCACCATTGACTTGTACTTCTATGCCGGTCCGACCGCGGATGCCGTGATGAAGTCTTATCAGAAGACCACTGTTGGGCTGCCCGTGATGCAGCAGTATTGGACGTTCGGTTTCCATCAGTGCAGATGGGGCTACACGAGCTGGGACAACCTGCAAGAGATTGCGGACGAGTTTGCCAAGTTTAAGATTCCTCTAGAGACGCTTTGGGGTGAGTTGGGATTTTTCCAATCTGGAAGGACGAATGCTGAACCATGACTAGCGGACATCGACTACATGAACCAATATCGGGACTTCGAGGATGACCAAAACTCATGGGGTTACGAGGATGCCGCTCGCGTTCTTAGCAACCTACACAAGAACGGGCAGCATTTCGTACCCATCGTCGACTCCGCCATCTACGCCCCTAACCCAGAGAACGCCAGTGACGCCTACGCGACATATGACCGCGGAGTCGATGCGGACGCCTTTGTGCTAAATCCTGACGGATCCCTCTACATTGGCGCGGTCTGGCCCGGCTACACCGTGTTCCCTGACTGGGTTGGTGCTGTTTTCAACGGAAGCAAAACCTTTGAGTGGTGGACGACGGAACTAGTGACTTGGTTCCAAAAGGTTGCGTTCGACGGCATCTGGATCGACATGTCCGAGGTATCGTCCTTTTGCGTCGGCAGCTGTGGCAGCGGCAACCTCACTCTCAACCCCGCCCACCCCCCTTTCTCGCTGCCCGGCGAGCCCGGTAACGAAGTTCTCCAGTACCCGGAAGGCTTCAACAGGACGAACGGCACCGAAGCCGCCGCGGTATCATCTCTCTCCTCGTCCCTCGCTGCCGCGCAGTCCACCACCGCCGCGACCCCGTCATCCTCCACAACAACGTCATACCTGCGCACCACGCCAACCCCAGGCGTTCGCAACGTTAATCACCCACCCTACGTAATCGACCACATCCAAGGCGACCTCGCCGTGCACGCCGTGTCACCTAACGCAACCCACCACGGCGGCTCCCAGGAATACGACTTCCACAACCTATTTGGCCACCAGATCCTCAACGCAACCTACCAAGCCCTCCTTTTCGTCTTCCCTGGGAAGCGCCCCTTCATCATCGGCCGCTCGACCTTTGCCGGGTCCGGGAAATGGGCCGGCCACTGGGGCGGCGACAACGCCTCGCTCTGGGCGTACATGTTCTTCTCGATCCCGCAGGCGCTCAGCTTCAGCATCTTTGGCATCCCAATGTTCGGCGTCGACACGTGCGGGTTCAACGGCAACACCGACATGGAGCTCTGCTCCCGGTGGATGCAGCTCAGCGCCTTCTTCCCGTTCTACAGGAACCACAACGTGCTGGGGGCCATCCCGCAAGAGCCGTACCGGTGGAGCGCCGTGGCGGACGCGTCGCGGACGGCGATGGCGATCCGGTACGCGCTGCTGCCGTACATGTACACTGCGTTTTACAAGGCGCATACGCTGGGTGACACGGTCATGAAGGCGCTGGCGTGGGAGTTTGCGGACGAGCCGTGGCTTGCTGCCGCAGATAGGCAGTTTCTGCTCGGGCCGGCGGTCCTGGTTACGCCTTGCCTTGAGCAAGGGGCTAGCACCGTCGATGGCGTCTTCCCTGGTGTTGGCAAGGGCACGGTGTGGTATGACTGGTACAACCAGTCTGCGATCACGGGTGTATCATCAGGGCAGAACGTCACCATCAACGCTCCGCTCGGGCATATCCCGGTTTATATCCGTGGCGGTTACGTTATTCCAACGCAGGAGCCAGGTTCGACGACGTCGGAAAGCAGATCTAACCCCTGGGGCCTATTGGTCGCACTCGATGGTAAGGGCGCTGCCACGGGCAGTCTTTACGTGGACGATGGCGAGAGCTTGGAGCAGGAAGCGACGCTTACTGTAGAGGTACGTTGACATCGACTCTGACCATGGAACCTTGATTTTGACATCGTGATAGTTCTCCGCTTCTGCAAACGCGTTGAAGGCCACTCCGTCTGGCGATTTCAAAGACTCGAACCCTCTTGATACCCTTACGGTTATGGGAATCCAGAGTGGTGTCTCGGCGGTAGCTCTCAACGGACAGGATCTCGATGGCACAGACTGGTCCTTTGACTCGGCTACTCACGCCCTTCAAGTGACTGATCTGAAGTCTCTCACTTCCGAAGGCGCGTGGTCAAAGTCATGGGAACTCACCTGGTCTTGAGAGTAATATTTGAGCGTCGAAAGGTGTTACAGTCTCCTTTCTGTTGGGCGCCATGGGGGCATACGACTGTAGGGCGATGCGCAGACATAGATTGCCGGGTCACCTTGGCACGGCATGCTTTCGACATCGAGGGGAAGCTGGAACGCCGCCAGCTTCCTTCTCCACTTGGAAGTCACTTACAGCTCCTCATGATGGCATGCTGTCTTTGCGAATGGAAACGACTTCAGACATAATGCGAGCATTGCTCTCCAGCAATGTAGACTTTTGGTAATCTAAATTAAGAGAATATCACTTCTAGGCCTTTGAAATTACCTGGATGCTAGATGTAACACATTTTCTTTGCCAAAGACCTGATACCTTTGCCTTGAAAAGGTTCTGAGGCAACCCCAAGTAAGTTGTATAGCCCCCTTACGGAATGAACCTAGCCCTTCTCCAAGCTTTCCAAGCGTGCTGCTGCATAGTAAATCAAGCCATGAATTCTACGTCGCATAACACGGGACTGTGGATCCTAATGACTTTTATCTTTACGGAAACAAACTCCGTTTAAGTGCCCCTAGCCTAAATAGTCGGTTGGGATGCATTGATGTTTGGGGTTCTTGGCACACCATCTCTGCTCATGACAGACCGGCGTGACAACAGATTTGAGATGCAGATGAGCGAGGATGAGACGTTTCGAGACTGCTTTCGGCCCAGAAACCGGGTGAGTTGAAGTGGCCCTCGAGGGGACAAAGTATTTCTATCGTCACACGGCATCAATCCGTTTAGGGGTTGTGGTGATCATGAGATTCGTATCATTCAGCATGCAACGGCCCTGAGTCCGCCCATACGGCTGTACTTCACCAGCTCTTTTCCGGCCATCCTTGGCGCCGGGCGCGCTTCTCCCGGTCCAAGTGCCCAGCTGAACAGACATCTTTATAAAACCAAAGATGCTCCCATCGCCGCTTTCCAAACGCCCGCCTCAGTGACCGCGCCCGCGGAACCTTCTGTTACCCCGATCGCGCCACTTGCCTCCACGACCGCCGTGTCTCCGATCCCCGTGCCCGCGGTCATCATGCATATCCCCCCGCCGCTCGCGCTGCTGCTGGAACATCTCTCCCTCCTCCTTCTCGGCGTCCCTCTTGGCCTCGTCCTCGCCCTCGACCTTGGCGCTCGGCTTCTCCAGGTCCGTCCTCCACCGCGGGTGCGCGCCGTACTTGCAGCCCGGCCCCTCGGGGCAGAAACCGACCAGGTAGTACGGGCACAGCTTCCTCCTGACGTGCTTCTTGCTGCAGCGCGGGCCCAGCGGGCAGAAGCCCTTGTCGTAGTGCGGGCAGGGCGGCAGCTTGGACTGCGGGTCGATGTGCAGGTACAGGCACTCCTCGCCATTGGAGCAGTAGCCGTTGCGCATGAAGAAGTTGCACTCGGGCATCTTGCGCAGATTGTACTCGTGCAGGAACTCGCACGACTCGCCCTTTTTGCAGAGACCGCGGAGCCAGTGCTTACAGACGAGCGAGGGCCCGCCCGACGGGTTCGACGAGGTCGAGGAGGCGTGGCGATCCGGGCAGGAGGCGCCCAGGGGGCAGTGCCCTGCGAGGAAGGACTTGCATTGCGGGCGATCGGAGGAGAGCTCGTGGCGGTAGGTTTGGCGGAGGAATGGGGTGAAGGAGAAGGAGGTCGCCGTCGGGGCGTGATTGAGGATCTGGGCTGTTTCTGGCCGGGAAGCGACGGCTGTCATATTTTCGTTCGGTGCCCCCGGAGGAGCTTGCGGGTGAAGACGATCTTTCTGGCCTGGTGTTGTCGTCGCGACCAGTCGTGCTGGGGATTTGGTATCTCGGAGTCGCGTGGTCGTTGCGCTTGTTCGGTGGTCTGCGAGAAGTGTTGCGAATACAAAGTGAATTATCGGTTTTCGGTTTGGGTTTTCTTCTGTTATGTTTGTTTGATCATCAAAATGCTGCAAAGGTTCACGTGCAGATTGGAATTCTTTCCAAAAATGATTTGCGAGACTCAAGCTGAAGCATTGCAGCTTGGATCGGCTCGAAGCTTCAGCATTCGCCCCATAATAATTAGTCAGCACGTTAACTCAGGCAATCGGAGCTGTAGTGGTGTCCAGCTTGTTTACTATGTACCTAAGGTAAGGTACGTTCAGCTGTGAGGTCCAGGCCCGTCCACAGATGCAGGTCAGCGTTTTCCCCCTTCACTCAACCAGCATCCCTAGGGGGCATGTGAGCGTTGGCAAGGCTGACAATACTCGTCCTGCAGATTCAGGACCACGGATTTGGATTTTGCTATGCAGGCGATGGAAGATATCTGACGACCGAGAGCTGACTCCCAATTCGGTTATCTGGGTTGACAAACGATCCGCCGCGTTAGGTCAAACAGTCCTCTTGTCCAGCTTATTTACGCTATTACACCTCGCCAAATGAACGGGTCGACATGCTTCAAGCAGCGTGCACTTCTGCTTGCAGGAACTTCCCCAATACTATCGGTCCGAGTAACTCGCAGTGATTTATTCTACCAGTAATTCTCTACTCCACGATGTAGGTAATCAGCTGGTGTCCCCAGCAATCTCTTACTGCCAATTTCGGGCGAAAGCCTCAGGCTGCCTCCTCATCAGAAGAGCCTGCATCGGGACCGTCATTCTCGAGCGCGTCTTCCGGCTTCTGGGCGTACCAGAAGTACTGGTTGAAGTAGCGATGCTTGCTTCTGTCTTCTAGGGCTTTCTTGACAGTTGCCAGCCACACCTGCCTCTCCACCTCCAAAAGACCCAGTGCCTCAAACGGCTTACCAACGAACGCCGTAGCGATACCGGCAGCGGTCTCTTTCATGTAATTGCCAACGAGGCGCAAGGTGTTGTCCTTGGGCCAGGTTCCAATGGGAACCTTCTTAACCTCACACTGGATGTTCTTGAAGCCGGCCGCCTCAAGACGAGGCCCCAGATCCCGGGCGTTATGGAAATGCAGGCCGAAGCGACCAAAGGCCTCGTTGCCCAGCTCCCAGAAGCGTTTGACTGGGTCGTCTTCTGCTACAGTACCGTCGTCGCAGTTGACCTGGCCGTGGATTTCCTGGAACTCGATCCATCCGCCAGCCTTCAAGTGTCTGTCAAAGTCGCAAGATGTGAGATGGAGCAAAGTAGGGCGATTCCCGTTTTCTGCACGCACTTGTACGAGTTACCAATCACTTTGTCGAGCCTCTTGAGGGCCATGCCCATCATGCGGAAGTGGACAAAATCAAAGTTGTCTCCGTTCAGCCAGTCGTCTTCGGCATCGTCCACAAGGAACTTGACATTCGGCGGAACCCACCCCGGCTGAATTGGCGATAGGTCAATGCCTAGCACTGATGCGGCGGGGAGGAGGTCGGCGACTCCATTAAAAGTTAGCGCCCATCCTTCAGTGCATGTCGGTTAAGGAGGAGGAGAAGTGCAGCTCACCCACCTTCGATTGCCCATATGCCTAGTAAGTCCAGTCAGCTCCTGTGTTATAACCCGCATTCACATGTTGCTCACCAGTGCCAGTCCCAATATCGATGATTTTCTGGGGGTTATCCCCGATTGGCGCGTAGAACAGCTTTCCATCCTACATCATCGCAACGTTAATCCAGATCGTGTGGGTACGGCCACGCACGTAGCGCATTGAGGGACTGACGGTTAATTCGAGGTTCATGACGTGCTTCATGTTCTCTCTACCCTGCTCTTGGTCATCGTTTGGCAGAGGGTATCGGCCATGGCGGTAGCTGTGATAGCGACGTCCATTCTCGTACTCGTGAGAGTAAACGCTAGAGGACAGCGACGCCGAATCGACAGATGACACGTCCCAGTCTGCAGGGTCGAATTCGCCGTCGTCGATGGGCCCTGCGGCCGCCTCAATGGCTCCGGTAGGGTGTTGAGCAGCTAGAGTGCCGTTGCTAGACATAGCTCCAGATTACCGTCAAAGGTCCTAGGTCTTTTGTCGAATGCTGGTCAGCGAGGACGAGCCGGGGGAATCCCAGTCCCGAGTCAGACACCATGAAGGCTATTCTCACCACTAATGCACGCCGTGGAGCAGCTAGCGCTTGGCAAGCCCAATGCACCGATCAAAGGATAGTCTCTTGGGGGGGTGTTGCTGTCGTAAATTCACAGTGGCTGGAAAACAGCAGCTGATGATGGCATCAAAATTCACAACCACTGCAGAAAAGCAAACCCTCGGGGAGAATGGGAGAATGGGAGAGTTGGAGATGGCCTGAGGAACGATGTCCCTTCTGTCAGTTCTGTATCCCTCAGACGAACTCCATTTTCCTGCATTGAGGGGCCGCGATGCAGCAACGTCAGGCAATGCTCCAACGGGCACAAGCACTCGATTGGTAGCTGTCCGAAGCGAGCGCAGGAATTGGCAGGAGAGTGAATGAAAGCAGGGGGCAGGCTCCGCTTTTCGACGACCAACCTGCACCGGACGGGTGTCTGTCACAACGAGAAAGGCGGGTTGGTTGGGCTTGTTGGCTCAAATCTGTGATGCGACTGAGAGATGGGAGATCCAGACCTCCTTTGTTACGAAACAGAACATGGGGCGGATTGAGGAGGGGGTAGACTTGGCTACCATAGGTCCCTCTGGAAACCATTGGCCAGATTATATGTTTGGTTCCGGTTCAAAACACATGCGTTCTGGAGCGTTTAACCCAGAATGCTCTAATGATCGGTCTACCTATCTTGGTGAAATTCAAGTTGATGCCTGGAAGGCTTAGTGGTTCCGGAATGCCCAGGGAATGGAGTGAAGGGAATTTGGACGCAACGAGGCCTTGATGGCTATGGCTTTATGGAATGGTAGAGATGAGCATCGTCAGCTGTCTGGTTGCTGTAAAAACAAAGTCAGGATTTGAAGTAAATTAGACGGAAACAAGATGTCAGACCAACCGCGTCTTTCGGTTTAAGCCACTTGCCCATTGACTACGTTGATCAACAACTCCAGCACACCCGGCTTGCGCTCGGCTTGAACCTGTTGTGGAGCCAGGCCTGCCATGCGTGATCCATACCCCTTGACGCCTGCAGTCTCTCAACTTTCCACTTCTTTAACGACTCGTGGGTATGTGCGTTGGTAAATCAGTAACTCATGCTCTGCAGACTCGGCACCGCGGTCATGGATTTCTTTCCGCAAGGTGCAATAACTCATACATCATACGCAGGGTTAGCTCCCAACGCAAGCAGTGATGTGGATCTGTTATCAACCCCTCCACAATGCTCTGAAGACCTCGCCTTCAGACATCCGCATTCCTCGCCATGGTGATAAGATCGCACGTAACTGCTTCAATCTGCGAAGTGGCCGAGCGATACAGCCCTCATAGAAGATCTTTTGATAACAGATCTAGGGTAACTGTCATGGTATTGCGCGGATGGTGATGATGACGCACATTGTTGATTTCTGCCAGACCCCTTACGATTGTTGATCAACAGACGAGGCCAATCCCTGGGTTGCCTGGTCCTGTCCTCTCTTCCCGTTTCATTGCAATCGCCTGGCTCCAGCGGGTTCATGGTTTCTGTGCGTACCAAAAATAGAAATTGAAGTAGCGGTGCTTGCTGTTATCCGCAAGAGCCTGCATTGCCAATGTCTGCCAGGCCTTGCCGTCCTGTGCTGAGATGCCGTGTGCCTCGAATGGCTTTCCAACAAACGCAGGAATGGCGTCTGCGACAGCTGATGCCATGAACATGCCTACTGAGCGCATCTTGTCGTCATTGGGCCAATGGCCAATCGGGATTTTGAAGATTCTGCAGCGTACGTTTTTGAAACCGGCCACTCCAAGGTAATGGCCCAGGTCTCGTGCGTGATGGAAGTGCATACCGAGGCCCCCGAAAGCATCCACGGTGAGCTTGTAGAACTTCTCTAATCCTTCTTTCTCGGGCATTGTGCCATCGTCGCAGTGGACCTGACCGTGAAGCTCCTGAAACTCGATCCACACATCTGACTTCATGTGCCCGAAACCGCTGATAAGCCCGAGAATAGTGGGAGATCGAGGATGGAGCAGACCTACTCGTATGTCCTGTCGAGAACACGATCTAGCCTCCTAAGAACAGGAGCAACGGAGCGTAAATAAACAAAACCATAGCCGTCCCCAAGCAGCCAGTCGTCATCTTCAGCGTCATCAATATAGAACCTGAGGTTTGGAGGCACCGCGTTTGGTTGCATGGGAGAGAGGTCGGTGCCGACGACGGAGGCGCCGGGAAAAGGATCGGCCACTTCGTTGCTGAGTTAGCATGATTTCCTGGCAGTAACGGGCTGCTTGAGCTGAGCTGACCTCCGTATGCCCAAATCCCTAACCTCTGGTGTCAGCACGAGTAATAGAAACCTTGACTCCAAGGCTGCTCACCAGTCCCTGTTCCTATATCTAGTATCCTCTGGGGATTGTCACCAATGGGCGAATAGAAAAGTTCTCCATCCTGAAGTATTATCAGTATCGGTTACGTAGGCACGGCAGAAGCTGCACGATAGGGATAGACTGACCGTCAGGTCGACAAGCATGGCGTGCTTCATATCCTCTCGGTTTTGCTCCGTCTGGTCATTCGGCATCGGATACCGGCCATGGCGATATCGGTGGAAGCTGCAGCCATTACTGTTCTCGTGAGCGTAGAGGCTGGAGTTCAGTGAATATGACGAGATGGAGTTCGCATCCAATTCTTCGGGGTCGAACTCGCTGTCATCACTAGGATCATCGACGGCCTCAATGGCGGCAGCGGGTTGCTGGACGATTGGAGTGTTGATGTGGGATCCAGACATGGTTCGGGGTATCTCCGAGACCCACGTCCTTCTTCTCAGAGCTGGCCAGCGGGGAATGAGCATGGATATCCCAGTTTGGACCAAATATCGTTAGAGTGCTCACCAGCAATCAGTTGGTAAGCGCCAAGTATACTGAATCATTAACCTGCTTTGGTGGCTGTCTATGTTGTCGAGATGCATTCGGCATTGGGATCCGATTGATGGCCAAGAATGAGTCCAGAGTCGTCAAATTAGTAGGAAGCTGAGAGAGCAGAGTTGGCAGACTGGCCACAGTATCATGAGCGGGCTCACTTGAATCCTTCATGCTGCAGCGGCTATCTACAGGCAACTGGTGCTCCCACTTGACTGGCTGCTGGTCGGCGGTTGCAACGAGCGTGTGAAGGCTGGGGATGAGCCCCACAACATGCGGCCCAGCCGAGCAAAATGTAGTTCGGCCACAGTTGTAGCTCGGTCAAGTCTCTGTTGGTTCGCAAAGGTAGTCGGCTGTAAGGAAGTCAGCCGTGGACTCTGGAGGACTGTAATCTGCCATGGCCGTCTGACATGTGCGACTTTGAGGCATGGGCATGCCGTGTCCCTCCTCACTCGATCTGGAGAGAGCTCTTTGATGGGTGCCCCCCTGCTAGGTGTGTGAGGGAGACGGCGGAAGGTAACGCATATGGGTTGGTCGAGTAAGGAGCATTCTTGGGAACCGAGAAACACTCGTATGGTGGTATCTACCTGAGTAGGTTTCATTCAAGGTGCTGAGATTCCATTCTGGCGGACGTTGTGAACCATTGATGCAAGTAGTTGTGTTAAGGCAAGAGAGCACGGCAAGGGCACATCCGATCGATAATGGCTGGATCCAGATGCTCGTCAAGGGCAAAGCATTCGCCCGCATACCGGAGGCCAGAGGGGCTTGTTTGTGTCCCTGGAAAAAGACCCTTCCCGTACTCTAGGCTGGTCCATTGCCAGTGGGATGAATGCAGCCTAGAACATCTGGTCCTTTCCCAGGTTGGCTGGTCTCTGGCTTGCGGCTCTTCTGACAATCAACAGGTAAGGTGATTCGGCGTAAAAGAAGGAGAGGTCATCTGTGAGCTCTCTCGAGCATGGCAGAATCAGAGGTGAAGAATGTGGGGGTCGGGTCGACGTGGAGGGAGGGCGTGTCCGGAAAGAGGACGAGGAGGAGGAGAAGAAGAAGGAGGAGGAGCATTCGAGCGTGGCCAGGAAAGACCCACGTTCTTTTGCAGGTTCCTTCCCAGGGTTCAATGGACCCATCCTCACTTAGCTCGCCCGGACTGCAGAATGACTTGCGCTTTCCTGCTCAGTTTTCATTCCTTCCATTTTTTCTTCTCTTGCATTGGCATTGGCGTTAGGCGTGGACCCCGTCGTCGGCTTCTTCAACCCCTCCTTCGGTGGGGGGAACCAAAGCCAAGGAGGGGTCTTTTCTCCGTCCGTTTGCTCCTCTGTTCCACTCTCTAACTCTCTACACTCTACACAGTGTGTCTCTCTCTCTCTCTCTCTCTCTCTCTCTCTCTCTCTCTTTCTTTCTCGCGACGCACTGCCGTTCTCTCTTCGTCGCTTTCTTTTCCTCCGGGCAAAATCAATCATTGGCCGACGCAGCCATCACTGATCAACCAATTTCCTTCCCTCTCCCCCTTTGGAAAGATCGAGGTACACGACATGATGACAAGACATTCCGTAACACCTCTCCCGAATTACCTTCCCTCCAGAGCGAACGTCCAACCCGGCGCCCCTGCATCTGTCTGAGTCACGCCTCGTAAAGCTCCTGCCGCTGGAACGGGAGGAAATGACCCCGTACTTCTCGGCCGTCGACAACGCCGGTTGACGCTGGATTCTGTTGTTTACACCAGCGAGTCCCAAACTCAACGACAACCTTTCTTTTTGCCCGTCTCGGGCCTCTCATTAAACATGAATCACAACGGCTTTCCTGTCTATCACCAATTTCTCCGCAAATTTCTCCCCTCATCTCCCCCTCCAACGTTATGGCTGTTCTAGCGTGTTTCTCCCAAGCCCCTGCCTCCTCCTACTGCCTGAACGAGCAACGTAGGCCGCGGTCGGCGCAAGCCACGCCCGAACTCATGCCGTTGGATCCCTTGCGTTGACCTCATGGCATGCACCACTCAAACACGGACGAGCGAAGAGTCACCACGATGCATGGCGATGCTTGTTGACATTGACTGAAAGTGAGCTTGCCGGGGTGCCTACCGCTGGCCTAGCAGCCTTTCGCACCCAATGGATGGAACTCGACTACTGCGACTGACTTACATACGGAGCCTGCCCGCATGCCTTCGTATGCGTAGACCACAGGGAACGCCAGGGTGCCGCACGCGCATGCGGGATGCACACGGATGCATCACGGAGCCACATCACGGATTAACGATGCCTCAACATTCGACAAAGTTGATTGACCTCCCTTAGTGAGTGCGGCAATCCATGGATATATATCATGTATGTCTCGTCGACCGATGCGACCGAACCGGCCTCGGCGAGACCGGAGGCACAGCCAGTCTCCAAGGACATGCGCTCCTCGACGAGTCACGCTGCGCCGGTGATTGGCTTGCATCTGTGCCGTCAATGAGCAAACAAGACAACAATGTGCCCTCCAGAAGAGGCATCAAGTCCATCACACCATGCGGTTGCCTCCTCCCTGTCGATACCCAACTCGACCCCTCCTTGCTTAATGACCTCATGCTTCCAAATCGTCGGATTTCTCCCAGAACTAAGGGCCGCTTTCAATGTACGGTCATGTGCTGCCAGCGTGGCATGCAGTCGTCTGCACCTGTCCTCCACCTCAACCCATCGACTCTCTCGGCTGTTTCCATCGTTTGGCGGGGCCACTCACGCAGCCAAGCAGCTGCTTCGTGCCCCCCTCGACTCGCGCTCCCCTGTCATTGGGTCTCAAGCACACGGCACTGTCCAGATGGCCGACCAAGACGGCCCTCTCTCGTGGCCCTGTCGCTGGTGTATCGATTTTGCTCTAAAAGCGATGCTCTCTGCCCAGGCCGGCTTGCTTCGCGCTGAACTTCACCGCCTGGAGTCGATTCTCCATGCGTGTCCGTGTGTGATTCACTGGCTCACCCCGGTTTCCCGGCGCATGAGCTGGGATCTCCCCACCCCAGAGCACCAGACACCGCCGTACCGCCCAAGGGTTTCAGTGCATATCAATTCGCCAGTTGGTCCACTCTTTGCACGTCAGTGTGATGAACACTGTCCGTAACTGCGCAACTCAAAATTCCGGCCAACTCGGCGTCCAGTCCAGTTTGAACCGGCAAGTGACAGTGCAGCAGCTGAGACCAATCCCACGAGGTTAGGAATGGATGGGAGACACCAGCCAAGGCAAGGCGGGACAGCACACAGCTTCGCGCAGGGAGACGACATGTTGCTTTAAAGTTGGTGCACCAGGCCGGGTTCACCGTCTCGCAGCGCGTCGTCTCGTTTAACCTGGGAACGCCTCGTGGATTCTTCATACATGCTTGCTTTTCCCACGCCGGGTTGGTGCTAACCTGGGACGACCGGACCCGGAATGGCGACTTCTCCGCTGGTCTTGAAATTCTCCATGCACTTTAGCTCCCTGGTCCCGGCATGGACCCAGTTCGACCGGTCCCGAAGACCGCTTGTAGTATCCTGCTTGTCAACGGTTCTCAGGTTCGCCTTGTGGCTGAGACCAGCACGTGTCGAGGTAAAAACCGGATCTGCGAGGAAACATGTCTCGAGCCCGGCAAATTTCGTCTAGGAATTGGCCGTGAGTGCCTCGTGTCAACTTTTGAGACTTTGGTACTTACGGCAGACCGCCCCGACGTCAAGGATGAAATATCTCCAGCGCTGCCGTGTCCAAAATGGAAGAACCGCCTAGATGAAGGGTCGTCTGTCTGTCTAGATGGTCGCCGAGCAAACACGTCTATCTTGCGCTGGACAGTTTTGACCGGCAAATGATCGCTAGAAAACCGAGCACTGTATGTGCTGGACCTGCCTCTGCAAAACACCGTAGGGCCATGATAGCCGTCTCCGCTGCCGCGGGTCCAAAAGCCATGTTTGCATTGGCCGGACAAGAGCAGGCACGGAAGGAATGCGGCTATTTACCACCATGTCTAAGAACAGCAGCACAGGAGGTACAGAAACGGGCGGCGGCAGCCAGTACTTTTGGAGCGCCGCACAACTCCCTAGATGCCTCGTAGTTGAGACCTGCATGCACGGCCGGGCGAGCGTGGAGAAGGCAGCTGGGAGATGCAGAAGAAGTGGACAAACAAAAGAGGAGGGGGGGTGGAGGAGAGGAAGTAGCGGTGCGGTGCGCAGGGATGACTCCTGTTCCCTGCAACCCTGATCGTCGACTGCCGCCAAGCGGAGGTTCTTGTGGCCGTGGCCGACGGCCGGGTTCAAAGTGCGAGAACAGACTCGCGCCGGGCTAATAACTCACGGACAAGAGAGTCAAGACGAGCAGACTAGTCAAAGCAGCGGCGCCATAGTAACGCAGTAAGGTGACCGCGCCCAACCACGATACCTTGCAATTTTGCTCTGCAACCCTCATCGCCTCTCTTCCGGCATCCTTACCTCAGTCCCTCTCCTTGCCGGTACCTTGGGACTTGTCGCGCGTTCGGATCACTGATATACGATTTGACAAAAGTCTCACCACCATCCGTCACCCCCTGCAAGCGCAGACTGCATCAAAGTACCGTCCTCGCACCCCCATGATCCATCTTCCACCCCCAACCCAATTATGTCATGCATCATGGCTTCAGAGCATCCTGGGTCCTGTTGTAATTTTGATACCCGTTGTCCCCACCGCCTCGGACAAGGCCTTATACTACTTTACCCTCCCGCGTTCGCTCACCGTAGCATCTCCTTGTCAGTCCCGCGCTGCCGTGTCTAGCTAATTATATAGACCATCCTCCACGCTGCTGGAGCCACAGAGGTTCGCGCTTGCTGCCTGACCGAACGGCTCATTGCTCAAACATGCAGCCTTGGGTCCAAGTCCTTCCCTTCATATACTGACTGTCCTTACCACCTTTCCCTTCTCCACGCTGACGTTCCGGGTTGCTCCTCTTTTCTGCCGTTTTGCTTTGATATCTCTTCTCACGTCTACCCCATGGCAACCAGAGTCAGGATGAGCTCCTCGTCATCGTCGTCGTCGCGCAAGTCGCGCAGAACAACTAGCATCTCCAACGTCATGTACACCAACGCCGTCTACTTCCCCAACGAACGGATATACCAGGGCGACACGCCCGCCGCCATGAACTATGGGTGCATCAACCATGTATACTACGCCTTTGCAAACATTTCGCCCGACGGTGGTGTTTTTGTGAGTCTTTGAAACCGAAATATCAAGTTCCTTGGCTGATCCCGTGTTGGTTTAGCTGAGCGACGAGTGGGCCGATGCCCGCGCGCCAGTTGATGGTGTTCAAGGCGGCCTGGGATCCCTCATGCATTTGAAGCAGAAACACCCGCACTTGCAGGTCATCTTATCCATCGGCGGCGGCAATTCGAGCGCCGTCTTTCCCTCAGTGGCCGCGAACACGCTGTACAGAGACAACTTTGCCAGGTCCGCGAGGGGTCTCGTGGATGCGTCGGGCCTTGACGGCATCGACAGTAAGTTTGCCAGCTTGCAGTAGCGGACGAGTAGCTGACGTCTCCGAACCAGTCATGTGGGAGTATCCTTGCGACCCCGAACAGGGTCACCATTTCCTTGCCCTTCTTGCTGCGATTCGCCTCCATATGCCGGACAGCCACTACCTCCTCACCGCTGCGCTTCCCGCCGTGAGAGCAGTCTTGCAGTACATTGACCTTCGACGGACAGCCGACTATCTAGACTATCTTAACCTAATGGCCTACGATTTTGCCGGCACATGGACGCACAGGAGCGGCCACCACGCGCAACTGTACGCGATGAGCAAGGACGAGACTTCGGGTGCATCAGGGGTACAATATCTGGTTTCGCAAGGCTTTCCTTCGCAAAAGATCCTTCTCGGCATCCCCCTATACGGCCGCAGCTTCCTGCACGCCACTGGACCAGGTCAGAAGTTCAAGGGAGCGGGCGGGAGCAACGGCACTTTTGAGTACAACCAGCTCCCCCGTCGCGGGACGAAGGAAGCGGTGGACAAGAAATCCATCGCGGCTCAGTGCGTCGGGGCGGACGGCGGCTTCATCACCTACGACAACCCCGACACCGTGAAGATGAAGGCGGCATTCTGCAAACAAAAGAGCTTGGGGGTACGTGCTCGGTGATGTACATGGAGTGGTACCATTGCTGACATCTTCACCAGGGTTTGTTCTACTGGAGCGGGCCGGCGGACGCGAAGGACAGCTCTCGGAGTTTGATAGCAACCGGGTTCAGGGCACTGCATAGCTCCTGATCGGTATCTTATCGGGGCGATGCACCTTGGATGCGCCCAAGACATTCAGCACCAGCCCGCCGACCTTTGTCGGCAAACGTCGGCCTGCCGGGCCGACGCTCAGCTACAGAACGATAAGTGCATCTGCAAGGCGCAAGGAAGGATCGACAGCATCTGACGGGGTCACGACTCGGCGTTTGAATTCGGCGACTCGCATCACGGGCATTGGGCGTTTTTGCACGGCATTGTTTTTTCGGTTTTTATTTTTTTTTGAATTCTGCGGCTGGTTTACATTGATTTTGCATGGAAGTATCTCGCTCGGGTGGCATGTCTTTGGGTTTGTTGTTGTTGTTGTTGTTTTTACCCCCTTCCATGAGGGGCAAGGGACCGCTTACCATATTTTGGGGCAGCTGATGAGATATCCCGCATGGACACGAGGTAAACTAGGAGCGGTGTGGCTTGCCTTTCTGCATGGCATCATATGGCTTTGGTTGGTTTCTTTTGATGGTTCGCATCATGACTCACATTGTAGATGGAGGAAAGGCTCCAGGGAGTGAGAGAGTAGGATCGGGAAGGAGGAAAGACGGGAGGGAATGGGACGGAATTTCTGTGTAACTCTGTGAGAGCGTCTAGACGCCGGCAAACGTCGTCTGAATGAGAAGCCGCACGAGTCGCGCGGCTCTTTTTTTGAGGCCTGAGCAACCGTCTCCCCTGGTTCGGAATTTCTGCCCATCGACCCATCGTGAGATTTTGTGTGCGTGTGGTGGTGGAGGTGGGTGGTGGGCGGCGGGCGGGCTGGGCAGGCATTCTGGTGGGTGTGGATTATGGAATCCGCGCAGGTGCGTTTGAGAGAGTGCGAGTGCAGTGCAGCGCCAGGCGCAGAGACGAAAACCCACGCAGATCGTTGCGTGCGCGCGCGGGGCGAGTGAGTGCGCGCGTGTGTGGTTTTGCTCGAAGGGTGGAAAAGACCCGGGGTGGGGATCGGAGCCCACTCCGAGATACGGGATGCGGTACGGCGGTGGTGGGTGGGGGGGAGGGGAAGGAGAGAGAGAGAGAGAGAGCAAGGGGACGGGGACCAGGCCCAATCAAGAAGTCGGAGGTTCGGTCGATCGATTCGCAGGGGAGAGGAGGAGGGGGAGCTTTTGCAGCGTGTTGCTCGATTGTGTGGTTCCGTGTCTTATCCTCGCCTGGGGGGGAAGGATGGTGCTGTCTGGACAAGTAGCTGTCCAATGGGGTGCTGGGAAGAACCATGTAACGCGACCGATTTGGCATGCGATCCCATCATCGTTACCATTCCATTCCTTTTTCTGCCGTCTTCCCAATGCAGAAGAGGTGTGGTGTGTGTGTCGTCTGAAAGCGTGCTGGGCCGCGGGGGGGGGGGGGGGGGGGGGGGGGGCCAGACATGTGGTGCCCTCCGTATTCCCATCATTTGCCGTTCTTGCACCTCTTTCGCGCATCTCCCTCGGTAAGCGAGGGTGTCGGGATGGTGCGCCGGGTTTCCTTGATTTGACGACGTGTCGCTCTTTTTTTTTTCTTCTTCTTCTTGTCCTTTGGCGAATGCGGGATCTGGTTAGGCATGGGGGATTTCTAAGTGATTGATAAAAAGCCATGTCCCGATTTTGTTTACTCTTGTTGGTTGCTGGGCCGCGTTTTGGGCACGGAGAGAGTCATGACCCTGCATGCGAGGCGTGTGTTTCGATCCATCACGTCGTCGGGAGGGGAGTGGGCTGTGGGATTGGCACGTATGCGTACGTGATTTTGTCGACCTTTTTTTTGATCGGTGATGTTTCCTCGGATCAGTGGAATAGGTCGGGAAGGGGGGGCTGGAAAACGCCTCGAGTTGCTGGGTTGGGCTGGATCGCCCCAATGAAGACGGGCAGTGGATCTGTCGATCGGTACGGGTACAGGAGAGATTGATTAGATTGGTCGCATCGACGGTGCGTCGTTGGCGCTTTTTTCGGTTCCGGACTCTGTGGTTCCCTGGGTGAGGGTCCTGGACGGGCGGCGGCGAATGTACATCAGTAAGCCCGGGAGGATTTGGCTCGCTCGTAAGATTTCCCATTGTACAAAGCCCGGTACATGCGCATTCTCGGGCTTCCAAGTTTTGCTTCCAAGACGGACGAAGGATGGAGGGATGTGCTCTGCAGAAAACAGCTGCGGGAGGCTGGATTGGGGTGGTGGGTGGTAGCGAGACAGGGGTGCTCGTTCTGGAGGGCGGTGATTGATGACGGCAAGAGTGGGTGTGCTGCACACGTGGGTTGGTATCACGGGAACAGGTACGGCAGGATGGGATGCAACACATTGGTCGATGATGTTGGTGACGGAGCGGTGAGGTGTCGGTGAAGGGGGGAGAGATTAGGTGAGATGAGGTAAGATTCTACCGTGAGCGTTGCGGTGAGGTTTGTCTTGAGATGTGAGAACTGTCGGTCTGCTCCATTGTGTTCGTCCGCCCGGGCTCATAGAGGATCGAGGTGTGTGTACCGGTAGTATGTGTCGGGACGCTGGGACTTTGGGGTCGGTGTGCCTAGCGTCCCGTGGAAACTTGTTGGTGCTATTGTTAGTCGCTTGCCAGGCCTTGTCCAAACGTAATCTTGGTGATCCAAGGCGAACCATCTTAGGTACTGCGGCAATGGGCTAGAGGATCTTAGTCCCAGGAGATTCGGAAATAGTGACACGGACGGTGTGTTTGAAGCCCGATATAGAACGTCGGGCGTCGACGCCCCTACTCCCTACATCATAAAACGCCTCATTTTCCTTCTGCCTGGTCTTCGACATGTGTTCGAGGCTGCTTTAGCCTGCCGCTTGGGAGACTCAAGACGCGCCCTCTACTCATGGTAGCCTGATTACCACGAGAGCAGCAAGCCGGGGCGGGTGCACTGACTCGGTGAACGTGTTGAACGGCCTCGAATCTTCTCTCTCCACGTGGAGAAACGGGCCGTTTGGTTTGGCATCAATGCATATCTCCGTTGGCTCTATTTCCAACGCGACGTCGCCTTGGAGAATGGACGAGGCGCTCTGCCCGGGCGTGGCACGTAATCTACAGCGTAGGTACGGTGGGGTGGGCATACTTGGGAACATGACTATCCTGGCAGCTAAGCAAGGTGCGGTGTGTGAAGGGTAGGGCGAGAGCAAAACCAGGCGCGGCTGCCGGGGGGGGGGGGGGGGGGGGGGGGGGGGGGGGGGGGGGGGGGGGTGGAAAGCGGGATCTACGCTACTTCTCGGGCGAGAGGGGCGAAGAGGACCCAGATTGGGGAGGAGTTCCTAGATTCATGACTCGGTTATCGGGGAATGATGTACTTTGCTGAAGAATTTCTCGGGAACGGTTAATGCTTAAACCGACGTTTGTGCGACGAGGCCTTGGCGGGTGATATCATTGGAACAGTATAGAACATGGGCGAGAGGGTTGTCAGCTTTTGAGACGGCAAGGTTGGTCAGCACCAATTCGCTGTCAGAAATTGGATGGTCCAGTCTGTAGTTGGTCTGTAATGTGCTTACATGTTCGAGGAGAGATGCGGGCGAGGGCGGGAGAATGAGGAAGAGTGTGAGATCGAGAGCCGCGGTGCTTACTGCATTTGATTGCTGACCGTCCGCCTGGCCTCGAGCTGACGGCAGGGGCCTGGAATCCGGAAGATCGGACGTCACGCGTGGGACGGGGGTCGTGTTATTGCCGAAGCGAGCCGTGCAGGAAGGGCTTCTTTGAATACGAATTCGGGAGGCCGGGGTCTAAATTTGGGAGAGATATCTGTTGGTCGACCCAAAGTTGTGTCGGGATTGGATGGGAAACGACCCCGACAGAGTTCTGACAACTCAGTAAAGTCGTCACATATCGTTCTGGACTGGAGCCAATGGATCTCCAGACCCTACGGGCTGACGATTTGTGGAAGGCATCCTGGCCACAGCAATAACTTGGATTGTATGAGATAACGAGATCGGGTAAGGCTGGTGGTGTCTGGCCGTCGTCTGTTGTTTGTCGCCTGTCGCCTGTCGTCTGATGCCAACCATCATTGTTGGTCAATTGCCAGGTCACATCACCCTGGGCAGGTGGCCAGAAAAGGTTCAGCGATCAGAACATGAGTTGGTCTGGTGTCTTGAAGGTCTTTGGCTCAAGTCGGGATACCCAGGCGAGAGGGCAGGTGATGAGTCTGGTTATCTGACGAATATGACTCCTGACGTGGTCCTTTGGTGGCGAAAATGGTCTGCGATTCGTGTTCTCCTGCAAAATAACACATCTGATTCGTGCTTAAACCCAATTGCGTGCGTAAGCTAGGACGAAGGTTCAATGCATTGATGGTTGAGTGTCGATCTCACTGTTGGTTGTTGTCGGACGGGCTCCCAGAATGGTTGTGAGATCTGGGGCATGGCTGATCCACGCAGATGCCACGATATACACAGCAGTGCTTGACGAAGATAGGAATGGACCAGTAGGACAACCTGGCACCATCTTTAGCGTAGGCTCGTTCATTGGCCGACGGGGCCAGCCCCGACAGTGAGTTCATTGGTATGTGTTTCGAATAGAGTGGAAGAACATCGATTTCCACTCTGTGGTCACCAAGCTATTTCGCACCATGTACCGCATGATGTTTTCCCTCAGCGACCCGTTCATTTCCATTCGAATCGGCGCTTGGCTGTTCAAAGCCCATGTTGGTGAATCGATTTCTATCACGCTACTGAGCCAGAGACGCCTTACTAAGAGAATGTGTACCTCCAGTATTGCCAAAGAATGGGTAATTATGGTCTACAAAAATAGATTTAGATGAGAAATGCAACGCATTTGCTGTGAAAAGGCTCGTCTCCGTGAGTGATAAGGCGGATGAAATGCCAGTCAGTAATATAGTTGCCGGACTCTGGCATCGCGATGATACGATGGGGCGCACTCATATCTGTCAGCCGTTCCACAAAAGCGTGACCATGGCAAGTCCAGGATGGATGGGACATGTTACTCATCCGAAATCGCTTGCGTCGTTGGAAGAGTGACAGCTGCAAGCAGGGCCAATAGTTATTCCCTGGTGCGCTCAAAACCTGTTGTTGGCACTCGGCCGAAAGGCAGTGGAAGCCCGGCCGAGGCAGCAATCCTTGCCAAGTCTTGCCGCTGTGATGGATGGAGCTGGCAAAACATGTGGCGATAGCTTATCATTATATCATAAGACACGAGTTGCGCTTTTGGTCTATTAGAAATCAGTGCTGCCGGGGTTACATAGACAAGCAGGGGGCCAGGTTCAAGGGTTTCGAGGATCTTGACGATCTGCAAATCGTGCTTTCAAGACAAGACGGGCGATGCTGCTAGAGTGATCCGGTTTCCGGCCTCAAGTTACGCTTGGCTGTTTTCTGCCCTGCTGCACTTCAACGATGATGAATACTGGAACAACGGAGAGAGAGCGCCCATGCTCATCGGAACGTCGTCTTAAGGTTTAGTTGAAGCAGAGAAGAATACAAAATCCGACCTTCCCCAGACTATTCGAGGTGGGACGACCCAGTAAAAGATTGAATAGCGCCTACTTCCAGAAGCTGATAAGATGCGTCGGAGCGCAACCCGACTGGCCCGGTAGATCCCGTTGCAGCACCCCTGCATCCCGACCTGACACGTGACGACATCTCGACTCGGAGCTCTCAGACACGCAACCCAGTTCCGGGCATCTGACACATGCAGCAAACCGTCCGATCGACACCTGCCAGAACGCTGCAACACCTTACCGTCCCGGTTCGACACGATCGCCCGACATGAATGGGACTTCAATTGGCGGGAAAGCATCCCTCGATGCCGGTACTATTCCCTGTTCCGCCAGACACAGTTCGTATCTGACTTGAGGCAGCCAACTACGACCCCATCGACCACCTCAACCAACTCTTCCCGCACCCGTCGACCGTCACCTCGGTCAGCCGCGTTTCCGACACTCTGCAAACACACAAGAATGATCTCGCCGTCGAGATATCCGATCTCGAGGTCGCCCAGGCCTACGGGCCCGACTCGAGCCTCGAGCGCATGCAGTCCGCCCAGGCTGAATTAGCCCAGCTCTTCCGCAAGATCGAGACGGTACGATCTCGAGCAATTCAGACTGAGCAGAACATTACCTCGATGACGGCCGACATCAAGCGACTCGATGGCACGAAGCGGAATCTGACGCTGAGCATGACGGCGCTTAAACGACTGCAAATGTTGACGACGGCATACGAGCAGCTGAGAGGCCTGGCCAGGACGAGACAATACAGGGACTGTGCAAGTTTACTTCAAGCTGTGTTGCAGCTCATGAAGCACTTCAACAGCTACAGGAGCATCGAGCAGATCGCCACTTTGAGCAGAGGGGTTTCGGAACTGCAGCGCGAATTGTTGGAGCAGGTCTGCGAAGACTTTGAGATCGCTTTTGCCAAGGGAGAGGTGGCCCAGCGCAGAGGCACCCTGATCGAGGCATGTTTGGTCATGGATGCCCTCGGTGACATGGCGCGGACACGGTTGATGAACTGGTACGTGAATACGGAGCTCCGCGAGTACCGTTCGGTATTTAGAGGCAACGACGAGGCCGGGAACCTGGACAATATCGGTCGCAGATATGCGTGGTTCAAGCGCATGCTCAAAACCCATGAGGATGAACACGCCGCGATTTTCCCGCCCCACTGGCGCGCGAACGAGCTACTGGCGATGGCCTTCTGCGACGGCACAAGGGACGACTTCAAAGGCATCCTCGAGAGGAGCATGCGAAGGACAGATGGGCAGAAGATTGACGTCAACCTCTTGCTGAGCTGTCTGCAAGAAACCTTGGACTTTGAGCACGGCCTCGAGAAACGTTTCGCCAACGAGCCTCGAGCTAGTATCGACACTCTGAGCTCATCAGACGACAGAGCATCAAACTTCCACGGCTCCATATCCGCCGCCTTCGAGCCATATTTGAGCTTGTGGGTGGAGTCACAAGACAAGCAGCTCGCCTCCATGATACCAAAGTACCGCAACCAGCCCTTGCTTCCGGAAGACGAAGAGTTCTCGTCGCAGGCCGTCATTTCATCTGCCATTGAGCTTTTCCACTTTTACAAACTCACTCTATCACAATGCGCCAAGCTGTCCACCAGTGACCGATTACTGGATCTTTCCAGGACCTTGGCGAAGTACCTGGACGAATACGCACAGCAAGTTCTCTTGCACATTCTACAAAGAGCAGGACCTCAGGGACCACCGATTCAGGATGTCATTTTGGTTTTGAACACGGCCGACTTCTGGTCGACCAACACCACCCAACTGGAGGAAAACATCAAGAAGCGTATCGACAGCGAGTTAGTCGGCAAGGTCGACCTGTCATCACAAGCCGATGCGTTCCTTGGTGTGGCTAGCGCCGCTGTCCTGACGTTGGTGCGCAATGTCGAGATCGCATGCGAAGGTTCGTGGCGCGAGATGCGGAACACGGGCTGGAGCACAATGGAGAGTGTAGGTGACCAGAGTTCTTACGTCGGCGAGCTGCTGTCCTCTGTGAATAGCAAGGCCGAGGAAATCTTGGGGCTTGTGGTCAAGCAACAATATGCCAGGGCATTCTGCGACAACCTCGTGGACCATCTTGTCAACGCTTATATCAGCAACATCGTCCAGTGCCGTCCCGTGTCCGAGGTTGGCGCTGAACAGGTAGGCCTCCATTCCTCGAGTCGTCTTAGCAACCGCTGACCATTTCCAGATGCTTCTCGATAAGTATGTCTTGACAAAAGCGTTCGAGAACCTACTCTCGTACCACAACAAATCCTCCACAACAACACACACAGCACCGGCAGGGTACGTAAGGAGAGTAAATCAGACGATGAACCGCATAGATCCTCTCCTCAAGACGCTACAAGTCCGTCCGTCGCCACCAGAGGGTCTCGTGCAAGCCTACCTCATCCATATCGGCGACCGCTCCGACACCAACTTCAGAAAGATCCTCGACCTCAAGGGTGTCCGCAAGGGTGACCAAGGGCACTTGGTTGAGCTTTTTGGTATCCACCGCGAGGGTAACATGAGCGACAAACTCGTGCAGCAGTCCCCGCTGCTCACTCCGCTCATGGCAACGACGGGACTCGGCAGCTCTAGTCTGGGAGCCATCAACGCGAGCACCGCCCTCACGTCCGCCAGCAGTGCGATGCCTGGATTGCCGAGCAAGTTCGACGCGACGTCGCTGGGTGAGAAACTGCTCAGTGCGGCTAGGGACCTGGGACAAGGAACGGGCCCCGGTGGTATTGCGGGTACGGAGAAGGCGACCATGAACGAGAACCTCAAGAACTTTGGCAAGTTTTTTAGGAGAGACCTGGGAGGATTTGGCGCGAGGTTCGGGAAGAGGGATGAGAGTGCTGATGGGCACCGGTGATCTTGAAAAGTTTAGCGAGAACTCGCATCGAGTTGCTGAGAGGAATAGAAAGAATGGCTTGTTCCGCCTGCATCTGTCCTGAATGTCTTCACCGCATTCGTATAAAACTGTAGCAGTAAAGATGTCAGACCTAAACTGAGTCCGGTTCCAGGCCATGTTTGCTCAGGCTTGACTTGAAGGATCTCGTCGTCGATCCGGCATGGTGGCTTTGGGTCTATTGAAAGTTGGAAGCTTCTCACCCCTAGCTTCACATGGGTTCCATAGAGCTGGGCAGTTACCATGTATTGGCCTTTCGACTTGGTTCTCGCCGCCCCCGAGGGTCGGTTGTTGTCGTTTGGCAAGTATTCAAAGTAACTGTTCTACATGACGTGACATACGACAGACCTATGCTACACCCCGACTCAACACTCTGGTATCTTGCCTAGGCAACAAGAACGATGAACTCAACGGGCACGGCTCCAGTTACATAGATCAGATCAAGGTGCATCCCGAACTCATGGGTGAATGTGGCAAGTGATGCAAACATATTGACCCTACCTCTCTTTATATCTGTCTGCCCTCGAGTAGTACACAGGACCATGAACATTCCCTCCAAGTACTTGAGCTGCCAATCTCGAGACGTGTTGACGATTGTCTACCTGCCAAGTTGCAAAAGGTAGATGAAACACATGCACATAGCACACGTGCAAAAACTATTCAGTCGTCTTTGACATCCTTGACAAGTCGGACGAGACAGGACTCGAACCCGCAACCCTATCTATCGGGGACCCGCTCGGGCTTGGAGAAGTTCAAGGGCTTGACCGGAAAGATAAGCGCTGCCATTGCGCCACCCGTCCTTGTTGCATTGTTGCATGAAATTGTTAAAGGGAGAACGTTACCTATGTTGGTCGATTTCAAATGAGTGGGTTTGAGCGGGTATCGTGATGGTTTTTCGCTACGTGGGTTATGGTTTGGTGGGGTGTTTGGTTCAAAGGCCGAGGTGTCTCCGTTTTCTCGCTCGAGACTCCAGTCCTCTTGCGTATTGAAATTGGGTAGTTTCTCACGGTATCATGGAAAGCTTGAGCAGATACGCCTGTCACCTAATTCCCTGCGTGTGCCGTCTTCAGAAGAGGTTGAACGGGAATTGGAAATTTCATCCAGGTGATATAAGTGAGAGCCTTTTCGTGAAGAGAGATGGAGCTACAAGCTTGGGGCAAAGGATCGCGAGTACAGGCAGAAACTCCACGCTACGCAAGGTGTCAGTGCTGCCATTGTACTGCATCTCAAATTACTCCTGAGCGCGCCGTCATCACCATCACTGGGCTCCAAGGAATCCGGGCGGCATGTTCCAAGATGCGGTGCAATCTGCTTGACTCAACCACGACATGGCATTGCGTTATTATCATAACTATGCTATCTCAACGAGCCGTGGTCCACTTTCCTTCGAGCGGAGTCGTCAATCATGTGCTTATTTCTGGCAATACTCATGCAATGTTCAAAGGTGATTAGAGTGGCGTCTTCCCCTCCGAGGTACATCGTGCCTTCAGTGTCGTCGGTACGACTAGATGGCTCATCATCCTACATTTTGTTCGGAACCCGACTGCCTGCACTCCTACGGCCTATGGCAACCTGTTGCAGACATTCCCGCGTCGTAGTGTACGAGTCTTGCTGGCTTTTCGGTTGGATCATGCCGTTGTTGTCATCAGATGGCAAGGAAGATTGTCTCTGGATCTTCAACTCAGGGCGTCGTCCTCTAGGACGACTTCCAAACGTTGCTGTCCAACTTCTCGTCCGGAACCGCAACAAAGTCCTGACCTTCCTCGTTCTCACTTCCATCGAGCGAGCCGTCGTAGGAGCTAGTCTGCCACGCAGACAGCTCGTCAACGCGGCGGATGCCCATCATCCACGAGACCAGACCACGTGGTACCCATCGGCCGACAAAGCCGTAGACGCTGGCGCCAAGACCGACACGGACAGTGCCGCTGGTAATAGAGCCATCGATGACGTCAAAGACGGCGTTGTGCAGCTGACGGAGAGAGCTTCCCTTCAGACCACGGATGCGGCCGGCGGAGATGGCGGAGGTGCTCTGCATGACGAAGTTGCGTCCGTATGCGTGACGGGCGTTCTCGGGCCACATGAGAGTCTCGGTAGCATCGGCGTCGATGCCGGGTGCGCCCTCGAGGAGGCCTCTTTGGGAAGGGTGGGTGTGCTTCGCGGGCTGGAAGCCTGTGAAGTCGAAAGTACCCAGCTGCATGTGAGTTACTGGGATACCCAAGGGCCGCAGCTCCGCCGTCAAAACTTCGGTGAAGGCTGACAGGGCGGATGAGACGGTAGCCTCGGGGGCGTGGAAGGGGGGGTTGATGGAGGAGATGATGGACGGCGTGAAGACGAGCACCTTCGGCGGTGTCCACTTCTCTCCGGGCGGGCTCAGACGTGTCGTCAGGAGCGGCAGGAAGGCCTGAATAGTAAGGATGGGGTGGAGAAGGTGGGTGTTGAAGAGGTCTGCAAAGCTGGAAGCGGGATGGTGGCGATGGGTGACGTCTGATAGTTGAGCGAAGGGATGAGGATGACGGATTTCAGCTGCAGGTGGTTGGGTCTTGTCCGAGGTGCCGGGGCGTGGGGTGACTGGAGGTACTGCGCAAAGCTATCGATGGCTGCGCCGGCTCTGGGAGGCTGTGATGATACGTCAGTAACAAGTGATGCACCCGGTATCTCGAGTACTCACATCCGTAGTGTCGATGGTCAGAGGCAAGATATCCGGCCTCGCCAAGCTGTGCACCATGCTCTCGTCTTCCTCAGCGTTGCATACGACGTAGACGATGAACCCTCTTCTCTCAAAGTCCAGAGATAGCGACCTCGTCAAGGGCAGAGCTGGCGATCCAGCGATGACGACAACCTCAAGGCGTCCACCATTCCTAGCTCGTCTCGCCCGGCGCGTCTTCTTGCAGAACCTGCTACTCCTGTATGACCGGTAGGCGACGACTCCTACTACAGCGACGATGACGCCGGTCAGGAGCTTGTGCTCTTTCACCCAGCCGTGGATCCTCTCGTAGCGGCCCATGGCTATCACCTCGATGGGAACATGGCGGACGGGGGGCTTCGGCCGCACCGAGTCGGGCAGCCATTCTGTGGACGCAAGGGTCTCTCTAACGGCCTGCGCAGCCTTGTCTACATGCGGGTTGATGAGGTTCGCGAGGTCGTCGGAGTATCGGCGGATCTGGTTGGGCAGCGAGGACAGCTGTGGAAGATGGTAGCGTCAGTAGAGCTCTCGTGATCACAAGCTTGAAATGGATGGGAGGTGGTGACGCTTACGACGTCCAGGAACTGCTGGTCATCCGCTGACATGGTTGCGGTATTGACCAGGTATTATACAGATAGATGCTTGAATGAGGAGATGTTGAAGCTCCCGAATATGACGTTGGAACACCGAATCGACCTTGCAGAGGTAGCTCGAGGCGAGGTAGAGATAGCTGGGCAAGTGGACTCGCGTGTCGGCAGGAAAAAAAGGTCAGCGACAGACCGACCAGGTTCAGCGGCCAGTGCACCTTGTGCTCTCGCCCTTTTCCCGAGAGAGATGTGGGGAAATCCTCCGCCGTGCGGGTCGAGTTTCACTGGCTGCCGCTGCACCGAAGGGGCCGGCTCCCATCCGGCACTAAGCGGTGATTGGTCGACGTCATCGCCCCGCGCCCACCTGTTATCTCAACTTTGTTTTGTTTCTGCCGGCCTCAACGTCACTGCCGCTGCTCGGTGCATGAATCTCCATTTCAGTTGCTATGCTCGTTCACAAACGGCCCCTTTTGGGACCCCTTTTGGGACCCCTTTTATTCTCTCCTACACCTGAGATGTCAATGATTTTTTACTAGCATTTATCAGAACTATTGGTTGTGACGCTACAGCCCTGTCAGTTTTAGTCAAAAAGAAAGACAGCGAATAGAAATCGTTACATATGGCTTTGCTCCGTTTACGAGATGCCAGATTGTTTAAACACCCTCTTTTTTTTACTGCACAACATTCTTCGTTTTTATCGTCCTCATTCATTTGTTACCATACCACCAACGTCCCTAATCTGACCAAGTGTTCTGCATGTTACCGACAACCTTTTCTACGATGATAACAGTCATGACGGTTGGAACACGAGACCCTTAGTCCGATCCACATTCTTCAAGTTGAAGTTTTTATACCATAAACACAGCAGCAAAACCAACGACCATGTGTTCCTGCAGCAAGCATCCTTGTCTGCGCGTAACCGTATGCTTCCTGGATTGCAAATTACTCCTCACTGCCGACGGGGTAGCTCAACTGTATACTGAGGTCCGAGTATAGGTCCTCCAGACTCTCCGGTGCGGATTCTGGTAGGCTCCTCTCAAGAGCTTTGTCGAAGGTATTGGTTCGAATCGTCGCAGAGATGGTGTAATCCAGAGCATCGCCAATGTTGGCGCAGACGCTCAGAGGCGCAAGGGCCGCGGCGACGTGATGGTGGTCGACGGCCGTGAGGATGACGACCTCTATGCAGAGGATAAAGACGTTTCCGCCGATAAACATGAATATCTGGCACATGATGAGATAGCCAATATTTTCTGACCGAGTTGGCGGACGTAGAATATCAGGGCCTGGCCGAAGGTGTATAGCAGTACGTCGAGAACCGGCCCGTCTTGGAGATGATGAGAACCCCATATTTTCACATTTTCTCCAAATTCCCACCATTCCGAAATTCTTATTGGGTATGAGTCCGAGCTATAACTTGATCGGAAGCCTACCCCGAAGGGCATCTCGTGGCATCAACTTACCAGGTCACTCTTCATTGCACAATTTTAAGGTGGTAGATGATCTGGCCGCATCCATAATTTTATATTTGGAGATCTGGGTATCTGTTCCTTCAAGGTATTCAGCAACTTGGAATACTTAAGCCATGTGATTTCACTTACCTCACTCATCATGAATCATGTTCTTTGAAAGTGTACAAAGTACAACAAGTTCACTGATAAACATTGGGAAGTCTTGGTATTCTGCATGTGATAGGCTTCTTGATAGTTTGCAAGTCTGGGGCATCCTATTCAATCTTCAGACCAAGCGTCTGCCGCGGTGGCTAGATGGACTTTGTGTGCACGCGTTGCAAGAAGCGACAAACAGCTTGCCACCATCAAAACCCAGGCGTCATCATAAGTAAAATGTTTGCAGCAACCACCAGGTGGAGCATACGGGTATAGCAGTGGTCCGCAAAAGATCCTTTCAACCTGGGTAAGTTGAACTACGGCCGAGTGCTGGTTTATGGACTTCTTGACTCTAGTACACAAGTACGTGAGTAATCACAATAAAAGGGAGAGACATCTCATAGGCCTATTTCTGACCCGTCTAACTTACGCAAAAACACTTTACATAGGCGAACTGTGATCGATAAAGTGGAGAGCCGTCTTGATTATTCCAAGTAGCTCTGCATGCCCAATATGTCAACTAGACAGTCGAAGTGAAGCGAAAAGCCCTTCAGTAGCTTTGGGATTGAAATCATGACAGTTAAGTTTGGAAAAATGTGTCGCCCTAGCGCGAGCTACTTTGAAGAGGTGGGGTTGCAGGTCCCTCCTGTCTGAACGTATGATTCGCTGTGATGTTCCCGCCCTCCTGTTCGTCAATTACCAGAACAACGTTCTTTTCTAAATTCAAGTGAATGAAATCAATTTACCGCTCACTACTGATTTTCGGTACGCCAACAGATAATCGGTTGTGGATGAGGGAATGGCGTAGGCTACGCAACCATCGATAATGCCAGGCAGTGCTTTACAGAGGAAGAGGAGCAAGGGTGTTCTGAAGACAGGCGAGTTGCTTGTCTCCAATAACAGGGAACCTGCAGTGCTGCCAGCAAGTAAATGCCTCTACCAAGACGTTAGTCATTGTCGAATCATGCATCACGGCTAAGCTATTTGCAACCAGTGATGGACAAAGAACAGCGAGATGCTGCATGTACAGGCAATAGTGCATAATATGCCGGTGAGATTCCCAAACAGGATATGCCCCACACCCTGTCTCTTGAGTTGATAAGCAGACTCGCTCTTACCCATCCCACTCGACAAGGGTTTCTACGATGCGCCTCTAAAGAAAATCTGCCTGGTTGCCTGGTTGCCTCGGCGCCTCTGCGACCTGCAGATGTTAGAACGCGGCACCCTTTTCAGTCAATACCGTCGAGCGGCGTATATATGTTGGACGGGTTACCCGATCCGCGCAATTCTCATTATCTACAACACAGACCCTACGTAGTACGCTTTCCAAGCAACAAAGGCTACTACCACGAGCCCTCATTCGCTTCGCAAACATGTCCGATCCTCAGAACTACACCGTTGGCTGGATTTGTGCCATCCCTACCGAATTTGCTGCTGCCCGTGCTTTTTTAGATGAACAACATCCCGGCCCCGATGCAATCGCGCAACATGACAATAACACTTATGCTCTCGGTTCAATGGGAAAGCATAACGTTGTAATCGCTGTCATGCCCAAGAAGGAATATGGGATAGCAGCGGCCGCTACAGTGGCGAGAGATATGGTCCACAGCTTCCCAAACGTACGCATCGGATTGATGGTTGGTGTCGGCGGTGGCGCTCCCAGCCCACAATATGACTTCCGCCTAGGCGACGTTGTTGTCGGCAGTCGCGGAGCTGGAAACGGCGGTGTCATACAATATGACTACGGAAAGTCAATACAGAACCAATTATTCGTAGAAACCGGGAGCTTGAATCAGCCGCCACCAGCGTTGTTAAATGCAGTAGCCGGACTCGAAACCGATTACATGATGGAGGGCTCTGAACTCAATGTCAAGGTAGACAGTGCGCTGGGTCAATGGACGCGACTCCGAAGGACACACTCTCGCCCATCTGCAAGCACAGATCACCTATACAGATCAAACTTCATACATCCCATGGATTCATCTGCAGCTTGCTCCCAAGCGTGTGACGTCAATACCCTAACCAGGTGATGAAAGATGCCGAGATGCGGGACAAGCTTTCGAGAGAAAGAGGCGTCTTGTGTTTTGAGATGGAAGCCGCCGGCTTGATGAACCACTTTCCTTGCCTCGTCGTGCGAGGTATATGCGACTACTCCGACTCCCACAAGAACAAGCAGTGGCAGGGTTTTGCAGCCATGACGGCTGCAGCGTATGCGAAGGACCTGCTTCGCCAAATCCTGCCTGACCGGATCAATGCCGAAAAGAAGATCAAAGATGTCTTAGGGTCTAGTTAGTATTTTGCACCTTATTTCACATCTGTTTCTGCAGTTAAAACGTCTCTGACTGTAACAAGTGGAAAGATCGATTGCTCGCATTGGATCTGTGACAGACGAGGTTAAGACCAAAGTCGATACGATAAGTTCTGACAGCCACGTTCAGAAAATCAAAAACTGGCTTTCACCCCCTGATACGTCTACAAATTCCAACCATGCAAGAGAAAGCAGACACGAAGGGACCGGCGCATGGTTCCTCGAGAGTGCTGCCTTCCGAGAGTGGGAGAGTGGATCTCGCCAGCATTTGTGGCTCCATGGGACGCCTGGCAGTGGCAAAACCGTCCTCAGCACTACTGTCCTCGACCATTTAGCGAAAATGGATGACCGCCTTACGCTTGATTTCTTTTTCGACTTCAGCGACACAAATAAACAGAAGCCAGATGACATGTGCCGGTCACTCGCATTTCAGCTCTACACCAAGCGAATTAAATCAAGAAAGGAGCTTGACGGTCTCCTAGCGTCTCATGACGATGGACAGAAACAGCCGACGACACAGACACTTTCTCGGACCCTCTATACGATGATGCAAGTACAAGAGAGACTGTGTATTGTGCTTGATGCTCTGGACGAGTGTGTTAACAGAGCTGAATTACTGAAGTGGGTACAGAGCTTTGTTCCCAGCTCTAGCCTTCACCATGTTCAGCTTTTTGCTACTGGTCGGCCAGAGGAAGAACTCACACGCGACCTTCGCAACTGGATCGGCGAGAACAACTGCGTTCCGATTGAATTAAAATCCGTTAACGCAGATATTCAGTCCTACATCAGCAGTAGACTTACAACAAGCAAAGAGTTTAGCAAGTGGGCATCAACGCCGTCCATACTACAACAAATCCAAGAGGAAGTAGGAGGTAAAGCGGACGGAATGTAAGTTTGAGCCACACCTTTCCTAGGCATAAACCTTCTACAATAATAACATCCAGGTTAGGTTCAGATGGGCAGCATGCCAACTAGACAGTCTAGAAATATGTCTCGACCGCGAAGAACTCGAAGCTGCTCTAAAGACTTTACCGCAAGACCTAAATGCAACATACACTCGCATCCTTCAGAACATACCACAGAACCGCCAGAAGAAGGCAATCCGGTTGCTCCAGTTTCTTGTCTACTCAGAGCGACCTTTAACTCTAAAAGAGGCCGTAGATGCGATAGCTGTTCGCCTCGAAGAGGGCCGGTCCTTTGATCCAGGAGACAGACTGCCTGATTTAACAGATATTACAAGGTTTTGTCCAAGCTTGGCTATTCTTGTAGAAGCCCCGGGCTCTGCTAGGGCAAATGGCGTATTGCAATTAGCTCATTTCACAGTCAAAGAGTACCTGTTGCATCATAATGCTATAGGGTTTTGCGGAATTGAACCGAGAATCAGTATCACACGGACGTGTCTATTTTATCTGATGAGCATCGAGGAGGACGAAGTAGCCGAAATGAGAAATCGGTTTCCACTAGCAAGATATGCGGCAGAGATATGGATGGACCATGCAAAAGCGGCTGAAAGTTCAGTTGACATTGCAGCAGCGATTGTGGACTTCCTGCAAAACAAAAAAGTATTTCGGGTGTGGGCTAGGCTATTCAATCCTGAGAGGATATGGGACAATGATCCGGGATTACCTAAGGCCACGGGTTTCTACTACGCGTGCTTGAAGGGGCTCACAGCAACAGCAAAAAGGCTGTTATCGGGTCAGCCAGACGTCAATGCCCAGGGCGGCTTTTGCGGCAACGCTCTTCAGGCCGCTTCATTACAAGGCAACCAAGAGGTTATCCAGATACTTCTCAATGAGGGAGCAGACGTTAACGCCCAGGGCGGCCACTACGGCAATGCCCTCCAGGCCGCTTCATTACAAGGCAACCAAAAGGTTATCCAGATACTTCTCAATAAGGGAGCAGACGTTAACGCCCAGGGCGGCTTTTACGGCAACGCTCTCCAGGCCGCTTCATTACAAGGCAACCAAGAGGTTATCCAGATACTTCTCAATGAGGGAGCAGACGTTAACGCCCAGGGCGGCCACTACGGCAATGCCCTCCAGGCCGCTTCATTACAAGGCAACCAAGAGGTTATCCAGATACTTCTCAATGAGGGAGCAGACGTTAACGCCCAGGGCGGCTACTACGGCAACGCTCTCCAGGCCGCTTCATCACAAGGCAACCAAGAGGTTATCCAGATACTTCTCAATGAGGGAGCAGACGTTAACGCCCAGGGCGGCTACTACGGCAACGCTCTCCAGGCCGCTATATCACGAGGCCGCCAAGAAACTGTCCAGTTGCTTCTTAGCAAGCGAAGTCTTCATTTAGAATACAGAAACCCTCGGTCCGGCCAAACTGCCCTTTCGTGTGCAGCAGTCGGTGGCCATACATCTATTTTGAAGCTTCTGCTAGAAAATCACGTCGACCCTAATTCGAGAGACAACATAAACCGAACGCCACTGTTCCTTGCGTCAAACCAGGGGCATAGCGCAATAGTTACTACTCTTTTGGAATGGGACTCGGCAGCTGCTGACTGGGCAGACCACTACGAATCAACCCCTCTTTCTGTAGCGGCTAGAAAAGGCCATGACAAGGTTGTTAAGTCCCTACTAGCAACTGAAATTGTGGACATCAATTCCCAGGATTGGTTTGGCCGGACACCTATCTGGTGGGCCAAAAGTTGTGGACATCCTGAAACTTTACAGCTACTGCTTGGATCTGTAAAGCAGAGAGGGGTTTCACTAGATGATTTGCAAACTGGTTTAGAGGTGGAAACAAGACCTCATAATGCGATGGCCCGATTTTGCGACATCTGTACGCTCAGCATTGCAGATAATATAAACTATTATCACTGTTCAATCTGCAACTGTGGGGACTTTGATATTTGCCTGGATTGCTTCAACTGTGGCGGCCGTTGTTTAGATGGATCTCATAAAATAGTGACAAATAACGTGTAAGAGAGTAATTTCAAGTACTTAGTATGTATTCATTTATGTTATAAACATAAAAACGCAAAACTGTAGGAACCCTACATAGTAAAGCGATATTAGGTTAGTTTGACTATACGTCAACAAAGCTGTTTATATCTACTCACTCAATTGGATCCGGTCATGAGACACCCCAAAATAACGGTTTTCGAATAGTTCTCAGAAGGAGTCTTTTTACGTATCTATCCCGTAATAATAAAGATTTCACTTGGAGGGAGATGTGTAAACATTTACACAGATATGTATCCAATAACACCTAACTCTTGGATCAGCTTTGATGAAGTGGATCGATGACACGTCGATAAATCCATGAGCATCATATCCTCGGATCGTCAGGGGGACACCATTGAGAGATATTTTGGTAAAGTTCTCGACGTTTGGAAAGAAATCGGGACTCAAGCTAGCTCGTTACAGAGAGAAAAGAACAAGATTAAAAGTATCTAGGAGAAGAGTAGAGCCTCTAATGTAACCAAGTTAGAAAAGTACATTCAAATATACACTCATAAGACTGAGGACTTTTGATCGCCGACCTCTGCCTGTGGCGGCGAAGGGGGCCGTGTTTACTGATGCTGTTAAGACTTTTTTAGCGACTGACCTGTCGGCATTAACTCCTGGGATGGGTTTTCCCGGACATGTAAGTCAAAGCACCCACTTTTCGGCCACCCCTGCATTTCGGCCACCAGAAATCGAAGCTATTGCAACAACACCACCCTTTTCAATTAACTATCGCCGAGGCCCAGATGCAACTATGATACAGCTTTCTGCTTCACTAGGGCAATCAGATGCGCTGTATTCATCTGTGTCAATCTCAACTTCGCCAGCCTCGATCTGGGCTTGCCGTATATCGCTGATGTTGGCGAACTTAGTATTAGGGTTGATTTTGACAGTCTTCCTCTTCCTTGCTGTAGTGTTGCTGACTTGGGCCTGGAGAAGCTGTATCTGATGCTGGGCAGTAGCCAGCTGGAAGGACTGCTCTTGGAAGCCTTTTTTGACCTTTCTGAAGAGCTGGCGTTGTGTGGTGATGCTTTGATTTAGCTTGCTGAATAAGTCTAGTTGACTATTAAGGTCCCTTATTTTCCTAGGCGTAGACCATACAACAGCAGATAAAGCAGATACCTATCCCTCTATATCCTGAGTATCTTGGATACCTTGGATACCCTGGGCAGCCTTGTTAAGTGGCGTTAATGGTGTTGTTGCTGGTGTTATTGCCTTGGGCAGCAGTAAGGAGCTTATAAGAGGTTTATCCATAGTAACAGGCCATAGTCCAGTGTATTTCTAGCCACTTAGAATGTTCTTTTTTGTCAGCTTAGCTAGGCATGCCAGCTAGTAATAAGATAAGAAGTGTCTTTTGTTTACTATAGTTGAATCGTTCTATTGGCTGAGGTTAGGCTGGAGCCTTTTGCGATAGGCTGCCTTGACTAGGCTGAAGACTGACTGATCTAGTAGCTGAAGGACATGGGAGGTATGTGGCGGCAAGAATAACAGATAGACGTTATTAATATAGCATTGCCACATAAATTCTGTCGTTATATGGCTCCTATGCCCATCCAGGACCAGCAGTCTGGCCTGATTAGGCTAGGAGGGGGTAGTCTGCAGCAAGAAGACCTTTAGCAGCCACTTAACAGTAGTCTTATTAGTTATCTATCTATTCTCTGTTGCTATAAACTCCTATTTATCATAAGGGCTAAGATCTAGAGGAAACTACTGCTGCTAGATTATCTTACCCTTATATATCATAAGCAGATGTAGTGCCAGGCCATTAGCTGAGATACACTCGATAATAGATACCCAGGCTCGCAATCCAGGCTATTTTTTACGTATAGACTTCATCTCTGCCCTGCTTAGTACTAGCCTGTTTACTCCTTGACCCTCAAGGATACCAGTCTCATCCATGTTGTATCTATTGGCTGGCTAAATGGCTGATATTGCTGGGATTGTAAGATACCTAAACCAGTCCCTGATAATCTTAGTAGATGCCCTATTAACACGTCTAGAATTGATGGATTGACTTCTCTGGACCTTGATAGATGGGTTTCTTTGTATAAAGGCATCTAACTATCTCTTTCCTAGAGGCCGGGTATCTCCTATAGCATTTAGGATACGCTAGGCAAATTCCTTGACTTGTTGGTGCATTGGCGCAAGCCCAAGGTCAGCCTGGATTTGCACCTAGCTAGCTAGCTTAGCCTCTTGACTAATAGAGAGCCTCTGGAGGTCTTTAAATGCTGCTGCTCTAGGTTGGGTACCCTTTAATCGGCTCTGGAGTGTTGATTGTGGTACTCCCTATCGCTTAGAGGCATCGCGAGCAGATACCCTATCCGAGATGTCAGCAAGCGCTCGATGGACTTTAAATTCTGTGTACTGGGGCATTAGGCTATAAAGAATAGATGCTGAAGAAATGAGATTGTTTGGTGAAGAATGGAAAATGTTGTGATGGTTGGAAGTTAGAGGGCATCTAGAAAATGGGTGGCTGGGCGGCATTTTCTGGTGGCCGAAATGCAGGGGTGGCCGAAAAGTGGGTGCTTTGACTTATGTAGTGGGCCAAGAGTGGTGAACACCCTAAAATCATGCGGTTGTTGCCCGAAACCAGAAATAGATAAAAGATTACCAAATGATAGTTAGATGGGTCGAGAGCTAGATAACATACTTCAACCCCGATCTTGCGATATTCGTATTTAACGTACAGCTTGCTGCCCTCCATGCTAATCCGCCATCATCACAGGAATATGTGCAGCAATCACTAGGTGTGATTCACGGGGATGGCAGTAGTGCGTAAAAGAACCTCGTTGACCAAGGTAGATTAGAGTCGGTTGAGCACTAGTACCCAAGTGCTTCAGTAATATAATTAAGGCAAGTAGCGTCTCTAAGTTCTAACTCTTTAGTATTTTTCACCTATTGGTCGCTTAAATTGGCGAGCTATGCATGATGGAGTGCGAAGATGTCTTAGTTTTGTTTATTTGGGGAGGGTGAGTTCTCAACTAGCTTTATACAGTCACAACTCTCAGTCAGATAGTCAGAACAAAACAGACTGCCTACGTAGCACTAGTAAGTTATAACAGATGGAATAAAGCAATCTTTATGAGAGACGTTTGCGCTGTGAAAGTGAGGGACTGTATGTACTTGGAAAGAAGTGCATATTAATGGTACGATGAATCCATGTCAGAGGCTGGAGTCGTACAGAGTAACGAGGTCGACGATGGGCACAGGTAGGGAGGGGTGGGTGTTGACTGTTATTCCAACCTGCCTTTCTCCTAGGTCCGCCGCAGCTGCTCCTTATATGCCCCCCAGGTTCCTCTCCCTTGACCGAGCCCAGTTCCCCTGGCTATAGGCACTAATTCAGCGGCGTTGTGCCATCGCCTTTCTCTAACGTTGGTCTCAATGACTAGCCTTTGTCGTCGAAGTCTATCTCATTCTGTCCAACAGTGATAATTGCGACGCAGGTTTACGCCAAAGCTAAAATGAATGGTTGACTAAAAGAGGGCTTATCAAGTAAGTCTTGTACAGAAGATATATGAAATGGTGGTGGTTGTCTAGTGGATACTTGTTTGACCAGCTAGTAAGCCCTTTTAGGGGCTCTTTGCCTCTCCACTACTTCGAGTCCTCTCTGGTCTCTCTCGAGTAACCCGGCATGTAATGGCTTATGAGCTAGATGCATCCCTCTGGCTCTGAGAGCTAGCGCTCATGGCCGTCCGGGAAGTGGGGAGGACCTGCTTGGACTGCTCCCTCTGCTTCATCTTGCCATAACCGTAGACAAGCCCGCTAAAGAATCCCAAGAGGATAGCCGAGACACTACCAAACGTGACGGGAGCATCGAAAAAGACGATGCCGCTGATGGCGAGCGGGAGCTTGTTCAGATAACCGACGAAAGAATACGTAGTCGACGAAGTCTTGCGAATGCACCAGGCAGACGAGTACGAGATGAAGATGGCACCCAGGCCAGAATAGAGCATGCCAATGATGAGGCCGTTGCGTGACTCGGCAGGGAAGTTCTTAGCCAGATTGGCCGAAGACCAGTCCTCGGTCACTAGGGAACAAACACTGATGATGGGGAGCGAGAGAACGTTGTTATAGAACATAGCTGTTCGATTCCTGTCAGTTTGAGTTGCAATGCTTGATGGGTAATTTAAACTCACTGTCCCAGTCCTTGAAGTTCAGCGAGGTGATGAACCTGCGCGTGCCCAGGACGTACGAGGCAGTGCACAAGACGTTAAGCCCCATCCACGCGTACCCAGCGTTCAGGGTCGAGATAGCGGCGGCAGTCTCCGTCGAATGCCCAACGCCATTGAGGGCCGCCTGTATATCAGCCCACGCAGCAACGACGGAGCTGAGCACCATGAAGCCGAACGACAGCAGAAGCAGCGGGGTGACTTTACCGCCGAACCATAGGACCTCACCATAGGCGATGACAACGATGGTCAAGTTCTTGAAGATAGTGTATACCGGAACAGATAGAAACTTAAGAGACTTTATGCCGGTGTAGATCATGCCGACGAAGAATACAGACACGGGGAGGCCTGGTTCGGTGTTAGCATGGCCAGGAATTGCACGAGCGTCGGTTGGCTGTCACAGGCATACATTTCTTGGCCTTTCCGCTTTCCAAGGCGGCTATGTTAGGGATTAAACGCGTTTGCTTCAAGACCAAGATTGCAGCCGTGCAAATAGCAGACTATCGGACAGGTGTTAGCTGCAGTGTCTTGATGTGATGCCAGACTGTCGCGGCGCATACCTGGATGGCCAGATAAAGGAAGTTCAAGTTCCAAGATGAACCCGAAACGACAAACTTGTTCACAATCGTCATACTGATCGAGGAGAAGCAGTAGGCCAGAACAGCGGCACCAGGGCTGTTCTCGAGTTGACGGGGGATGCTACCCAGGCCTCTATCGACGCGAGCCCGGTAATGGGGCGCAGGCTTCGGCAGGAAGCTTACCCGCTCATCAAACTCCCTCTCGCCCATCTCTGTCATCTCGATATCCTCGTTCTTCTTGTTTGACATTGTGATTTTGTCGTGGGACCCAGAGGTCCGAAACAAAAAGGCTCGAGGTTAAGTACCCCTCAGCAAGACAGGGATAAGAGAAGCTCGTTCGCTTAGGGAGGCGACATTTGAGACGCCAGGTCTGTGACTTTGAGTGAAGGAAGACAGGAAGCGAGGCGTAAATGATAGACGATGGGACCTCGTCAGCAAACTTGATGTTTTATTCACTCGCTCTGATGCTGGGGATGGGCTGAGCGACGAGCGCGACGCGTTCAAATTCAGGAGTTGAATTGCAATTGGCACCAATCCTAGCGGCACGGGCTGTGCCAGGAGAGGCTTGGCGGATAGTGGCTTGGAGGGGGGAGTGGGGCTTGAGTATGGGCGTCCCGTCGAAACACGAATACTGGAGCACACAATCAAAGAATGCGGAAACACGGCCGTCTCAGCAGGTACAAACAATCGCGGAACTTGCAGCTCTCTCACATACCTTGCCATCCTTCGGCTTGACTAAGCGTGGCACACCCCCGAAAAGCCGAGAGCCAAAGGCTCCAGGTCCTGTGCCTCGCAAGCGATTGCGTAGCTTTGGCACACGGCCTAGTGTTGGTGGACAGGAACGGCCCCGCTCCGGCCCCCGCCCCCGCAAAGGGCAGGCCTCCGAGTCCGAGAACTACCGAAAACGTGTCTTCACAGCCACCCGAGTCGCCAGAGAACACCGGGCAAAAAGTCGAAAACGAAGACGACGACAGCAAAGACGATGACGCTCTCTTCCTGTCGATTGGGTAGGTTTTATTTGCCAATCCACAGCACGCTCAAGACGTCATCACCGCCATCCGTGAACTACCGGTCGGAACGCAACAGCTCTTAAGGCAAAGTTGCCATTGTGTGCGAAGCCGTTGCTTGTCAAATGATAGAATTCCCGTCGATGATACTGGCTATAGTGACGATGAGGATTCTGATAGCAATGAGCCCGGTGATGAAGGGGGCTCCTCATCGAAAGAAGCCGCCGAATCCAAGAAGGCGGAGGTCGCGGACTCCTCGACAACCCCTGCACAACCGTCCTCATCCAAGCCGGGCCGAAAACGCGTCAAGTCAGAGAATGAGGGAGATGGCGACGAAGGCCAAGGACGTCACCCAAGCAAGAGAGCCAGTAGTGAGGGGAAATGTACCGACAAAACTTGGCTGTGTGCATATTCAGTCATGTACCCGCACCTGTATCAGGCACTTGTCGTCCCCGAACCAGTTTCAGATCGCTTAGTGACCTAAGGTAAGCCGGCTTACAGCCCTCGAATTCTGTGGTACGAGGGTGTGGTCTAAGCCCCCTCTGATTAGACGTCATTTGGATGACAGACACCGCTTGCAGGGTCAGCCATTTTCACTGGAGCACCCCGAACTATTCATGTCCGAGGAACAGCGTTCAGCGGTTGCAAGAGTAGCCGAGCAGGCCAGAAAAAAGAGGCCGAACCAAAACCCCGAGGCTACCTTTAATGTCTTTCGAAAGATCTGGTGGATACTGTTCCCGGAAGCACGTTTTGAGCCTACGTGTCCCTGTGAGTCTCAAGGCCCCTTGACGTGTCGACATTAGAAACGAGTTGATGGTTGGTCCCGCAGGTCATTGGCTGACATGTTCGTAGTTTGCGAAGATATCTACTGCGCACACATCAGTGTTCTCTCGGATATCCTCTTCAATGTGAGAGCCAACAGTGCTCTTGGACGCGACCGCCCAACTGAGTTGGAATACCGAGCGACCGGCGCAGAGGTCCGTGAAATGATGCTTGAAGTCTTCGCAATAGTAGCCGGAGCCTCACCAAACTTTTCGGAAAGGATTGTGATGGCTGCTTTATCGGCGAGAACAGCTACGATTATGGTACAACTAAATCTACAACCTGAAGGTCTAACGATTAAGGGGCTAGTGTTACCTGCCGAGGGAGAACTGCAGAGGCGCCAACCGACACAGTTGTCCGAATCCGACGCCCGGCAAAAGACCACCTACAGAGCGGTACCACAAGGGCAAATTCCGCTGTCTTCAAGAACGAGTGAGACTTTGCTCAGAGGAGACCAGGCTGCAGTCAATGTCCCCGTTCCCGAAGTCACGGGGGTTTCTGTTCACAGGGCTTTTGAGTTCCCAACCGCGCAAGCTGGTGCGACCTATCCGTCAGCACCAGCACTGCCAGAC